>NC_044361.1:1179058-1796558 GCF_007364275.1 Archocentrus centrarchus
GATGTTTCGCTCAACTGAAGAAATTCATTTTTTTAAATGTCTTTTTGGCCACAACGTCGAGACAAGGCAAACCCATTATGTTAGGTCAGCTCATCTGAGATACAACAAATGGATCAGTATCTATAGAAATCAATAAAAGATGAACCCACTTACCCCCATAGAGAAAAAGAGAGAGGCTCCACAGCAAGAACAGGCACACATGTTGAGGAGCCATGGGGGCGACCCTCTGCTACAGCTGCATTAAACACAGACAGGTGCTTTGTGGTTTCAAACAGAAAGAAGACAGAAATAAACGGCCTTCCTGTCATTTGCTTCTAAATTTGGGCAAAGTTGTTAAAAACAAGTGGATACAAATAACAAGAACACCGTACACTTAAATAAATGAGCTCAGAATTTAAAACTAATCAAACAACTATCAGAAGATGATTGTTTTTTTCATTGTCTTTTGATTTTCTGTTTTCAGTGAACGAATTATGATCTTACCGTGTTGCGATTATAAATCCAGCAGCTTTATGGGGAACGAGGCGGCAGAGTCACAGACGCGCTGATGTCTGAGAACGCCGGGAGGAACAAAGCCGAGGCTGTCGGGCGTCAGAGTCACAAGCGTGACTAAGGATGTGGTTTCAGACTCTTTGAGCAGAGTCAGTGTGGTGCTTCCCACCTCTATGAATATGCAACAGATAACCAGAGAAAACGTCAACAGGAAACTGAAATGATCACCAGCACAATGCTGCTGTATTTGTGTCACCTAATTTTAAAAGAGGAGGACAAAAATAGATTTGTGAAGGCTGAGCGCTGAATGCATTTTCACCGATTAAGAAAGACAGAACAGTTTTTTTGTTTTACAGACTGCCGTAAACGCTCTTATTGGAATATCACATAATAATATAACATTTGTTTCAATCCTGCAATAATTCTGACACCTTTCAAAAGACCCCATCATCCACCTACCTACCACCTAATAACACTTAATTGGGGTTTTTTTAGTAGATTCCAGCAAACTGTGATCTGTCTGGAGCTTTATGAGTCATCACCCTGATGGCGAGCCCCTCAGTGCTCACTCTTAGGAACCAAATCAGCTCCAAGTGTTTATAAGTCACTCATTTAATGCTTCTACTAGAATCACATTCCAAGTGTAACCAGTTTATCATCTAAAATATGTTACAGCACATTATCAAGATTTGTATCGGGGTCTTTATCAGACTCACATCACTGTGTAGGAGTGCAGACGCGCCTGTTTAATGTCACTGTATCAATATTAGTCAAATCCAAATGTCATTCTACCACACAATTACACAAAGCAGCTGCAAAGCTTTTAACTGGATTAAAAGTCAAAATACTGACAAGTGGAACAGATAAAAGCTTCAAATACCACCACATGATTTCCTCTGAAGACAGTTTATAGAAAACGGGAAGAAACGAGCCAAAATAAAAATGAGAAGTTCTCAGATTGTCCACACAGAGGACCTCAGGACTCCTGACCACATTAAAATAACAATCAACTGTTCAGCTTGCCTCTTAATAAGTGTCACTGATACAAAAGATGTGCAAAGAAAGATGCGCACAATACAATAAACAACACTTCTGCACATTCACATCTGTCTTTGTGACGCCTGTAAAGTGTTTCGCATCATAATGTCTTGAGTCACTTGGACACTTTACCTCCTCTGCATCACTTTATCCATACAGTCCAGATACATTTTATTTATTACACTCACCCATATAATGCATACCGTGTATGCTGTGTACCTTACCGGCTACAAATGTATATAATGTTTTGATATCCGTATATAGTGTGTTGATGTGTGTATATGTACATGTGTGTATTGACATTGATATATATATATTTTATGTATATAGTGCTTATGTATATGTGTATAGTTTTTTTCTATTCTATTTTATTTTATTCTCTTCTATTTTAGTTCATTTGTTTTTACTCATCCTTTTCATTTTTCTCTGTACTGAGCTGCTGTAATGCTGTAATTTCCCTGTCGTGGGATCATTAAAGTTTTATCTTATCTCTTAAAGATCAGCAACAAACTGAGCGCAGCAGCATGTGCTGTTTGTCTTTGTCTTCCTTAAATGTAACTCTGAAAGGTCGCGCAGCACAAGAACTTTATGTGTGCAAAGTGGCAAAAGTATTAAGACTACTTACTTCCAAAAATTCATAATCCTTCTGAAGTAATAATGACACAGCCCTGGCAGAGAGGAAGCATATAAAGGTTTGCATGTAGATCTCCTACTTTAAAACTTAAAGACAGAGCACTGGCCTTTGCAGTGGGTTTACTCTCCGAGCACCCTTTTAGATTTCCTACATCTCTGCAATAAAGTGAGAAGTCAGAGCTGTGACAGCCCTCGGGCCCTGGGTCTCTCCTGTGTGTTTTTGTGTTGTGCTGCGTCCTGTTCTTTGTTTTGCAGGAAGTAACTGCAGAGTAATGAGCTGCACTATAAAAACATCACAGCCTGTTCTCTCTGTCCTCACTCTGACAGCACTGACCAGCTTAGCTACACCATGATTTTGATTTGCTTTCCACACGCTGCCATTTATTCATTCATGCTTTACACGGCTGACAAACACTCTCTTTATTTAACTATGTTTTTGTAAATTACAGTATTCTATTCCTCTGGTCACAGTCTGAGCTGGGCTGTAACAGTGGAGCACACAACACAAGGTTACTGAATTCAAGTCTGTTCAATTCAATTTATGCAGCACCAAATCACAACAGTCGCCTCAAGGCGCTTTGTATTGTGGGTAAAGACCCAACAGTAACAACGACCCCCTATGAGCAGCACTTGGTGACAGTGGGAAGGAAAAACTCCCTTTAACAGGAAGAAACCTCCAGCAGAACCAGGCTCAGGGAGGGGGGGTCATCTGCTGAGGGGGGGGGGGGGGGGGGGGGGGGGGGGGGACAGAGATTAATAATAACTAATGATTAAATACAGAGTGGAGTATAAACAGAGGTGAATAAAAAGAAACACTCAGTGCATTATGTGAACCCCCCAGCAGCCTAGGCCTATAGCAGCATAACTAAGGGAGGGTTCAGGGTCACCTGATCCAGCCCTAACTATAAGCTTTATCATAAAGGAAAGTTTTAAGCCTAATCTTAAAAATAGAGAGGGTGTCTGTCTCCTGAATCCAAGCTGGGAGCTGGTTCCACAGAAGAGGGGCCTGAAAGCTGAAGGCTCTGCCTCCCATTCTACTCTTAAGTATCCTAGGAACCACAAGTAAGCCAGCAGTCTGAGAGCGAAGTGCTCTGTTGGGGTGATATGGTACTATGAGGTCTTTGAGATAAGATGGGGCCTGATTATTCAAGACCTTGTAGGTGAGGAGAAGGATTTTAAATTCTATTCTAGATTTAACAGGGAGCCAATGAAGAGAAGCCAATATGGGAGAAATCTGCTCTCTCTTTCTAGTCCCTGTCAGTACTCTAGCTGCAGCATTTTGGATCAGCTGAAGGCTTTTCAGGGAGCTTTTAGGACAGCCTGATAATAATGAATTACAATAGTCCAGCCTAGAAGTAATAAATGCATGAATGAGCTTTTCAGCATCACTCTGAGAAAGGATGTTTCTAATTTTAGAAATATTGCGTGAACGCACAAAAGCGGTCCTACATATTTGTTTAATATGCTGCCCTCCAAAAGGACTGAACAGTGAGGTCACTCTTTATTTTGCTGCAGACTGCAAACACTTCGGCTTGAGATTAAAAAACAAAACAAAAAACACAATCAATATGAGACAAAAGATCATCACCTCAGCTTTTCCCAGGTGTGTACACCTGGATCTGAGACACAAAAAAGATAGTGCCTTTTTTTCGTGACGCACACCTAATTTTAGAGACGGACAGACTCGTACTCACCGGGGAAGCCCGTAACCATAGGTTTGTCGTTTCGTTTTCATATTGTGGACTCATGTTGAGACTCTTTCTGTCACACAAACCAACAAAGCTTCTTCCAGCAAATCCATCATTTCTCTTTCCCATTCATGTTATTTCACGTAGTCGCCTGTTGAACGCACTCACGGTTTCCGGTAACCTTTTTGTTTGTTTGTTTTTCTAACGAGCAGAAACTCCTCTGTCGGGTCTCAGCGCGGGTTTTTGTAGCTCCGGGAGAAACGGGCCAATTTTGACTTCCAAACTTCCTGAACAAGCCGAAGCGAAGGAGAGCCGGTGGTTCATGCGCCCCAGCAGACCGCACAGAAGGACACAGCGGCCACGTGTGGTGCAGTGTTTGTTTGTTTGTTTGTTTGTTTGTTTGTTTGTTTGTTTTAATTTGCACCTGAACACAAGCTCACACAATAAGTGAGCTCAGAGTGTCCTGATCAGCGGGCTGGAGCAGGACCTAAAATACTGCAGTAAAGTTACAAATATCTGATGAGCAAAACTCCAAATCAGAGTGGATTTGATCAGGTAACTGAAACAAACGAATTCTGATGTTAAAGCAAAAAAACAAAAACAAAAAAACAATATTACTAATAACGATCATTAATCTTTTTTTCTTGCACATATTTCTCCACTATCTGCCTCTTATTACCAAAGGTAAAGATGTTCTCAGCCCTCACATGAGCTCAGCTTCCTCCTTCTGCAGCAGCCTTTCCTTTTCTAGATGGCTCGTCAGCTTACGAGCAGGTGGAGGTGCCACACTGCTGTGAGTGCCCATCACAGGCGGAGCTTCACATGCAGGCTGCGTGGTGAAGCCCTGAAGCTTCAGTGCTCCACATGTTCTTC
Organism: Archocentrus centrarchus; assembly: GCF_007364275.1. Classification (NCBI taxonomy): domain Eukaryota; kingdom Metazoa; phylum Chordata; class Actinopteri; order Cichliformes; family Cichlidae; genus Archocentrus; species Archocentrus centrarchus. The sequence goes on from NC_044361.1 coordinate 1,183,783, forward strand.
TTTTCAGTGAAATTTTAACTGTGTGACTTTTCGATTTCATGGAGTATACTAAAGAATCTTCTTTGGATTCTAATAAAAATGCACTCACGGTCTGTCATGTATAACAAGCCTGTTAGCTGGAGTGGTGTGAGAAGCTGATAGCAGAAAGTAAAAGAAGAATAAACAAGAAAACTAAGAGCGGTTTGGGAATTTTCCCTGTACAAATAAAGACTGATGTCCAGTCATAAAGGGCAACTCATGACATGTTATTCCCCCTCTCTCTGTCCCTCTGTTTTTGGATAACCCCAAACTGTCACATGATGACGCTGCTAAAAACAGACGGAAAGAAGAACAACAACATTGCATCATGGGAGTGAATTTGTCTGAAAGGCTTGTCTTTTTGTTTGTTTCTAGTATCATCACAGTATCTGTGTGCTCATCATTTGGCCCTGAAACAGATAAAATTACAGATCACAGCATCTGATTTTACACCCTAACCCTACTTCACTGACATGCAGCGCACTGAGAGGTTCATAAAGTTATTAAAAGAGGTCAAATCTGGTTATTTGAGGTGTTTCAAAGATTTCATGACAATAAATGCAGAACAGGGTGTCCTTCCTACTCATCATACCGCCTTTACACCAATCTCCATTTTATTCTGGAGCAACAGAAACTCCTCAAAAAGTCTAAAATTTGAATTTTAACTTTATTGCTTCTTGACTTTTTTCTATAAGTTGCAGATATATTATTTTATTCATGCATGTATGTAAGTATGTATACAGGGATAGTCTTTTGTCAGTGAGCTAGATAATAAAGAAAAAATACGGAATCGTACCAGCAAACATTCTGCTGTCAGAGGCGCCCTAAAGCAAAAGTTTCGTGCTGCGTGTGGTGCAGTAGCTGCCTTGTTCCACTGGGTGGCAGTGTAGACAGTTTAGTTTCATGCAAAGCAAACTCATCTGTGGAGTTTGACAGCTTTATTTCTCCTTGTGCATACATGAGATATTTTTTTAAAATAGATAATTTGTCCGATTTGACTGTCTGTGACTCATTACTCAGTTTCTACACATAATAGTGAAATTGGATGCAAAACAGAGGAAAAAATGTCATTTCGATAACAGGATACTCAAAGCAAGACTTATTTTTTAGTGAATAATAAAGAAAGGTTTTTCTTGCGGTATTTTTATGCATATTTTAATAATGAAAATAATGTCCAAATTGCCACTTCTTTCCTCAGTTTGTCCTTGAATTGTATTATTTCCTTGTTTTTATCCTCCTGTATTGATGAGCCTATCATGTCATGATTGTTTACCACCTTTGCATGAGACTTAACTAAGACACTGTAAATATGCACGAACAAAAGACTCCCAGGGAATGAAAAATGTAACCTGAGTTATGCCCGTCTCAACAGCAACAAGAAAACCAAAGAAATCATTTAAAAAGATTTCAGAAACAGTTACAGCATGTACAGCTGTGACCTTTGCCAGTTTTGTCATATCTGAGAGGGTGCTCCTGGGGGCACTGTGTGTGTGTGCGTGCATGTGTGTGTGTGTGTGTGTGTGTGAGGGGGAGTTTGCTCTTTTTAGTTGAGGTGGCTGAAACAGCACTCCTCAGGTTGAGAAGGCTTTTTATCCCTCTCGAGGGCTGCAGGCTCTTGTCGAGTTGTTCTGTGAAGTGACCCGCACGCTAAAGCAAAGTGGTGGAGGTGTCTTTACCGTGAGGGTGGCAAAGGCGGTGGTGCTGTTACATGCTCAGAGGTGGTGGTAATAGTGGGGTGAAGAAGTTGACTGTGTGTGTGTGTGTGTAGTGGGCAGATACGCGGTCTTGCAGCTGTGCGTGTGCTTGTTCATGTCTGAGTGAATAAGGGGAGGAAGGGTCAGTGGGGTGGGGGGGGTGGGGGGTTCAGGTTCAGAAGTGTTGAAGCATAAAATCTCTCTCTCTCTCTGTCTCCCTCTCTCTCTCGCTGGGCCAGACGCAAAGCAACAGCAATTTGTGCAATTTCACAGCTCACCGAATCCCTAAAACTCTGACAGCCTTGCGCTGAGGTGGGGGGTAATGAGGGGGCGGGAGAGAGAGATGGAGGGAATAAGGAAAGGTGCAGAGATGGACGGATGGAGCGGCAGATGCCATAAATGCACAAGTGACAGTGGAAACTGTAGATGGACAAATTGGAGGAGAGACGAGGAGCTGACGGCTGATCAGATGAGATGTTTCGAAGGACGGGCGCTCAGAACACGCAGCCATCATCTGTATATTGCACCATCCTGCTACATCTGTTTCTAACTCCATCTGTTCCCTCTTTAAAGGACGCTCAGTGATATTTGTTGCCAGTGTTCACATGATTCAGCTTTACCACCAGCATGAGCCAAGAAAAAGAAGCTTTTGCTGATATTAAACGTGTTCAGTTTCATGTATAAATGTAAAGACTTTTCAGCTTTGTGACCGAACGATCAAAAAGATCAACTCCAGAAAAACTGCCGTCATTTTCTTGTGACTGAACTGAAGTTGATTTAACAGTCGTCAGTTTTCGGCCAACACAGTCTCTGACTCACCAGCTCAAGTTTATTCATTAAACTAAGGCAACAAGTTTGCATACTTTTTATGTAAAACCTGCTGATTTCTGCAGATGTTTGGCAGCATTAATGCTTCAGTCCTCTTGTTGCAGCTGATCACTGTTTATGGACAGACCCGTTCTCTCCTTCACGGCCACAGTTTGTTTTTTTTAGCTTTTTCTCTGCTGCACATAAAAGAGCAAAACTGTTTCTGTTTCAGCCCTTTGTTAAAGAGTTTTTCTTCTTTTCAAAATCTACAGCTAAAAACTGCGACTCGTGCCACATTCTTTATTTTCATTTTTATTTTTATTGTGAAGCGCTTTAGTCTCAAACAGGTTAGACGGTAGTGTTTCTATAAGCCTTTTCAAATTCTTCAAACTTCTTTTAGGAATAAGATAAAGGATAAGTCACAAATTCATATAACGTGCCAAAGGTCACAGACAGGATTAGAAATGAGAACATTGGAGGAGCGACTCACGACGAGCAGTTTGGAGACAAGGTTAGAGAGGCGAGGCTGAGATGTTGGAGGGAGGGTGGATATGTTGGACAAATGTTGTTGATAATGGATCTGCCAGGAAGGAGGAAAATAGGAAGACCACAGAGGAGGTTTATGGATGTAGAGAAGGAGGACATACACAGGGCTGCTGTGACAAAGGAGGATGCTGAGGATGGAGAGATGGAGGAAGATGACCTGCTGTGGCGAGCCCTAAAGGGAGCAGCTGAAAGAAGAGGAGTTAAGCTGACTTAGAAAGGACTAAGGGTGCAAATCTGAAAAATTAAAAGTACTTGTACACAAGAAATTCATTTATTTCCCTTCTTTGTGTTCCATACTCTGGATAACAGTTGATTGATGTCCATAAATAGGAAAAGAAGCCAGAGGTCATAAATCACTACAAGAACCTTGGCCATGATTGTTAGCTAAACCCACAGACTGTATATATAAGATGGACACATCATGTTAACATCACTCATTGGTCTCTAGACTCCACATTTAAAGCCCGTTAGTGTTCCAGCTGTTGCCACCTTTGTTTTTTGAGCCAGAGGTTTCCATACCTTCTAACTGGTGTTGGTAACAGACCAATAAAATAGACTAAATTTCACTCACCAAAATTACTTGGATAGTCTGCACCTCACAGCAAGCCATATTTTTATATTAAAAATGCTCCAAAAGGCACCAAAACCACAGCAGCTGAACTCAGTTAATCAGCAGAGGTCAGACACAGAGGTGGCCCTGGCTTCAAACTTTAGAAAAATGGGTGAGTTATAAAAAAATTATCTAAGGTATCGATGCTTATAAAGGCAGAATCTATCAAAAGAGCCCATTTTTTTTTTAAAATACTGTAATGCTGCTAATGCTGTAAATTTGAATGTGAATCTGTTGTAATGACCGATTCTTATGCTTCTCACTCGGATAAACATGGACACATTCACAGCAATCAAAGTGTAAACACAGCTCAGCTAAAATAATCATCTCTCCCTAACTTTAACCATAGCTGCCATGTCACAGGTTTTATATAATCATCCACTTGTCAGTTACCAGAACTTGTGTTTGGGGTGAAGTCTCAGCCCACCAAGGAAGGGACTAATGCAGAACATAATTTTCTTCATACTTAATCTCACATTTGGATTATGTTCAGATCCGTAAGAGTCTTTACTGTTTGAAAGTAATCTGGGATTGTGCTTCTGGAGGGATTAAATCCATTCATTGTGTTCTTCTTAGCCCTAAATGATGGTGGCCGTTATTTTAGCCAACACATGACTTTCGCCCTAAAAAGGGTCATAACCTTAAAGGACCACCACCGGTCTCACAGGGCCACTCAGCAACCTCCACAGAAAGGGTTGATTTCCTAGATGTGCCTTCAGGCTCACTCAGTGTTTCTGCCACTGCCTCTTGACCTTGGCTTCCTATTTGAAAACACACTTCAGCCAGAGGGGAGCAGAGTATTGAAAATGACAGACTCATTTCCATGTTAAGGTCACTGAGAAATCTGACCATGCTCAGTATGAAAGGATACGGGGAGGGCGCTCTCTCAGGAACAGAGGGAAGGGAAAGGGACCGAGGACCAAGAAAAAAGTCCTGTACTAATTTTCCAAAACCTTGGATCAAAGGTCAGCAGATGTATTCTCCGCAGCACGAGGAAACTCTAAGTAATGATGGACGCTACCTGCAAGTTACAAAGAGTCCAAAGAGAGAAATTAAAATTAAAAGGGAGGGATCATTACAAAATCCTCTTCTACAGGGGGACCCTGAAGGGGGTTATGTGTCCTATGCTAATATTAGCAATCCATCATCTACATGTTGTAGCTGTGTTCTGCCACCGGGGGCAGTGTTCAAATATGTGAAACAACTGGACATTTGGGCTACTTTTGTTCGTGTTCTTGTTTGTCCTTTGACTCAGTCCTGCCGCAGAAGTCAGAAGATCCAAAGAACATCTTCAGAGTGAAGTGAACCCATCGGATACAAGAAGGAAAACGGCCCGCCTCAGCCTCAGCCACGTTCCTGCTCCTCATGCTGTTCTGATATTTTCACACTTCTTCTCCTCAGCGGTGAACTTTGCCCTCTCTCCTTGCTGTGCGTCTGCTTTTTACAGACGCACAGCACGATCATCACCGAGCTATGTGCAGACAGCACAAAAGCAGGTCTGCACTGGTTGCATACCCATAATCCTTCACTCTGCACAGAATTGTGTTATTACACACTGCTCCTTGGCTTTGTGTTGCAGCCCTACTTTTTCATGCTGCCCTTATCTTCCTGAATCTCTTCTTTTAAATCTGTTTTCTGTTTCCTTTCTGATTTGATGATTCTTTGTCTCTTTTAGTTTACTTCCTGTTTATAGTTCTTCACTGTTTTTACTTCCTTGATTGAGTTCACCTGTGCACTGTTATCCTGCTCCCAGGTGTCAGCACCTTCTTGTTCTTTTTATAGTTCCTCTTATAGTTTTTGGCTGCTGACTACATTTGGGTTTGTTTGTTTGTTTGTTTGTTTGTTTGCTCTTAGTTGTTGGCAGATTTTGTTTTGGATCAGCCCATTGTATCATGCAGAATATTTTTTTTTTGTTACCTATAAATAAGTAAAGTACCTCTTTTTTAACCTCCCTGCCTGTCCACCTTTGTTTGCACCTTAATTACAATTGTGATGAGTTCACAAACACAAGCAGAGGCAGAAACACACAGAAAGCTTAGAGTGAAGCAAATTATGAGAAAATTAAACCTATTTGACAGTGGAAAGAATTAATGCTGTAAATGGAGCAAGCTGAAAAGAATATGCACCCTCTGTACACGAGAAGTAACAATCCTGGGGAGCTTTCAGCCACCTGCTTCCTCACCACCCACAAATTACACAAAAACAAAGAAGTGCATATCTGCTGGACATAATACACTATGAACTTGAACAACCACAATGAAGACTATTCTGTGTGCTCGCTGTACTCACAAAAGAACAAATATCTTTAAATGGTTTGTGTAAAACTTCTGCAGTTTTTATACTGTTTTTAATTATTTCAGTTTGAACTCTTTACTGCAAATCTAATTTTTTTGTTATATTTTTACCATCTGCATGTTTTATATTTCTAAAAGAAAAAGGCAGCTTCTTATTTCATGTTGTCTTCAGTAATGCGATGTCTGTATTCAGTGGCAGTGAAGCACCTCTGAATGTAATTGGATTGAAGTGAGAGGAAAGATGCACGGCAGAGGAGATCTCTCACACACAGAGCGGGCGGTGCTCGTTTGATAAGCGATGTCACCTGAGTGCTTTGTTTTGGTTGGGAGGTCGAGGGGTGAGCTTAAAGGAGAGGGTTTCTCTTTTTTTTTTGAGTGTGGGGTGGGTGTGTGGAGGGGGATCAAGACATCTGCACAGGCTTTAAAGAGGTCAGCCACGGGACAGGAACCATTCTTAATCCCCCCAGCTGGGCTTGCAAGAGAGGATTTGGACCTCTGCTCACTCTCCGCCCCCACCCACAACAGTAGCTAATTGAGTGCCAGCGCTCTGATCGCAGCATTTCCATGTAAAGCCCTGCATGCTTTCTTGGGGCTTTGGAGTTATGACCAGGAAATCCCTCTTACTGTATACCTGCGAGCATCAGCGACCGGGCATTATCCTCCTCCTCGAATACATCCATGTGGTCCCAGGTCACTGTTTGCAAACGTGTGCCTATATAAGGTGTTTTTCTTATTTTCTTTTGGTAATTTGGGGTTTGATGCAGCACCTCCCCCTCATTCAGTACAATCTTCTACTAATGGAGACAAGATTGTAGCATTAACCTTAGCATGTATGAGCCACTTCTTATTTCCAGGGCATCAAACACCTCCAGCTTGTCCCGCTAGCTTCTTGCTTTTATGTTTATGGTGTATATGATGTATTGGTGCTGCATACACAAAGTTGTGACAATAGTGAGACGTCTGCTACTCCCAACTCATCCCGTGTGGAAGCTCACAAATGAGCTCTGTGACGGGGCGTATTTCAGCCTAACCACCGAACCAGCTCATTTTTATCAAGATAGTTAAACTGAAAACAAATGGAAATGAAAAAGGAGCATCACAAACTGTGAAACACAAAGGTCAGCAAAGTGGAAACATTTGTGTTTTTAAGTAAATGAATTTAATATCAGATGATATACAAAAAAGGTTTTTGAAATATGATGCGGTGAACTGACCGTAGACAAAAGAAGTGCAGCAGCATGCAGATCTGAGGCATGTGTGATGACGGCATGTTCCTTTTAAAAATGGTCTGCAGCACTTGTGCAAACATTTCCAGGTTGTCATGTTATTGGTGTGGTGTGTGTAGCAGTGGGCACTGAGCTTTGTATTAGCAGTCTGTATCAAGCAGGGATGATACTGGCTGAAACCTCGAAACCATCAGCGAATGTCTGACAACAATTTAGCATTTTATTACATTTTTAAAAAAATATTTATTTGCATTCAGGAAGTCTTGATATGGATATCGGTTATCTCCAGCCATTCTCCCGAAACCTGAGTCAGCTGGTCATTAACTGCTGCATGCAGCTGTATGCACGGCTGTATGCACAGCCTTATGCATGTCAGACAGTACTGTCCACATGCTATATTTGCTTGTTTCGAGGACATGGATCTCTGCTGCATGTCGTACAGAGAAAAATCCAATAGGTTTAAGATTTGGTTTTAAATCACAAATATTAGTCTCAGTGTGGCAGCAGAAGAACAGCCCCTGTTAAAGTTGTGCAATTATGAACAGCAAATCCTTTTAATGAGTTAAACAATTATAAAAAATAATTCTTCTCTCAGACATTTCATTTGGACATCGTTTCAAATGCAGTTGTGCTGCTGGCCTCCAGCTCCCGCTGCCTTGACCCAGTTTGATCAGCGCACCTCCCCCAAGTATACGATATTACCGTCCAGGCTAAAGCGGGTCAAGTGAAGGTTGTTGCGATGATCAGCCAACTGGAAAACTCACTGGTTCAAAGGTCACGGGTAAGCCGTGCTGTCGGGTGATTGGTCAGACAAATCAAATTAGCATTCACTGGTGATCCCTCCCCAAACTGCCACCCATGGAGAATGAGATGAGGTGGATTCATGGATCTAGAGCCTGATAGTACATCTGTTGAGAATGGGACAATGAAACAGCCCCTGTGATTCAGATATTATGCAGTATTTGTAGGGTGTTCACTAGCACAGTATACTATATAAAGCCACTAGGATTACCCATTTTGTCATTCTGTCCCTGGAAGAGGATGATCTACTTTCACTTGTCAGAGTAAGCTTACCGCAGCAGGCAAACCAAGCCACAGGGCCGGGATGAAAATAAAAACAAAACATGGGTTGCGTAATAATTATGCAACCAGTTACTATCATGGGTAATGCTGTGCTCATAATAATGTCTTTTAGAATTAACATGATAGTCAGACAAACCCCGTGCTTCATAGCAGGCTTGGAAAGCTCACAATTAAGTATTAATTCAGCACTTTAAGAAAAGAAACGAGATTGATGACATGCAGAAAACAGTATTAGCCAGGCACCAGCCCCCCAGCCAAGGAATTAAGTCCAGATGATCATGTGCCTTGTGACTTACTTCCAATACCAGTGTTCAGCCAGTGCACAGGCTGTAGATAAAAGATGGAAATGGCTTAAAGCTCTGAGAAGCAATATGGAAACACCTTAAACTGCAATTTTCCTAATGGCCAACAGGGGGAGGGGGGGCACCCTTGGTTGCACAAAGAAGATAATTTGTGTAGAAGTTTATGGTGAAAAGTCCCTACTGCTCACTTGATGTATGACCCCTCAGTAAACATGTTCCTAATGAGTTTGTGGTTACAGTTGCTACTTTCAAGTCTTATTAGGTACTTTAAAAGAACCATTTATTCTGAATGAACTTCATGAGGGAAGGCCATGAGGCTTCATGAGGTGAGAGCGAGGTTGGGGCAGACACGGCAGAAAGCAGCACTTAGAAAAAATCATCAGAGTTACTATGAAAATGATTAATCAATAAGACAGGTGATGGAAGCTCTCCGAGGTGAAAAATGCAAATATGATGAGAATCTTCAAGAGCTAATTCTGGATACAGTTGGAATTACTTGTCCAAATGTAACCATTTCTTTTCAAAAGGATTAAAATGCTTTAAGGGGCTCTGCACAATAATCACTGCATAAAATACTAATTTAAAATATCTGTTGTGTACATGTCACTACAACAGCTAATATTACAGCTATATATAACCTTTGTGTGAACAGGGCCCGTGAGTCAGTATTGCTGCTAGAGCCCATCTGATGCTTGCTGTGTGACAGAACCGAACAGACGCTGTGCTCCTTTATTGTATTAAGCTTAGTTCTACAACAGGACACTGACCGTGACCTGCTCAGTGTTAGCTTAATTTAGTTAAATCCACACAAAAGAAGGGGAGGATCAAGTCTCTGTCTAAACTGTTTATAAGCACCAACTCACAGGACGCTGATGTTGGCACTCAGCTTGACCCACTGTCTCTGTAATTTCATTTTTATCCCCTTCCACAACGGTGACCTTGCACACAACCAGCATTGGGTAAGCAATGATTTATCTGCCAAATAAATGTGTTAGCTCCTTTGGAATGTGCTTAAGGTGTGGGGTCACGCACTAGGTCACCAATGGCAGCTCATAAATTGAAACTAAGCATGACTTTAAAGGGGAAGTGAGGAGATGGCGTTTTTTGGGGGGGAGAAAGGTGTTTCCGAATGAAAAATTGGATGACGTTTCAAAAAAAGTAAAATGATTTGGAGCAGAATACGGAGCAGTTTCCCAGAAGCATAAAGGCAAGACATATAAGATGCCATCATTGGACACCTTACCTTGAGTGAGACCCAGAGTTAAGATGGCATATCCGTCATTTTGACAGTGTGAGGTTAGAGGGCTCATTTGAGAAGTGAAGGACAGTGTCCCTCTCAGTGATGTCAGATCATGAAGCTTTAGTTGCAGCTCACCTGCCTGGAAAATCTGCCACCCATTCAAACTTATAAGTCTTGTTGAGGTAAGTGTGTGCTGTCATTTGTGACATTGGGTGTCAGAGAGTGGAGTGATGAGTGACGGCCTCTTCTGAAACTACTCGGGAGTGTTTGTGAAACACGGTTTGGAACCTGAAAGGCTCGTTAAGCTACTTCACCAAAGTAGAAGAAATAAAGGCAGAAGTTGCCACCCAATCATTTAGCCTGGGTCAGATAACTGTTTTTCCGGAGTGCCTGTAACATGTAACACCGAGATGAACATTGGTGGCCACCGTCTGCTGAGCCGCTGAAAAAACTGATTGCTTCTTTTACAATTAAGAACTTCAGTGAGATCGATACATTATTTGCTGATTCTCCAAGCTTGCATTTCACTCATTTTCAATTTTGCATGCGCTGCAGATAACAGTTACTTCCACGCCGCTCCCTTCCAACACCAATGAGCTGCTTTGCCAATGTAAGCACAATAACTGCATGTGTGAGCATGCACATGAACGCAGCACTGATGTAAGGTGACACGCATCTTATACAAATTTGATCTCACAGACCTTTTGTCCAGTGACACCATGAAGTTAAATAATTCAGTGGCTGTACTGCAAGAAATATCACTGTTTAATTAAAATAAAGTACTATTGATAAGTTATTTTACAGTTTGCTTAGATTATAGGCTTTATAGTGTAACACTGTCAGCTGTTTGGCTGCCATCGTACCAGTGGGTCACAAACTGTGGGGCCAGTGCAGCTGGGGTGCAGATGACCACAGTAAAAATGTGGAGTCATGCTAAGTTAAATTATTTTAGTTGGGAAAATAAAAGTTTGCATGATACTGCGATTTTAAAGGAGTGCTCCAACTGTAACACTCCATAAACACATAATGCATCTCTGTCTTCACCCGGGAACTCTGAATCCAGCTTCTTGTCTTTCTTAAATTAAGATATCAGTTTTGTTGCAACTCCGTGCACCTCGTGGTCATGGGACCCAAACACTGAAAACCTCAACATAAATACACAACAGCAAAGTTTAAACACAACAAAGCTTAAGTGAGTGAACTTAAGCGTTAAGAGTCTGAGCTCACCAAAGAAAATGCTGTGAAAATGCTGAGTGGCCAAACTGAAACTTTCTTTATGATACTGAACCGTATTCATAAAGAAAGCCACATTAGTGTGAATCCAGCATTTTTGCAGCAGCATGCTGTTTGGATTAGTATGAACTCTGATCCCCACTTTGGTCCATGATCCTCAGATATCTTCAGGATTAATGCCGTCCTCTGCAGTCACCTTGGTGTTATCTGTTAGATAGCAGATGTTAAAAAAACATAAACCAAAATGGTGAATGTAACACCTGCTAACGATTAGCACATCATCATCATTGCTGTAACATCCAAGCATACTTAGCATTTAGCTCGGTGGTGTGCCTGAGTACGACCCACAGAGCCGTTAGCACGGCTGTGAATGAACTCAGATGCTGGATATAATGTGAATGTGGTTTACTTATTTGCTAAAGCATCAACCACGAGGAGCTGATCACCAGCCCAGCTTCAGGTTGGATGATCAAACCACTGTCGGTGTTTTGTGTGTGTTTCTGTCGCCGGTGAGGAAAAATACAACGGTGCTTAAATCAGCTGTGAAACTGTTTAAAACTCTGATGCAACATAAAAGAGCATTTACTGAGCGTTTTGGCTGCAGGGCGGCCTCAGTCCGTGGGCAACCGGGCCTTTGTTTGGCCTAATTTACCACCTGCAATTGGGCCTCATCTGAGGTAGTTAATACTGGTGCTGGAGATTTATTCACACAGACTGCATCATGAACCGAGAGAGTGAAGTGCTCAGTCCTTGAGGCAGATGTTGGGATCCAGACATTAACAATGCCTAATTACTAATCAGGGTGGGGTTCTAATGACGCCCTGTTAACAAGGGCCCCGGTGAAGGTTTGGCAAAGAGCGGGTTGGACTAAAAAACGATTGTAATCACGCAGAAATAATGAGCTGCACATAAATACATACATGCACCCACATTTACCATATGAGCTATTCGAACAGAACAACATGCACATGAAATCCCAGGAAAGAAAACAGAACTAATGCTCTGTGTTGTTATCTTTGGGCTGAGTCATCGGAGCATTGACTGGTGGGGATTTGAACTGTACCTGACCCCAGGGTCAGGCTCAGTGTTTGTTTGTGCTGGAATATGACTGACTTTGGTCTGATGATGCATTTGCCCTGTGGACCATTCGCAATGAGGAAATCAAAAGGGGGAGAGTGTGAGAGAGAGAGAGAGAGGACCAGATGGGAGACGGAGATGGATTGGCCAAACTAACAGGCAGATGTTTATGGGCCATTATTTACAAGCTCTTTAATCTGGGCTATTTCCTCGCCCTTGGCAATGGATAGGTCTGTGGGTCACGCTGCATGAACCCCTCCACCAGTGGTCATCCATCTCCTTTTTTAAAAGACAGGAAGTGAGAGGTACGGGGGAGGAGGAGGGACGAGTGTGCGGTTGAGAGGACGGCTGTTAAATGTTGTATAGACGCTTTTTTAAAATGTCTCGACTGATGTTCACGACACAATTTTGAAGAATGGGCTGAAAAAGTAAGAACTGTTTTTGATCACAGTTAATTTCAGCATTATTGCTGATCCTTGTTGGCATTTTCCCAGAGCGATAAATTTTACCCAGATGAAGAGGACGGCGTCTTTCTCAGTAAGAACGTTAAAATACAAAATCAGGAATAAGGGCATGAATGCGGCTTATGACAGCACGGAGATCAGGAAAATGAAAAACAGGGACACGATGAAAAGAACGATAATACAGGAGCGAAAGAGAGCGCAACAACCCGATGAGACGCCGCCTCACTGAAAAGCTTGTCACAGCTACTTCCCTGCCGTCCTCTCCCCACTTTCAGGAGCTTTTCCCTCGCTGTATGAACATTCACTGAGAGTATACGGAATGATGGGATGACGTTGGAACAACAGCGTGTCTCCTCTGTCTCATGCAGGCTAATTTTCCCATCTGCTCGATGAATATTAGACCAATTGCCGTCTATATCGATTTGTGCTAAGGTTAAAAGCTTGTGAGACCTTGGTTTAAATATGGGTTGCCTGGCAACTGCTCTATTCGACCCCCTAAACCCCATCCCGTTCCAGCGTACACGGGCAGCTTTGTGTGGGATGTGGGTGAGTGAGGGTGAGGTTTGAGGGGATGGGGGTGGCAGGTCAGGCCTTCCCAGATAGCAGAAGCCCGGGTCTTGATTTGAAGCCCCATCAGAGATTAAAAGCTCCCCCTTCTGCCTGACATTGTGACCTTAACCCCCGGACCTCCATGCTCCAGGGTCACTTAACCTTGAACCCAATTACAAGATAAGGTTACTTAAGTGTGACCCTCACCGTGCAGCTCACTCAGTTAATAGGACAGGCTGTAGGAGAAAAGGGCCAGCGCAGCTGATACGCCTCTAGGTTAATTCGTTGGGCTGAAAAAGGTCGCGGGCAGGAGCCATAAAGAACAGGACGGCACTTCGATTTCTCATGCAAAGTGAGACTCAGCAATACGATATCGCGGCGGGAGCCAAAGAGCGGAGGCAGCAGAGCTCGGGCTCTGATAAGATGGCTTCAACGCCATTGCCAGGTGCCACTGCTGAGCGCCAGTTACATCCAACCCCACAAAAAGCTGCCAGTGCATGGAGACACTCATTTTAATGATTTTCTCTATGGACACATTAAAATAATGTTTGCATGCTGTTTATAAATGACATGCCTCAAATTGTAATCATATTCATTCTGAATTTAAAATATATCATTTAAATGTTACCTATAAACTTTCACTCTCTATCCCACATTTTTCCATAATTTAAAAAATTTAGTTTAAACAGATACAAACACATATGATAGGATTTCAGGACCAGAGCACTGTTTTCCTACCTACAGTCATTCTTACTTAATGGTATATATAGCCAGGTATATATAGGTGTGTAGCTCTGTTCTGGGACCTCTCGATCCCTCCACTGCTATGCATGGAAAACATGTGCAGACGGAGCAGCAGCAGGAGCCCCAGCACAGAGCAAAGCAAACATCAACAGATGTGACGTTAAGTCAGAACCAGCATGGAAGGAGGACATGGGGTGGATGTGGGTTGCAAAGCAGCTTGTAGGACCAGCAGCAAGTGCAGGCAGGTTAAAGCAACTTAAATAGATTGAATGCCAAATGTTAGCATTTAAGTTGCTAAATGCAGGCGTAGGAAGGATCAGCTGAGCCATCAGCTTATGTGGGCTGGCCCTGAAATCAGCTGATCTGTCACGCCTGCAGCTGAGCTTGACTTGTTGCCCTGCCTGAACTAACGCTGTACTTCATTACAATTTAAAATCCTCCCAAAATGAACACTATTAGCAGAAAATTACTTATTCTTTTTTTGTTGTTTACATCAAGTGGTATACGATATGCCAGCAGTGTGGCGGACATCGTTTTTTGTGGTATCTCGAGCCTAAGCAGCTCATCTTAAATAAGCCAATAATGTGTGACTGGTTTGTTTGGTCCATTGTCACATTCTGGCTGTATCATGTGGTAAACTCTTACCCTGCCTCTCACCCCTTCAGTCTGGTGTTATCCCTCTTGGAAGAAAGCCAGTGGGCTGGTTTAACAAGCCGGGCCACATCAGTGCAGACAGGCGGGAAGGGGGGGGGGGGGGGGGGGGGGGGGGGGGCTGAAGGGTGAGCGCAGCAAGCAAATATGCGCTGTAGCCTGCTGTGATGCTGGCTGTCACTTGCTCAAGCTGAAACAGCAGGTGCCTTTATCAGGTGTTGAAGTGTAATAGTTGCCTAAACCCCCCCCCCCCACCAAAATAAGGATCTCTTTTTGGTAAAACTATATAATGCGGCCTGCTACTAAGGGTGTAATTCCCCCGTAATTAAAATGAATTTCAATGTATTTTATTTGAAATTACAACCTAATTATATTACAAATAATTACCTTGTAAGTAAATTAAAGTCATGCATAAGTCATTTTATGTACTGCATAATCTCTTGATAATTTTGCAGAAAAACAAACAATATTTCCCCGTCTCATGTTGTAAGTACACTGTGCTGTTTGGGGTGCAGGGCGTATTATAGAGTGGCTTAATGATGCCTTCCCTCCAGATATTCCTGTACGCTCTTTTTGAAAGTTATGTTGAAACAGAAATTGTGAATAAATTAAAAGTTAGACTTGGCTCCATCTTTATAAGGTCACAAATTTTATTTTTTCTTGTTAGATGGTAAAAGTCCTTATTGCATTTCTATTGGTAAAATAAATGTGACAATAGAGCATCTATCATGCACATCATCATAATGAAAATTTAATAAAGATGTAAAAATATAAAGATGTAAAAAGGCAACTTTAACCCACTCCATCACACCCTGAAAGGTATCGCGTTTTTATGCAAACTTACCAAGAAATGATTGATTAAAATTACTTACAGAAGAATTTGTGCCTCCTTTCCTGTCAAATACATAAAACTATGCAATACTTGAAGTATTTTAATAAAATTACTCCTGCATTACTTATATTTATTCACAGTATAATTATTTCTTTGGTTCACATAAAAAAATCAGAGTTGTTACATCTTATTCTGGCGTACCTGCCTTTAAGCATTTGTACATAAATATAATTACATTCTAATACCAAATAAAATACATTGAAATTCCATTTATTTATTTACAGGAGAATTCCACCTTTACTCTGGGGCCATATTATAAAGAGTGGCTCCCACATTCAATTGCTCTGGTTTGAGTCTTTATATTTTTTTCCAGAAGTCATGTGGGAAAGTTTTTGTTTCCACTAAAGAAGTGCGCAGCTCGCTAACAGCATCAGAGTTTCCATCCTGTTACGCTGCCACAGCCTGGAGCCTCGTCCTGCTTGTCGGCAGGTGCAGTTTGGTACAAAGAAAATCGTTCCTGCACAAAATTGCTCCCAAAACAGGTTTTGGATTTGAGTAATCTGTGTAAACTTGTTGGAGGTTTAAGCACCACAAGGAAAAGCACTCACTCCGTACATGGATTCATAGCACGACTGGCCGGAGAAATGTACACGTGTAATTTGGATTTGGGGGTAAACCTTCCTTTGTGTTCTTCACTGAGTGGTTTTTCAGCTGCAAAGTGGTGATAAAATTCACCCAAGAGCAACACAGTGGAGGTTAAACGTCAGGACATAATAGATAATCTCCAAAAGGTTTCCAAACACAGTTAGCTCATCTGTCTTAAGTAATATCTAAAACACCTGACCAATGAAAATGATTGACTTGGAAGCTGTCCTAAAAACGTTCCCATATTGATGAAATCATCATTCCATGTTCTGCGCTGAGATAACGACGTTCGTCTGAATATTCCTGCTCAGACAGGAAACAGCTGCTATGAAATAATGAAGCTTGTTATTGCACACAGAGGCAGAGCAAACGAGCCTGATTTAAATGAACGGACGGGTTCATATACAGAGCTTTATACAACATGTCATCATTCATGTGCACACTTTCTATCTAACACTCGCACTCCAACAAACACATCTGGAGCAGCTCGGGTTTCGGTATCTTGCTCAAGGATACTTTGGCACGCAGACTGTAGCAGCCAGGGGTTGAACCACCAACCTTCTGATCAGTAGATGACCTGCTGTACCTCCCGAGCCACACCCACCCCAACACCAACCATAGTACCATTCAGGATAAAGTCAGTCTTTGATTCAGAACCAGAGCAACACCTGTTTAGCTTCCGATACCAACAAAACACCTGCGAAGTGAAAGACGGAGTCAGTGCAGTAAAGAACGCCCAGCTGAAAATAACTGAATGTTTTGCAACATTTTAAAGTGATTTGCTGCGTTTGCTTTTAATCTCGGGAGCCAGCTCAGGTCAGCCGCTTTACGTGGCGCTGCCCACAAATCAAGCCTCAGCACTCCCAGCTGCACTTTGTTTGAGGTCAGCTGCTGTAATGAGAGACAAAGGGGTTTCTGATTAAATTTTGCAGACATAACGGTCATCAGGCTCACGGCACATGCTAGTGAAGCAGAAAAGGACTGTATGTCCTCATCAAAATTCCAATCATAAAACCCCAAACAAAAGCTTTCAGGTTCATTTGTATGATGTGGATAAATGACCTGAAAAAAAAGGATTAATGCAGAGTCAATTCAAGCCAACAAATCAAAACCTTTGGCTTTCAATGAAAAGCACTTTGCTTTTATGCTTATGCTTTATGTACCGAAAAGGGCGAATCAGAGTGAAAACATATTAAGACACAAACAAATACACTTAATTTATCAAATAAGTTGGCAGTCAAGGACTTTGTGCCTGAGAACTGCACAGATTTGCTACTTCTCAAAGAGCCGTATTTTGCTCATTAATATGAGGCAAATCAGGACTATTTTCACTGATCTTATGGAGGTTTAGGATCTCAGCTAAGAAGGTAACATAACAGGATACATCGTCTTGTTTTTGTAGGCTTAGTTTGCCCCCTGATTGCCCCTCAACCTGGTCAAACAGAAGGCAAATTATCAGATGAGAGAAACAGAGAGGGGGAGAATTTGAATAAAATAGAGAGCTGTATGTACAGAAAGGGAGAGAGAGTATGTGGTGGTGTTGGCGGGGGCGGTGTTGGTGGGGGTGTTGGTATTAGAGAATCAAAGCAGAGTGAGAGAATGAGCTCTAACAGTGGCCCGCTGACCGCCAGTTGAACCTCTCTCTGAACTGAAGATGAACCCTAAACTTGAGGATCACAGATCTCCCTGGGAGCTACAAACCGAGGCAGCTAGCCCACAGAATGATGCTCACTCACAGACACACAACACAACAGACACACACACACACAGCACAAGCTTGCTGTAACGGTGTTACCCAACAATAATTCCATCCTCATCATCATTGTACTGTAAACGAATCCACTTAAAACAATTCCAGTGGTGCTTAATTTGCACACGTGCTCAAAAACAACCACCAACACACACATGTTGATCCTCAGTGTGTACATGTCCATCAGCCCTTTTTTAGCTGCTACATGTTATTCCATGAGGCTTTGCGATCATGTAGAAAAGTAACACACTGAATGTAAGGATGTGCGACACACACACACACACCAACATACGTGTTAAAACACACACACACGTTTTTGCACATATAACATAACACTCCAGCAGACATCTCAGAGGGTGCGTTGGCTCTTTAAGCCCCCGTGGCACACCCAGTAGGGCACAGCACTCCACTGCGGGGTCACGGACAGGCCAGCACACCATGTAATGATCCCACTGCTGTCTGCTGCTCAGACAGACAAAGATGGGGGAACGGGGGTGATGATGGCTGAGGGTAAAAGACAAAAGGCACCCTGCTGTTTTCCCACATTAAAACCTGTTGGTAGCATTTTAACATTCATTAAAAATTACATCCTCAATCTGATTGGACGCTGCTGAAATGAAGGCGGTGCCATTTTATAATTAAATTAAAACTGATGATGCAGTTAATTACCAACAAATATGTATCAAGTATAAGTGGCCTCCAGTGATGCTGCATCTCCTTTCACACCATTTTCAAACCTTTGTGTTTCAGTGATGTGCAATACTGATGCTGCAGTAGATATGAAGTACAGTAAATTCATAAATAGATAAATTACCTTTAATTTTATTTAACATTAACGGTAACCTGAAATATGAACTGTGGTATGTGCTCTGAGAATGTGGCCACAGAAATGCGTTAAAGGCACAAACCTGACTCACCTTCCTCTGAAATGAGAACTAAGTCGATTTTTACATTCAGCTGAACGGCACGAGAAGACTTTCCTCTGAGTTGATGTCTGCAGGTTCAACTCGAGGACAAAGGTGGAGGCATGTATTCCAGCAAATGGACCTTAAAAGGAAACGGTAATTCAAGTTCAACCCTTACCCAGAGAGCAGCTTCCTCAAACATGCATGCTCCTTTAAAGGACCGCTACACCTGGCACTGCAACATCTACACAAATTCACTCCAGGGAGCTGCTCGGTGCAACCGCAGGCCACCACTGCAGGCTGGGCTCTCCAGTCGGGCAGCTGGGGGTCAAGGACGTCCTGGCTGCTGAAGGGCAGACTGAAATCTTAGTTACACAAACATTTCTCAGAGGCAGACATCACGTCCTTGGTTAGTGCAGCGTATTTGTACAGCAACTTTCAGCAGCAGGGCGAAGTGTTTCAGAGCGGAGATAAAAAGGAGAATCAAAAGAAGACCAACAGAAGTTTGTTGGAACAGATCTCATATTTATTTTTTAATGGCTGGCAAGAAAGAAATGCAGTTTTATCTAAATCAATATCTAAGTGGGTTTCAGGTGGTCATTTACTGTAAGTTTATGAAGTATAGGCCAACAAGTCCTCATCCCATCTGCTCTGGGTGCCACCAAACCGGGACAAGTTCACACCAGCTGCTTCACATGAGGTCAGCTCTGCAGAAAAGTCCAAACTTTAAACGATCAGCTTTATTTTTATAGCTTTTATGGCCGAGCACTGTGTATCTTCAGCTTTCGAGCATTTGCCACCCGTGAAACGGAGATGGCCAACATTAGCTCGATATGATGCACGATAAACACGAGAGTGCAAAATAAACGCTGCTTTGTTTGCTTTTGTTCCAGATGTTTCTGAGCCGCCTGATTTCCTGCTGCCCTCCCTCTCCTGTCAGCCTGTGAGGTCGGCTAACCCTGACCCTTTGTGTCCTTTAAAGGAAGCCAAACATATTTAAACATTCATTAAACTATAACATTAAATGATCTTTTCTTACTTAACGTAGTTTTTAGCACACAAATCCAGACCAGACTGGTTTAAACTTGATTTTTCTTTTAATTAAAACACAGATCAATTAATCCAGCTTCTTATAAATTGTATAACAGCAAATATCTTAATGCACATAAGATTTATTTATTAAAGGAAAAAAATGATTTGCAAAACTTTGGCAGCATTGAAAGAGTGAACTTCAAAACTAAAACAAAAAGCAGTGAAAATAATTCAATAAAAGTTCTTTTAAAATAAGATTACAAATTTTAAAAAAGGAAAACATTTAGCAAAGCTTAAAATTCAACTCAAACAGACTATTAAAAAGCTTTGGAAAAACTAAAAGTCAAAAATAAAAGAGTAAATCTAAATTTAAAGGGTCCATCATGGATGGGACATTAATTTTTAAAGGTTCATTTTATGAAGTAAATTATTTCTGAGTTTTGTAAAGGACACAAACTCTCCAGCACCTGCCTGTCAGACCTTTTCGGGTGTAGTGATGCTGATATCTAAGGTACTTAGAGGTGGTAAAAGTACAGACGTCCTGTACTCAAAGAAAAAGTAGCTCTTTGGAGGACATAAAGCTAATGGAAGCAGTTATATTAATATAATAGTAGCTAGCTGAAGTACCGTGACCACATTGCACTCAGTCCGACCTGCTGTAACCCCTGAGTACAGCGTTATAAATGATGCATAAATTATACAGTTTTGCCTCATTCATCATTTCATGTATGTGATAAGCCCCGGTGATGGAGGCTACTCCAGTAGGATTGGCTTTGTGTGTTATGGTTCCTTCATTTAGTCTCAGATCGGTTTGAGGTTTGAAGGCACGCTGACCAGAAATGAAAACAGATGTTAAACCTACAGTAACGAGTCTGTTTGAAAATACAGATATTTGTCTAAAATGTGGGAGTAAAAGTTGTCAGAAAAATAAATACTCGAGTATAGTACAGATACCTGAAAAATCTTTTTAAGTACAGTAACAAAGTATTTGTACTTCATTACGTCCCACCTCTGAAGGTACTACACGAAGTAATGGCAGATATTACAAGCAGAATCATTTTAATATAAAAGGTAACAGTTACAGTGCAGCAATAAACTGAAAGAAGAAATGATGAGAAAAACAAATGTGAGGTGTTTAATCGCAGTTAAACGTTACTGCTGTCCACACTTTACAGAAACAAAAGTAAAAATTACAAATATTCAGATTGATTACTGTGGCTGTGTTTGTGAATATGGGAGTTTAAGGCGTGTTTATCAACAATATTTCAAAGCTGCTCAGAGAGACTGAAAGGTTTGTGTGGTCTAGGCCTGTAATTTACAGTTGTCTATCTCGTAGTAAATCTATTAGTATAACAATAAACATGAGGATGTTTTGCATTTCAGACTCATGCTCGTGGACATTAAGACAGCCGTGTGGGAGAGAGAGAGGATTTCCCAGTGATCCCTTGTTGTTTGCAGTAACTGTGGTCTCCTCTAAGGTCACAGAGAGCGTCAGGCAGAGATGCAGAGATGACAGTGACAGCATGTGTGTGTGTGTGTGTGTGTGTGTGTCACACATGGACCTCATGCTGGTGTCCAGCCTGGAGGCCATCACAGAGTTCTGCCAGAACAAGTTGTGTTACTTGTGCGACTACACACATTGTATGTGAAAAGGTCACAGAGCCACCCCTGGAGGTATGGCCCGGAGACCCTGTTGTTTACAGACTGACAGCGTGTGGCAGATCTATAGGCTGCAATCCTGATAGCAGCATGTTTTTAAATGTGCACGTGTAATGAATATTTTTACAGCATTAATCACAAACTCAAATAAATAAATAACAACTATAAAAATGGATACTTTGAAGCTTTCTGTTTGCTTTGTGAAGTGGGATAGGCTGAAAACCCCTGATTGCACTCTGATATATGTAATATCCTTTGTGTAATGCATTACATCCATTATCATAAGAGTGCTACATCAGCGACCCCCTGCCTTTCTGTCCAGGCTGGTTTTACTGCATGTAAAATTTGCTGGAAATTATCCCTATTTTTTTTATAAGGACCTCGGCCTTTAGAACCTCGGCTCTCAATTTCCACATTTTCACACGATGCAGCCATAATATGCAGATGAGTGTCAAAATAAAGGAAAAACATACAGTACCAGTCAAAAGTTTGGACACACCTTCTCATTCAGCGGTTTGTCATTATTTAAAAAGTGTCTGCACTGTAGGTTAATACTAAAGTCATCCAAACTAATAAGAAATACATATGGAATTATTTATTAAACAAAAAGTTGTCAAACAAACCAAAATATGTTTATATTTTAGATTCTTCAGAGTAGACACCTCCTGGTTACATGACAGCTTTGCACATCTTTCTCAGTCAGCTTCATGAGGTAATCACCTGGAACGACTTTCAGGTAACAGCTGCGCCTTGTTAGGAGTTCATTTCTTGAATTTCTTCCCCTCTTAATGTGTTTAAGATCATCAGTTGTGTTGTGCAGAGGTACAGTTGTATACTCAACTAAGTAAAGAAAAATGACAGTTCATCATTACTTTAAGAAATGAAGGTCAATTTGTAAAATTTCAGGAACTTTGAAAGTGTCCTCCAATGCAGTCGCAAAGACCATTAAAGGTTATGATGAAACTGGTTCTCATCAGGACTGCATCAGGAAAGGAAGACCACGAGTTCCCGCTGTAACAGGATCAGTTCATCGGAGTTACCAGCCTCACAACCAGCAAGTTAAGACATGCTTCAGAGTTCAAGTAGCGCACACATCTGAGCATCAACTGTTCAGAGAAGACTGCGTGAATCTGGACTTTATGGTCGAATTGCTGCAAAGAAGCCGCTTCTAAGGAAGAACAACAAGAGGAAGAGAACGGGTTGGACCAAGGAACACAAGGAATGGACCAGTGGAAATCTGTCCTGATGAGTTCAAACTTGAGATTTTTATGGTCCCAAACACCATCATGTCTTTGTAAGACACAGAAAAGGTGAGCAGATGGTTCCTACATGTGTAGTTCCCACCATGAAGTATGGAGGAGGAAGTGTGTCCCATCTGGTTTGTGCTTAGTGCAGGGGTCGGCAACCCGTAATCCGGAAAGAGCCATTTGAACCCGGTTTACACGGAAAAGCCGCAAATACTAGCGGAAGTGACGCATATATTGAGAAACTAAAATAAATAAATAAAACGATTTTATTTTAAAAAACGGTTAGAGACGTGAACAGGTTGGTGGTGTACCCGGGGCTTCTGCTTAGGACTACGCTTCCTCCTCACCGTCACCCAGCTGGCCTGTTTTCCCTGCTGCTCGGGATCTGCTGGGGGGGAGCTAACGGCAGCTAAGCTACCATGGTCCGCACCCGCTACAGGGGCCTGGCTAGATACAGGATTTTCCAGGGTGCAGAGCCGAGTCTCCAGTTCAGAAAGCCTAGCCTCCAGAGCTACAAACAGACTACATTTATTATTTATTACATCATTTTATTATTAATGAGTCCTAATATGGTGATAAATGTAAGCTTTGGCTTTTGCAGTCACCAGATCTCAGCCCAAAAGCTTTCTCAGCCTCCATCATCAAAACACCCAATGAAGGAATATCTTTGGGAAAAATCTCATGCAATTTCCTGAATTTGTCACCTACATGTATGTGTACATATTTTTAAGTATGCTTCATTTTGACATGAGTCTATTGTGAAAGTATCGAACAACAAGACTGTTTCGCCTGCACAGTTACTGAGATCCCAAAAGCGTGATGGACGGACGGATGGACGGATATCAGGAAAGTCATCCCTAAGTGTCTTCCTGCCTCTCGGCAGGCGACACAAAAACTGAATGAATAGAAAGGAATCATTTTCCTTTTCACCTGCTATCCTTGGCTTTTATTCAGAATGAAAGAGGGCAGCGCATCGTTTTGGGAAAGTGATTCGTCTTTGTGTCACAGGGTTAGTTGGGCACTTTTTCCATTCTTACTGTAGAGAGCTCAGAGACTGTCAGCGGCAGCGACCTGGGATTGAACTTTGTTGACAGCTTGAGATAAAGTGACCCATCTACAGGTCAATGCCCCTGTTAAACCCTGATCTCATAATGTAAAGTGGATTAGTCTATACCCAAAAAATCATGTGTCTATCTCTCAGTGCAGGATTTTGAACAGATCTTGGTGAACCAAGAAAAAGATGATCAGATTTATACTGCTGAGGGATGCCTGACCCGTAGAGTGGGAGGTATATAAAAAAGTAGAAATGAAAGATAAAGTGTTAGTTGTACTCAAGGTCATGACAGGTGGTGGCGTCTCGACAATGGAAACAACTGCTGTGGAGACCAGGCGGTGGACATCCAGGTGAGGCCAGTGTCAGCACAGCTGTCGTGACCTGGGGTTTCACCTCCTGGGCCAAACAGAGGTCACTGATTCCAGCTCCAAGAAGTTTCCAATGTCAAGCAGCATTTTTGTGCTAATAGATGGCTTCAGTTGCATGTGTATAATTTTTGCTGACAGCCTCTGCTTGCCCTACTGCTGATTTGTTGTCTGTTTCCAGGCCTGCAGACCTTCAGCAGACCTTCAGCAGCATCATCAGCGGTGCAGATGCACCTACAGAACCAGTGGGCTGCCTGCAGTTGGAGATTGTCTCTGCTGCTCACCTCTCCATTGTTCTGTCACATTTTTGTGTTTAAAACTGCGCAATGCTCATACAAATCTTTTTATTAATCCATCCATACACTAATACATTAATCACCATGATTATTAATTAGTCTGTTTTTCATTAAACTAGAATTCCTTTTTCTTAAGTTAGAGATCAAAGAAGGTAAAAGCCAGGCTGAAATCAACAGTTTCTGTCTGTTTAGGCTCCTTTCTTTCCTTGTTGCATGCTGTTAGCATTGGCCTGGTTTTCTCCTTTAAAGATGAAAACAGCAGTTCTTCAAACGGGGATGTTGGCCATCATTTCATACCAAACAATTAATATTGTTGGCAGCATTGTGATCAAATTTTAAACTCTGCTAAGGCGTTGAAGTTTGTTTAAAGCTGGGTTGAGTTATCACACAGTGAGACCAGAGCACCGCACAATCCCCGTCCTGCTGTTGGCTTTGTGCTGTTCCTCAGACTGACAGTTTGTGGCAGTAATGTGCCAACAAATGTAGTCATGTGTAATCATAAGGAGGTGAAGAAGACTCAGGAAGCAAATTATTGGATGCAAACAATGTGTGGCTTTTAAAAAGGCAACTTTACAAATATACATGTTTAACATGAAAATGATGGAAGTTTCACACTTACTCTATCCATTTTATGTCTTTGTATGTTTGCATTGTGAGTTTTCCACACACTAGTGCATCATAAGTATGGTTTTTGTTGGAAGTAGTTGGAGAAAGTGCCACTGTTTGCTAAAAGAAAGCCTGCCAGCCTAGTGCGAGCAAACATCCAGCTGTTACAGACAAAGACCAAACTGTGGAGGAAACCGAAGTATGCAGTCAAACATCTGGAATACTGCTTTAATTGTTTTCTGTGCATCCTTGTCTAGAACTGCCAAACGTGTTTCGATTTGTTCCTCAGCCTGACCGACAGTAGAGGGCAAAGTTAAAAATAAAAAATCCTCAGAGCTCCAACTCATTCAGCAGTTCAGGTATGACAGTGTGGTGCTCATTCATGGTGGTTTCACCCACCTGAATGAGGTGAAACCACCGTGATTGCTAATCACAGGTTAGCTGGAAAATTAAATAACAAGAACTTACATCACTGTATGTAGCAAAAGGCAAAGAAGAACCTGATCTCCATCTGTCTGTATGTCGCTGCATCCGTTCTACATGGATACTGAAAAAAACTAATAATGTCTACAAGGTATCCATGAGTGTCTATAGTCCACTGTTTCCTGCTTATGGTGAAGAGTGAGTGAGTGAGTGCGCCCCACAGTACCTGTTTATTTATACCCTTAACCTTAATCTGGAGTGTCCTTCACTGCAGCGAGTGTGACTTCATGCAGAGTGACGCTCAGCAGCGCAGATGGAGGAGACACAGTTTGGAAAAGAGCCAGGCTCAGTTCTGATGGTCCCCAGAATTAAGAGACTAACTTCTCATGCTTAGATAAAGAAGTGATTGTGTTGTACATCACATCATATTTAGTGCAGCAAATTAACTGCTTTGCTGGTTCACCTGTGATTTGAAATGTAATATCTCACATAAAGAAGATCAGCCCCATCGCTGCAGATTAAAGACAGAAGGGGCCGCTCGTACACGCGCACAGACACACACATGCAGAGGCAGACACACAGCTGCATCTCCCAGCACCAATTGCCACAGCTGTGACCTCACACTTCCAGGTCAGTAATTCCCACAAAATGGACAAAAAGAAACTTGTCCTGGAATCTCGGCTCCCAATTACTCTGCACTGAGCTCCCCAGGCACACAATGCTGCAGGTGAGAAGTTGGACATGGTTCTGTCACAGCTTGGCAGAAGCACAATGGAGCCCTGTGGCATTGCCTGGAATGGCTGCGAGGCCATTCACAGAAGAACTGCTCAGCTAGAACAGGGCTTTTAAGAAGAGATCGCTTCATTTCTGCTTTCTTCTTGTTGGTTTATTTCACTGTTTGTAACACATGGCCAAAAGAAGATATTTAAACTTTATTTAAACGTGGGCCCATTATGGTTTCCCCAGATTTTCTGTCACATGCATACGCTATTAAATGGTGAATGGTCATATTAAACGTGGCTGAGGTTTAAAAATGAGGCCAGTGTATGTATAAATAATCCCTGTAAGCCAAAAGCTTGACTGCAGACTACTCTTAGACGTGTACGAAGTCAGACAGCGTGGATAGATCTCAGCTACAAATCTTGTGAGTACAGCAGCAAACCTACCTGCTGTTCAGTCCTTCTGTTTGTAAGGCTCTGCCAATCAGATGAAAGCTGGCTTAAAGGGAGGGTGACCTTAAAGAAAGAGGAGCTAAAACAAGTCATTTCAGATTGTATATGAACTTATGGATCTACACCACGGCCCAGTATCAAATATATAAGAATAATTTTAACTTTGAGTCATGTAAGCTAAATATGGTGCACACTGTAAGGTTTAACTGTGATCAGAATAACTGAGACAAACTGCTTTTTTTGTTTCCCTTTGAAAAAGTTATTTATGGTATTTTTATCTATTAAAGCCTTTCTGCAAATATACTGTGTCGTCATACTTCGCTTGATAGTTTTCAAAGAAAGTGAGAGAATTTTGTAGTCCTGCAAGCAAATCTGCTCCAAAAACATTTTTTCCCACAGTTTACATAGATATTAAACACAGATAAAATACTGTTTAATTTCTTTCAGGTTGTAAAGCAGTAAGCAATCAAACAGCAGAAACAGATTGTTAGATATTTGGTTCACGTAATATTCAAGCACACTCGATACATTGTTCTGAAATCTAAACCCAAATTTCCTTCACCTCAGACATATCAAACATCCCAACAGATGCATGGAGACAACAGAATTATACTGAATCTTAAAGTTTGATTTCCACGAAGTTTGAAGTGAGACGGATCAAAGAAATTACAAACCCAAAGAAAGTCAGGGCGAGGTTAGACGAGGGAGAGAAAAGAAAGAAAAAGGAGTCATGCTGTAGGAGGGCTGTCTTTGCAAAACACAGCAATGGTATTTGTTGCAGAGAACAGCTAAGGTCAACAACAGAGCGCCGCATTGATTCCACATACGTGGTAGGGTCAGAAATTATCATGGGAGCTCTGCCTCTGGGCACTTTCCAATCATTCTGTTTTTCATAATCTGTGGAAAACCTCCTGCTTTTTACAGTTCAATGACCACTCGTCTCTGCAGCAATTACAGTGCCCTCTTTGCACCCTGACAGTTCAATGCTGTGGACAAGTGATCTAATGGGATTTGGTTTCCCCACAGCTTTGACCACACTGGGCATTTTATACTGAGGTGGGTTGTGATTAAATTAGTTTGGTGAAAGCAACACAACAACAAACAGTTTTCCACAGATCTGCGTGGTGTTTCAAGAGTTCTGGTGGCCCACTGTACCCTGTCAGATACAGCTCTCCATTGATAAACCCCAGGGGAGGTGAAGATGACCTATTGGGTCAAATGCAGCCTGCAGACAGAGTGAGAGATGCACGAACACACACGTGGACACACAAACATGCAGAACATGCACGAAGTGGAAATAGACCATGCTAAAAATAAACCATCTGAAATATTTAACTTACTGACCCAGAAAACAACCTCAGCATAATCTAATGTTTGCACAAGCAGAGTACACAACATGGAGCCATGATATCATTGGGGCCGATGGGCGACTGCTGTTTATAAAACGCACAATACATTCTATAGTATACGGCACACACAAACTCAGTACAATCACATGCAGATGAAGCACGTGTGTCAGTTAATTAGGGGGGATAAGATCACGCAGTGAGTGATGAAATCAGGCAGTTGCTGTGAGACGTTCTTCAATGGGTACTCTAGTGGTTAGCATTAAATGAGAATATACTGCATCTCTATAAAGCATTTCTAGTTTTATCAACCAACAACAGCACTGCAGGTCACTTTCACCCATTCATAAAATACTTTTTATTCATACAATGCACATGCACTCACACACAGACCAAACCTAAGGGATTTCAGTATTTTGCCCAGGAGGAGTCAGAAATAGAACCACCAACCTTCTGACCTGAGGATGACCCCTCTCAAGAACCATGAGAACTCCTCTGTTTTTGCAACAACAAAAAAAAAAAAAAAGGAAGGCTCAAACTGGAGAAAATGGATTCTATATTTCCCATGAATCAATCTACATCCTCAAGTGCTAAAACAGAAAGAGTCAGAAGCATAGACTGTATATCAAAGATGGGTATAACCACCATAACATCACCCACTGGTTTCTGTATTCTGCATTTTGAGGATTTAGCATTAGCACTTTGGCTGATACCATATTGGGTTTTTTGAGCCAGAAGTGACCATGTTTAGTTAACATAGTAAAGTGCTAAGTTCTCAGCTAATGCTAGCACGCTAGGTTAGCAAGCTACATCTAGAAACTGTACAGGTGCAATGCACAGTTACACATATCAGCTAATTAGTGCTAGGTGACAAACTATTTAAAATACTAGAAATGAAACACAAAGTTTTTGGACAGTTTGTGCTGTGCAAAATCACAGAGTGGGGTCAGTGGATGCTGAGGGTCACAGAGCACAGAGGTCACCAACTTTCTGCAGAGTCAATCACTACAGACCTCCAACCTTCATGAGGCCTTCAGATTAGCTCAAGAACAGTGCATTCATTGGTGGTTTTTCCAGGGGAATGGTACCTGTCTGACTGCATTATACCAAGTGTAAAGTTTGGTGGAAGGGGTGTTATGGTGTGGGGGTGCTTTTCAGGAGTTGGGCTCGGCCCCTTAGTTCCAGTCAAAGGAACTCTTAATGCTTCAGCAGACCAAGACATTTGGGACAATCTGATGCTCCAACTCTGTGGGAACAGTTTGGGGATGGCCCCTTCCTGTTCCAACATGACTGCACACCAGTGCACAAAGCAGCTCCATAAAGACATGGGTGAGCCAGTTTGGTGTGGAAGAACTTGACTGGCCTGCACAGAGTCCTGACCTCAGCCTGATAGAACACCTTTGGGATGGATTAGAGCAGAGACTGTGAGCCAGGCCTTCTCTCCAACATCAGTGTCTGACCTCACAGATGTGCTTCTGGAAGAATGGTCAGAAAGTCCCATAAACACTCCTAAACCTGTGGAAAGACTTCCCAGAAGAGCTGAAGCTGTTATAGCTGCAGAGGGTGGGCCCACATCATATTAGACCCTCTGGATTAAGAATGGATGTTACTCAGGTTCATACTGTATGTGTGCAGTATAGTGTATCTAAAGTTGCCTGTCTCAGCATTCGTGTCAATGAAAGGAGTCACACTTATAAATTAAAGCTGTAGAGTGGGTAATTAAAAAAATACCCACTGCACAGTTGTTATGAAGAGGAAACCAAAAACCAAACGTTTTTATACCAGGGTGATTTTAATGCTTTAAATTTATGGGACTTTATTATGATTAATTCTGTTTTGGAGCCAGCTTAGCTTAAACGGGACATATCATTCAAAATCCACTTTTTTAGCCCTTAAATACATTTTGTTGTGTACTTTGAGTGTGTAGCAGTGCAGGAAATTTAAATGTATTCTCTCCCGGTGCTGCGTAGATATCTTTTATACTTTTTGGGTCTTAATTTTCAGTCTGTTCAGTTTTCTCTATTCCCTGTTATGTTTTCTTATCTGTTACGTCACAGTATTTGCTGTGGAACTGCTGAACAAGGTCATGGACTTGCGGCTTACCTATTTTGTGAATCCGCCATTTCTTTCTGGCAGTGATTTTGTAGTCCAAGTTCAGTTATGCCGAAGTTACAAGTGTCCAAATGTTCGGTTGTTGGTGTATTAACCCACACGATTCCTTACATCGCCCCCCGGCATCAGAGCCCCTTCGAAGTGCATGTTTCTCTGTCTGTAGTTAATCGTATCGCTGCTATCAAACTACAAAAATGGCTGAACGGGGTGAAGTGGAACGCTCCGCGACCCGGAGGGGGGCGGGGCGTGAAATGTCTCATTCACATTTAAAGAGACTGCAGCAAACCGAGCTGCTCTGAGACAGGTGTAAAAGACGGTCTGTGGAGCTACAACAACGAGGAATTCAGACCAAAGCACTGCAGCTCTACTTTATAAAGACCACAAGTGAATGATTTACATATGAAAAGGAAGGATTTAAAAGCGTGATATCTGCCCTTTTATTTTCTTTCTTCTGCTGGTATTCTTTAGTTTTTAAAATCCCACCAGCAGAAGAAAAGAAAATATATTAATCACTGACTGTAACACCCGATTAAGTGATTCATAGTAGCAACATCATGATCGAGTCTCCCTCATAAACAAACACCTGGAATCCCACTGGGCCTGTTCACGATGTGAAAGTTCAATAAAATCAAATGAAGTAAGAGTCAAAGTTCCTCAGCGACCCTCGACATACCTTTCTTGGGTTGGTCGGGCTGACGAAGAGGACGCAGTGATTGGCATGGCCCCCTGTCCCGCGTGCAGCTAAACAGCTATGTCCATATTCAGCAATGATATTGGCCTCTAACCCTCGGTCCAGATGCCATTACCATTTTAGAGTCACACCGAGCGTCCGAGCTGGTGCACAACACTATCAATATTAATGTTCTGTGACTGAGGCGGCTTTGGAAGAACTTTCTCCCACATCAATATTGATGGTGTTGCCATACATTGGAGTCAGGGCCCTTTTTTAAGGATTTATAAGATGAATGCTGTGTGTATGTGTGTGTGTGTGTGTGTGTGTGTGGGTGTGTGTGTGTGTGGGGGGGGGGGGGGGGGGGGGGGGGGCTGTCTGTGTGAGGAGGGGACCAAAGCCATTTTTGGTCGGCACCTCAATGATGTACATTTTCCTGCCGTTCAGAGCAATTTCCGTGGGAGAGGGGTGACTCCAACCCACGCTTGATGAGATCTGAGTGGAGAGGGGTTGTGCTGAGACAGATCCAATTCCCTTGCAATGCTTTGCCGGAGATGATGGTTGTGGAAAAAAAATGAACGTTTCATTTCAGGGGATCTGGAAATGCTAAATGGGGGTCTGTTGATTCTGGAAAAGGGGGTATTGCTTTTGGGACATCTTCACAAACAGTCCGCTGTTGGGCCACACACGTAGACACAGATCCAATTCATTATAATATTAGTTTTGGAGATGCATTGCTCCACACAGTATATCAAGTGTCCAGAGGGTGTGCTCGGTAAAGGGTTCCAGGCCTGGCTCTTTTCATGCATGCAGAAATAAATCATAGAAGGAAAGAAAAAGCGAGGAAATTAATGAAACTCAAAATGAACTTTGGCTTTGTCTTGTTCTCATAAACCGTTTGCACAGCATACACGGGTGGTTGAGGGTTTCAGCTGCATTTTTCATGCTCTGTGAAATATTTTAGGTTAGAAAAGATGCAGTCTGAGTTTTGTGCAGTGACAAAGCAGCAGAACATGTAAAAATGACCATGGAAATGCTGATTAAATGCAATACAGCCGTAT
This sequence comes from Archocentrus centrarchus, assembly GCF_007364275.1. Classification (NCBI taxonomy): domain Eukaryota; kingdom Metazoa; phylum Chordata; class Actinopteri; order Cichliformes; family Cichlidae; genus Archocentrus; species Archocentrus centrarchus. Next base: position 1,215,496 of record NC_044361.1, read on the forward strand.
TACCACCTTATTAGGTCAAATCATGTATGGAACAATGTTAGCTTTAATATGGAGCTGTTTTTCTTTAACTGGTCTACAAATTCCTCCTGCCTGGCAGCTCCAAATCCAACTTCCTTTATCCAGTACATCCACTATTTCTTCTCTGCACATCAAATCATCTCAGCTTCACCTTTCTTCATCGCCAAAACATTCAACACCTCTTTCCCATATCTTCATGGTATGGCTCATCATTTTTATCCCTCTGTAGTTACCACAGCTCTGCACAGATTCTTGAAATTTGGTACCAGTACACTTCTTCTCCAATCCTCAAGCATCCTCTCACTCTCTGAGATTATGTTAAACAATCTTGGAGATTGAGAGTCCACTTCCGTCCCTCCTAGAGATCTCCATACAGCCACAGGTATGTCATCTGTACAAACTGCCTTTCCACTCGTCATCCTCTTCATTACAGTCCTCACTTCCTTCTGGATAATCTTCTGCAGTTCCTGGTTCACTAACTGTCCTCCTTCTGTCTCTCGTTTTTTTTCATTCATGAGCTCCTCAAAGTGTTCCTTCTTCCTTCTCAACACACTCTTTACTCATTTGTACATTTCCATCTTTATCCTAAATCACTCTAACCTGCTGCACATCCTTTCCAGCTCGATCTCTCTAACCAATACAAGTCCTTCCTTAGTGTCCAGCCTTACGTACATCTCACTATAAACCTTCTCCTTTGCCTTTGCCACCTCTGTCTTTGCTGTGGCCTCCCAGTACTCCTGTCTGCTTTCTTCATCTTCCTGACTATCTCACATTTTCTTTCCTAACCTCTTCCTTCAAATATTTTCCTGTAGTTCCTCATTCCACCACCAAATCTCCGATCTTCTTTCCTCTGTACAGAGGATACACCAAACACCTTCTTGGCATTTTCCCTTATCTGGTAACTCTTCCCTGCTACCCAGAGCCTGTCTCAGCTCCTCCCTGAACTCTGCTCATTCATCCTTTTTCAACTTCCACCATTTAATCTTGTGTGCACCTTTCTGCACTCAGTCTGTGGTCCTCCCTCTTCCTGTCTTGAAATGTGTTCACCACAGCCATCATTTAGAAAAATACACCATCATCTGTCCTTGCACATTTCTCTCCTTAACAGCTCCTCATCACCCCCATTCCCTTCATCTGCATGTACATGAATTTCTGCTCCAATCACCACTTTCTGGTTTATGAGGGAAAATGTATCGTCGCGGCCGACAGTCTAGCTCCAAGATCGCTTTTGAACCTGGAGTGGTGGCCTAGGGGAGAAGAAGAGGGTTCATCACTGAGAGCACCCTGGTTCAAATCCTCGGGCTGGCATCACTGTGGGTCCCTGAGCAAGCCCACCCCCCCAGGTTGCTCCCCGGGCGCCCTTTGGCTGCCCCCTGCTCCATGCTGTGCTGTGTGTACTACATACTCCATGTGTGTGATGGGTTAAATGCAGAGAATGAATCTCACTGCATCTGTATGTATGTGACAAATAAAAATCTCTCATCTCTCTCCTTCTGCCTGGGAACCCTCTCTGCCACTAGTGGAACAAATCAGAGCCAGGCCAGGGGCGGGGCAAACGACCAGGTCCTTTATACCCAAATAATAAAGCTCATCATAACATAATTTTACAACATAAAATTACGTGTACGTTATGAAGTGCCACTCATGTTAGCTTAGTCCGTAAAAATGTTCCACTTAGTTTACAATCTGTTGCCAAGTGACCGATGATGACGTTGGTGGACGGTTGGTTCAATTCAATTCAATTCAATTTTATTTATATAGCGCCAAATCACAACAAACTGTCGCCTCAAGGCGCTTTGCATTGTGGGTAAAGACCCTACAATAATACAGAGAAAACCCAACAGTCAAAACGACCCCCTATGAGCAGCACTTGGTGACGAGTTTTACCCACAATACGCTTGGAGAAAATGTCAGCGATCCACTCGAAAATTTGCGTGTCATAAAGTTAAATGTAAGAGTGAAAATAAAGCCAGTCATGCAGCACAACATTTTATTCAATATTTTACACCTACTGCATCACTAAAGTCAGTCGGTCTTGTAAAGTTTTTAGCAACCATGACTCAGTCCTGACGGTAGGAACCTTTAAAAGCCCCGTGTAAATGAATGATGGGTGATGTAATCTCTCTCCCATCCGGGCCCCCTCTAGGCCCGGGCCGGGGGCGTGCTGACCTCCCAGCCCCCCGCCAGAAGCTCCGCCCCTGCTCTCTACCACCTCATCCAACTTACACCAGAATTCCTCTTTCTCTTCTAACTGACTTCCAAGTTGTGGGGCATACACAGTGACTGCATTCAACATCGTACCTTTGAGTTCCAGCTTCAAACTCATGATGCCGTCTGACAGTTTCTTCACCTCCACAACACTATTCACATGCTCTCCCTTCAAGACTGCTTCTACTCCATTTCACTTCCTATCTACACCATGGTAGAACAGTTTGACTCCACCTCTGGTGCTCCTGGTCTTTCTTCCCTTCCACCTGGTCTCCTACACCCAATATTATATCTACCTTCGTTCTCTCCATCATATCAGCCAGCTCTCTCCTATTACCACAGTTCCTACACTGAGATCCCTACTCTCACCTCCACACTTCTACCTTTCCTTCTCTCTCACTGCCTCCAAATACACCCCCCCCCCCCCCCCCCCCCCCCTCCTCTTCCTTTATCTTTGGGCAGCATCAGCACAGTTTCCACTGACACCCTGTTGGCCAACAGCACCGGAGGCGGTTGTCGTTAACCCGAAATGCCACCCAATCAAGTACGGACATTTTATTCTTAACAATCCAAATATTTGATTTGGCAAAGATTTTATGCCCAACGCCCATTTATCCGGACCTGGGACCAGAAGTAGGAGCACACTAGGAGCACTTTGGGCGACTACAACAACCACAAGGAGGCTTTTGGTGCAGCATGCTCTTTGCACCTGATTCCTCTAGTAACAGTCAGACGTTTCCAGGGGGTCACTGACCAGTCTCTAGGCCTGTGTGCCTCAGGCCTAGAGACTCCACTGATGAGTTTGTGGTATCACTTGCTAGTTTCAAGGATTACTGAATATAACAATAATATAATATGATGCTAATCTTGTAAATTAGAGCCTAAAGGAAGGATAAAGAAGGATATGCTTTACTGTGTCACTGACAAATCACTACCATGTGAGTGTGCAGCATCCCACAGTTTCTCAGTAAGTGCAACATGTCAGCTTTCCAAAGGTGGCGCCCTTCAAGAAGGGACTTCACCACACAATGGGTGGATTCATAGTGGATTCATTGATGTTTCTGAGATAAAGCCAATGGGCCAAGTCCAGGTTTTCTTTTTGCTTGATTGCTCATTTTCTTCTGTTCGTTTCGTCTTTTCTTTTTTGCCTGAACCCTGAATGACTTTTTTTTGTCTGGTGTAAATAAATCAAGTCGAAGATCATTTCAGCCTCCAAGTGTGTGTCCTCCACCACTCAGCCAGTGCTTACACTGATTTATATTGTCTGACCAGCAGTCATAAAAAGCTGCTGCAGCAATGAGTAGCAGAAGACAAAAACAAACTTTTAGTATTTCAATCCTAAACATCTTAACACGAGTAAAACACGTAATGGGAATGGTTTCAGACAAACAAATGATTGCTCCACTGAATAATCAATAAAGGCCCAGACTGCAGTGATTCCATTTGCCCCACGCCACCAACCCTCCACATTACTCAGTCTATAAATGTGCAAAATAAAAGAATCAACGTTTTGAGTGTGAGTACGGTGGCGGGTGTAACTGAGAAACAGCCGTCTCACCACATCCATCAGGTTATTGATCCCTCAAAGAACAGACTCTCTCACCCTCCCTCCTCACAGCAGAGAAGGAACGTGTTGCTGCTTCACTGCTCCGACAAGAGAAGGGTCACAGATACAAGTCGACCACCCCCGCCCCCACACTCTTAACTTAATACTGCGCTTTATTTTGCCAGTAAGTGGGACCTCTTTGAGGAGACAAAGAGTGACCTCAATTCAGTCTGACATCCCACCTATCGATCTGCACCGCCGTATCCCCGAGAGATGGATGTCTAGCTTGCCCTTGTACTGCTAACATTCACATTTAGCAACAAGACAAAATGGGCCTTTTTATTAAACAAAATCCCTCCAGGTCTCACCTCATCTACCCGAGACTAAATTACGCACACACCGCCCTGCTTTCATCGGCCTTTCTGCCCCCACATGGGGCACTGCTCATCTTTGGTGGGGCCATCTTGTTAAATTGAAAGTGTGTCATAACAAATAGCCAAGGTGTCTGGCTTAGATGCATGTGGCTGGGACCGATGTCATCTCTGTCAAAGGAGCATCCCTAGTATTTTTAACAAGGGGGACTGTGACATGGACACAGAACAATTATTGTCAGAGCGCACAGGGCGATGAATCTGCTGCCTTATTGTGTTTGTCACACCAACCTCTGCCTGGGACCTGATTGGTAGGGCCGCCTACCTACAGACAGGTGAGGCAGATGCATCGTTCCTGTCTGTGTATGTGTCAATGTAAATGGACCGTAGTGCTGCACTCTCATCTAATTGACTCTCACCTGGTTTTAGGTGAATGGCTCTTGAAGGGCCTTGAAAAGTGAGTAATCCAATTAGAAAAAATGTGATTCTATATATTGGCTGTATGTATTGTATATGGCACCATTAAGGTTGTGTTGGTCTGACACCAATACTCTCAAAGGAGAATGTTTATTATATTTTATATTAGGACAGGTGTTGTGGTTGATATAATAAAGATGTTTCTCAAAGAGAAAAGTGAAGAGGAACAGCAAACGAGCGCTGCAGAAGTGCAGAAGCATGTTTACTCTGCACACTGTATATGAAAAATGGATCCAGCCACTGTGACATCACCTGTTGGTTTATGGTTATCTTTGAGCAGAGCCTTAAAGCTCAGTCAGCTGTATCCTCCTGTTTGATTCTAATGGGGAGGATCATTTACCAAATGAACATCGTGCTCTATTCACCACGTCGTGTTTGGAGCGTCTGGTGCCCAAGATGAGACTCTGCAGCCAGGAGCGGGCTTTATCAGAGACTCCCTCCAGAATCTGGGAGAGGATGGAGTGGCCACACACACACACACACACACACACACACACACACACACACACACACACACACACACACACACACACACACATATATTGCCTCTTCACAGTCAGCTCAAGGTGCTTTAATTCCATCAAACTACATCAAATTTTTATAGTCTTCATTTCATGCTACCAACTACGGCTGCTGTACATGAAGTATCCTACAGTACCTGCATGTGTGGTCACAGCACAACCTTTTTATCCTCACTGACCGATGTAGTGGGAAAAAAGGGATCACTAATCCATTTTCAGCCAGTAGAAGGAGGCTGCATCATCAGTACCAGAGGTGATGCAAATGCTGTTAGGGAACAGCTCGGTGCCCACGCTATAGCAGAGTGTAGTACAACAGAGGAAGTGGCAAATATTCAACAACTGCAGTCAAACACTGACATTTCTGGTAGGTTAACAACTGATACAGCGCTGCATCACCTAAACTCACACATTAGGTACACAGTGTACTACAGTGTACTACTGCATGTATACTGACAAACATGCAAATTAACACAGTGTACACAGTGTGATTGTACACTTATAAAATCCCATTGTAACACAGGCTGTTTCCTGCTTATAGAATATTTTGAGCTGTTCACAGGATGCACTAAATCTTTACATATTAGCCAATAAAGCAGACCAACTGTAGTATTAAAAATTTGTAATATCCTGAGTAACTTACCTTCAAAGACAAAAAACTGTAACTGCTGCAGCTGGCTGTGTAGGTTGTGATATTTACTGGCTCTGATTTGTATCTCGAAGCGACGTATTTTGCTTTTATGGTTTATGCTGAGCCCAGTGTTTGCCATAAATGGCAGGTGTGCAAAATTGAAGTGCAAAAGTAATTCAGCTCCTGCCATTCAAAGGAGCTCTGTCAGTTTGATTTACCTCTGCACATAAACATTCACACATACACACACACACCTTTTGGCCACATGTGTTTTTTATATTCATACGGTGAGGGGAAAAAATGCGCGGCTCCAAAATGGAGGTTGAAGGGTCATGGTGTTTGGCCAGGAGTGACAGCTCTGAAATGAAGGCATAAGTCAATCGGCTACTCTCCATACACACACACACACACACACACGTGCAGGCAGGTTGGGGGGGTGGCCGTAGGTGGTTAGGGTAGGGGGCGGGGATTGAGGGATTGAAGAGTGAGGTGGAGGAGGGGAGGTTGGGTGTAAAGGGCACAAGGTTACCGTGTGGGGGTGTGTGTTGTGCGTGCACCCTTGTGTTTGTGTGGTGGGCAGAAGAGAACTTGACATGTTTGAGAACTTTAAGTTACAAGCGACTGTTTTTCTTTCTTTTCTCTTTTCTTTGTCTGATGTTAAACACTGAGAGCTACCGGCAGTAGCCACCTGGCCACATGTGCAGACACACACGTGCATACACCTGGCGACACACCTTGAACCCAAAGGTCAAAGGCCATGTGTGCTCTGGGTCACAGCTTTGGTTTACTTTCTGTCATGCATGAACCAGGCCTCTATCATTGAGCTGCATCCTATCGTAAGCAAGAAGAATCCTTTATACATTTTAAAGTCATTGATTGATCCACAGTATTGATTGGACCCTTTTCCCCTCTTTGAATCAAAGTGTTTCATATCCATAAATGAGCAGGTGATGGATTTACCCTGAATTCTTTGAGGTGGCTGATGATGTTGGACTGCACATTTATGAATTAGAATCAGAAGATCACCGTTTGCATCTGTGTTGTGCAAAATATGGTCCAAGATTTTAGAAGTTTTACGAATAAAATAAAGACAGATTTTATAACAGAACTGGTCTTTCTTAGCTCGTCTGGCAATAAAAGCTTTAAAGCATCAATTCATCTGTTTATGGAAAAATGAAGCAAGCGTGGAAACGCAAAACCTGCAGTTCCTCAGATGTCCACTAGAGGACGGCTCAAAGAGAGACCAAAGCAGAAACGCCTTTAAAGCAGAAATAAACATGCTGACATGTTTTGGTCTCTTTAGTGCATTTCCCTTTTCATAACAGCTGCACCCTGGCTAAAATATTTTGTATGTATTTTAAATATATTTTAAAGGGTTTGGCTACTTTGACTGCCAGGTAAATGCAGATACAGGCATGGATACAGGATGAGCCGTCCTGCCTAGAATCTGCCATGTACACAGTGTCATCATTTATTACTTCTAGGCTGGACTATTGTAATTCATTATTATCAGGCTGTCCTAAAAGCTCCCTGAAAAGCCTTCAGCTGATCCAAAATGCTGCAGCTAGAGTACTGACAGGGACTAGAAAGAGAGAGCAGATTTCTCCCATATTGGCTTCTCTTCATTGGCTCCCTGTTAAATCTACAATAGAATTTAAAATCCTTCTCCTCACATACAAGGTCTTGAATAATCAGGCCCCATCTTATCTCAAAGACCTCATAGTCCCATATCACCCCAACAGAGCACTTCGCTCTCAGACTGCTGGCTTACTTGTGGTTCCTCGGATACTTAAGAGTAGAATGGGAGGCAGAGCCTTCAGCTTTCAGGCGCCTCTTCTGTGGAACCAGCTCCCAGCTTGGATTCAGGAGACAGACACCCTCTCTATTTTTAAGATTAGGCTTAAAACTTTCCTTTATGATCAAGCTTATAGTTAGGGCTGGATCAGGTGACCCTGAGCCATCCCTTAGTTATGCTGCTATAGGCCTAGTCTGCTGGGGGGTTCCCATAATGCACTGTTTCTTTTCATTCACCACTTTTCATTCTGGTTATACCCCACTCTGCATTTAATCATTAGTTATTAATCTCTGGCTCTCTTCCACAGCATGTCTTTTGCCCTGTCTCTCTCCCCTCAGCCCCCCCCTCAGCAGATGACCCCCCCTCCCCGAGCCTGGTTCTGCTGGAGGTTTCTTCCTGTTAAAGGGAGTTTTTCCTTCCCACTGTCACCAAGTGCTGCTCATAGGGGGTCGTTTTGACTGTTGGGTTTTCTCTGTATTATTGGAGGGTCTTTACCTTGCAATATAAAGCCCCTTGAGGCAACTGTTGTGATATATAAATAAAATTGAATTGAATTGTTTTTAATGGGTGTGGGAATCTTCAAACTGTGTTAGTAGCAGCCAGTGTTTCTGAAACGTAAAGAAATCTGAGGCCAAAAGAGTGCAGACATCTGCAGCTTTGATTTCTGTCTTACCTTCTTATCATTTACTCTAAGACAGCAGTAAAAGACAATCAAAAAGTTAGTGTGAACAAAACAATTTTATTTTAATTAATGGATAATCCAAACAAAAGTTTTGTATCCAAACAAAAGTAGAGAGGATAAAAACAAACTTTATGTGAATGCATTTACCAATGAACAGCTTTCTAAGGTCCGAGGCGGCTTTTCTAATATCAACACTGATGCTGATCCTGTGGTGCCGTGTTGGACATGCGAGACGGGCTGTCAAACAATAAAAACCAACTTAAAATAGTCCTAAGCTAAGTCACAGTCATAAGTCTGATGGGGATAATATTGTAACATAGACTGAGGTTTTCAGAGGTTAGTGATACATTACTTTATGGCATCGGTACGATAAGCTAAAATGACACGAGCTGAGGGGTTTTCCCTACACAACAATATCACCAGGAAGTGGAAAGAGCTTGCATGAGGTCTAAAAACTGAAAGTGCAGAAGATGTTAAAGTGGATCAAATGTGCATTTTTAATCCTTGAACTGGAGTATTTTTGCATGATTGACAGCTCAGAATCATTTCTGTGTATCTTATACTGTGGTGCAGCCCTTCAGCTAGTTCTGTCTTCTGATGGGCCGACCCTCACAAACAGAAGGTTTGGACAGCAGGCGGGCGGGGCTTCTGTTCTCACAGCCAGAGCTGTAGAAACTGTGTGTGTGTGTGTGTGTGTGAGAAAGAGTTCTCTCTAAAGCAGAAATTATTCTGCATTAAAATTTTTGCACATTACATTTTAACTTCATGCAAACTCACCTCCAATCCTGACAGGACATAATACCTGTTATAACAGGTAACGAGAGATTATGGCACAGTCATAAGATAAATGCTCAGTGACAAAATCTTTGTTCTAAGGCGAATACAGCTAGTTTGTAAAAGTCCCCAACCCTCCCGCCCTCCCACCCTAAAAGATCCAATACTGACATCATTACTAACAAAAAAAAACTAATAAAGAGGATGAGATTTGTCCCCCCGGTGATAACACCACGGAGGAGTTAAAAACGGGCCTTTTGAGTAAGAAAAAATATTCTTGAGCCAAACAGGGTAGAAAGGATGCAGCGGTGATGTGATTCTGCACATTTGGACTAGTTTTTAATGCAAGTGCCTTTTATTTGTATTTTTACAAAGTCCTTCTCTCCCCTGAGACCCCACAACAAGTGTGTAGTCAAATTATAGACAAACCAAACTATATATATCTATATATATAGATGTATATAGATATATCACCACCACTATCACAAAATACTCCAAACAGTGTGATTTGTCAGCTTTGGCACAGGCTGCTGTGTAACATCTTTTCTTCTGATACTGGCATGTCTGCGTACCCACCCTCTGAACCTGAGCTTCCCCAACTGAACCCTAATATGCCTTAGATGTCTATGAATCAATGATATACTGTACATATGGACACAATCATGAGTTTTCTCTCCATATAAACAGTGCTAATACAAACACACAATAAAACATCCTCTGCAAAAGTTCAAGACATTTTGGCATTTGTCTTTTTTAATGGCTTCTGGTTTTCTTTTTTTAGAAAAATTGGTATATTTACATCAGGTTTTGTGCTCTTGGCTGTCCCATCGGTCAAGCCCTTGCTCAGCATTCGCCATGCTTGTGCACAGATGCTAACACACAGCGATTGTTTGCGTGGGTTTTGAGACTGACATCTGAAGTGAGTCCAACAGACCTGCTGGTGAACTGCGCAATCACCCATTCGACCAACCTGCTATCTCACGCCACATCTCAAAAGTAGCCTCAGCTGAGGAACTGCAACGGGCCACCGAGTCTCTGTGTCAGCGATGGTGAATGTAACCGGGACGGTGGTGTATCATTGGCGGTCTTTAGAGCGGAATGGTGAGGGAGATACTTCCTCTGGGGAAGTTTTACACAGATAGTGAAGGGAAGAAAAGATGGATGGATGAGTAGTCAGGTCAACCTTTGACCTTAATTTCCCACGCAGCTTCTCCTTCGTCTGTCCTTCCACTTCAGGGCCCGTTCTCATTGTAGTGGAGGGAGATGGGCCGCTCTCGCTGTACGGCGGGCATGTAGGGCCAGTTGTAGCTGGAGCCTGAGAGCAGCATGTCGCGGAGGAGCGTCTCGATTGGTGTCTTGCCGACAAGGCGCACAAAAAACAACTGCTCGATGACCGGAGAGGAGACGATGCGCAGGGAGGGCAGGCGGAGGAGGAGGCGTCCAAAGCGGTTCGGCTGGCTGGGGTACTGGTTCCTTACGTACTCCTCCAGAGCACACTGAGACTTCTCCTGGATGCTCTCCACATGAGCAACGTCTGACAAGCCCATAGCATCTAGCAGAAAGGAAGAGAAGATTAAGAATTGATATGAAAATCTATGAAACTTTAGCACAACTAGTGTCTTTGTGAAAAAGAAAGGTGAGTTTTGAGACGCCCAGTCAGGGACAGTGGCCAATGTTCTGAGGCTTCCAGTGCGGTCAGCGGGGACCAAGACATCCTATTCTGTAACTGGACGTTTTCCCAAACGCAGCGATTCATATTCACATGTCTGTTTTGAATGACGGGAGCTGGACACGTGTCAGACTTTAAATGTGTAGGTCAGACTTGTGGGACGGCCACTGAGCAATAACTGCGTGAGAAAAATAACTTTCTCATTTTGGGTCCTGACATGCTGGATTATGTTATCAGGCTAATGCTGTATCATTCAGCTGGCACGGTATGAAATTTGCTTCTAGGGAAACATTTTAACAAAACCTTTCAGTGTTTGGCAGAGCGGCGTTTTCACCACTTCTTCATTCCAAGAATGAGCAACGAAGAAGTAACAAAAACGAAGGCTGTCGCAGCAGAGAGGCGGCTCTACTTCCGCCCCTGTGGTCTGTGTTCACGGCACACTACAGAGTTCACTTTCTCCTCAGCTGGGGGGACATGTTCTGCCTTCCAACCCCTTCTGCCCCCCCCGGTAACACAGCACACAGTACTTTTCACACCCTCTGCATGGAGCGGAGATCACAGGGGATTTAGCAAAGCAGGTCAGAGATGTGTGAACTCAAAACAAAGACACATTCTACTGTACTCGACCACATACTGTACTTGAAGTGGGAGCGCTCTGAGACCCTGCCCCCTGCGTGAACCCACATTTTGAAGGCAGGTATTCGATGAGGGCAATTTATTCTCAAGCTTGTTCTTTCCGTTTAAAGGCGTTGGCCCGTGAGTTTTAGCCCGTCATCTTGCATCACGGGCCCCCTTTGTCTCCTCACACTTTGATCTGTCCCCTGTGTAAAACCCTGCCTCGGTTCCACAAAAAAAATTAATTAATTCACCTCATATTTTAATCAAGCTGTCAATCCCTCCCCACCCCCAGCTGACGCTATTCTCATCATTCTGGGTGAATAATCGCTCCCACTTCGGCTGTATTTTCCTCCGCTCGGGGGGCAGCTGGACTGCGTTTCTGTCAGGCTGACCTCTTGGGGGTCCTGCGTGACAAGGCAGTCGGTGCCTGGTCGGGATTAGCAAAGCTCTGTGAGACTGAAACTACTTCGCGTGCCGAAGCGACAGCTCTGTGGGCGCCCTTCCACGCCAAGTGCCGTGTTCCTTTGTCTGATCCTTGGGCACACACCAGGTCAGTGGGGGTGAGGGATCAGGGTGGCAGGACTGAGGTGCCCGCTCTCTGATGTGGATTGATGGGACTGGACTTCACGGGGGGGGCGGCGGGAGGGGACTCAGAGGGAGGTGAGAGACAATTGGTGTTTGTCTGAGCCTGTTAGGTCACCCTGCCAGGTCTGCAGGAGTAAGATTTATTAACAGGTCCGTTTACTGTGTGTGTGTGTGTGTGTGTGTGTGTGTGTGTGTGTGTGTGTGTGTGTGTGTGTGTGTGTGTGTGTGTGTGTGTCGTTAAAATCTGAATATTTCACCAAATAAAAGATAATACAGTATTGTCTTCAGAGGGTCTTGCCAAAATGTGCAGCTTTTCAATGTGTATACATGTGCCTCTGTGCATACAGGGAGGTCACATGGGATGCTCGGGGCTATAGGGGTTATGTAGGTCACAGCGAATCCTCCTTCTCACTGAAATGCACCATACATAATTCAACTCCTGCAGTGGGGGCAGGGGTCCTGGGGCTCAGGCTAGGCTTGGAGTTTACAGTTTGGGGAGCGCTGGGAGGAGGGGTGAATGCCTGGTTTCAATAATAGATGGGATCATGAAGGAGAGATGGCTGATGAAAACAGGCAAAAGAAGGGAGAGGAGGATCCTCAGATACCCACATACAGAGAGCTCGGTGAAGATGCTAAGCACACAGAGAGTGAATCTGACAAATCATGCAAGGTAGGAAAGAGGGGAAAAAGGCAACCAAATAACACAGAGGAGAGACATCTCAGTGCTGGCTTCTTCACCATCTATTTCCCTCTGGGTCACAAAGCATGATCTCTCAGTGAAATATCCCACATGTGACAGTATTTTGGCTGGCACTGGAACCCAGTGACTGTCGGGATAAACCTCAACAGGCTTTGTGTATAAGCAGGATCAAAACAATGCAGATGCCAGGGGTTTTGCCAAGATGCAAAACCATTACATTTTGATTTAATCTTGTCTGTCACTCAGCGGGGAGGACATATTGCCACATAATGTGAGGTCATGAGGTTCAAGAGTCCTGTTTTTCAAAGCGTTGGACGCAAACTGACAAATCTATTCTAGCATAAAGGCATTTCTTTGTTATTGAGTACTGTACTGTGTATAATACAGGGATTATAACACCGGATTTTTGGGTACAAATGTGCCAATACAATATAAGGCAGCTGTCATTTCTTAAACTTTATTTAAACAGATTTCTTTTTGTTGCTGTTGTTTTCAGTGAGTCTTTCCCACCAACTGTGTGGGCGATGGACTGCAGGAATTAAAATACAAATATGAAGTTTATAGTTTCTGGTAAAAGTTTATTCTTTCCTTCAGCAAAACATAGAGAAGCACAAGCAGCTCACAGGGGTCAATATCTGCCTCTTACAGTATGACAAAGTGATCACATTACAGTCAGATTCATGGAGGGCAGAGACCATGACTGACTAGCAGCAGCATTTACATATGGAGCCAATGAGACTGAATCCACAGCAGCATCAGAGGTCACCTCTCGGTCAGGCTCGGCGGCGCTGAGAAGGTAAAAAACGGATTATTTTTTCCAAATGCAGCTCGGGGAAGGCGGACGCCTTCAGAGCGTTTGTGTTTCCAAATACAACAAACTAATGTTTGTTTTTTTTAATTAGCTTTGACCCTAAAGCTTTCTTAAAACTTACATTTGCAACTTTAAGGATGAATTTGAGCATTTTTACGTCCCCTGCAGCTACAGCAGCACCTTTGCATAACATCGCAGGTATTTATAGTTGCCATTTAAATTAATCTGTACCAGTAATATATTATACGGCATATTAAAGATTACAATATAATGAAACTTATGTGTACTGTTTTTATTCTTTTCACTGGGTACCTGAGTTTACTATGACCAAATGTTTGCCTTGGCTGTGTTTAAATGCACAGAATAACCGTGCTGCTGGTGATCTAATTCAGGTTATGCTGTTAACATGATACTGTAAGCCTATATGTTCAGTAAACAGAACGCTATCGTGCCAACAGAAGTCAGATTAGCAGGATGCTAATGCCTCCCTCCCTCCCTGAGCAGAATAAAGACACTCACGGGAGACAGATGGCACCGGTCTTATAACCTCTCAGCAGACATAAAGGGCAACCACAGACAGATTCAGCAGTGCGAACTAACAGTACTCTGGAACAATACTCAAACAATGACATAAATTGGTTGTATCAAGATTCAAATCGGTAATACAGCTGATTTTGCGTTTCTGGGTGATGAACCTCAGACATCAGAAGATAATGTGCAAACCATTTCCAAACTTTTGGTTATCTTCTACTCAGGCCCTTGTTCCAGATTTACACTGAGAAGCCCATTTTGCCCATTTTGCCCAGTTTTCATACAAACTCACCAGACGTAAAGAGCACGATGGACTTGAGGCAAGAATATTCAGCCGTGTCGACCTGCAGGGCCTTCAGTTTCTCCACCTGCTCTTGGAAGACTCGGATGTGGTCCATGAAGGCCACGACACGCTCGGCTGACATAGGTGATGCGTGCAGGCCGGCCGCTGCCAACAGAGGGGCCACATGAAGCGGCATGGAGCACTGGGCGGCGTTTAGGACGAAGAGTTCGCTCCATGACATCCGCAGCAAGGCCACCTAGAAACAAGTGTATAAGGTGATTATTACTTTACTTCAGATGAGACACACACACACACACACACATCTGAGTGTGTATGTGGGGGGGCTGGAGCCTATCCCAGCTGCCATAGGGCAACAGGTTTCCAGTCTATCGCAGGGCTAACACAAAGAGACAGGCGGCCATTCACAGTCACACCTATGGGCGTTTTAGAATCACCAGTTAACCTAACCCCACTAACCGCACGCCTTTGGACTGTGGGAGGAAGCCAGAGCACGTGTGGATGACTAATTTGCCTCTGACATTTCTGCTTTTAGTCATAAATATAAAACTAATAAAGGCAAAATGTGTCTGAAGCCTAAAACTGTGACGGCCCTTTGGAGAATTGCTCCGTGTTTGAGCACTTCAAGTGCCTTCCAATTACAGTTCAGCAGGCTTTAGACAGCTTTTACACCCATCACTGACATGTAACCAGATAACAACATATACACATCAATCCTAAGTGAAGAAGAACACCGGATATATTTAACATTCAGTAATTCAATCCACCTCTGGAAATGATCAGAATTTGGTAGCATTATCTAAAAGTTAATGCAAATTACACACAAGAGCTTCATTGAAGTATTCATTCACTGCAGGAAGAAGGAAGCTCACACAAATGATGCAATGACAGAAAATTCCTGATACGCATGCCTCACAGAAGGATCTTTACACTGTGACGAGGAATTTATTGTTAATTTAAAAAGAATGAAAAGGATACGAGAGGATGAGACAACACGTGCTACGACAGAAGAGCATTAAACTTTGATTATATTTGCAGACACAGTTTAACATAAAAAATGATCTTTGAAGCAGCCCAACAAGTTCTCATCCCAGAGCGTGACTTACTGCTGCTCCGTCACATGTGGCCGGTATAACAGCGATGAGCACAAAGTGTCGGTGCCCTCAGCACCAGCCGCAGTGATTCTGGATGGCGACAGTTACAGTTTCTCTTTACGAGAGCTACAAAGTCCACGTTAGGAGGTTAAACGAGTGTTTGTCAGCCAGGAGACTGTGGTTCCTGCTCCATTTACATCTTCGTAGTTTTACTTGCACTTTACTTTGCACTGCTTTGGGTTTAAACCACAAACTAACCTGGGATGCTGAAAAAAATGACGCTCATCTTTAAATGTGACCCAAAAGCATCGTTTACACGTGTGTAGTCAGCACCGACAGACCTGTCTCACTGTGGCACACGTGCCATAGGACACCTGGTGTGTGTCTCTGAGACACCGCTGGCAGTATTTGATCAAATATCAGTGCTAAAAGAGAGATTAGCATATCTGAGTGAACTGACACGAAAAGGTCAGAAATATTCTATCCTGTATGTGGACCTGACGTGACTGGATATGTTAATGATTTGGTGCAGATATATATGCCGAGTCTTTGCAGCTGACATAAATCTACACGTGCATGATTGATGTCAGGTTTATGTGGACTGAATGTTGGGAGTGGAGGTTTCTGCCAAAATCGATTTCTTTCTATATGCCACAAAGTAACAAAAGAGGAATAATAATGGCTGTTATTCGATTATTGATTGGCTCAGTTCCATTCTAAATGTGAGCAGGGGATGTATCTGTTCATTATATGTTGTGAAATTGTAGGCAATAGATTGATAACAGTTTTCGCTGATTCAACACTGCAGTATAATCTATTATTTTAATTTTTTGTTTTCTGGCATTTCTGTGCATGAATTACTGAAGGACGAATTTCACACAGTGGAACTTTGCATATATGTTTATTCATCGTCTTATTGTGAGTAAGATGGAAGAAAGGCCGACAGCTCTCCCCGTCTGTGACTTACCCCAGTACAAAGACTGGAAACAGCAGGAAGCAGCTAGCCTGGCTTGGGTTTCATTCTGATTCGGTTCGGTCTACTCGGGTCTCACCTGATCCATGAGCTGCAGATCGGGAAAAAAGGGGATGTTCTTGGCCCACTCGACAGCGCTGAACAGCAGCCTGGCCGCGAGCTCGCAGATGTTCTCGATGCCCATCAGGTTGTTCCCCTGCATGCACTGAGCCCCGTAGCGAGAAGTTGGGTAGGGCTCAGCGCGAAGCAGCAGAGAGATGAAACCCGACAGGTAGGGCTGGCCGTTGTAGGGGTCGGTGCCATTGGTCAGGTACTGCCCCGGACTGCTCTGGGAGTTTGATGTGCGTCCTCGCTGTACAGCTGTTTGAAGAGAAAGAGGATGGTGACAATCCCTCTGCAGACATCTGAATTTTTTATCTGGATCACAAGTCATTAAGGACCAAACAGGACTGGAGCACACTAATGTGGACTAATATCTGTGCTCCCGTCTCCTCCACAGCTGCGTTTTTTATGGAAGACAGGCTCAGAACGCCATCAGGTTGTTATGAAACTTTTATCATTTAGCAAGCTTGTTATGTTAGTATACAAAATTACTACACCCAAAGGGACTCTCCACAGTCAGGGTCCTAAAAGCCTGCAGAAGCAACAGAAGGGAGACGAGATGAAGACAGAAAAGGAAGAAGCAAATTGAGCGTGTCCAATGTGCTGGATGGGGCGGGTGGGGGGCAGAAAGGTGGTTGTAGGGGCGAAAAGTGTAGCCACACAATGTTTTCTCGTTTTTTCGGTGGACGAATGGAGAGTGACCGGCCGAGGCTATTCTCCAGTGCCGCTGTGCATCAGTGAGTAATGACAGGCAGCAGCTGGTAAAAATATAACACTTCTTCACACCTACATATGCACCCACACATGGATGCATATGGTAACACCCCGCCTGCAGTCCGTGCACTGGCAAATGGCCCAGCCTGAGGTGAAAGGGGCACGCAGAGGCCAAGCTCTTCTACACACACATGCACACAAAGCCCTAACCTCCACCCCCGAACCCCCTCTGGTGTGGAGCAATGATGATGCGGCGAGTGCTCAGAGGCCCATTTGGAAAACACCTGTTCAGTCATCCACTGTCTGACTAATAACTCCATCTACTGTTACACAGAGCAAGCGAGCAAGCGAGCAAGGGGAGAGAGGCGATGAAAATGCAAAGAGGGGTGGAAAAAATGAGGTAAAAGGCTGAAATGGTGAGATAAGGTGGAGGAGGAGTGAGTGAAAGGTGATAAGTTAAAAAAAGGGAGATTGGGGGCAAAGTGAGGTCTGAGGGAAGAGTGGAGAGAGGGAAAGAGAGAGAAGGTGAAGGTTCAATAGGCTTGAATACAGGCCGAGATAAGGCTTTAGATAGAAAGCTGTGGTTTACATAAAGAGACAGGTGGAGGGAGGGGTGAAAGAAAGGGAGGAGGAAGGGTTTGGAAAATGCTTTTTAACTCTCCATCACCTGTCACCTCACACACAGCAGCTGTGTCAAGCGAACACAACACGGCGCGTCTGCAAAACGAGAGGTCAAATCACTCAGGAGCGTTATAAAAATGCCTTTAATTCCAGCCTGTCCTTTGTGCCCAAAAAATACCTCTGCACAAAAAGGTGTTGACCTCAAAGTACCAGTTTTGCTTGTGAACTTGTGTCAACCCGTGCTCCCGGAAAAGAATGCGGTCTCCTTTGGCAAACAGTGCAGTCGCACTTTGCTGCTCTGAGGAGGTGTCGCCTGTCTCAAAGGCAATGTTGCACAACGGGGCATTCCTCGCCACTCGCACTCCTGCAGCTCTCATCTTGTTTTGCACGGGATGGCTGTCGGATCAGCCGCGTGCATCTGTCTTTGCAGGATTTCACAAACACGCAAAAATAAAACTGCACTCTGAGCAGCGGGGGTGAAAGCGCTCCAAGAGCAAGCATTGCAATTTCCACAAAGATTACCTGATCAAATATGGGTTTTTGTCACCTCAGGCACTCTGAGGTGCTTTGAGCGTGAAGTGAGAGACTGCTAAATGACACAGTGTTGATGCTTTCAGTCACAAACGTTATTGTAATGCAGGTTTGTGAAAGATTTAAGACGTTTTCCAAATTAAAGAAAATGTTTTTAAGAATATGTTTCTGGGAGCTGCTCTTCAGATCAACATGTGGGAGTATTTTCTGCACCACTTTAGAAACCTTCAAGATCACTTTAAAAAATAAATCTGGTTATATAAAACTGACACTGAGCTTTAGGCACTGAGACACCTCTGATAGATACATCAGAAAACATTATGAATATGGACTCTGAAACCTTTACGGCTACAACAGTAACAGCATGGTGTAGGTTAAAGGGTGATTCTGAATAATAACAGTCAGGCTGTACAGCAGGTGAGTTTGTATATAATGCACTGCATACATTTTCCAAATGCTTAAATTTATGCATTAACTGACGGGTGGTGCTGCTGTTGCTGTTTGCCGTCTGCTAGACTTCACGTCGCTGAACTGGACCTCTGGATGCTGTCGGTGTCCACTGGAGCATCAAACAAACCAAAAAAGAAAAACACATGATGGAGATGCCAAAACAGACCTTTACAAAGCAGGGAGTGACATCCATCTTTCATTTAGCTTACAGTATTTAAATGATGTAAGAGATACCAGAAGGGGCACTTTTAAAACGACTCCTAACTTCTCTGGGAGGACTCAGAAGGCTCTTTGGTCCACATCTACATCGGAGTACTTCTGTAACCTGAATCTGTCACTCTGTCCTGGTTTCATCTAAAAAAAATCGACTGTGAGAACAACCTGGTTTGAACTACTTTTGAGTTTCTCCTTTATGCCCCGAACACATTGTAAAACACGTTTTGCTTGACCTCCAGGAAGAATTTAAGATTTTATTCACTGAAGTCGACAGTTTGAGACCCCGCCGCTCCTCCTCGCGTCCCTGATTTGTGAATTCACAGCTATTAATCTGCTCTCATGTTGATTGGTGGTTAATCCCACAGATGTTGGTGAATCTACTTGATCCACTTGACTTTTCAAAAGCCTCATTGTGGGGGTCACTTGTGCCTGAGAGGCAGAGCACTCGAGTACGCCTGACTTAAGACACACAGCTCTCTGTTTTTACTCGCCTACAGCCGATGTACAAGACTGTGGCATGGACCGAAAGGAAAGGGCAGAAGGGTGATGGAGTGAGGTCCACAGAAGCAGAGAGTAAGAAAGGCCAGCAGAGACAAAGAGATGAAGTGCGTTTACGTGGAGACGGACAAAAAGAGAGCGAGAGAGACAGAAATGACATTAGATGGAAACAGATGCCCCCGGACAAGAGAAAGGAAACCAGAGAATTAAAGGGGGGGGGGGGGGGGGGGGGGGGTCCAGATTTGAGTGTGTGCCATAATCTGTATCCAGCTTTTTAATTGGTGCACTGTGATTGACCTTAATGCAACTGACTGAACTTGTCAGATAGTTTAAAAAGATATATGGTGTTTGTTTTTTTGTTTTTTGTGTCAAATAAATTAATCTGAATCCAAATTGAGGGCAGAAAAGGAAGCAAACAAACCCCCCCCCACACACACACACACACACAAAACAGCATCCTGTGTAGGTAGGCCATGAAATGAGGGCAAAAGAATGAGGGAGAGGAGGAAAGTGCACGCAAACAGAGGTACCATGGGACATTTCAGCTGCGACTTTCAAAATGCCACTTCAGCAAATGGCAGCTGGCAGAGTGCACAGTTCACTGCCTGGCTGCCCTGGATTAGCCTCTGGGTCAGACTGTTAGTGGAATTACAGCAGCTAAATACAATTAAGGCCTATCAACATTTGGACTAAAAGGTCACAGTGCCAGGGCAACACAGACGCATTATAGATTTGTCTCAGTCTAATAGCTGCGTTTAATAAGTAGCTTTTCCATTTCTAAAACTTCCATCGGCAAGCAGAGAATAAACATGCTTCCCCAAATGAACCTGCGTGTCATACTGTCACAGAGCGAGGTCGTGTGTGTGTGTGTGAAACTCCTGTAACAAAAGCAATCCTGCAAGTATGAAAAAATTATAAATCCTTGGTTGCAAAGCTAAATCTCATCTGATAGAAATGCAATTGGAGAGTAAAAAAACAGATTTTCATGCTTCAGCGCGTCCAGGTGAACATGTGTGACCCGGCAGACGAGGGAGAGCGTTTCAGTTTTTCTCCGAACTCTGACCTGAGGTCAGTGAGGCAGGGCAAAGAGCAGAGAAGCTCATTTATTCCTAATATTTTCACTGTGATTTCAACTTAGAGCTCAGCTCTCAGAGGCAGTACGGACGGTTAGCACTGCTAGTCACATTTTTTCCTGTTTTTGAAGGAAAATTCAGGTCAGTTGTTTCTATAATGATTAAAATATAGCTCAGGGTTTGGTGCTAATTCTTCCAAAGAATGACCGTTATTTATGTGGTGGTTAGGGTCAGGGTTACTGTGGAGTGTGGTTTCAAACAGCCAGGCTGGCTGCATGTTCGCTCAGCCGATCACATTGTGTGTTATTGTGCAGGAGCAGATTATTCTCTTCTTCTGTTTATCTTACAGAAATATTTCTGCTGCCAGAAAAAAAGGAAATCGTCCTAATTAAAGCTCCGGTGACATAAAATCTTATAATAACAGTGCATCTCGTGGTTTCTTGTATGTGAACATATTTACTTGTATTGAACCTAAAGAGCAGCTCACCTCAGCTCTGCTGAGCTGCGTGACATTTATGGCTCATTGTTTTGATGGAGCAGCCCACAGCTTTACTGTTTTGGTTCGCTTTTACTCGTCTAGTGTTCGTTTTGTATTGGCAATGATGTTTGAAAGCAGTGCGTGCACCCCGTCCTGCAGGAAAACATTAGCTGGGGAATATAACGGAGCTTTTAGCAGCTAAAGAGACATATTTCACCTTCAGCTGATGGAGGGCAGAGCTAAAAGGAGAGGTTTTTAAGGTAGAAAAAAACATGAATTCTAATGCTGCTCAAATCTATAAATTTGAGATAATTTTATCTAGAGTTTAGGAGCAGGACCACACCTCAAACACTTGCCTACCTGTTCCACACACCTGTTTGTTTTCATTTCCTCCCTCCCACTTTGTCTCTCAGCCTCTCTTAAAGGCACCCGGCGTCCAAGACGTGAAACCTGCAGCCTCTCAGCCAGCTCACTGATGCTGCACGTTACCAGGTGTGTTCCTGTCTCATAAAATAGGCGTGTTAGCCTTGTGATTATGAGGTGTAGCCCTTTAACGCTGGGCGATCGCTGCTGAAGCGCCCGTTACTCGCCCTCAATAGCGGCGAACAGCTGATTGAGACGTGGCGTATCAGCGCTGAGTCGGCTGATCAAAGGAACGCTGATCAGCTGGCTTTTTACCGTAACTCCGCAACCGTTGGTCCAATCGAAAAAATGCAAACAGTTCCGGTGTTGTGCCAAAAAGTGATCGTCTGCCAGAAAGTGATTTTTGATGTTTCTATGTGCTTTTATGTGTAATGTGTTTGCTTATACTGGTGAATAGAGTGTAGTCAATAGGATTTATGAAGGGCTTAAATATAAAATAAGAAATGACCTGTTATTCAAGTATGTTTATGACTCTGCATTATTGCACGTACATTATAATAAATCCAGTCCTCTTTGGTCACTTAAAATATCTTTATAGAGTCTAATGTTATATTTGTTCTGATTTCTGCTGCCCTCTTGTACAGATATTTCTTTAAAATCTGGCCAATCGCAGTTTTTACCCTGATAAATAAAGAATATATAAAAGTCACTGCCAAAAACTGATTGCAGCTTCTACCTTGTGACAGAAATGTTGTTTCTTACTCAAAATGACTTGATATCATTCACGAGAGATATGTTTGACATATTTTTCAGATTATAGGTCAGCAGGTCATTTACAACAGTTTAAATATGGGAAATCATTTTCTGGCAATCACTTTTTGGCAGACGATCACTTTTTGGCACACAGTATTTGTTGCCGGAAGTCCGCGAACGGCGGCACTTTTGAAGTATGTTGTGCCACGGCCGATGCATTCGGAGTAAAAGGGTTGACTAATTGCTCGACTCTATGCAACCTAACTGCAGGTGTCTGTATCTGAGGTACCCCACAGTGCAGTGATGGCTGATAGAGATCTGAACCCTGCTGCAAACTGTCACAATCCACCATTTAGTTTTATAGAGCTTCATATAAATTAATGTAATCATTTAGAGAGAAATAAAGTGTAGAAAATGGATACTTGGTCTATGATAGTGTTTCCGTACACAGCTTCATTCTCTCTCCATCTAAAGAGAAATGTTTGACATCAAACCACCTGCACACCGTGGGGGGGGACTCGCTCCGTCCCCGGCTGTCTGTCAAACATCATGAAGGAGCCGCGGTCTGCAGCGAACACCAGAACGGGAGCGCAGAAAAACCGGAGGCAGTGCGGGAGAGGACGCAGTGACACAGACAGACAGAGACGTGGAGGGATGAGAGGCTGAGGGTGCCTCATTCTTTCTCTCACGCTCTGATGAGACAGTTAATAAATTAATTAGCAAAGTGAATTCAACCCAAGCCGTATGATTCACGCTACAGTTATGCACACACAGTGAGCTACAGCACAACTAAGCTGTCCATCTTGAATTATATTTCATGTTGAGGCGCACGCGTTTATGGTGCTTTAGAGCTTCATCAACAACTTTTATTTCTAAGGACTTCTACTCCTCAACCCAGTGGGCATGAGTGAGATCATCAGCTAAATCCTTAAAAAATAAATGTTCACGGCTTCCCAGAGGAGCTCTGTCAGAGAACACGTGTGTGACAGATTAAAGGAGAAGCCTTTTAGGGTGTTCACATCTCCCTGACTGACATTAAATGCCTCCTTCTCAACTGTGTTAGTACAAGTGACCTCAGTGACACGTGGAAACAGGTTGAGCTACTTCAGTTGCAAGCAAAACAGTCCAGAGTGACGGAGTGAATGGACCTGAAAGGTCACATCATGTTTACTGTTGTCACATTGGGATGGCACGAAACGGCACACAGATTCCTTTCTATCAGAACTGTGATAGCAGGATAAAGCCTCAGCACTGGAGATAACACTGCAGCCTCTGATGGACCGCTTTATGATATGTTTTGCTCATAAACTGTCTATAAAAGATTGACGTAGCCACCGTGCACCACCCGTTGGTTTGTGAAGCTAAATGCTGAGCTTTAGCATTAGCATTTTGGTCAGCACCACATTAGGTTTGAAAGAAAATCCTCAGAATTAGAAAACAGTAAGTCATATTATTTATAAGTTTGCTGTGTTAAAATTGCCTCAAAAGGCACGTAGTAGACTCACACGCAGCAGACTCGAACCCTGGCAGCATCTGCCTGTGTCATCATTCACCTGTCAGTCCAATCAGCCACACTTCCAACATTATAACTTAACTGAAGTTTAAATGGGAGAGTTATTAAAAAAATCTCCCCTTAAAATATTTCTGAGAGGATAAATTAGCTGTAGTGACAAAGAAACTGCAGCAGGCCGTAAAAATGCTCATTTCTGCTTTTAACTTGGACATTTAGGAATTTATGGGAACTGACTTGCTTTTTGGTGCCGTCTCAGCCGGCTAATCGAGGAACTGCAGCATTCTTCAGCCCCGGAGAAAATACCGCTTGGTTTGTCTATGGTAGTTATTTTCCTCTGAGAAGCCTCTAATAATGACTTAGCTCATGAGTGCAGTGACAGGGGTTAAGTGTTTGCTTCTTCAATAGCTACATGAATGAGATAAGTAAAGATTTCAGTGCCAGAATGAGGCCAAACTGCAGTGCTTTGCTGTTAAATTGCCTGCTCACTGTGGAGGATGGATTAGTCAATACAGTGTTAGACTTTAGTGCTCCAGCGGGGTGTTTGCTCACCGGAGAGGCCCCTGATGGTTCACACTTTTGGACTTTGACTTCAGCCCGTGTGTTATTAATGTTTTAGATTTGGTTGACCTATATTTTTCACTGCTGTTGGCATTTTGTGGGTCAGAGGAGGCAGCAGTCTCCCCACTGAGCATGTTCAGTGTGGGTTTTACACGTTCCTGTGCTACAAATGGATGTTGAGACTATTTACTGTCACTAGACTCCAATAGCTGTGCGTGTGTCCACAAGTGCTGCGTGCGTACAACTGATTGAAGACGCATACAACAGACAAGATGACCTTATCACTGCGCATGAATGAATTAATCAGAGCAGTAAACTCCCACACGTCTCTCTGTCCTCAGTAAAGTCAGTGGCTCGTCCTTGCAGCGTGTTTCAAAATTAAAACATTCACTGTGGTTCAAAGGGACTGTCAGGCTGATTCTTCTTGCCTCTCTGCTTCCTAGTCATCCTAGAAACTGCACTGACAGAGGAACAAGTGGAGGTTCTGTGTAGCTGCCTGGTGAGACAATGACACTAACGCTGCCAAGGTTTCAGGGGTTTGATTCCTACTGAAGCCAGCAGTGAAATGTTTGCTGTCATGCTGCTGAAAGGTGCCCTGGTTAAGAGTCTCCAACAAATGATATTATGTTCAACACAGCAGTGTACAGAAAGAGGTCAAACGTCCCCTTTGGGAAACAAACACCACTCACTTGAAAGCAAAGAACTTCTGAATCTGCCACAGTCCACTCATAAAACTTTTAGCACGACTTCTCGGGCAGCTAAATATTTATTTATGGAGCACTGTCAGCGATACAAAGAGTTCCCACATTTTTATAACTTACAGCACATTTTCTCTTTAAGAGCTGATTTTCTATGTGAGGTGGAATTATGAGAAGATGCAAACTGGGTTAATCACCAGCAGGGCTCGGCTATCCAAAAACATAATCTTTACATGTCCTGATACTCCATCTGTGGATGAAACCGGTGAACCTTGTTATATAATAATTGCATAACATGTTCCAGCCAACTGCACCCACATATGACCTACATGCTATCACAGAGCACATTTCAAGGGAAGTGAAAAAGCTTCTAAATAATTAACAGAATCACAAATCAGCTCAACAAACTGCATCTTTGTCCACAACTGCTGCTGCTCGAGAGCGCATGTGTCTAAATCATTGGGGGGGGGGGGGGGGGGGGTGCATCTGTTTGGAAACCTGTAGAAAAAATATAAAGAAAACAATATTTAAGTATGACGTCTGTGGTGAGAGAGACCATATAATGATATTTGACCCATAATCTTGGTTAAATTATAATAGATGTCAGAATAAAAATAATTTTATTATTATTATTGTTTTCAAATATTGATGAAAAATCATGTTTATTTCTGCAGCAGGCGCCTGCCTGTTTTTAACTGCTTCACAAAAGTCTGATGGACTCATTAGACGCTTCCACCCATATTTGGAAATCTTTGTGCCATAAAAACCACAGTGAAAACTGTGAATGTGGTTCAGCAAATATGGTCCTAACTAGACAAGCGATCGCTGATAAACAGAAGTCTGCCGACAAAGAGGATTTAAAGACAGAGATTAATCCAGCTGACCTCAAACGGGCCAACAGATGAGCGCGTCCAGTGTAAGTTGACCTACTCCACATTTAAGCCGTTTGCACACAAGCAGAAACCAGAACCGCCGAAGTCGTCAATATAAACCAGTCAATGAGCGATCGCCTTTAAAGTGATTCTAATTTAAAACATTTACAGACGTTTTATTATCTTTTCACGACCTTCCTTCAGTCACATGATATTATCTGCTTTATTTAAACGAGAAACACAATTTTTAACTTGTGGTTTTTGTCCGACAATTTGTCTTCCTGTTTTAAACTAGTCTGTAATTAATGAGCAAATACTTATTTTTCATGTCTCGGCCTCATAAAGTGGCATCGCAAAATATAAACTGATTAAATTAAATATAAACTGTCTCTCTGCCTTCAAACACCCTCAAAGTTTTTACGCTCAAAACATTAAGATTTCACTATTTTCTTCATAATACTGAATATGAAACTGAGACCCAGACTCCCTTCAGCTGTTATGTTTTCGGCTCTATTCAGAGATTTTCCCTTTTACAGACTGAATCAGATGGACTAACTGCTTTTCCCGTAAACGCGCCGCGGCGCGTCAGGAGATTTCCTCGGGTTCATTCAGTCGGAATAAAGCATGACTGAGTTGGTGTGGCTTGCGGGTACTTAACATGAGGTAATACTGTGCGTACAGTGAACACACACATCCACAGCCAGAGGCACAGACTTCAGTCACACTAACCCCTGAGGGATCATCTCCTCTCAGCTCGTCTCTGAAGAGAGCGGGTTATTTCCAACGTCTTTGTCTGCTATTTACATTTTGGCTGTGGCAAAAGGCGGCGGGGTCTGTCCTTCAACTGCCACTGCCGCTGCCCTTGGAGGACTGCTCGCGGTGACGCAGCTGTTGACCTTATTCTGTCCTCTGAGAGGAACATTAAAAAAAAAAAAGTGACATCTTTATGAAAGTCTCCCGAGGACCACTGAAGTCACGTCTCTTTTTCACTCAGTACAATTAAAACCTAATTACTCACATCTCGCCTGTTCGCATGTGGCAGATATACATATTCTGAGTAATATTGTGCGTAATTTCCATTCCAGCAGCATTATAGCCCTCAGTCAGATGAAAACTACCCCCTCTGTATCGAAGGCTCAATAATTTTTTCCCAGAACGCACAAACCCTCATAATGAATCAACAGCCCACAAACTCAACAACCTGAAGAGATGTTGGTTCTTTTTTCTTTTCCTTTTTCTTTTTTTTTTTTAAATATGGCAATCACATGCCTTCTGATTCGGTGCACCGCTATTGAATGACAATACATAAGGGAAAGCTCCTCTTCACCAGCACGTTTCCTCCGCTCCTCTTTGGCGCTAACTGACCCGTTGTTAATCCAACACAATGCAACAAATGTAGCGGCATCCTCTTATAGCGGCTCGGGGTGTCGGTGTGCAAACAGCATAATTAAGACAGCGAGACAAAGGGAGGATTTCACGGAACAGAGCGCGCTGGGATGAATGGTTTAGATTCAGCAAAAAGTGAAGTGTGAGATAGTCTCGGCTTAGTGGTGGCTGATTATTTACCCCTAACAACAGTCACTGTAAAGACGCACAAACCACTCAGGGTGCGCAGAAAACTTGAGTTTTATTGTTGTTGTTTTGGTTTTTAGTATAAGTTTATTTTTGTTTAAGTGTGACACGAATTTAGGCTTGACTGGATTGTTTCCATGCAGTCAGTGTGAATCTGTCAGAGTGATGAAGACTGCTTTCAGTTTACAAAAGTTTGTCTATGGATATTTTTTTTTTCACGCATTAAAGGAAGTCATCTGAATTTTTGTAGCACATGCGTTTTAAGAAAAGTAATGAAACCAGAGAAGTTCCCACTGTGAAAAGTTAGTATTTTTTTAAACAGTGAAATCTTTTCCAGACTTCGTGGCCTGTTAAGCCTGATATTTTAACGCTGAAAACATTGCGCAAAACTTTACGCACAGAAATACGTTTTCTAAACTCAATCAGCCATCACACACACAGAGCACCCAACCTTACCTTCTCTCCTCATGCCGACTTTGAGGCACTTCTTCAGTCGGCAGTACTGACACTGGTTCCGGTGGTGCTGGTCGATGGGGCAGTCTCGGTTCCCCCGGCAGGTGTAAGTGAGGTTCCGCCGCACAGAGCGCTTAAAGAAGCTTTTGCATCCCTCGCAGGTGAACTGACCGTAATGCTTCCCACTGGACTTGTCCCCACACACCATGCAGTCTACGTTGGGAATCTTGTCCCCGGAAAGTGCGTCGTTCCCCGGGGTGGAACCGTTCGGTGTTCCAGGCGCCCCGCCGGGCTCCTGGCCGCATATCTGGAGCTGAGACCCCGGATCTGCAGAAATGTTCTCTGGCCACTGATTTACTACCATTGCCATGCTATCCCCAAACACTTGGCCTTTGTTTAAACCACAGAAGGAGAGTCAGATTGCGTGATAGAGATCCGTCCTGACGTTTCTGGAGAAAAAAAAATGAGGCAGGGCGAAAAGGCGCTTCCCACTTTCCCCCAGAGGTCAGTCTGAGCTTAGCAGAACTTAACTGTGCAAAGGGTTTCTCGGTATCGCTGAAATCGTCCAGTAAACATCTATCAAAGTTTACAGCAACAACG
The DNA here is from genome assembly GCF_007364275.1 of Archocentrus centrarchus. NCBI lineage: Eukaryota > Metazoa > Chordata > Actinopteri > Cichliformes > Cichlidae > Archocentrus > Archocentrus centrarchus. Next base: position 1,243,863 of record NC_044361.1, read on the forward strand.
AGGCATCAACATGATCGACGCAGAAGCGCAAAGCCTACAACTCCCGGTGTTCCTCGCTGCGCAGACATCCATAAACACGTTGTTCTTCAGAGCGTAACCTCTTGGGAAAGTCAGTCCAATAAGTCAGAGTCTCGGCTATCAAAATCAAACACCGTCTGATTATTTACTTGCCGCGAGAATGTAAAGTTGGACAAATGAAACTGAATACAGAGGAAAATATTTCGCCTCATGCGCCTTTCTTCGGCCGCACGCTCAATACTGCATCTAGATTAAATGCAAATTAGATTTAAGACTGAACACATGTTCATATCATTCGATTTATTTAGTCCCAGCAAGCTTTTGGATCACGCAGCTTATGAAGCGCAGGTCCCGGGGAGCACGCAATCCTTGTTCCTCTTTTTCTTGCGCGCTGAGGTGAGGATTTGGAAAGCGACGTCAGTGGGCGCTCTGACATTTATTTACCCACCACACAGGCGAAATATCTCCAGAGCTTCCCGGATGATGGTCCGTATAGAAGAGCCTGAACAGAGACACCTTACAGAACAAGCTTTGCCGTCCGAGCGTACTATCGCTTCACCCTCCGAGTGTCTGAGACTCAAAGCAACAATTTCGCCAAAGTGTCACTAGCAAGGCTGCCTCCCACGGCTGCCCTCCCCTGGCGGCGCTCCATATAAGGTCATAAATCCCAAATAAGGTCGTATCCCCTCCCCTCGGCAGGAGAAGTGAGAGCTGGAGGGCCGGACGCGATAGGCCCCATAAGTCTAATAAAAAAAAGTAAGGAGCAACCGGATTGGACAGTGGTTGACTGGATGCTTTTGACTGACAGGGGCGGTTGGTGCGACACAAGTACTTTTAAGTGGGCTCCATCAATGTCCAATAGATAATATAGGCCTACCGTGGAGTTTGTGCATTATAACCATTAGGCTTAAAACAATTTTAAGAAACACGGGCGAACATGCGTCGCTTCGTTGTGGATTTCTGCATTCATTTCAGTTAGTTTTGTGGAATTTACGGCTTTTAACGTTTAATGTAAACTTTAATGAGGATGAGAGACATTTAAAGTGGCTTAGCCGCACACAGCGTCATTATTTAGATTTTTGAAGGCAGTTTCCACGCTCCTCTCCTGCGGCCTCAAAGCTCTGTGTTTGTCCTAAATTTAAGAAGTGCACATATGCGCAGAATTGTGTGGCATCAAACGCGCGTTGGAAACTAATCTGGGTTCAAATGCGCCTCACAAAGATGTGAATCCTGCGGCGCAAATGCACAGAGAGTTTGTGCTTTATGTGTAGTAATATTTATAGTTACCTGCTCCTGCTTAATAATTAGGAAGGGACGTTTAAGAACTTTAAATCATAAAATTTAACTTTTGTTAAAACACACACACACACACACACACACACACACACACACACACACACACACACACACACACACACACACCACACACACACACACAATGTGAGACTCATAATATTATAGCTCTTCAGCCATTTCAGAAGGGGGATCTTTAAGAAATTGTGTTTAAAATCACAAGTTAATTTTTCTGAAAATAGAATTGTTTGTTTTTGCCTCTAATGAATGAAGAGGTCACGGTTTGCCAGCTGTTTGAGCTGCACGGCGCAGCTTGTGACCGATCTGATAAACTGATCATCACCAACATCCTGCAGTTCAATACTGTCCAAACAAAGGCACGGATAAACTTGCAGAATAATAAGCGAAGACCTTAAATGTGGGTGATGTGTGCAACCCCCCCCCGGCCCCAGCAAAGTCAACAACAGCAAAAGGTGCCAAACTTCTCACCGAGCTCAGTCGCTCAGCAGCGGAGAAAGTGTTGCTTTTTCGGGTTTGTCGCTAAAGTCTCTGCCAGCGAACAAAAGCCCGTCGCGGTAATTAACTGTGACACTGTTGTTCTCTAATGGGAGTTTTCACGCCGAGAGCAGCGGGGACCTGATTATTTCCCCAGATATGGTCTCGGTTTGTCATGTGAAGGTAATTCCAGCAACACCGCTGCCAGGGAGCCGAGTGTCCCACCGGCCCGTGCTGCGTGGGACCGAGGTTCGAGGGGTGATGATGCGGTTAGACACGCTCTCACACTTCCCCTCTGGACTACACACAGGCGCTGTTTAAAAAATAAGAGTCTCGGGTTTTCTTACTGTCAGTTTAGATGATGGTTGTCACTAATTTTTGTTTATCTATGGAAAATGATACATTTATTTAAAATGTTACATTATAGGTCATGTAAACGTCATAACACTCCAGGTTATATGTTTAATAATAATAATAATAATAATAATAATGGAAAAGCTAAGCTAATAAAAATGTTTTAGCTCTTGGTGTAACCAAAGCAGCTGAAGGGGAAACTGTATTTCTCAGCGTTGCTTCTCCCAGACGGAAAGACAAAAGCCGCGCTCAGAGATCCTGAGTGCAGCGCTGGGCTCGCCGGAGGCCACAAAGTTGGCCCTTTGCTCGGCTTAATTGTTGTCACATGTAACCTTACCTGTCTCCCAATTAGCCCCGCGACTCTCCATTAGGAGATCCCATGAGCTGTAGGGCCGGTGACCAAGGGCACCTCAGGGTTTGGGGCCTAATAATTAGAGCGTAACTCAATACGGCCGAGGCTTATGATCAGTTTGACCAGGATTTCACCGAAAAGAGGCTAATTAAATGAGGATCAGCCTGAGGTTTGGTAATGTACGTAATGCCAATCCATTAATCCCTCAATTAAGACAATATCAGTGCAGACACTCTTCTTTTATTTTATTTATTTATTTATTTTGGGTAAATGCCTTCTTTATGTGATAACTTTGTATCAAGTGAAAACCAAAAGGGTGTTTTGTGTACTGTTGGTTAATTTCAACAAGTTCCTCTCAGGGTGTATCAAACATAGGGCCCGGGGACCAGAACTGGCCCATAGATGGTTGGTCCTCTGGTGTGCAAAGTGTAAAAATTGCATGAAGTCATTAATGACTGTGCAGTTTCTGGTGTGGCGATGTGAACCCAGCATTATTAAACAAGTATTTTTAGATATGCAAAAGTAACAAAATACACAAAGTACTGAAACTGTGAGCGACAAAAACTCTGAAGGTTCATGGAGCTGATCTCTGAACATCTGTGAGTGTACACTCTCCAATCTCATTGTACATCCTGTATAATGACAATAAAGGCATTCTATTCTATTCTACACTCACTGAAAATGAGACATATTGTTGAAAGTGCTGATGTACTTTTATTTGTACTTTTATTTCTTTATATTTTTTCATGCAGATTATTCTGATCAGATTGTCACCCATGAACTTTAATGAGTTTGACACTCCAGATTCAGATCGTCATGAATAGATTAACGTCTATAGGAAATGTTTTTCAGTTAAAAAATGAGATTAAAAAGGTGCCGTTTACCCCCACGATTACATTTTCATATTCTTCCTCTGGCTCGTGATACTGTTTATCTGTCTTGACTCTTTTGGCCCAAGTTGCCCAGTTTGGGGGATATAAGCTGTGGGGGCCTGAAGCTCCAAAGAATATATCAGAAAAACAGCAGCTGTGGAGTCTTTCAAGAACTCATGATCATTCTTTTTTTTAAAAAAATCAATAAACTGTTTTTATAACCAGTTTTATGGAGGAACTATTTGTTTCCATCCTTCTCTCTGTGCTAACCAAATGAAGTTTGCAGCAGGCTAACACAGCAGCTTAATGTTAATGTCTACATTCTGTGATGCTGTCATAAGAACAAGCTGCTCATCACCGGTGGATACATTCATGTGTGCACGTTTAGTTTTGCTTTGGGGTTCAGTGGAAATTGAATAGTCTGGAGTCAGGAAATTTTAACCTTCATTTCCTGCACTCTGATGAATTTTTCTGGACCAGTTTATGGTAGAAATATGTGGACTATGACTGTGCAGCTGCTGACTGAGGGCACAGCTGTGTGTGTCTGTGTCAGAGATAATTATGATTTACCCCAAAAGATTTAGTGGTGGTGCGAGCACCCATTGTTGATGAAAAAGCCCCGCCCCTGTCAGAGGCATTGTTGCAGCACTGAGTAATGTTTTAATGTTTTTTTGTTTTTCCTTCATGTTTTTATTGGAGAGGATAAATATACTTGTTCTAAATATCAGGGAGGATTTTCCCCCTGGATCCCCCTAAAATCTGCACCAACTGGTGGAAAGAAAATAGTTTCTACAAAAATCTGCTCACAACAAGGTTTGTTGATATATTAATGCTTTTGAGTCACCATTTCTCAAACAAGCCGCCGTAAATTGCACCAGAGAGTGCAATTTACTTCCATTATTTTCAAGACAAGGCAGCAAATATCTGCAGAAATGGGCGACTCACACAAAACCATCCACACAGATTCAAACAGGGAAAATGTGTCGGACTGTGGCCCGGGCTGCCCATCTGGGGTTCGCTTTAGCCACGTGTTAAATAGCAAATTTCCACAAAGTAGCTGTTACATTTAAGCACTGAAGTTTTTATGAAAGATTTTCCATCTGGGTGATGCACACAGGTGAAAATTCAGTAACAGAGTGTGGATGGTCACCAAATCCCACTCCAACCTTAATCCTAGATGGGTCACCAGAAACATGTTGGACATAAAGAGGTGAAAATATAACTTAACAAAATAAAAACTTTGTTTCCACTTAGGAACATACTTTGGTATGTTTCTGTACAACACTCACATATTCATAAGTATACTCTTCTCTATAACTGCTTCCCTTATTGATGTCATTCAATTCAGTTCAGTTTAATTTAATTCTATTTTATTTATTTAGCATCAAATCACAGCAGCAGTCGCCTCGTGGTGCTTCATATAATAAGGTAACTACCCCACAATAACAGAGAAACCCAGCCGAGGCTCAGTTCTGTTTCAGCGTTCAGCTGAGGTCACCGTGAGGCTTCAGTAGCACGAAACTTTCCCAAGTCATTCTTTTTTAATCATAGTTTCATCTTTGTGTTGCTGTTCCTCCACTGAAAACACCGTCACAGGGGGAAATTAATAATAAAATCAGATTTCTGAATAAACATGCAAACATAATTTGAATGCACTTTTGCATCGGGAATTCTGATTTCTGTCTCCATCCAGCAGACCTAGATTAGAAAAACGTCTCTTCCTTACCAGCACTTACAAGAGAAACAATGACTGGCCTTTGACAGTAAGCTTGAAAAAAATCTTCTCATCCTGTTACATGTTTGTGAATTTGTTTCCAGACTTGTAGAAGAGGCTACTTTATTCACCTCTTTGTGTGTGTGATTTTTACACTGGATGCTCGTCCCCCAAAAGGGTTTGTGTCTCCTCCCAGGATCAAACTGTGGCTGTTTGACTTGTTAGGTAAACCGCTGCACCACAGAGCCGCCAGTTACAGGCGTGTACTGGAGCAAAAGAGCACACAGCAGGGTTATGGCATTCAAACGATGAGCAAAAAGTAGCGTTTAATAAATTTAGCATTAGGGTATCTGGCCTCAGCAGGGGCCTCATCGGGGTAAACTTGGGCCTCTCATCCCCAGAAGCATGTTAAAACCAGCACATATAATAATTTGCATCTTCTATTTGATGCTCGTGATGGATTGCTGGACCAACTGGTTCAGGAGGCTCTCACACATTAGGGTGTCAGGCTGGGGGCAAGGGGTGGTAAACATGACCGCGTGGCACGGCCTAGGAAATGCAAGGGCCACTGGTTTAGTTGTTAATTTATGGACAACCTGACAACACCCGTGCCAACAATGCAACTGCACTTCAGCTGATGCTAAATGTGTCCCACTGAGGAAAGAAGCCATCAAGTGAGCAGGTATGCAACCTGAGAGCACAACTGAAATAGAAATTCAAAGCAAAGAATGACATGTTTGTTATGAGGCCTTGTGCCTCGCGCGACCCTTGAACAGATACCATCTGAGTGTTTTGTGCTCAGAGGCACGATTAATGAATTGCTTACGTGGTACCAGTGACAGGCGGACCGGGAGGAAGTGAAATTCAGATTCCTGGAAAATGAACGTGTTTGCTTGAATGTGCATTTGTGTGCATCAAAAAGATGTCATGTGATGGAAAAAGCATGTGAGCTGAATTTGTGGTTGACTAAAAAGGTATCTGTGATCTAAATTTCCTTCAGACACCAGCGATGAACTCCAGCGAGCTTCCTCTTTTCTAAAGCTCTTTGTAATGAAATTGTCATCAAATAGAAGTGAACGGCTTCTCATTTCTGTGCATGCATTAAGCAGCGCAAACACACGAGGGTGTTTCCTCCCTGCAAAGACTCTGAGCTGAGTTTTTAAAAGTCAGCACTGTTTCCTTTGGCCGATTGGGGTTGATTAAGAGGTTAACTGTGGAGAGTCATGGCGTCTTTAAGGGAGATTTATCTGTTCCTGCTCTGACCCCTCGGGGGTAGCTTCCCTCACCCCCAGTGTCCCCAGGATTTATTTAGTTATTTGTTTATCTGTTGGAAGGGGTCACCCTTTTCTGCACTACATCTCTGCCCTGTTTGTGCATCTCAAACCCATTTTTCATCTTGTTTCTTGTGGGATTTAAAATTGGTTCCATTTGCTGACTGAGCGAAGAGGACACGAGTGAAGGCCCCACCGAGTCTCATGACCTTTGACATTTGGCAGCGATACGCTCCCAAAATTGGTTATTTTCATTTAACACATTTTGCTATCTGTTAAACTTTGGCCCCATTTACAGGAATTATGGTGTTTTCCTAATTGTTTCCTGACAGTTTTAATTCAGCTGGGCTTTAATTTATTGCCCTTTATTTCCTATTTTTGCATTATTTCATTAAATGCTTGCGTATTTTCTCGGACGCAGTGAAACATGGTTTAGATTTCTGGCAGATGAAGGATTAGCTTATCATTTCAGGAAAAGATTTTTTCAACTCATTATTCCACCAATTTCTTTTTGTGACATGATATCTTGTGATTATTTACTTTGGCTCTCAGATTCATGACACTGAGGCGAAATCACTTCTTTGTTTAACAGTAGATCAGATCTACTGGAGCATTTCCTACTTCATTACCAAACACCAACACCAGGTTGTCTCTAAACATGTCTGTAAGGTGAAAATGTTCCCACACAACATCTCAAACTTCACCGATGTAAAGTGAGCCCATGTACTCACTGTCTGTAGTACTCGCTATCTGTAGTACTCACTGTCTGTAGTACTCGCTATCTGTAGTACTTACTATCTCTCTAAACATCACACATGCACTTACTCAGTCAAACATACTCTCACACCTCTCGTGTAAGCGTGTTTGTCGGTGTTAAGAGGCAGCAGGCCTTTTTGCTGAGGTGAAGGGAAGGCAGGGTGGTGGGGTGGGTTGGTGGGTTGGTGGTGGGGGGTTATACAGGGAATGCTATGTGACTTGCATGACCTGGCATGTCTCTGAAGCTGGAGGGGGTCTTGACCTTTGACCCAGGGCTCCAAAACTAGGAAGATGAAAAAGGGGGTTAGGGTGGGAGGGATTCGCCTCTAAACAAGGGCTTCTGTTTCGACCACTCCAGGAATGTCAGTTCCATAAAAAGATGCCCACAGAGAAAGAAGGAAAGAGAGAGAGAGAGAATGGAGATCTATCTATCTATCTATCTATCTATCTATCTATCTATCTATCTATCTATCTATCTATCTATCTATCTATCTATCTATCTATCTATCTATCTATCTATCTATCTATCTATCTATCTATCTATCTTCCCCTTTCCGCCTTCCTAATGTAATATTTACTGCCATTTTTGGCTCTCAAACCGTGGTCATGCAGCCAGGCCATGAATTAACCTTTGAACCCTGGCTGAAGCCGGAGCCCCTCTGACTCCCCAGTCGAGGCGAGCTGTAGCAGAGCAGTGTTGACACTGCACTGCAGAGGTTGAGTCAGAAGATAACCTTCTTTTTTCTGCAGTGTCTTCCTGATCATGCACTAGAGTCTGGATGCAGGCCCAACAAGCCCGTGGAGAAAGCGTGTAATCTGCCTCCTCTACAGAAACAGGCTCAGTGAGGACTTGTGTCTTTGGACAGATGTCATATTTGTGTGAGCTCAGGTGGTGATAAGGGGAGCAGTAAAAATAAGGCAACATGTTGGCTCACTGCAAAGAGACTGGAGATAATGAAGGCGGTCTGGGGTCATCTTCTGGCTCCTGAGTGGGGAAATCTGTCTGCAGTTTGGTCACAATGAGGGTGAATTTTTGTCAATACCAGCTTATTTAAATGACCAAATATTCATTTATGTTGGTCAAAAAAGACAATTTTTTTTAACCTTTCCACTCTTTTCATTTGAAATTAAAGGCCACCTGCTGATATGTTTACAAGAATACAATGTCATGACTTAATTGTACTAAGCACTCCACAGACAATGTAAAAAACATACTTCCTTACTGATGTAGACATTGTTTGAGAGTCAGTATGATTCAAAGGGAAGGACACAGAGAAATATAATAAGAAGATGTATAATATCCCAGGTTTAAGCTTGAATAGCTTAAATAGCTGGATTATAAATGTGTAGGTTTCAATGTATAGCATAAAGAAGACAATAGCAGATACACTATACTGCCAAAAGTCTTCATTCACCATCCAGATCACTGAGTTCAGGTGTTCCAGTCCCTTCCACAGGTGTATAAACCAGCACCTAGGCATGCAGACTGCTTCTACAAACATCAGTGAAAGAATGGGTCGGTCTCAGGAGCTCAGTGAGTTCCAGCGTGGTACCGTGATAGGATGATTAAGATTAAGATTAAGATTAAGATAGTGTTTATTTGTCACATGCACAGTTATACACAGTACAATGCACAGTGAAATGTATTTTGTACCTGCAACCATATATACACACACATATAAATAAGAAGAATAAAAATTAAAAAAAGTAATTCACACTATACACTATACTCTATATACTATACACTATACAACTTTTATAAATTATAATATTTACATTGTGCAATAATGGTCCAGTTAGGGCTCAGAGTTGAGCAGACGGATGGCTTGTGGGTAAAAACTCTTCTTCAACCTTTCAGTCTTAGCCCTCAGGCAGCGGTAACGCCGGCCTGATGGGAGCAGGGAGAAGAGAGAGTGTCCGGGGTGGCTGGGCTGTTTTAGGATCTTCATGGCCCTCAGCCTGCACTGCTTGGTGTAAATGTCCTGCAGGTTGGGATGATACCTGTGCAACAAGTCCAGTCACTACTAAATATTCCACAGTCAGCTGTTAGTGGGATTATAACAAAGTGGGAGTGATTGGGAACGACAGCAACACGTAAAATCACAGAGTGGGGTCAGTGGATGCTGAGGGTCATAGTGCACAGAGGTCACCAACTTTCTGCAGAGCCAACACTACAGACCTCCAACCTTCATGTGGCCTTCAGATCAGCTCAAGGACAGTGAGAGCTTCATGGATGGGTATCCAAAGTTTGGTGGAGGGGGGGGGGGGGGTTATGGTGTGGGGGTGTTTTTCAGGAGTTGGGCTCGGCCCCTTAGTTCCAGTCAAAGGAACTCTTAATGCTTCAGCATACCAAGACATTTGGGACAATCTGATGCTCCAACTCTGTGGGAACAGTTTGGGGATGGCCCCTTCCTGTTCCAACATGGCTGCACACCAGTGCACAAAGCAGCTCCATAAAGACATGGATGAGCCAGTTTGGTGTGGAAGAACTTGACTGGCCTGCACAGAGTCCTGACCTCAGCCTGATAGAACACCTTTGGGATGGATTAGAGCAGAGACTGTGAGCCAGGCCTTCTCTCCAACATCAGTGTCTGACCTCACAGATGTGCTTCTGGAAAAATGGTCAGAAATTCCCATAAACACTCCTAAACCTGTGGAAAGCCTTCCCAGAAGAGCTGAAGCTGTTATAGCTGCAGAGGGTGGGCCCACATCATATTAAACCCTCTGGATTAAGAATGGATGTTACTCAGGTTCATGTCTGTGTGAAGGCAGATGAGGGAATACTTTTGGTAATCTGGTGCAGGATGATGTAGAAGAGTGCAGAGTCTGGATGCAGATGTGTGCAGGTTAGCTTTGATGTGATTTCCAGCACTGTTTCTGTTTCTGTAATAAACGATTTCAGGCTGTTTTGCTCTCTCAGTTCATACATTTTGTTGTATTGCTCTGTGCAATGCTTTGCAAATTGCAAATTTCCTCAACTTTTCAGTTTCCTGTAGTTTACTGCACTGCGTGACCATTGGAGGAAAAAATATCTCCCCCCTCACAATACATGCAAAATCTAAGTGCGCCTTTTTTTACATTGCAGACTCCACTGTGACAGAATATCTTCTGACCATCATTCTTTTCTCATTGTTAAAGCATTCATTGACACAATAATTTTCTTTGGACACATGAATTTGTAGCAGATTATCTGCAGTGTTTTACGACATGATGATGAACTGTTGGGGAAATTGTAACTCTTGAGCTGATAACTTCGAAAAATGTTACGACAAATGTGCCAAAGCCATCGAGAAAGACTCAAACAAACAAGTTGCATTATGTGCAAATAGGACTTAAGTGTGTGGCTATGATACAATAAACGACTTACACAATAAAGTGTCATATTACTAAAAGTATACCTGTGAGTCACATATGCATGTTTGGTTTTTGGCATAGGATTCTGAAAGATTGAAAATTCTGCATCATTACACAATATTCTGAAAGTAGTGCAGGACAAACATCAACGTGATATCACAATAACCTCATCACCTTGGACTCTGGACAATGTTCTGGTATTAGATGAACTAAATAATTTGTTTAAGAATCCAAATAGTAGTTTTATTTTTGCTCCTAAATGCAGGTGAGACAAACAGAAGCTCAGCATGCTTCTTGGGGGTAATTTTGTGAAAGGTCAGGGGAGCTCGTTTGCTCCTACAGCTTCTATTTGTGGATCAAGAATCCCTGTTGGCTGTGCCAGCAACTAATCAGAGGCTCATTCGGGGTTTTCTGTCTCTCCTTGGACTGATCATAACCTTTGATTTGATCAGTCTAAATCCTCCAGTATGACGTTCCTGTGATGGAATTTCCCAGGCCTACCATCCAGTGGTAGTTACTCGACCCAGGAGATCTGTGATACCCTGGATAAGCAGTCCTTGTGATGTGAGGATTTCCTCTGTGCTGGTACTGAACTTTCTGTCTGGCTGCTGTGCAGCACCATTCAATATATCCCCAAAAGCTGAAAGCTGAAAATGGCCCAGCAGTGCCCCCCCGGGGTGCACCCAACTTCTGCATATTTAACCATGAGGCCACTTGCACACAGACCTACTCAAAGCCCATCATCTAACAGCTAAACATGTGTAGGGGTGGAAAAAGGCCAAATTCCCCTCCCTGTTGTTAAAATCTCAGACGGTGGTCTTTACCACACTCTCCCACTCTGACTCCCTCCTTCTCACCCTCCCAATAAAGTCCTCTGACCAACAGCTGACCTTTTACACAGGCCCATCTTGCTGTTCCCCGTTCATCTCGCCTCACTCTTCTTTCCTTCCATCGCCTTCTCTTCTTGCCTCTACCACAGCAGCCCACAGCAGGCCAATGGGAACCAGCAGCTGCCATCAGAGGGGGTGGGATTTGGGGTGTACACAGGGGGGTGCCCAGGTCAAGGGGGGTCACAGTACTGGTAAAGTCATCGCTGGGCGTCCAATGCAGGGGCATCGCTTCTCCCTTCAAAGGCTGTGCGGTGACGTCCATACACCCCCTGCGCCCCTTCTCCTCTTCCACCCCCTGCCTCTCACTCCCTCGTGGCCCCCTTTGGCCCTGCAGTTCCTCGCCTCTCGGGGGTCAAGACAGCCAAGGGTTAATAAAGTGATACCAGGTGTTGGCCAGAGAGAAACATTTCCCCCCTTCTTCTCGCTTAACTCCCACCGGCAGCAAACTGTGGGCCCCCCATTTCACACCACTGAATCCTGCTGGGACATCAAGCCTGAGAGCAAGCCCGTTAGAAGGGGTGGCCGTGCATGTCAAAGTAAAAACAACCCTCAGGTAGATCTTAGGACATGCACACACGTGTTTGTGTGCGTGTGAAAGAGTCCGGAGCGTATGGAGATGTGTTTGCACATGTAAATGCTGCACAAAGGTCCACTACTCACAAGCCCAATGGCGTCAGAGCTCCAAGGGGCCTCCAGAACAATAAAGGGTTAACCGACCAAACAAAGTGGCCATTTATGTCTCAGTAGTAGGACCCTGGAAGCAGAAAAAATTCCAGATGGACCACTGTCTTTCCTCTGGATCAGTGGACACACACACACACACACACACACACACACACACACACACACACACACCACACACACACACAGTGAGAGGAGGGGGAGGGGAGGTGGTTAGAACTAAAGCTGTAGAGGTGGAATGGTGAGTCTTATCTTGACCACTAGAAAAGAGGAGGTCGAATAGCTGTGAAGATCAAAAACAGTCAAAGGGACTCATTGTGTTGAGAGCAAATGGCCTGACAAGGAGCAAAGAACAAACAGAAGAAAGCTGTCAGCGTACTAGAGTACATGTGCTAGCACTGATGGGATGCTGAAATTAACAAGGAGCTCTAGTTTATGTGTGCAAGTGTGAAAATGTGTGTATGAGGATCTGACCATGCGTGTATAAACATGTGCCAGGACATTTGCAAAAACACCAGAAGCTCACCCCAGCCTTTCAGTCCCACCTGCTAAATGAAGGGGGTCCTAATTAACGCTAATTAACATCAACGACAAGTTGGGGCCATTAGTCCGGCTAATCCCCAGTTTACATTTTCCCCTCTCACTGGAACCCTGCTGGCTGGTTCTAGCTCAGTCAAAGAAAGGATGCATTGTTAACCGGCTCGGCATCAAAGATTCGAGCCCACTTGAAATGAGTTGCCTCCATTAGGGCCTGAGAGCCAGCCCTGATCTGAACACTGCGCTCAAACAGCCCGGGGAGTGGAAAAAGAGAGGGGCAGGGAGATCAACCCCACATTTAGACTGCTCCGTCCAATCCATCACTGACTCATTTGCTCTCTTTCATGATCCCAGGCCATGTCACAAAGGAAAAATAAACCATAGAAATCAGTGGCAAAATATCTTGGTGCAAAAAGTGCAACACTGTGTTAATTTCCCAGAAAGAAAAGAGGGAAGGGTAGTGGTGTCCTGGAGTTCATGGTAAAGCCAAACGTCATGTCCTGAAGAGCGTTCATGGACACTAACTGTATTCACAGAGCAGCTAAGTGTGGTCGCTGTGGAGTAATTCTACAGTTGGAAACTGACCCAACACCAGTATTTTTTACACAATCACCGGCATGACTCTGAGACTTAACACTGCATTTTTACACAGTTAAGTTTAGGAAAGAGATGCTGGTGTGGGTTCAAATACACCTTTCACCACTCGTGTACCTGCTGAAAAGCTCTGTTTTCTAGAACTGTTTTCACACACACACACACACACACCAGTGCCTGGAACTTTTCCAGACATCAGTCAACAATGTAACAACATAAATGTGCAATGCATTACCAGGATTTAACTCGCCAGCTCTCCTGTTCATAGTCAGAGAGCTGACAGAATGCACCGGTCTGAAAATAGCACAGCTAATATTCTAGTCCAAGCAGCTCCTACGCCTAAACCACAAGGAGCATTTCCTGCAGTGTGCCGTATTCATGTGTTAAAACTGAAAACATAGTTTGTGCTTCCTGTCAAGACAAAAACATTTTAACATTTTACTGTGTGAGTGGGCTTTTGAATTTAAGTGCTAATAAACTGTCAGTTTTTGAAGCCTAAAATTGTTTGGAAGCTTTGACCTGCATTTGTGGATGTCATATCTGATCTCTGGAAGTGTCCCTGAGCCCATGAAGGGATTTCCACGACAGAAGCAGGCCTGTTTTTAATACAGTGCCTCCTGAGGGCATCCAACACTGATTTTTGGCCTTGTCCCTGCACACAGAGATTTCTCCAGATATTTTGATGATATTATGTACTGTAAATGATGTCCTGAGTTTTATATATCAGGACAGGATAAAAACTCATCTATTCCTCAGCAGGTTCTGAAATGAAGTAAATATAACCTCAGATGAACTGCAAAACATGAAATATTACACTGTGTAATTTTTTTTATTCAACAAAAACTGAGCCAAAATGCAAAAGTATTGTGCTTCCATAGGAATTCAGAGGGTAAATAACATCCAGGTGCTGCACTTCATTAAATGAGCACCTCTATGAAAGCAGATGTTTTTGGCAATTTGGTGGTCTGAAGCATCCAGGTGTGTTAGCACGATGCTAAGGAGGAAAAACATCAGCAACGATCTTAGAGAAACAATTGTTGCCACCCATCAATCTCGTAAGAGTTATGAGATCATTTCCAAACAATGTGAAGTCCATCTTTTAGCAATGAGAAAGATTCTTCATAAGTGGAAAACAGACAGATTCCAGTCTTCCCAGGAGTGGAAGTCCCAGCAAATTCACTGCAGGGTCAGACCGTGCAATGCAAAGAGAAACTGCAAAATCCAAAGAGCTCCATCTCAGACTCTACAGGCCTCAGTTAGCATGATGAATGTTAAAGGTCATGACAGTACAGTTAGAAAAAGACTGAACAAATATGGCTTGTTTGGAAGGTTTGCCAAGAGAAAGACTCTTCGAGGAACCCAGCAGCACAGCTTAGGTTTGCAAAACTGCATCTGAACAAACCACAAGACTTCTGGAACAACGTCCGTTAGACAGATGAGACCAAAGTGGAGATGTTTGTCCATAATGCACAGCATCATGCTTGGAATAAAACCAAACACACCACATCAGCACAAACACCTCAGACCAACTGTCATTACGTGGTGGTAAATGTGAGGCCATCTGTCTGACAGCTAAAGCTTGGCTGAAACTGGGTCACGCAACAGGACAATGATCCCAAGGTAGCAACAAATATATATCAGAATGGCTGAAAAAGGAAAGAATCGAGGCGCTGCGGCGGCCCCGTCAAAGTCCAGACCTCAACCTGTCTGAAATGCTGTGGCCAGAGTTTCTGAATGCCTGCAAACTTCAAGGAACCAAAGTAACGCTGTGAAGAAGAGAGACTCAAAATTCCTCCATGATGAGGTCATACAGAAAACTTCAGGTTTTTGCTGCTACAAGCTCCTGAATCATGGGGTGTACTTAGTTAAATAATGACAGTATAACATGTCATGTTTTTGTTCAGCTCGGGTCGTGTTTACCTCACCTGGTAAGGAGTGGATAATTTTTTTATGTCCTGATATATAAAACCTTAAAATTTAAAGCGGGTGCACTTTTTTCTTTCATTTTCAGCCATAAGATAAAAACCTGAAACTACACTGGAAGTGAGGATAAATGCTAACGAGGCTCTGTCCAACCAAATCTACCCGTTCACTCAATATTATTTATATATGAACTCAATATAAATAATTTTTTTCATACGTTATTTTTCAAAGGTGTTTTTTTTTAATTTCTCGTGTTTTAAGGCATGGAGGTGTGGAGGATTTGGAGTTCTTTAAAACCGCCTGATGGAGTGGTGTGAGTACTTTAACTCAATACTGTGTTTATGAATAATAAAGTAACCTGAGAGGAAAGCTGTGCTGTTGTTTTTCAGTGAACGCTTTGATGATGCGTCCACTCAGCCATCACCATTAGCACTTCAATATAAACTCTTTGGAAAGTTTAACATAAAGTTTAAATAATATTTTTAGGACACACTGACGTGACTTTAGAAAAACCAGCATCCACCAATAGGAACAGGATGGGCTTAAATGAATTTGCATACAGTGTTTCCAAACAATATTCATTTTGTGTGGCTGAGCTGATCCTTTGGCTCTGGTATCTTCCCTGGAAACTGCAGAGAGAGGACTTTTTGTTCTGAATTCTGCAGTTATTGCACAGTGCAAGTAAAACACTTCCTGTATCCACCACAAAAACAACCACGAGCCAAAGGCACGGCTCTGCAAAGGTCAGGAAGCAAAGCTCAGTTTAAAGCAAAATAAGTGGGCTAAGATAGTTTTTCTTTTAGCTAAAATTGATCATAACATCATTAATAGGGGAGAGTGGGTAAAATGACCCAGTGGGTACATGTGTCCAAGCAGCCGTTCACACTGGTTTGAGCCCATCCGTCATCCGACGAGCCTTATGGAAGAAGAAGAGAACATCAAGTCTTCTCCTGGCTTCAGAGGTATGATCATTTTCACATTAAAATCTGTTGACCTCAGGCTGTGATCATAGATCATGTGTTAAAGGGAGTTAAACCATGTGACTTCATTAACTAATGTGTGCCTCTGGTTTGCTGGAGTGAGCACAAACTGGTGGCTGTGGGGTAGCGTGAGCCCAAGCCCTGGAGGTGAGGCAGTGTTTCATCTTAGCCCAGGGCAAACATGTGGTCTTAAAATTCATGTTGCATCATAACAATGAATAAGTTATAGAAGTAGAGATAGAGGCTCCACATCCCTTTTTTCCCCCAACTTCAGCACCAGTATTCAATTTTTCAATAGTTTCAGGCCCTGAGCTGCCCCTCATTTCTTTATATTTTGCTGAGAAAATGGGAAATAGGTGCAGTGATTTAATGAAACATGCACACGTACATGGAAATACAGAATATCAGGTAAAAACAGAGTTTGTACAACGAGCTTGAAAGTCAATATTTGGTATGACCGCCTTTATTCTTCAGTACAACCTTCTTCTCTTGGGTTTCTTGTAGTTTCTTTAAGCAGCCTTCAGGAACAGTTCTCCAGGCTTCATGAAGGACATTCAGAGCTCTTCTGTGGATGTTTCTGCCTTTGGTTCTGTTCTCTGTCAGGATGATCCCACACTGCTTCAGTAATGCTGAGGTCCAGACTCTGGGGAGGCCGATCCATGGCTGATAGTTCTCCACTGTGTGTTTTTCTGTTCAGGTGTTTTTACTGCACTGGAAGTGTGTTTGGGATCATCATGCTGAAAAATGAAGCTGTTGCCAATCAGAAGCTTTCAGATGGTTTTGCACAGTGGACCAAAATCTGACCGTACTTTTCTGCGTTCATGATTCCATCAATTTTGACAAGATCTCTGACAACACCTCCGACTTAGATGCAGCTTCAAACCACGATGAGCCTCCACCGTGTTTCACAGATGGCTCAGTGCTGTACCGCTCTCCTCAACTCCTCTGTACCTACAGTATTAATGATGGTTTGTATCAAAAATTTCAAATTTGGAGTGATCTCTCCATCAGACCCGTTACCGCTAATATTCAGTCCAGTTATGTCAGGTCTTTGCTGGATTTTTTTCCAATTTCCTAACAACATGACTTCAGGTGACTTTCGGATACTGTTCACCTGCTGCAGGTAGTTCATTAGGTCTCCTAACAAACTCTTCTTTTGTCCTCCACTTGTCCATTTTCCTCATTTCTTAAGGGCACATTGCACACCATGCTGAGATGTGCCCAGCATTTAGGTATCACCTTGCTCACCTTGCTCAAATCATTTGTCGACATTTTCTTAGTTAAACTAAGAAAATGTCGACAAATGATTTGTTTTTGCCACAGGCTGCGAGTAACAAGGTGCCTAAAGATACAAGTTGCCTGTTTTGTGTACACACTGGTTCATACTTGAGTTTTTTATGCTTGAATGAGTCACAGGTCAGTGTTAAAAGGCCTCTGGTCAGGTACAAAAATTGGACTGAAAATGGGTGAAAATGCACAAAGTAAACTTTGAAACGTCGTCCAGAAATCCAGAAGAGCTCAAGACCACTTCAAAAATGATGATAAAATCTGTCTCCTCTGAAACAACAGTACAGCATTGTTTTTCCTTTTTTCTCATTTCATCACTTTCCAAACATGCAGATGTGATGTGCTGCTGTTTCTGTCATCAGCTCCATAGTTTGTGAATTTAAAAATGTTCAGACATTTTTGGGTATTTTGTTTTATTGCATGTCTGTGTTCATATTTATCTAAAAACTAAGATGAGAAGCTTACAGTTGAAATCGACGCTGAAAGTGCAAAACAAATCATTTCTGGATTTTCACGAAACTCAAAAGAATAAAAATTTAGTTTGATTTATGACCTCTGTGTCTATTTCTTTAAAGACCTGCAGCACATCTTCATGTTTCATAAATGTAAACAAATTAGTTGTGACATTTGATTAAATTAAATTCAGGGGTTTACTTATGAATAATTATATTTATATATTTTTATATATTTATATATAGTTTAAAATGTACTTTACAGCATAAGTAGTGACAGTTTTCACAGTCTCATCTCCTGTTACCATTCAGCAAGTCCACCTTTTATATTTTTTACCTCGTATGTGAAGATTTCAGTTGACCTCCAACATCATAAAGATGCTTTGTATGTGTTATTTTTATTCCTATTCATAATTCTTATTTAAATGTTTTTAAAAAGCTGCTCATCTTGTCCCTGACAGACTGATAGTTATGAACTTTAACTGGATATTTTTAGGAGCATTACCTGGATGTTGTTGTACAGTTGCAGTGTGTTTGTGTGGCGGTGGTTTGTGTCCATCTTCACTCGCTCTCTGTTTCCACTCATTAACACACATCAGGAGCAGAACCAGACTCACAGTCACAGCAGGTGCGACACGAGACCAAAGCTAAAGAAAACGCATCAGTGATTCTGGACACAAAACTATATACAGTTCATATAAGAATGGGTAATGACTGGACTCGTAAACTATAGTAATTGTATTTTAATCATTTAAGTGTTAAATAACTATTTAATAAAGTTTAATGAGCTAATTTATGATGTATTAATGATGATTATCAGTCCCAAAATAAGTTAGCAGTGCTGCGCATTGGGCTCAGTTTGGTCCAAGGACACTATATGGACAAAAGCACTGGCCACACCTCCTAACCTTTGAACTCAGGTGTTTTTAGTCCCCCACAGGTGTATAAAATCAAGCAGCCATGCAGCCTGCCTTCACAAACATTTGTCAAAGAATGGGTTCTTCTGAAGAGCTGAGTTTGAGTGTGGTGCTGTTATAGAATATCACCACTGCAATAAGTCAGTCTGTGAATTTTCCTCCCTCACAGATTTCCACGATCAGCTGTAAGTGGTGTTATTGCAAAGCGGAAGCTTCTAGGAAGCACAGTCGCTCAGCCAGTCACTGATGCTCTGCTGACTGAGTGACTGCAGAGCTCCAAACCTCCTCGGGCATTAACATCAGCATAAAGCTGTGCACCAGGAGCTTCACGGCGTGGGTGCCGATGGCTGAGCAGCTCCTGCAGGTGTAGGTGCTGCGAGTTTATGATCATTATTCTGTCCTGTGATGGTCTCACTAACGGTGCAGTGAGGGGGTCGAACACATTTTTTCATTCTGATTAAAGATTTCTGTCCGCTGATTGCATGGAAGGTGAAGTTTTTCTTATTTCCAGTGCATGTCTGATCAGTGTCTGTCATCATGCAGCTTTTTGTTGCTCCCAGCAGTTCAGTTGTGAAGCATCGTGTTTTGAAAGGGCAGAAGTGTACATCTTATTTATGGCAGCACAGCGCACATGCACACAGAGAGCCCACAGCAGAGATCATGTGCACAAAGTATGCAATAACCGCTCAGTTGTTTACATGGTGCCATTTTTCTTCTGTTCGCTTTATGGAAAGGTTTATTCCTCAGTTTCATCATTCGGGGCCTTTGTAATCTGAGTGAGGTGCTCATGTTTATTAGAATTGGGCTAATAGCATGTAAACCTACTGAAACACTTCAACAGAGAGACTTTATGCCCCACTTTCCTTCACACTTTCTTGTCAGTATTTCATGTCAGATCATCTTTCCCTTAACACACTCCAACATAAATCACTCCGTCATTCCGTTTCATAAAACTGCTCCCATTATCCGTCCTAATGGTTCCTGAGCGCTGGACCACTGCGGGGTTGTTTTCAACCTTTGCTTCTTTTACGCCTTGGAAAGTAAATACAATAAATTCCAGCGCATAGCCAGAGCTGCAGTGTTGTGTTATTTTTCAGCACAATAGAAACACAGCTGTGGCGATCACTCTGGGCTCCCCGGGAGCCACCGAAGAGCCGGAGCACATGTTTGTTAACAATCACATACAAAGGCCACAGTGGGAGCTGCTGGTTACTGAGGTCTGTACTCCCTTTACATATCAAACCTTTTGAATGAGTCCACCTTCTGCTAGATGTTTCAATGTTTAGTAGATGGTGGACTTACGACATGTCCCCAAGGACTGATCGAGGGTCAGTCAACAGCTGTGTCTGACTGAGAGACATTTTAGGGATTTCTGTTGGCTATGAAGCCACTTTTACAATCAATGATCTCTTCAAACATTTTTTTAATTGTTATCAGTGCAGCTTTTTTCATATTAACTTTAATATCATAAATAGTTTGAACACATTTTATTTTATTCTTATGTTCTGAAGCTGTTCTGTCCTAAAAGTAACCAGCGGACCAAAATCAGCAGCAGGAAGTGACTAAAATCTTTCTTCTGTTTATTTAAATCTTTAAGTCACAATGCAGAAATGTCTGAGCAATGAAAGTGCTCCATTAGAACAACAATGAGTCATTATTTAAGTTCAACATTACAAAAAGATGACCTAAATCTGACTAATGATGATCTGCTTTCACCAATCAGAACGTTTCAGAGCTCCTGGATGATGAACGAACCAAACTGGATCCAAAGCATTCTTGCAGTACGTGACACTGAGGTCTGGGAGTTTAAGTGCTGCCTTATGATGGGCGAGTCTCCTCCAAATGACTCCTACAAAGCAATAAAAACATCGAGCAAAATTTCCAGATTCTCTCAGCATTAACGCTCCAGTGAGACGTCTTTAAAAAGGGCTCTCACATAAACATGTACATGTGCACGCTCACAACAGATATATGCGCATGTGAACACATGCAAACACGTTCACAAATGCTCACACACAAGCACCTATCCCTCCAGGCTGATCCCAGACCCTCCCCCACCCTTGAAACCCGATCTGTCGGCATGCAGCGCGGAATTCTCCGATCGCCCTGACTTTTGACCTCTGCCCTTTTTGGCAGCGCACAGAAGAGAAGATGAAGTGCCCAAGCCTCTCTCTTCCCCAACACAAAAAATCTCCTGTTCTAGCAGCCCTCCCACGCATGAACGGGCGCGCGCTCACACACACACACACACACACACACACACACACACACACACACACACACACACACACACACACATTCGTATTTGGGATGCCTTGAGGCTAAACACTCTCTCTGGTTCCCGTGAGGCACATGATCAAAATGATTCCTGATACGTAGGTAGCAAATACGTGTGTGTGTGTGTGTGTGTGTGTGTGTGTGTGTGTGTCACTGAGAGGAAATCTCTTCATTACACAGACACCATCGAGCTGTTAAAGCTGTGAGGGTTTCATGAAAGGAGAACCAAGATAACAGTTCGTGTTATCATTACCATCATCTTTATCACAGTTTTCTTCATCGTCCTCATCAACTGAGAACAAGAGGCTGAAAGGGTCGGAGAGACTGAGACGGTGGTTCCCTGTGAGTGTCCCTGTAAGTGTGCGTTCTTCATGAGGCCTGCGCTCTGAAGCAGGATTTGGGGCTCAGCCAGGTAACATAACCTGCTCTGCAGGAGATCCCGTTCAAGATAAGAGATCAACAAGTACAAAACCACCACCGATTCACCAGCCAGTTCGTTGAAGCACAGCGTCACCTTTCCTGGAAGATCCCGTAGACTTCAGCGTGCAGATAAGATCAATAGTTTATCGATACTGTCAGATTTTTCCTGAGAAGCAGCAGTAAGAATCTTGGAAGCATCCTTTTAAAACAGCAGTGTGATCCTAAGCAGGGATCCTTGTTGAGGCCACTCACTGGTTTGAATCCTTTTTTTTTTTTTTTACTGTTCAACACCATCTGAAATAATAAAGCTAAAACTCTCTTACACACCACAGGAACACCTTCATTTAACCAGAAACAAATGTAAGAATATGTAACTGTAGTCTTCCTGTTTTGTAAGGATTGGGTCACAATGCTGAAAAGTCTCTTCAGTAGAGCTTTATGTAGCTCTGCTTCAGTCTTGACACTGCAAGCCACATTCACATACTAATATATTACCTTTTATGCTGTTAATACTGCTTTTCCTCTCACACACTGCTGCTCTGTGTTTAGCTCATATTACATGTTTATCTTTTTCATATGTTTCTGAAGTTATGGTTTTCTCTGCCATTCTTCTCACAAATGTTTGCATTCGATCAAATGCTGCCAACAGCCTGTTTTATGTGTATGCACTCATGGCGAGACTGGGAAGCCTTAACGAGCTTATAACCACCTTTATGTGACCTCTCACTGGGATAATATATCAGAAGGTAACTGTAGCGTTAGACCCTGTAAGCCCTGCCTTGCACAAACTGCGGCCTCACTTAAAGACACAACGTGCTGGAACTCCTTACCTGCCAGTTTAAAGCTGATTCTCTATAAAACACTTTAGTCTCAAATCATAAAATTAAAGGTGAGCCATAAATGCTGCTTTGATTGGCTCTGTTTTATTTTGGTTGTTTTAGGCACCCATTTTTAACAGATCATGTTAGGCTGTCATTTTTTAATTTGGTATGACACAACATTCATATAACAGTTCAATGCATTAATCAGTGTTGGAAAGGAGCCTTGGCTATATACAGGTACAGTAAATCGCACACAGCCTCTGCATCCACCCATTATTTGCCCCTTACAAATAAACTACTCAATAAATAAATTGCTAATATTAGTGTAAGTGAAGCCAGGATATTGGACATGTTGTTGCACAGGCCCTCAGCCGCTTTAAATCTGATTCATAATCATGTCTCTATAACTAAGCTATATTTAGCATTGTTTGTATGAAATTACTGCCTCCAGGTGTTTTGAATAAAGGCAGCATGACTGTGTTAGTTGAAGGGTTTCACTTCAGAGATGCGCTCACAGTGACTTTTCAGCAGGTTAAACTGGACTGGGCTGCAGTGTGGAGAAGCAGAGTCTTTGATTATAATACATTCATAATACTACTTAAGTAATAATATAAAAGTTTTAGCATCAAAATATGCTTGAATGCACTTATATGCTGCTGAGTAGTAGCATATAATTAATGATCCATAATAATGCAGCGTAATTCATCAGTACATTTACAAAATCTTTAAAATAGTGTCATGTTGGGCTGGAGAGGTTAGACCCAAAATGCAGGACTCAGCAGAGGGTAAACTTAAAGTGGTTTATTTGGATGATGAAACAGAAAACAAAAACCAACCTACACTGGGACAGAAGCTGGACCAAAACTGGGGAGGAACAGGGAGACACACGGAACAGGGAGCAATGATGACAACGCGACACAGGGCAGAAGAAAACTGAGGGCTTAAATACACAAGAGGTAATTAGGGCAAGAGAAAACAGCAGGGCACAACAGGTGAAGCAAATGAAACTAATAACATAGGGGAAGCAAAACTAAATACAAAACACAGGGAACACAAGACTGCAAAATAAAACAGGAAGTGACGAACCAAGGTACACGCAGACTAAATATGGGGGACTGGCACACAGACACGGGACAGAGACGAAGACTAGTCACATCACTAGGAATAAAACTCAGTAAGAAAACACAGGAGGTCAGGGTCAAGACAAAATGACAAAACAAGACCATGGAGCAGGGGAGACAGGGACAAACTGGGAAATAACAAAACTCAGGGAAAACTAAACTAAACACAAAACGCTGGGCAGACGGCCCAGGACCATGACAGCAAGGTACAACATTTGAGTCCAATATAAAGTGGAGTAAAATTAGAAATTAGCATACTTGAATTAAGTACAAGTACATTAGTACTTACTTATTCCAGTACTTCAGTAGTGGACTGTACTGCTGTCCTGCTCCTATCAAAGCTCTCATTCAGTTCTCCAGGCCACCAAAACCCTTCATTACATTTTGTTCCACACAAACCAGACAGAACACAGACAGCTGATTTTCACAAAGATCTTCCTTCCATGAAACAAAATGCAGATGCAGAGCTGTGATCATAACACTGATGCGGTCAGCAGTAAACTGCCAGTGTCGCATCTCCTGTTTGTAGCTCTGATAGTCTGGACATGAACTCAGCTGGTTCCCATGTCTTTGCATCTCAGTTAATGTTTGCATTATACACCACAAAGAAGGTGAATTGTTATGAAATGGTCAGTGTTTACTTATGAATATCCATCCCTCCATCCATCTGTTTTCTTCTGTTTATCCAGTCCAGGGTTGCGGGGGGTGGGGGTGGGGGGGCACTTGATGAAAGATCAGATTAAAAGACGTTACTTTAGTCAATTCAATTTTATTCATATAGCACCTAATAAACAGTCGCCTCAAGGCGTTTTGTATTGTGGGTAAAGACCCTACAATAATACAGAGAAAACCCAACAGTCAAAACGACCCCCTATGAGCAGCACTTGGTGACAGTGGGAAGGAAAAACTCCCTTTAACAGGAAGAAACCTCCAGCAGAACCAGGCTCAGGGAGGGGGGGGTCATCTGCTGAGGGGGGGTGAGGGGAGAGAAAAGACATGCTGTGGAAGAGAGCCAGAGATTAATAACAATTAATGATTAAATACAGAGTGGAGTATAAACAAAGTAAATAAGGTGAATAAAAAGAAACAGTGCATTATGGGAACCCCCCAGCAGACTAGGCCTATAGCAGCATAACTAAGGGAGGGTTCAGGGTCACCTGATCCAGCCCTAACTATAAGCTTGATCATAAAGGAAAGTTTTTGATCAAGCTTATGTTTTTGGACTTTCAACTGTAGTTAGATCGAACATAGAAGTGATCACTCAGCTGTGCAGATCATACATAAAAAAGAAGAATGGCTAAAACCCTCCAACTCAGATATTATAAAGTTGTTTATACTGCATGTCGGCTGTGAGAGACTTTCCAATATTCCTGACTCTGTCTCCCAAAATGTGCCTTTAAAATCTCCGGAGCACCACCTCTCTCCTCCACCATCTGACCGCTGCCATTTGTGCATTGTGTGTGTCCAGCGTGACTGCTCTCGTCATTTTCCCCTTTGATTGGCCTTCACACAATGTAATCAGTGTTGCAGCTGTCTGAAAAGGGCTCTTGTGCAGTATCTGAGCAATGCCGATCACCCCAATGCGTCCACAACTTTGCTTTTAGTT
Source organism: Archocentrus centrarchus (assembly GCF_007364275.1). Classification (NCBI taxonomy): domain Eukaryota; kingdom Metazoa; phylum Chordata; class Actinopteri; order Cichliformes; family Cichlidae; genus Archocentrus; species Archocentrus centrarchus. The sequence goes on from NC_044361.1 coordinate 1,268,848, forward strand.
CCATTCAGGCGCTGTGACAAATGGCAAACTGTCTGGTGAGCATGTGTCAAGCCACTTGATTTACTGCTTTGTTTGACTGCACTGGCCCTTTTCTGAATGTCGCCTCCGTCTTCTATGGCCGTACTGTATTGGTAAGAATTGCCATGGCCGTAAGCTTGAAATTCTAATGTACAGACTGAAAGAATTGACCCACTATATGAGTGAGTCACTTGATGTACTTCCAATACACAAAAGCTGGCTTTTTCTTTCATTTTCTGTTTTTTGAGCATTGATGGAATAATTGAATGAACAATCAATCAAAATCATCTTTGGAGTTAAACTGCACAAATTCATTTGGCCCTAAAATGTCAAATACCAAGAAAAATATTAAAACCATCCTTTTTTTTAAATAACATCTGAATGTGAGAATCTTTCAGGGACCGTGTGGTACGAATTCTATTGTTAGAATGTGTCGAGGTGCCTTTAACTAGGTATAACTGCTGGACCCCTAAACTGTAGCCAATCCATTAAGACAAAGCTCTCTTGATCTCTTTGTTTAAATTCTCCACCCTGGCTGATTAAATGTGGCCGATTTTCACGCCTGTGCTGCCGAGGCCGGAAAGGTCTGAATGGATCCTCACAGAGTGACCGCGCTGCTGGTTTGTGGAGGAAAGAGGTGGTAACCAGCATGCTGCTTAATGTCTTAAAAATAAATCGTAGACCTGGAAACTTCTGGCCAAACTGTGCGTGAGATTGAGGCCTGAAGTTATTTAAACTCTCCTTTCTGCTCAGAATAAAGGGAAAAATTACAAAAAATTGTTCTTTGCTAAGTTCCTTTTTACAGTAAAAACTTTAAAAGCCGCACAAAGGATTCCCACCACAGATTCAGTGGTCCAAAAACAAGTACTTAAACAAGTACCATGGATTCATTCGTCCTAACTTTGGTGATCCTTTTTTATTTTTCAGTAGCTCCACTATCAGGTCAAATTGTTTTCTGGAGCCCCACAGAGAGGGTTGTGTGAGGGTTTCTTGTGTATCAGGACTGTTTATATGATGTAGTCAGATTTGTAGTTGGGCATCTCAGTGGTCCATTAACTCTGCCAGCTTACTGCAGAAGGTCCTGGGTGGAGTCTGCATGTTTTCTGGATACTCTGGGTTCCTCCCACACTCCAAAGACATGCATGTTAGCTTAGCTGGTGACTCTAAATTGGTTGTGAATGTGAGCTCGTTAGCTCTGTGATAGGATGGCGATCTGTCCGGAGCGTTCCCCACCTCTCATCCACTGACAGCTGGATAGGTTCCAGCTCCCAATGGACCCTGAACCGGATAAATGGTTAAGAAAACAGATGGATGGAGATTTGTATTCTTTAAGGATATTTTATAGTTGAAATAGAGGATGACAGTTTTCTCATGTCATACAATACATACGGGTAATCCTAAGGCTGCTTAAACATGAACACTGCACTAATGATTAGCTTTAAGACATCTCATGCCAGCTTTCTATAGTAAGTGTAATTTTTTAAGTAATTTATGGAAAGACAAACAGGTCAATCTGCTGATGTGTATTTCTCACAAGGAGAAAAATAAATATTCCTGAATAAATCAAACAAAATATGATACAGCCTAAACGAATATGAAAAGATGTAATTACTGACATCACCATCTAGTTCGTGAAGTCATGAATACTACACTGCCAAAAGTATTCACTCATCTGCCTTCACACACACACATGAACCATTCTTAATCCAGAGGCTTTAATATGATGTGGGCCCACCCTCTGCAGCTATAACAGCTTCAGCTCTTCTGGGAAGTCTTTCCACAGGTTTAGGAGTGTTTATGGGAATTTCTGACCATTCTTCCAGAAGCACATCTGTGAGGTCAGACACTGATGTTGGAGAGAAGGCCTGGCTCACAGTCTCCGCTCTAATCCATCCCAAAGGTGTTCTATCAGGCTGAGGTCAGGACTCTGTGCAGGCCAGTCAAGTTCTTCCACACCAAACTGGCTCATCCATGTCTTTATGGACCTGCTTTGTGCACTGGTGTGCAGCCATGTTGGAACAGGAAGGGGCCATCCCCAAACTGTTCCCACAGAGTTGGGAGGATCAGATTGTCCCAAATGTCTTGGTATGCTGAAGCATTAAGAGTTCCTTTCACTGGAACTAAGGGGCCGAGCCCAACTCCTGAAAAACACCCCCACACCATAACCCCCCCTCCACCAGACTTTACACTTGGCACAATGCAGTCAGACAGGTACCATTCCCCTGGCAACCTCTAAACCCAGACTCCTCCCTCAGATTGGCAGATGGAGAAGTGTGATTCATCCCTCCAGAGAACACGTCTCCACTGTTCTAGAGTCCAGTGGCGGTGTGCTTTACACCACTGCATCAACACTCTGCATTGAGCTTGGTGATGGAAGGCTTGGATGCAGCTGCCATGGAAACCCATCCATGAAGCTCTCACTGTTCTTGAGCTGATCTGAAGGTCACATGAAGGTTGGAGGTCTGTAGTGACTGACTGCAGAAAGTTGGTGACCTCTGTGCACTATGACCCTCAGTATCCACTGACCCTGCCATGGAAGTGACTGGAACACCTGAATTCAATGATTTGAATTGTGAGTAAATACTTTTAGCAATATAGTGCATATAAAGCCTTGAAATAAACACTTTCATCATCATCTTGGTGTTTTGAACCCATATATGACAAGTGAAAGGTGGATCTGACTGTGAAACCTTATGACTGACAAATCATGGATGGATGGATGGATGGATGGATGCTGCCTTGAAATGGTGCACAAATAACACAATATGGATATTGATGTTCCTCACTCCTACTCACAAATGGCATAATTTTTAATTAATTGCATCATTTTAGAGTGTTGTGGAGATGAAAGCATTTTTCATGAATTATGATGCATTTGAAATTTCTCAGACTTTTCTGAACTTTCAGACCCTTTTTCACCTCTTTGGTCTCTGTTTTTAAAGCCATTTCAAAAAGAAAATAACCAAATTATAAACAAATGAAGAAAATTGATTCACTGAGATCGGTCCAAACACAGCGTTACTTATGCACCACTGGACTCCCAGTACATGACCCTTTGAACAACAAACTGCCCTGCCGACTCCCCCCCTTCACCAAAGGGCGATGAGACCTGTCCCTAGTCTCCCTGGGGAATGCTGGGAAAGGAAGGCCTCCACATCTGTCCCTAGAACCAGGACAAGAGAGGGAATATGATGAACAGGGAAACATTCCTTCATCCATACGATGGATGGATGGATGGATGGATGGATGGATGGATGGGTGGGAAAGAAAGAAAGAAAGAAAGAAAGAAAGAAAGAAAGAAAGAAAGAAAGAAAGAAAGAAAGAAAGAAAGAAAGAAAGAAAGAAAACTGGATATGACTGGAAGGAGATGGAGAGATGAACAGAAAACGAAAGTCTTTCTAAGAAGAAGAAGGTTTGTGAATGAAAGATGGATCTGGTCTCCTTATGAAGCCATCCATCACTCCCTTCAATAGCCCAGTGGGCAGAGAGAGAGAAGTAGGCTCCCCAGGCCTTCCTTCAAAGAGCCGGGAGGAGTGGAGGGAGGAGAGGAGGACGGCTGCAATGTGCTTGTAGAGCTGTGATCTTTACCTCCCTCCATCATGTGAAGCCAGCAGGGAAAGTGATTAGTCCTGCCTCTCTCCTCCTCCTCCTGCTTCCCTCCATTTTGCCCTCCAAAGCAGGTAGTAACAGTTTTAGTGGGGCCTGCTGCCAACTTCTTCACCTCACTAATGTTTGACTGATGCAAATTTTCTTAAAGCTGGTGAATAAAACACCTTAAACAAACACAATAACAGGTCATTTCTTCTTCCAAATATCTTTTTAAAATGTGTACATAAGGTCAAACATGCCACCACTTACATAGTAATTATTATCATTAACAGAGCATTAATAGGATCATTTCTTACATGCATATATTTTTTATTTTAAAAAAACACTCAATTTGACAGTTAAGATGTCTGAATATAATAATGATGGCATTAAAAAATAAGTCTAATTAAATATTTTTATGTTACGCCAGAAATCCAAACTGCTTAACAAATATAGTTTATTATTTATTAACAATCGTAGCTTCTTTTCCTGCAAAGTAAATATCCAGAAGTCTTTTTTCATTCCAGAATAAATGGATCAAAATACATAAAACTAAAAACAAGTATTTCTTCCTTTTAACCAATTAGCCTCTCTTTAAAAAGCTGATGCAAAAATGAGATGTAAACACACCTTCACACCAGGGTGTGACAAGTGTGAGATGTTATTGACCCCCATCTGTCCCCTCTCGTTCTGTTAAGGTCCCTTAACATTAAGGTCACAACCTAGCAGTTTTATTGGCCCTCTAAAGTCATCAGTGCTTTGTGATTGGGTGAAAGCCCACTAATGAAGTTGGTAATTGGTCCAGTTTATCAGTTTATTAGCTACTCTGGTTGTGGAAACAGCTTTGACATATAAAGTAAAGCATACATCATTAGCAAAGAAGCGGCTCCGTGTGTTAAAGTGCAACAAGTTTCCCTTGTTCAGAAAAAATTCTTAAACAAATATTTTCAGATTTGTTGTCACGGATATAAAAACTAATGTCTGTATACGACTTCCTGTCTTTTCAAAAGTAATTTCAGTTTAGATGGTTTGTTACCTTAAAGTGTCCAAATTAGCCTCCTCAGTTTGATGATTTGAAAGAAATCAGTCAAAAATAAAATGTTCAGTTTTTCTCACCTTCCAACACACCTGCTTTTTTATTTTACTGGCTAATTCGTTTTTTTCTCTGACAGTTCCACGCTCTTTATAACTCTTCCTAAATGTTAAAGAGAATTGCTGGCAAATAACTTCACAACTTAAGCTGTCACCTAGATATATTGTGCCCTATTTGTTGTCTGGTGTGCAGAGGAGTGACAGGCCGTCCACGACCTCCGGTAAAGAGGAAAGCTTTAGTCTTTGGTCTTTTTCTCGGGTTCACCATTATCTGTGTGACCCATCCCCTTAAAACACCCTGAAAGAGTGAAAGGTCCTGACTCTGCACTGAGCTCTGGCATAGATGTCAACCTTTGCTATTCAGCATGCACCCGCACTGCAGGAGGAGGGAGCACAAACCAGTGTGTGCAAAAATAAACAGAAATACACGTGAAATCTAAAACAGTTATTTAAAAATATCGAGCCAAATTTTAAATATTTGGCTCGATATTTTATATAGTGCACACACTTGATGAATCCCCTGAAGTGAGGGACAATCATAGGAACCTGGTTCTGGATGAGCTGTCAACAAAGAAGAGGAAAACAACTGTATAAAAGCCCCGACCCCCACTCACTCGCCACCATTCTCCCCACCTCACCCACAGAGTCCTTTCTCCCACTGACCAGTGTTCAGAATTGCCCCCTCACCTCTGTGACCCCCCCATTGGGCCCTTTCACTCAGCAACACTGGCTGCTGGGGGCCATGTTATTTGAGGCACTAAAGAGCCATCCCACCAGCCCGCCCCCAGGACAATGCCCCCCCTGCTGAGAGCTTTCTTCCCCACACCTCCCTAATGACAGGTTTCATCCTCTTTTGCTGTGACCCCCGGGAGGGGCTGCAGTTCCTGGCCCAGCCCACTGCCTTTCTACCTGCTGACCACTCCACCAACAGGCCCGCCTCCTACTCAGTAATACACACACGCACACTTTCACTCTTCACTGTCGCCACATTTCAGAGGGGAATCCTACACATAAAGCCCTGACAGCGTGGTGGGAATCAGGCTGGAAAAATGTCCACAGCTGTCCTTTCCCACATGTACAAAATGTACCTGCATGTTCCTACTCATACACCTTTGCCAGGAGTGATTACGGCAGCCTATCTGTGTGACGGTGTTACAGGAAATACTCCTCCTCTCATATGGTGGTAGGGTCCCCTTTGTCATCATTGATTTTTTTGCAATTTTTACAGACAGAATTTGTAGTCACAGCCAGGAGGTGGTGGGTGGAGGGTGGAGGGTTTGGTGGTCTCACATCACCTGCTTGTTGCAGGTGATGTGGTTCTGTTGGCTTCATCAAGCCATGCTCCCCGGTTTGCAGTGGGGCTGTCTGCAGCCGAGGATGAAGAAGCTAAGATGAGAATTAGCACCTCCAAGTCTGGGGTCATGGTTCTCAGCCCAAAAAGGGTGGAGTGCCCACTCTGGGTTGCTGCCACAAGTGAAGAAGTTTAAATATCTTGAGATTTACTCTTGAGTGAGTGGGAGGCTGATAGAATGATGGGTGTGGTCTTAGCAGTGATGAAGACTTTGTACTGGCTTGTTGTGATGAAGAGAGCTGCGTTCGATTCCTCCCCTCACCTATGGCCATGAGTTCTGGGAAATGACCCAAAGCAGCGGCAGTGAGTTTCCTCTGAAGGGTGTCTGTGCTCAGCCTTAGAGAGGGAGGAGTTCAGTCACTTGGGAGGGCCTTAGAGTAGAGCCACTCCACATTGAAAGGAGACATTTGAGGTAGTTTGGGCACCTGAGCGGGGTGCCTCTGGGGCCCCTCCTAGGAAAGATGCTTCAGGCAGACACAGGACATGCAAGAGTTTACATCTGTGGATTGTCTGTTTATTTCAGTTATTACCTCACCCACTGATAGGTTCAGGGAGATTATGTTGACTTTACTGGTGGTTTCTGGAGTTGTTATGAGTGGTACAAGGAACAACTGACATGAATAATTTTGGTATGCGCTTTACTGAGGGCCCCTCTAGTTTTATCCTGGGGTCAATATGACCCGACTGCACAAATGTTTACTTGAAATTACTGAAAACTAAGTGATACTAAAATCAAAGGATGGTAAATAACCTTTTAAGTAATAATGTACAGGACTGCAGGCTGGCTGCTCACTGCAGTGGTTTGAATCATATTTATCTAATAGACTTGTTCATGTAAATGGGGAGTCTTCCTCATACACTAAGGTTAATTATGGAGTTCCACAGGGTTCTGTGCTAGGACCAATTCTATTTACATTATACATGCTTCCCTTAGGCAGTATTATTAGAAAGCATTGCATCAATTTTCATTGTTATGCAGATGATACTCAGCTTTATCTATCCATGAAGCCAGATGACACACATCAATGAGTTAAGCTGCAGGAATGTCTTAAAGACATTAAGGCCTGGATGACCTCTAATTTCCTGCTTCTAAATTCAGATCAAACTGAAGTTCTTGTGCTCGGCCCCACAAACCTTAGAAACATGGTGTCTAACCAGATACTTACTCTGGATGGCATTACTTTGGCCTCCAGTAACACTGTGAGAAATCTTGGAGTCATTTTTGACCAGGATATGTCCTTCAATGCACATATTAAACAAATATGTAGGACCCGCTTTTTCGCATTTGCGCAGTGTGCCTTTTGTCCTGTCTCCCCCCCTCAGCAGATGACCCCCCCTCCCTGAGCCTGGTTCTGCTGGAGGTTTCTTCCTGTTAAAGGGAGTTTTTCCTTCCCACTGTCACCAAGTGCTGCTCATAGGGGGTCGTTCTGACTGTTGGGTTTTCTCTGTATTATTGGAGGGTCTTTACCCACAATACAAAGCGCCTTGAGGTGACTGTTTGTTGTGATTTGGCGCTATATAAATAAAATTTAACTGAATTGAATTGCACTTGGGATAAAAGCTTTATTAATTTTTGTTAAAGAAAAATATGCAAGTTAACTGTAACTTTACATTAATAATTATCTTTTTATCATAACTAATAATGCCTTGAGAAGAAAAGGGTTTGCTATTATTATTATTATTATGTTATTATATTTGCTTCTTAAATTATTCTCGGGGTCCTCAGTATGTTACTCCATTTATGTTAAATATGTCAAAAAGATGAGGGTTAATGTGTTAATCATCAGCTTCACAAACACGTTCACATTCCCTTCTGCATGAAGCATACAAAGATTATAAGAACTGAAAGGTTGACATATGAGGAGGCTCACTTCATTCCCTCTCACCTCACACACGGTGCTGAAGGCTGCTGACAGATGAAACAAACCTCACCATGTTTACCTGTTTGGGGAAGGATTTAGTGCCTAAGGGGTCACCAAAAGGACTCAACATATTAACAGTCTTCAAACTTAAAATTCAAGCAAACAAAAACACCAACGTTCAGCTGGACATTCTTCTGTGACAGCTGCATTATTCGCTGTGACAGCATGTTAAAGGAAACCTTTGAGTCATCACTTACCAGCAGTCACTCAAGCTCAGTTAAGTTACTTGCCATTCATTATCTAAGCACACCTTTCCTCACAAGGGAAATCAGTCTTTCTGCTGTCTTCGTGATGATGATTCATCGCTGCCAAAGAAACAAGAGCATATTGGCTAGTTTACCAATTAAGCTTTTAAATGCTCATTTACCTGAAGCCAGTGAAAGGGACTTTTCCAAGTTAATTAATGGCAGAGAAAGTTGGTTATTTTCATTCAGTTACACTAGATGACTCAAGAGGGGCAACTTCCCCTCCTTCCTTCCCAGTCCTGGTGTATACTTCCTATGCATCCCGGTCCCATGACTGTAAGTCATGTTTCCATTTTAATCCTGAGTAATTATTTCCTTTGCTGAGTATTGCAAAGATCCCAAGAGACTGATGAGCTCTACGTGTATAAATGTTAATATTATATTGTTTAAATCAACAACACCCATATTTTTTTAATCTGGAGCTGCAAAATCAATTATTTTAAATTACTGAAGTGGTAATTTATCTCAATAGAGACCCCCTGCAGACAGTTATCTGTAAATCAATGTGTAGAATCTGCAGGGAAAGGACAGCGTTTGGATCCTGGAAGTTTTCTGCTTTCTGTTCGTAATTTACTTGAAATATGATTTTGATGGACTAATCATGTTTGAGCAGGTTTTTTATTAGCATTTGGAAATAATAGCCAGCACCCTCCACCCGGACATCGTGCTCACTGCACCGGGAGCTCAGCCTCGAGGCTGGTCAGCAACCTGAGTCTGGAGGTTCTGGTGGAAATTCAAACCAGCAAAACAAATCTGTGCAACATACTTAGTTATCAAGGTTAGACATGTAGTTCCTCAGTTTATACTCCTATCATTTCGTTTCATTGGGTGGAGTTACATTTTTACTTTTGGGCCAAATCTCATCTAAAAGCTTTTCTATGGAGTTGTTTAAAGTTCAACAAAGGGACTCAAAGAAAAGTGGATACATCACTGACAACATTCCAGTGTTTTACAGTAAAATGTAACATTTGTGGATAGCATAACCTAAACAGCTCATTAAGAAGGTATTTTATTTATTTACAAACAGAAGTCATGAGTGAGTGGCTGTGGGAGGGTCTCTACTGCTGGGCGTTGAGGTGGAGAGAGGGTGAGAAAAGCAGCCACCGTGCAGGAGTGACATGAAGGCAACATGAAGGCAACGTGAAGGCAACGTGAAGGCAACAGGGTGTGACAGGATAAGCAATCCGACTGCAGGGCACACAAGCAGGAATTTTCCACACAAATACTCAGCAGAAAATACATCAAAGTTTGGCACCACTTTGTAATAAGATATATTTACTATTACATAATATTTACCATATTTACTGAATCCTTATATATCAAGGCATCAACCGTAATACAGAGTGGGAATTCTTTAGTATTTATTATTTATAGTATAGATATGAATGTTAGTAATCCATTAATGAACCACAATTTTTAATGCACACTTTTTTGTCCTCCTCATCTGTGACTCTGAGTGGTCTAACATAGAGATTAGTACAGCCTCATAAACATATTTCAAGGAAATTTGATATATTTGAGATTTCTGACAAAGAAAAAATCCTGAACAACACTTTATCGGTGATTGCAGCTTGCAGGCAGAAACATTTATTAGCAAAAACAAAATGAAGGGCCTTTTCCATCGAGCTGCTGTTGACAGACTACCTGATTTCAGAGTGTTACCACAGCGTGCCAGCAGCAGCATCCTGATGGTGACACAGCCACAAACCAGCCGTCTGCTCAACTCTGAGCCCTAAACTGCACTATTATTACACAATGTAAATTATTATATTATTCTATTATTCTATGTATAGCGTAAAGTGTGAATTATTTATTTTTATTCTTCTTATTTATATATTTTTTTACTACTTATCAACTGCAGGTACAAAATACATTTCACTGTGCATTGTATTGTATATAACTGTGCATGTGACAAATACTTCTTATCTAAAAATGCAAGAACAAAAGCAGCCACAGCAGCGTCTTCCCTGGATTTAAACCCAGAACCATCTTGCTGTGAGGCAACAGTGCTAACCGCTGTACCATCATACTGCCTAACTTTCTGTTATGTGGAGCTCAAATAGCGAGTGCTCCATTAATGCTCAGGTGAGCCATTTGTTTGCTCCCCTGCATGTCTTCATGGTCATGCTTCATGCTTGTACTGGACAGCGTAACAAACATGCTGTTTTAGCAGTTTGTGCTTTGTTGGAGGTTGTTGAAGTTGCTTTTTCACAGGTTTGCAACTTTAATGTTGTTCCTATTAATGCTGTGTTAGTGATTGTTAATAAATAAATGCTTAATTGATACTAATAAGCTAACAGTTTCAATTGTAAAGCATTTGTGACGTGAGGATAAAGATGGAGGCAGCAGTGCGTGCTAACATAATGATGGAAGATGAACCACTGTGTGAAATACCTGCATGCATTTGCATGTATCTCATATATACAGTCATAACAAAGGAGCTTCATCCCTCAGAAACTGTTAACTTTGTCCAGATATTTACCTTAAAACTGCACACCAGATGCTGCACCTGCTGCACCTAAATGCCTTAAAGGTCAGTTGGATTGGCCTCTCGTGAAATGCTACTTGCATTTGAAAATAGCAGCTGTTGATACAGCAAAGCACTGAGCCCTTTAAACTGTGAAAGAAACGACTTTATTAAAAACAACCTTATTGAGGATGCCAAGCTCGATTATTTGTCCCTTATTTACTATAGTAAAGCGTGCACACATGCAAAATAAATCCACATGGGTTACATTTTGCAGCAGATCTCAATAAAGAATATGTGCTGTACCTGGTTATCTCAACACAGGTGTGTGTTTGATACAACAGATACTATTTTGTACCAATAAATAGGTCATTCAGGTAGTTTCACTTATGCATTATGGATTTTTAAAGACTCTGCATGGCTGCTACATCTTTTACTCCACTGCAGTACAGCTACAAACACATGCACCTCACTGCTTGTCCAGAAATCCTCCCTGGGGGGTCACAGCGGCAAGGAGGGAGGGATTTCATGCTTGACCTTCCCCACACAGCTTTGTGAGTCCTTTCACTCCCGCCTTGATTCTTTTGGCCTACTTGGTCATCCTGGAGCAAGCCACTTATAATACCTTCATCCCAGCAAGCAGCACGCTCATCATCCCATCTGCAGGGCTCTCTGGCGATGACAGCTGACTGTGACTGATGCAAAAGTTTAGAGATAAAGGTTTAATCCCTTTGTCCCAAATATTGTACTGCTTACCGAATTCTGGGAAATGCATTGTTTCCTTTTTAATCCAAATCTCTAGGGCTCTGTCATATGATTTCACATGTGGGGACAAGCTCACATCAAATTAGATACTGAAGATGCAACTGCTGGCAAAAATACAATGATATATATACAAAACAAATCCAGCTACATTTCCTACTGTAGAAATGTTTGGACTGTCTCATCTGCGGTGCAAAGTGACAAGAAGCTGCAGTTATTAACTAGTAATTGTGTGTTTTAAAGAACTGCACACAAAGTTTCACAATATATTTATTCATCATGTGCTTTGCCTGCCTGTGAAGATGTGGTGTTAAGACTCCACTGATCACAGTGCAGGCTGTCTTTGTGCCAAGCTCTGGGGATCCCCCCCCCCCCCCCCCCCCCCCCCCCCCCCCCCTCCTCTGCATCATCCTTTCTCACCCTCCCTCACCCCTGCACACCCCTAGAGGAGGTGGATGGTGGATGGAGCACTCAGCAGCATCCAGAGCCCCCGATTTTCCCCCCGGCAGGCACCACTTAAGGCCTTCTGTCTCACACTGCAGCCGTGCCAGTAGTTGGAAAGCATTTTCTACTCAGATGAGCGCAAACAAAGACATGCATGTGCAGGAGCAAGGGAAGAGGGAGGAGGAGGCCGTTGGTATGTTTGGTAAACAGCGAGAAAGCCAAAGGGAGCGGCCACTCGGGAGGAGAGGAAGAGGGGAAGGGGAAATGGAGGAGAGGGAACGCGAGAAGGGGGACAGAAGGGGATCGTAGGGAGTCGGAAGCCGGTAAAGAGTTGAGTAAAGGAAATTGCAGGGGTTTCCATGTCACAATCCACAGATGGGCTGATCACAAAGGAAGGGGGACGGCACACCTGGGACTGAACAAACACGTATGTATACACAGACACACAGCTGAAACTGTACATGCTGCTTTATGTGGCATGCAGCCATCCTTCTGTAAGAACAATGTAAATCCTCAGAGAGTAGAAAGTGCACCAGGGTACACAACCCCCTGAACTCATTCATTCACATTCTCACTTTGGATTCATGAGGGAGCTGCTTTTGGTCTTGCTAACACTCCAGAGAAAGTGTGCCCATTCCTAAAAACACTTCAGGTCTTCAGTGTTGCCCTTCCTCATTCTGTGGATATGAGGGTCAAACCCAAAGATGACAGAGTCCTCATATCAAAGCCCACACACTCCTCTTTGACCCTGCACTTCCCTCTGACCCTGTTGTTTTATTTGAGCCCTAATAACTCTCCTAATTAAACCTCTTTCCTATTATTTTTCCCTCCATCCCCCTGTAAAAGGCCAGGGTTTCAAAGTGCTAATAAAATAAACTGAAGGGGGCCCCATTTCTTTATTTGTATGTCTGTGAAGAGTCTGTGGGAGAAAAAGGCATGGAATAGAGGTGGGTTGGGGGGAGAAGTGGAAGGACAGAGGTTTTAGGTTCAGAGGGGGGTAAAAGCAACAGAGGTCAAAGGAAACAAAGAAGCGTGAGACCCTGAGGTCAAGCTGCCTGGTGTCCACAGTCACCGGGCCGGCGTTGTTGCAGGGCAAATGGCCTCACTTGTATAATCGCCGGGATATGTTTTGTCCACGAGAGTAGGATAGAATATATCACGGAGCAGCTGACAGATGAACAATAGATCACGTTCTGTGGAAGTCCGAGCAGAGCGTCTGCAGGTCCTTTGAGTTAGTGAGTACATCTGGAAGAGCCAAGATTAACCCTGTGCTTACCGGCCTCGCGTATGGCTGACCCTTTTGACCCGAACTGCAGCCTTGACAATATCGCTCATGGGATATTATAGAAGTCAAAGATGCCCCATAGAGGGGGCATCAGGGAGCCATCCTTTTCAGATGTGAATGAAATCAGTACAAAAGTGCTGCATGTTGTTAGGAGATTACAACAACTGCTGATTTTCAGTTGGAATGAAAGTGAACGTCACAGCAGTGGTTCTCTGAGGCTTCATCAGCCCATCAGATGATGAGACAGCTTTGGAAGTCTACTGCCACCGCAGTGACATCACACCTGGGAGGCGGCATCCAACACTTCATCCAATTCATGTCACACCACACCCGACCACCACCTGGGTGAAGTATATATTTGTATATATATATATATATATATATATATGTGTATATATATATATATATATATATATATTTGTTTGTTTTCTGCACATTTCCTTCTGCAAAACCTTTCAGGAAAATGTGGAAAGATGACCAGTGTCCGGCCGACACAGCAGAAAAAAGTTTCCACCACTGGAAGCCCTTTGCTCGGTTTAGGCTGTTTCTGTCATGGTTCCTCCTGCACCGACCTGCCGTTTCTCTTTGTTTCTCCGCCTTTGTTTTCTCTCTCCTGTCAGTGTGCTTGTGTGCGTGTGTGTGTGTGTGTGTGTGTGTGTGTGTGTGTTGGGGGGGCTCTGCCTGTTTGGTTCAGAGGTGCGATTCCTCTCGGTGTCCCTGCCCTCCTGGTTGACACACCTGGAAGCTGTTGGCAATCAACCCACCTGTGTGTCATTGGTCATTAACCTACCTGCTACTTAAGGGTGAAGAACTCCATCACTCAGCGCCTGATTGTTAAACTTGCTGTAGTTGTGTTGTTTGGCTCCAGTGTGTGGTGCCTGTTTGGGCTTACTTACCTTGGACTAACCCAGCTTTCCTCTGTGCCGACTCTTCCGGCCCTGAGAAACTTTGAGATAATCTGAAAGTGAGTCATTAACTATGGAGCGAGTTCAGTGGACGATCTGCCTGCTCCACTCTGAAAATACTGCCTTGCAGTGTTAAACGTTGATCATCCGTGCCTGCAATTAATCTGCTAAACTTTTACCTCAGTGTCCTGCGTTTGAGGTCTGAGCCTGCGCTGTCTGAACTCACTGGAGAATTAAGCTTCCAGGTTAAAGACCATCTAAGGTCCAATCCAGCAATTGTAGTCCCACATACAACTCTAATGATGAAGTCTGGGGTTTGCAGTGCTTCTGTGTCCCTGTCAGCTAATTCACTGTCCACACAGATCTTTACCTGCAAAGTTTGCTCAGAGCTTTTTTGTAGAGTGCGTCCAACTTGGACTTGTACTATCCCTACAGCACTCTGCTGTGCCATCCAGCAGTCGCCCATCTACTTTTCTAACTGTTTATCCAACAAGGGTTGTGAGGCCATGGTGACAGTGGGAAAGGGAGACATGCTGGTGAGGTCACCCACCCATCACAGGCCTCACACGGAGACAGGCAACCATTCAAGGCAACTTTCTCACCACGAATTTACAATCACCGTCTAAGCTAACATCCATGTCTTTGGATTGTGGAGGAAAACCTACACAGGTACCACTGTGCCATCCTCCCAGTCAATACTGAGATATTCTCAACCAAAGCAGTGGACTGGCTGTCCAACACAGACCCCTGCACACTGCTAATGCACATGTTTGTCATCTAAAACTAGTGTACAGCAGATGCAGAGTGACACCACTGACCGCAAGAGAAAACCTGATGCTAATCAATTCCTTTTACGATATTTGGAACTCTGCCATTAATGTGATCAATCTCTGTTATCCCTCAGTCTGGTTTTATGATGATAAACTTATTGGAGTGGAGGTTTATGAGCACAGCTTTATGAGTCTTTCTGCAGCAACTATAAAGGCAGCTGCGTGAACATCGTGTTGGTCTGCTGAATGTTCTCATATACCAGCTGTCACTCACATCCCACCGAATATTCCAGACACTGGTGTTTGAATAACTTGCAACCTCTTGACTAAAAACATAAGCACTGAGTAATACCCAAAGGGAGAAGTGATAATATGATATGGTGATATGATAATAGCTTCAGGCTGTGCACGAGATATAAACATGATCATATAGAGTGTAGAGTACTCAGGGGGGTTAAGTGAATGCAACCCTCCTGGAGACATGGTGCTAAAGAATTGGGGGGAAGCAGAGACAGTTGTGTCAGGGTTCAGCCATGAATACCTGGGAACCCCGGCGAGGCTGAGTGAAGTCACACAGGGAGGGCGAATGTGCAGCGTGTTCGGCTCGGCATCGAGAAGTGCTCTTTAAAATGTTGAATGAAAGCTGATAAAGAGAGGTCAAAACACGTTTGTGAGGAGAAAGCCAGTTAAGGCAGAGAGAAACTAGCCCGAGTGCACAAACTGGGTCACGACTTGCACTGAAAATGATGTGACTGACAGCAAGAGGAGACGAAGGGGGTGCAACAGGAATGAGGCGCTGGTTTAAAGCTTGAGAGCAGGAGCAGGAAGATCACAGATGTTGAGCAAAAAGGTTGAGGGAGAGTTGGGAGAGGGTAATGAGAGAGTCGCGAGAGAAGCCCTTGAAAGAGTCTTATCTGTGACCCATCTGTCTTGACATGCACACTCCTCTGGTTAGTGCCCTTGAGGGGAGGGAAGGGGAGCTGCATGCGTGTCAGTAACTGAGCATGCAGGGCTCAGGGCTAAGGCACTGGCCTGTGCTCTCTGGCCCAAAAACTAGCCTAACCAGCCCCATGCTTTAACACCCCCAGGAGAAACTCCCATGACTTACTTACTGCTGTGATCATGTGATTGACTGAGCTCTACACGGGAACAAAAAAACAAAGGAAGGCTGTCACACGTCAGTGAAGACACAGATGTTACTTTCTTTCTCTTCTTCATTCCACCCCGTCAGCTGACTTGTCACAAACTCTGTCAGTCAGGTACCTGAACGATGAACAGGGAGCTTCTATCTTTTGCTTTTTGTTGGAAATGAGGAAAAACAAAAGACTGATTTTTGAGATTAGTTACAATCAAAGATATTATATAAAAATCTGAGGATGGTCAGATGCCTTAAACCTACATTCTTTTTAATAGCCTGCATCAGGTTGTCTGACTCGAGGGCTGTACTATGAAGCAATATTAATGTGTTAGTGAGCTCCATCAAGCTTAAAGCCCCCTTTTTACCTGGCTAAATCACCATGGTAACTTGGTCAGGAGCAGATGATGTTCAGTTTTGGTGTAAAATCCTCGTTTTCAGATTCTTTCACGTACGGCATGTTTTCAGTGTGATGTAGACCCTCTTCTGGGGCAGTATGTTTAATATGTTCATGTTGTTGAGCCATAACTTACCAACACCATCAATGAAGTGGTGGTTTCAGTGCTTTTGATTCTAATCTGCTGCTGAGTCTCTTTACACACACCTGTTCAATCAATAACATTCATTTCACTTGGTTCATTTTACTGTTTTTTTTTTTGTTTTCACCATTTTGTCTTAATATTCTGATAATGTCACTGGTTGGAGTTGGTGACACTCACAGGGATCACGCACACAGCCCGAAGCAGAAAACGCAGTAGATCAGTGACCACCATCGTGATACCCACTCTCTGTGACGGGTTTGTGGAGCCAGAAGGAGAGAAAGTCTGGCTTTGCTGAACTTTGTTCCCTCAGCAAACTCTTTCCTCACGAGCTCAATCACAAAGTTTCAAGTCTTATTGAGTACAATATATTTTGTAAATTGCTGCCCCCATTGTAGTCAAAAATCATTAAACAGGTTGTGCTTTAGGGCTATCTTGTGTGTGTGTCTGCTGTACGAGTGTGCAGTTTCCTGCAGTTTCCAAGCATCAACTCAGCTCAAGGCGTCAATGCAGAAGTTCATTAATCAGTGGGTAAGGGCACAGAGACTCCATCTCTCATATACAGTCTATGGTTAAACAGTAATTAATACATCACTGAAAATGAGCCCGTTTCACTCTGAAAAGTGGACACGAGTACATGATCGCCTCATGTACTCCAAATATATGAAGTTTCTTCTCACAACCTAAAAACTTCCTGAGATGTTCTCCAGATTCTTTTAAAAAGGAAATTTACTTTCATCTGTTATTATTTATTCTTTATAGATTTGATTCTTTCATGCTGTTTAATCCAATACTTTTAGATATTTTCATTAATCTTTGTTTTGCACGTCTCTCTGTTTTTGCTACTTTCTTCTTTTTTTTAATCAAATAATTTTTTTTTTTTTTTTTTTTTGGAGGGGGGGGGGGGGTTGCACCAAAAATGCTGTGAAATAAAACGTGTTGTTGTTTATATACATGTGAGTGATTTGATGACTTCCTTTAAATGTTGTTGCCTGTTTGTTTTTGTTTAGTAAATTACAACTAACTTTGGTCACAGTCATAAACATTTGGCAATAACGAGGGTGCAAAAACGACAGTGAAAGCTTGTGCAACAAAAGGATGGGGTTAGGGTGGGGTTAGTCTGGTTGGGGGGGGTTGTTTTGTTTTTAATCACATTTAAAATGACGTTTAAAAATAACCTTTCAGCTGTGATTAGGAAGCAGTTCGTTCAGCTAACCTGCACTATCAGCACTATCAGCACAAGTCGTTCTGCACCTCCTGAGCTGTTTGCCTTTGCTTGCATGTACAGCACACCTGGGAGATTTACCATAATGAATACCTGATGTGGTGAAGCAGTTAATTCCGCCTATAAAATAACTCCCTTCCTCCTTCCTGTGCACCCCGGCTGTTGTTTATCAAACGAGGTAATGTGCTGTCATGTGACCCCTCCTCCCTCCCAGCAACCCACCTGTGTAGACTTTTCTCTTAATCCTCCTCTAACCCCCCCGCCCCCCAGTCTTTTTTTCTTGTGCGCTTTGAATACTTAGACTACTGAGTGTAACTAATTCTCCCACACAAGGATATTGTCTTCTCCCTATCTCTGCTTTTGTCCTTCCCTTTCAAGGCAGCTATTCACTGATTTCATTAGTCAGCAGTGTGGTGTGAGAGAGAGCTGGTGAGGGTGGGGGCTTTCCAATTAAAAGGCCTTAATAGCCTATTACCATCACCTTTAGTTCAACTTTTTTTTTTTTAACAACTTGAAACAAGCTAAAGATTAATCAGCAGAGCAGTGTGGGAGCCTCAGTAATGATTAAATTGTAATTAGGACAGATAATTCCTGAAAGTGTTTTTGCTAATATGCTGTGTAACATATAGAACTGTTCCAATTAACACCGAAGATTAAAGGACCAAACTGTCTGTTTTTGTCCTTTAATCTTTGGTACTGTGCGGTGCACCAGGGTTGGCATTAAAGGCAGTAAATGTAATGACTGTTGTTCTTAGAGGGGTTTAAATTAAACGTGTTTAACAGGCGGCTCTTCCTCCACACATGCTGCACAGACCCTGCAGCTGCCCAGGGGGCCAGAAGAAGACACCGGTCCCCTGGGACAGACAAACCACCCTTTCTCAGACATTTGTCGTCCCCACCCCACCTCCCCCTCTCCGTCCCTACCGACGGATGACCCTGCGGCCAGCCGGGGTCAGCTGAGCAGAGAGAGCCCCCTGCGCTCCAGCCTTCGGTCCGGAGCCGTGGCGTAAATCAGCGACTGTTCATTGCGGGAACCCTGCCCTGCCTGGGGTCCCAGCCCAGGCTGGCACCATCTGTCCCAGGGCTCTGACGCAGGAACAGAACTGCCAAGGTGGGTTCCCACTGACCCGGTGCACCCTTCAGGCCATACAGGCCAGATCTGGGACCGGAGACAGATCCATCACTGCTGGAGTCCATGGATGATGGAAGAGGCATGGTGTGCATCTACTGAACAGTAGTTCTGTGTGAGAATGAGCTGATACAGGGGACGAAGTCATCCTCGAGATAAACTGCAGTCCATTCCACTGCTGCAAAACCGTAGCATTAGGGCTGATGGCTTTCTTTCAAAAATTAATACATAATATTACCCTGTTGCTTTGTGTTTCATTGGCATTAATGAAACATTTTTAACTGACAGAATAAAACACCTCATTTCAAAATAAAACTTTGTCCTGAAGAAACAATGTTTACAATATCAAGAATACATATATCATATTCTGTGTGTGCATAGACGCTAATTTTTTAACTGAATAAATGTATTTATAAACACATGCATACACCCTGACAATAAAACTAGGCCTTTACATTAAGCTGACATGTGTCCCAAAACATCTTAGCAGACATCCCACTCAGCAGCCACCTTGAAACCCCTCTCCCAAAATAATTTGGGAGCTATTTTGAAGCATTTTCCAAATTAACTTTAAGTTCAAAGGTCAAAAGGACATAGAGCAGGTTTGGAATCACCAGCCAAACGTAATTAAAAACTACTTTTTGTTTGTACTTTGCCACAAAATCAGATATGTCTCCTGGAAGTTTTCCTTTTACCTCCATCTCTGTTGTTACATAATTCTCCCATCAGGATTCTTTCATATCTGAGGCCTCTGCTTCAGCTGCATCAGTTTATCAGCAGAGGAAAACATGGAAAAAAGGCTCGACTGTCCTGATAAAGTTAGTGAAAGTGTCAAACCTGATTCTAAACGTGGACGTGGTCAGATTCATTCATCGAGCAGCGACTGCACTGCTACAGGCGACTCTTACATTGGTGCTTTTCTAGCTAAGCTATTTGACCTCTTTATTTAATCAGCATCAATTTCAGTGGAAGCTAAATTACTGATCTCTGAAAACATGGGAGCACCAACTCAGTGAGAGCAGCTGCTACTCCACCTCTGACCAAAACCAGTCAGAATCTATTACAGTGACCAGCAGCAACCCTGTTATTTTCCTCTATACCTGCCACAGCTCAATAGGTGATGTACTACTAACACATGTAAAACAGCCCAACCTTTTAAGTGCAAGACAAGTCCCTGCACTCCACCTCCTCATCCTTGATCTCTTTTCCCTCTCCAGCAAAACAGCACCTGGAACTGTGACCCATAAATCTTCTCAGCAGAGACAGTCTGCAGGTCCCGGGGCAGTGCGGCCCAACTTACGGCTTTCCCTCACAGCCCTGGCTTCATATCTTGCACCCTTAGGTCTGACTCTAATGGGCAAGCCGGGGTCATAAAGTGGTTGTTACTGTTTTCCTTTTTCCAAACCAGTGACACCAGTTGTTCACCTTCCTCACCGCAGCCTTTTGTGCGTCCTGACAGGCTGTCAATTGCAGGCAGAAGATGACGCGGATCCCCTTGAGGTGACACCACATTCCAGCACAGGCCTGTCTTCAGTCACTTGAATTAACAAGAACTGCAGCACAGCACTGAAAGTTTGCTTTGGCTCTTTGTCGAACATCTAATCAGGACAAAATTCTAATTAATCTCGCAGATGAATGAAAACTTGTGTTGAGTCAGACTCCCTTCAGTTATTTTTCTTGTCTTATCTGTTTCGCAGGCGTTGAGGGCAGGACAGGAAGACCTTTACAGTGACACACGGACACAAAAATAGATGCCCACGCACACACAGCACACGCAAACCGAGTGTAGGGAGCATCATGCTGAGAACAAGCAGAAACTCCAGTTTGTACTTTCTGTGTAAAGATAAGTTCACTGTGAAACTCAGATAACAAATTAAAATATTATAATTCAAAATGTGTTTTTTAAATTAGAGATTAACTATAACAGAATTACATTTAAATACACACGTTTTTGTTGGCAGAAGATTCACAATAAGACTTTAAGCATTTTGTGGTTCAGTGTCTCAGCTCAGGCCTGAGATTTGTGTTTTTAACATTATCATGAAGAGGAAATAAAAAGCAGCAGAATAATTATTGATTGTCCAACTTTAAGACAACTTTTTTTTGTTCGGTCATTCAAACTGATTTGTTCACACATACTGCCCTCTAGTGTTGGACCAGCAACACTGACATCTTCCCAAAACACCATCAGCATCTCAGTTACAGTTAGAGCCAGAAGGATTTAGACCAGGGATCCTCAAATCCAGGCCTCGTGGTCCGGTGTCCTGCAGGTTTTGGATGTGTCTCTGCTTCAACACACCTGAGTCTAATACAGAAGTCATCAGCAGGACTCTGGAGAACTTGACTGCATACTGAGGAGGTAATTCAGCCATTTGATTCAGGTGTGTTGGATCAGGGACACGTCTAAAAGCTGCAGGACACCGGACCTCGAGGCCTGGATTTGAGGATCCCTGATTTAGACAGTCACTTTTTGCCTCTGTAAACCACCACAGGGGATTTTAATTAAACATGTGACTGACCTGCAGACTTTCAGGGCTTTAACAAAAGTCATGCATCAGCTGTTTGGGAGTTACAGCCTGTTTCATACACAGGCCCCATTTTCAGAGGCTAGAAAGTAACAAACTGTTCTGTTGGGTCGGGATCAGGTGACTGAGTGATGATATCTCGCTGGCTTCAGAAACTCTTGGGTTGCCCTGGGTCATTATCTCTTTGCACTGTGATGTTCCATCTGATCAGTTTAGCAGCATTTGTCTGAATGTGAGCAGAGAGCGCAGCTCCATACACTTCACAGTTCATCCTGTTATTTCCATCAGCAGCGACATCATCAATAAAGACTAACGGTCCGGTTCCAGTGACACCCGTTTGGGTTTTCAGCCTAATGATGGCCTCCTTCACTTGGATCAACGTCTCTTTGGACCTCGTGTTAAGCTGAGTACACTAATGCTCAACTCCAGATATGTTGCATGTTTAATGTGTCCTGGAGTGACGATGGCCTCACCTGACCATGAAACTACAGTCAGGTGTCCAATTACTTTTTGTTTCTAACGATGGCTGTGATTCCTAAACAGTTCATATTTTTGTTAAAGCCGTGAATTAAAGCTGAAAGTTTGCACTTCAGTGGGTTTGATTTATGGTGCTTTAAGGTAAAACTGAGAACAAAAGGCCTGTGATGCAGGAGGGCAAACAGGTACAGATGTATGTATGAGGCGTGCTCCGAAAACTCAGATAAATGAGCTCCGATCAAACACTGAACATTTATTTACTAGTGCTGGCAGTGTGTTTGCTTTCTCTAATTCATTATGTGTGTCAGATGCACTTTGTGTGTTTTTTCCCTGTAACACTAAGTTGAGGTGTGTATTATTATTTCTGGCATGAAGTGAAGCTTCAATGAGTTCAGCTGTCGAGCTTCTTTATTCTTGCAGGTGTCACACTCTTTAAAGTGGACTGTATGAAGGAAAGGAGCTCCGATGCTTCCTTTACTAGCTCCTTTACCTTATCACATCCTGAACCATACTTATGAAAGGAGATAAAAACATGAGTGACAGCTGGTCCTGTAAATGTAAACCCACAGGTGAACTATGAACATTATGCTGCTCTAACTGAATATTAAAGTCTTAAAGTTTTTGACTTGCATGAAGAACTGATTTATATATTTTTAAAGTTCCATAAATATTAAGTATTGTGGCACAATATCTAATAATATTTAATACAAATATAAATATTATGAGCTATATTAGAATGATTTAAATATATTTTAAGGTTTACAATATTCAGTTTCATTAGTTATGTCCAGCTTTATGAATGAATGTGAGAGTCCCACTGGATCCTGTCCACTGGAAATATGATACATATGAAATAAGATGAGTGGAAATATTGTGACGAGCATTTTATTTCACATCATAGGATTTATTTTAATTAATCTTGGTAATGAACTGATATTTTTCCCTGTTTTTTTGCTTTCATATAACCTGGATTCATGCAGGTTAAAGTGTCCATCTTTGGGACAGTGTAGTTTCACCACAGCAGGTTTCATCAGCCACGATATTATGAAGCAGTTTACTGGAAGAACAGTTGTCTTCACATCTTCAGGGACATTTTCCATCAATGTAAGGAAAAGAGGTTCAGAAAAGACAAAGGAAATTATTTTCTGGACTTCTCTGTGATTCTGGCAGCGTGTTGGCAGTGTAGCATTTGGACACATATCACTGCAACTTTTTGGATACATTATTCATTACACCTCAAATCCTGTTCACCAATAATCCAGTGAGAATCACAGACAGTCTGTGCTGTAAGCACCTGATTTAGTTACAGGTTGCTTGAAGATGCACAGACATCCCCGACATTAATGCGTCTTTTACTGTTGAGCCATCCAGCACAAAAAAATGGCTATTTTGAATCTACTTTGTAGTGTATCCATCTGAAAAATGACAAATTAATCCTTTGGGCAAAGATGGAGGACTCGTTTCTTCATACTTCTTAGTAACAAAACAAACTGCACTCAGGTATTAACCCGGTACTCAGGGGGAGTTTCACATGTGACACTACAGTTTTAATAAATATTCTCCCTGCTAGAATAACTTCTCCCAAACTTTCAATTTTCAGTCTCACGAATTAACTGTAAGACTACGTTTATTATCATCACAGAAATTCAAGCACGGCTTTTTTTGAAGACCTCGGTTGCACCGTAAATTCAAATATACAGATAATTAGAGGTGTTTCTGAGAGTAATATTTCTTCTCATCTAAATCTACTGAAAGCTGTGAGCAAAACATATTAAATTAGAAATATTACAGTAGCTTATAGAATTAGTGTGCATCCCCTGTGTTGTATTCATTCAGCACCTAGATGGTAAAATGCCTCCAAATATCAGTGCCGTTTATGGTTACATGCTCGCAGTCCAGCACTTTAGTCCCGCCCAGCCTTCAGTTTCTCCTCCACCGTGTGATCGCCTCTCGAACCGCCCATGCAGGGCGGACTCTTTGCCAGGGTGGGGTTGCTCCGCCACTGCTCAGGAGTCTTTGCCTGGATCGCCAGCGCATGAACACAGCTGCTTAACTCCGCCTTCAAAGCTTCATTAACCAGGCGGTGGCGCTGAATCAATGGCAAGCCCTCAAACTTGGAGCTGACAACAAGGACACGGAAATGGGATTCAGAACCAGGGGGAACAGCGTGCATGTGACTCTCATTGTGGACCTCTAAGTGGTCCGGCTTCAACTCGTCAGTCAGTTTGGTTCTGATCACCCTTTCAACGGGCCGGCTGGGGTCTGGATCCATATGCGGACTGATGTGGACCAAAGGACGGGTTGAGGCGAGTTGGGAGGATATGGGCCGAGCACAGCGGAGGACACTGGGAAGCATCAAGCTGCAGCCGGTGACCACCTAAGAGGGTACAAAAACATTTTAGGTAATGTGACATATTTCTGTTCTGGATCATATCTGAAGAATCAGGTCAGGACGCCGCATGTTGCCCTTCCTGACATGTAGCCCACAAAGGAATATAGTCTCTAAGTACTGGAAAAACTCCAGCTTAGGTGACGGAGCTGCCTGCACAACAGGCAAAACTAAAGAGGGGACAATTTCCTGACAGGTGCAATCTGATATCATCTTACTAATATTTGGGAAATCTCTCCCTGTTCATCCATCCTTCACCGATCTCAGCAAACACTGATCCATGTGTGAGTCTAAAACTCAAAGCAGTTTCCACAGAGACAGCTGAAGATGTAATTTATTTACTAGCTTTAAATTCCTTTGACAGATGATTTTAATCGCTCACTCGAAAAAGACACAACTCACACACATTCAGCGAGTGTTTCCTTAGAGCTGTCCTCTTTTAGTTTTCGTCAATAAAATGTCCATTACACAATAACAGCAACAAACAGCTGCTTTCTTCTGTTTAAGGACAAATTATCTTTCAGAAAAGAGTCGCAGTATTTCTGTGACTATCCCGGTTGGGACTCTATCGACTCACCACACAGCAGGAAAATACCTGTGAGGGTACCGTGGCTCGTGACTGAGGCCTTTATTTGGCCACCGCGACGCTTGGGAGCAGTTTCAGCACCAACACCGACTTCATTCATTCATTCATTCATTCAAGGCACACTGAATCGTCCCAGACCGTCCAGGTGTATCTAATTAGGTTCAGCTGAAAAGTGTCGGAGTTTGAGTCATGAAGCGCACAGGATCCAGTTGTGTAGCTGTGCGTTGGCTGACACGCGTGACGGTTACGGTCAAGTTCACTGACTGATAACGATTTCCTTTCCACGTTCTTTTAACTTCCGGATAATTAAGAAAAAGGAAAGAAAAACTCGCTGCTTGCTGGAGATGTTAGCCAGCCTTCAGAGTAACAGCCATGCGCAGAAGGAAGCTGTGTGTTTACACCGAACATTTTCATACAAAACACACCGACTCTGTGTTCAATATTACACATACATGATGATTAATGAAGGGAACCTTAACCAAAGTAAATCTGGCAACTAACCTTGTGAAACCTTTGGTCAGTATTATTATTCCTGCTGCAGCTGCTACTTCCGTTGGTCTACTTCGGTTCAGATGTTGACAACCAGCGTGTTACTGCCACCTGCTGGGCTGGAGTGGAGATACACGACTCCAAAATGCAAACCCACGGCAGGAGATGGAGGGCTATAATTCCTAAAATGAGGGTATCCCTAAGTCTTCTGTAATTATTGCATTTTAATAACACATCTTCCACTGTTTCCGTCTCTTGGCATGTCTCACAGTGCCCCAGGTGGTGTTTTTCTAACCGGTCTGCATGTGTTTGTTTTCCCATTTTGAGCAGTGTACCTGACTACACGTAATAATATTACTACTGACTGCTCTCACTGAAAGCTTTATTAGGTACCCCTTGCTAGTACTAGCTTAGACCCCATTTTGCCTTAAGAAGTGCCTTAATTCTTTGTGGCATAGATTCAGCAAGGTGCTGGAAATATCCCTCAGAGATTCTGGTCCATATTAACATGACACCATCACATAATTGCTGCAGATGCACATCCATCCATGATGTGTTCCCCCACATCCCAAAGGTGCTCCATCAGATTGAGATCAGGTGACTGTGGAGTCCGTTTGAGTGCAGTGAACCCACTGTGATGTTTAAGAAACCAGTTTGAGGTCAGAGAGATACCTGCTGTGGTCTTCTGCTGCTGTAGCCCATCTGCTTCAAGGTTTGACGTGCTGTGCCGTCTTAGAAGCTCTTCTGCATACTTTGGTTTAAACAAGTGTTTTGTTTTTTTACTTAATTTGCCCTTCCTATCGCCTCAAAGCATTCTTGCCATTCTCCTCAGACCTCTGGCATCAACAAAACATTTTCAGCTAGTGAACTGGGGCCTCACTGGATATTTTCTCTTTTTCAGACCAGTCTGTAAACCTGACAGATGTCTGCGTGGGAAAATCCCAGCAGGTCAGCAGTTTCTGAAATACTCACCATGCACCAACAACCATGCTAAGTTCAAAGTTCTTCCCCATTCCAGTGGTCAGTTTGAACTTATCTACATGAATAAATGTTGCTGATTATACATCTGTATTAACGAGCAGTTGAACAGGTGTACTTAAAGTAGCTGGTGAGTGTATATGCCATTACAGTTAACAGTAATATCAAAAACAACTCTTTTCACTTGTTTATTCATCATGATTCTTTGTATCCACTGTGATTCCAAAGGGCCACAGAAAAGTGTAAAACCCAAAAATCAACAATGAGAAAATATAAGAAACAAAAATCTCACGCCCCTTTAAACAGATCTGATGTTGCCATATTTATGCCATATTAACTATGATTCGTTACATTATTGAACATTAATGAATTTACTTGTGTTTCATTCTCATTTACAAAATACACAAAATCAAAGACAACATACAGCATTGTTCATTTACACTGCTTTTTTTTTTTACAGCTTCTTTTTAATATTTATGGTTCCACAGTTTCTAAACTTACAATCAACTACAGTTTCTACAGCACAGTACAGTGACAAAGGTGATCAACTCTTTCTTACATTTAATTAATGGCGATGCAATTTTATTGACAAAAGCCTGGAGACTCAGGGCTGCTTCAGAGAGTACACACAAACATCAGCTGTTTATCATCATTGAGCCAACACCCGGCGTTTCAGTGGACAAGGCCAGCGTATAATTAATGTGCTCCAAATACCCAAACACTTATTGCTTTGATAACTTGTTGCACTCACAATTGACTGTTGCTCAGGCCACACGTTAATTATAGAAAAAACCCTGTAACATAAGCTAGGATATGTATCTACGAGAGACGGCGCTGACGTGGACGGAGCCTGAACTGAGTCACTGAGACATGTTAGCATTTTAACAGCAATCCACGCTCAACAAACACAACGATTATCTCGACATCCTTGTTCTTAGTTTCACGGGTGATACGGGAAGATACACAGAGAAGAGAACTGCTTAGCATTTATATTTGTGCATTTGTACATTATCGGTGTGCTCTTAAGGGAGGATGTGGCTAACGTTACTTGCTGGCCGTTTTTCTGATGTGATCTGCTGCAGATTTAAAACAGGAACACCTGAAGCCTTAAAGACTCGTCAGAGCTGAGCTGTGAACAGAAGAGCGGGGCCAGGTGTTCCTGTGGCTGCAATATTGTGCGAATCCAGGGGTCAAAAAGGTTTGAAAGGCTATCTTATTAATTACATTAGTTGTTTTTATTTACATATATTCATATGTATAACAGAGAAGTAATGGTATCATATGTAAACTCAGGCCACAGGAGATATTTGGCAATAATTAATGAGGTGGTCTCATGGCACACTCAGAGATGAGTCGGATGTCAAACTTGGATCAGAGTGAGATGGAAATGAATTGTAGGGGGGGGGGGGGGGGGGGGGTCACTTTCCTGGTGGAGGGTTGCATGAACCTCGAAGCACCTCAGGCTCATGATTGCACTCATGTTTATTTGGTAGATTTTGGTCGTTGTGCTCTTGCTAAACCTGCCCTTTAGTTTCACTTAATAGCAAGGCCGCATCCAGATGAGCGTTGAAGGAATCGAGGCGCGCTGCGCCTGCACGACAGTGTTCGCTTAGTGCAATGCTTTGTCTCTTGTTTTCAACGGTCTACGTATGGCTGCTATCCTAAAAAGTGGCAGTCTGACATAAAAACCTTTTTTTTTTTTTTGTTAATCTGGCAAGTCAATGATTGCTTTTCTTTTCCATCGTGGCTGTGAACATATAATCGTTTTCTTGATCGGGGAATGTGGAATAATTTGCACCAACACTCTGTTTTATGTGTGGAATTTATGACGATCAGCCCTTGGCAGTGAGTTCTCTATAATGAATTTCATGTTGTATCTGGCTACCATACAGCAAACACAATGTCCAAAATTCATGCTCTCGTTAGCACAACAATCCCTCTGAGTGCAGTTAATCCTGTCACAGGCCTGAAGAGCGCACGGGCCCCGAGACTCTGCTGTGATCACCCTTCCTTTTCCTTTCCTGCAGCAGCTCAAATATTTACTCTCCTAATGTTGTAATTTTTTTGTTTTAAGAGCAAAAAGACAGATTAAGGGACAGTTTAGCCCATGATGATTTTTCCCTCTGACCTGCAGTGCTCTTGAGCCAGCATCTTTCCCTCTCCTGACTCTAACAGAACCAGATGACACTTTATTTGTCACTATGGGCCAGAAAAAAACATGCAAATTTGATTTGGCTGTCCTTTAAATCATATCCAGGACTGTGCATTTGTGCCGTGTCACTTATCTATACGAGACAGCTACTCCACATCCATCCACAAACCAGAGTCGCATTTGTGAAATGGTGAAAGACGTAATAAATAAATAAACTAAAATTCAGTATTGCACAGAGGTTCAATATTGCACTAAGAAGCACGCTCACATTAATAAACACATTCAGTTCAAACAGATAAAGTTATTGGGGTTAGCTAACACACCGAACACAATCTGTGCCTGCATCTAAAAGTGTAGCTTGTGGGGAAACCTCCTTAAAACCTTTCACTACCTTGCTTTTTCCACGTGAGCAAATTAAATAAATCAATTTTATATTTGAAAACCCATCTGTGACATGTGCTCGGGTCGATCCCTGCAGCAGATTAAAATGATTTTTTTTTTATGGGTAGAAAATATCAAAATACCGCTGCGGTTTAATTTGGAGTAACTGATGGGCAGATGTTGTACTCTGAGTTTTCCATAAGGTTACATACATACTGTGTGACATGCAGAACACCCCCCAAAACATACAAGAGACAAACATACTGTAAGCCTGGGAGGGAGAGTACTGAGGAGGCGTTTCTCACAAAGGGATTTACAGCGTGGCTGAAAATGAAGACTGAGTGTGAGATTCTGAACATTTTCATCCAGTCAGGAAAATGTTGGGCTCACTCACACTGACAGGTGGTTGTGCTTTACGTGTACATTTCAACAAATATCCTCACCTTTGTGATTCAAATGGGTATCATGGTTTTCCCTTGACCTGGGAAATGTGTAGGTGTGACGTCATGGCTGTTTGGAGGTGAGCGGTGTTTCGTTATAGCAATGTAATAAAGGGAGAGAGAAGCTCGACTCAGCTCCTTATCGCAACAATAACAAAAGCAAACCTGGAATGTCCTATAATCTATAAAATGGCAGTTAGTCTGTACACCAACACGAGACCTCAGAGAAAGAATGACGACAGATCTTTGTTACGGAGGAAGCCAAGAGAGGAGCGTCTTGGTTTGACCTCGCAAAGTCAAAAATGCTTCAAATCAAGGCAGAAAATGTTGCATTTTTGAGTCGGTGTCCAACAATGGCAAAGCTCTCGGGACTTAAAAGGTGAGTTGAATTTGCTCAGAAGAATGGAGGTGACTACAGAGGACTCTGCAACAATGGCTAGTGGTCATTTCTATGAGTCTATTTGCATGGCTCGTCCTCAAGAGTCCCCATCCCTGACCTCCAGCCCCACAGGGATGTATTTACACTGAGGGAGACAAGAATCTCAGTATGTCAGTAACTATGTTTCTCAGGTTTTCTTCTGCTCCAATTCAGAGTAACGTCACGAGCAGCAAAGCTTACTCGTGTTTTAAAATGATCTGTCACAGCTCTTTGCTGAATGGAGGCGTACCAATCAAATAATTACTAATATTTACCTGCATTACAATTTAGTGTAGTTGGGGAGGGGTTAGAGGGCAGGACTTGGAGGGCTCTTGAGCTATTCGTTCACAGTGTGGCGAAAACTCTTCTGCCCCCTGGAAAGTTGTAGGCGCCACACTATTGCAGCACCTGACCCCGCGTCTCGGGTAGTTTGAGGGCCAGGAAACTGCCTGCCGCCAGCGCCCCCGAGGCAAACAGGATGGGTACGGCCTTGGTGATGCCAACGAACGAGGTGAAGATGCTTATGCCTAAGACGGCCGCTAGTTTACAGAGGGCGTTGAGGAAGCCAAATGCCGTGGTTCTGAGGAAGGAAAGATAAGAAGCACAGAGGCATTTCAGGGTCTGAGTACAGATACTCAATGTTACCACAGGGTGGTGCTAGACCTCCTAAAATCAACCTACAGCGTACTACAAAAGATAGTATTTCCTGCTTTGATACACATATGCAGTCTTATTTTATATTACTTTAAATTCATATTATACTACATATCGTACATATAAAGTGGAACCCAAAAATGTTAAAAGCATTTTTTTGGCTTCAAGACAACGCGGTGACCAATGTCATCCATCCCTGTAAGCCAACCAATCATAGAGGGGCATCTCTGATGACATAATTTAACATGTCACCGGCTCTGCCTTCGTGGTGTCAGGGGGGTTTCAGGGCACGCCTGGGTTACTTACCTCTTGTCAGAGGGATAGAGCTCGACGGTCAGCACATCCAGAGAGTTCCAGGAGGCGATGCTAATTCCTCCAAACAGGCAGAGCAGGGCAATCATTGCTGATTCGCTGTTGCCGAAAGAAAGGAAGAAACAGCTGATGCAGGAGATCACGCTGGAGCCCGCTGCAGATAGAGAGGGGGAAGAATGACGAATGAAGAACTGATGGAATTCCTGCATAATTCAGCTGAAAAGGACAAAGATTAGCCTGTTTTTGTTTCTTTGTTTCCTTTCACCACATAGATTTCAGATATCAGGAAATGTAAGGAAGATGGTGTCCTGACCAAAAATTTACATATTTTCCTCTGAATGTATCCATGTAGATTGCCTTGGTATGAGTTGCCCTTTGACAATACTGGTAGTTGTCTTGAATATAACAGAACCAGATGGCATTTGACTTTTTTAGCACTGCAAACCAAGTATTAATTCTCACGTCTTAACAGAAAAGCTGTCTTTGACATCTACAGGCAGCAGCTGAGAAAAGTTCCTTAAAACAAGTGGCTTGCAGTGCAGAGGGAGGTTATATTTAAATGTAAGTTTTCTTTATATTCACAAATGAATTTAATAAAAGCAGCTGCTGCACACAAATAGAAGCCTAACTCTGATTCTCCTGCCTGGAAGGACACGAAGTGCTGAGTAACGCGGCCCATACCGAGCATCCTCAACCGCCCGATCTTGTCCATGAGCAGCGCAGAGACAATGTTGCCTGGCAACACAGCCAAAGTACCCAGGAAACTGACGAAGTAGACCATGTAGGCATTGTTTTCATCACTTATGTCACTGAGCAGGCAGCCCTCTTTGTTGTGCAGGAAAGTGCTGTTGATGAGCTTACAGCTGATCAACCTGTACTTGAAGAGATCTGTGAGGGGGGGGCGTACAGGATGGCAGGAAAGGAGACAGAAAGAGACGGAGGTTAAAAGGACCGATCAGCAAACTGAAGTGCACTGATAATATTAAAGAAAGCAGTTTATTAACAGCTCTGTCAGTGAACTCTTGGACCACAGAGAAGGCTTTGAAAATTACAGAACAGAGAAATTTATCCAAGATTCTGCAGTATGAAGAATGAGTCATAACATTTAACATTTAAAACCTTTACAGAAACGTTCAAACACTGTGAAAGATTCCTGACGTCACCCACAGCTCTTTGGAGGACTGTGAAACAACTACTGGAAGCTCAGTAATGACCAGCTTCATGTCAGCAAGCAGGAAACAGGAGATGTTTCATCAACAATACTCAGCAGCTTTTCTTTCCACCAATACACAGGAAGTGAGAGCAGACCTATTGTTTTGTTTTATTGTTTGTTCTGTGGTAAAGATACATGAATTTCATACATGACGTCATGTATGCAAAAACATTCAATAACTATCACTTTATAATCCATGCATACTTAGCATTATTTGTTATTTTATAACCTAATTTAGAAAGAGTAGCCAGATTAAGTTAGTATTGATTAATTAAGCTAGTCATAGCTGAATGAAGCTGTAGTCTAATTAACATCAATTCTGTTCACTCTAATTAGGGTAGCTGCAGCTGAACTGAGTTCTGGCCTGATTCAAATTGTTCAGGCACAAAAATCCACCCGGTGATGAAAACCTGCTGCGTGGCCCAGACACAGAACAGCTGCTCTAACAAAGAATAAATAACTGCAAGTTTTCTTCAAACTGCTTATTAAACAGTTCCTCCTGATCATCTGCTGTGGGGTTTGTGTCAGTATTTTCCTCAGGTGTCTCACTGACAGCATCGTTCCTGTCAGACTCACAGGTGGACCAGCAGCAGAAGGTTTACTGATTCCTGTGAATGTCAGACGGAGCTCATCGTGAGCATATAAAGGCTCAAAGGATGAACCAGCACATACACAACAGACAACTTAGCAAAGAACCAGTTTTCAGTTGTCTCTTTAGGTACTTTGCTGCTAGCAGCCTGTGGCAGAAACAAATACTTTGTTGACATTTCTTTAGTTGAATCTATGAAAAATGCCAAAGATAACACAGTCTGAAGAGCAAAAAACTGTATTTTTACACCAACAAGGTGATAGCTAAAGAGCTACTCATGAAAGCTGGACATACCTCAGCATGGTGTAATGTGTCCTTCAAAAATCTGAGTAAACTGGGCAAGTGGAGGAAAACTATCTACAGCCTGAAGTATGAAAATCAGTGGCAGCAGATTTGATGGCGTGATGAACAAAACATGAAGATGTCTGTGTAGATTCTCAGTCATCCAGGTCATAGTAGTCTCTGGAGCTTGAAAAAGGCGACTGGACTTCTTTTTGTTTCTTGAAGACGTTTCACCTCTCATCCGAAAGGCTTCTTCAGTTCTCAACCAAATGGTGGAGAGACCCAGGTAAAACATGAAGATGTACGGAGGAGGCCAGCAGAGAGGTACAGCCATGAGTGTCCACAGCACAGCAGAGAAAACTGAAGCTCTGCCTGCGGATGGCACGCCCCATGGCTAACATCTATAACCAGGAGAGGTGCTATGGAAGCAGTGAGGGTTTATTTAGTTTCTCACACACAGCTTCTGCATTTTGGCTTCATTTTTGTTTGTTTGTTTTTTAAAAAAGGTGCAATGTGTTGCGTTTTTGTTCATGTGAGCGTGCTAAAAGTCACTTCCATTAAAGTCAAAGCCTTTTGTTTAAACCTGTAGATCAGTACATTCAGCAAACATACGTCCAACTGAGCAATTCATCGTTCTGCAGTGTAACAATAAGGTGCACCACGGCAACTATCACTCAGTTCTGCATAGAAAACCCAAAGAGACCTTAAGCCTTAATAAGCAAACACGTTTCTAATTTCCATTATAAGGAGGAACTCCTGGCCGGCAGTGATAGCAGCGCTGAGTGACTGCTGGACTCGTGTAAGGACTGCAAACAGCTAACAAAGCCAGAGCGAGTGAGAGTGTTTGCATGTGTGGACACAGCTGCTGAATGTGTAGCAGACGCTGTCCACGGTGTATGATATAGATTTCCACATGTGGGATCATTTGTCTTGTTTCAGTGAGGAAACATTAACACAACAATCCCCCGGTGTGTGCGAGAGGGGATTCAGAGACTTAGCAGTCTGACAAACATCGCTATCCTGCTCAGACACACAACTCACTGCTAACTATGTGTTTCAGACAGCAGTCACCAACTAGCAGCAAAAAGAGTGAAACGGTGCCAGCAGCACAACATTTCACTGACACCATCACACGTGTAAATTTGCCTTTAACTAAAAACAGATATAATATGTTTTCCCATCACACCTGTGTGTGTGTGTGTGTGTGTGTGTGTGTGTGTGTTCCCTACCCGTGTTGTAGAAAAGCGTGGTAATAAAGGTACAGTTCTTGAAGAAGGTGTTGGTGGAGGTGATGTCCTCAAAGTAACACTCCTCAAAGAGTGAATCCTCAAAAACCATCGACTTCATCTTCAGGTTCATGAACCTGCAGACAGTCACACACAGGAAGGGAAGGATCAGGGTGGAGGCATGGAGAGAGTGATCAGATGCAGCACAGGAGTGGAGATTAGAGGGAGACAGACGAAGATGCAAAGAGATGGAGAAACAAGTGTTTGATCACAGAAGATATTCTGTTACAATAAATTTGAATACGCAGAGTTTGCGCTGAAGAGGCGAGGTCAAAGGGAACATCAAAGGCAGGCTCGTTAAGCATGAAAAGTCTCCGAGGCTTCCAGCCAATCAAACCACTGTTTGGAATAAAACATTTGGAAGCCTCATTTATATTTGCATCTGATTTGTTGCCGTCTCCCACAAACTAGCTCTGTCTGAATGAATGAACTCATTAGGCTTCGAAACAGAAGCAGCTGACTGACATGAAGCCCGATTCAAATGGATCTGCTGTCATTCAAAAAGCAAACACCGATGAGGGGGAAAAGAAAACTCACTTGTCATTGAAGTACTCTCCCTGACGGTGAACCTGGTTTTCCAGGGTGAAGTTGAAGGTGACGTGCTGTACCTTCTCCTTGACAAAAACCTTGGTGCGCGAGGAGTACTCCTGCTTCTGCAGGTACTTGATCATGTCGGGGAACCATACCGTCAAACCGTAGTAGCTGCAAGGGAAACAGGACGTAAGACTCTGTCACAAAAAGATACATTTACCAGTAACAGACCCGAAGAGAAAAACAGACAAAAGTATAATTATAAAAGAGAGAGATTAGAGGTGCTCAAAGAAAACAAAGTGCAGGAGCAGCAGAGATGACGCCTGCACAGCTCCTTCCACAGAAACCATCAGTGATGCTGTGGCACTCACACAGCCCACAGTGAAGCCGATCGCCACAAACACACACAGCGCGGCCCCGTCCCCCTTCTTCTCTCAGCCGGGGGTGCGGGTCGAGTGAAGCAGTGATGGCGTGAGCGCGAGTCACTCAGCCGGGTTCATTCGTTCATGCATGTACAGTTTTGGCGTGGTTACGGCCAACAGTAACAAAACTGAATTATAAATAAAGGCGACTTTTGCTGGCAGTCTCTCACCAAACCTTTCAATCTCACTGACACTGCCACACCAAGATTAACGCCGAAGCGTATGTCCTAATATTAAAAAGTTTTGCGAGATCTCACAAAAATAACTCGGGATCTCACAAAAGTGCCACTTTTTTTTTTTTTCTCCCATGTTTTTTTTTTCTCCCATGTTTTTTTTTCCTCCCATGTTTTTTTTTTCTCCCATGTTTTTTTTCTCCCATGTTTTTTTCCCATGTCCCTTGCAGGGTTCCGTAATTTTCAGTGATCATGGCAACAAAACAGCATTAACGCAGTGGGAGGGGCCAAAGCTTCAGGACGAATCTTATTCTGATCCTGTGTTTCTGCTGTACATATTAATTTATTCATTCTCAACAAGAAAAAGAGCCATTTCAGTGATTCAGCAGCAGAATGAAAGCGGCAGCATCCATTCACAGACACAGACCTTTGTTCTTTTCTGTTTATACTTATTGATAAAATCTGCATTTCCCAACTATTAATCATCTAGAAACCTGACATGGAGCAGGAGATAAAGTTGGTCTTTACATTTAAATCACCAACAGCCATCTGACCCCATCACCAAACACAAAGCTGCTGTGATCAATACACACCATAGATTTCACTCTGCAACTCTTCCATTAGTCCACCGTTACTGCACCTGATCCTACCTGAAGGACATGGAGAACCACACAGCCATCATCATGTAGGTGGTGCGCCGGTACTCAGGGGAGAAAATGGTCTGGAAATTATTCCAAACCTGTAGAAACACACACACACACACACACACACACACACACACACACACACACACACACCACACACACACACGCACACACACACACACACACACACACAGATGTGCAAAGAGAAAGCAATAAATCCACAGTACAGTCAGCTAACAGAGAAATAAACAGCATGCACCAGAATCCATTTCCAGTAAACAAACCAGGACAGAAAAGGCAGCACACAAACACACAGTGTCATTAAATACACAACATCTACAAACACAATAATCTCTGACAACATAAAAAGCACCTCTGTGAGTCATTAAAGAAACAGTGTTTGTTCTAATTGCTGTTTTCTCATTTGAAGTTGATTATAAGGATTATAATCTGAAATCTTCTGATCATCACACAAACCAAGCTGCTGCCGTGTGATAGTGCAGCGGCTCTCAGTGTGACCCTCTCATCAAAAGATCGAGGCAACGATGGCCAAAAATGCTCAGCTTGAGCCTTCAGAGCGGGTCATCACAAACCGATTGGCGGCAACACGGAGGTCAGATCCAGCTTTCATACAGAGTCTATAAAAATGTCCCAGGAATATTTTCCCCAGACAGCAGGACTGTGCAAAGGTTTAAAAACTAAGGGTTAACAAAAAGGCTGCATTCATTTTTAACTCAACTGATTATTTGGTAAATGTATGAAGGAGATTAAAGTAGCTGTAAGTACATGCATATATAAATATAAATTTACTGTTAATATCACAGATTTCTCATGCAGATTTTCTCATCCATCCTTAATGGATTGTGTCGTGCTTTTCTCGTCTCGCTGACCCCACAAAAACACTTTATACTGCAAAACCATAATAATGGTTCATTCAGTTATTGCTTTCTTCTATTCATTTGAAGCATCCATTACACGCTGCTCTGAAAAACACGACCTCCCAGTTCACGGACCGTTTGCATCATTTCTCTTTTCATTCTCGTTCCTGTTCATCGAACATTTGTAGGTTAAAGAAGAAGAGTCGGGTTTTTTCACCTGATGGAAGAGCATGTGAGCTTTATCCTCCACTTCTCGTGCCAGGCAGCGCCATCGCCCAGGTTCACCAGCTCATCCATCTGATTCACTGTTTTGATGGTGGTCACCTGGGAGGGTTTGATTTAATGATCGTTAATTGTGCTCCTTTTGAACGTGCTCTGCAGAGCTCTGTGTTAAAGTTTCAGTGAATATTCATACAATTTATAAAATTATTAGTTTTTCATCACTGTTCAAATACTAATACAATTCATCCATGCTATTTGCCTAATGCCTGACCAGTAACACTAAGTTATTTTAATAATTTGACTCATTAATGTAGCAAGAAGAGGTTATAAAACATCTTTGAATCACCGTTTTTCATTATAAAGTATTAATGTGAACTGTACAGCTTGAGGCATTAAGAGATTACAGAAGTTTAAATCTGTTTTAACTCATTAATATGCAAAATTATGCAGCACAGAGCTCTAAACCTGCTGCTCTCGAGAAGACTGCACCACACACCAATTATGATGATGTTATTTTCTGCATTAATGCAACAGTGTTAGCATGAAAGAAGCTTCAGATCCTGGAGTGCAACTTACAGAGAAGACCCTCTCCGGGTAACCCTTGGCCCTCATGTTGGTGTCGTGAACCTGCTTCAGAATCATCCACGCCTCGTCGTGTTTCCCATTCTTGGGGAGGAGAACAAAAAAACGTTTAGCAGATGCAGCGAGGGGGTAAAACCATCCATTCCTCCTTTCAGTTCAAATTAAATGTGAAAATCCTGACACAGTTTATCCCGACTTTAGTTTGCACTTCACGGTGTCGCCTTCCTTTAGTTTGGTCATTGCTTGCTTAGTTGTTTCCAGTTTTACTCTGAAACTTTCCTGTTTGCCCCACTTCCTGCCTTCGTCTTTGTCCTCCATTGTTCAGTGTCACTTCTTTTCTAGTTACTAATAAAACCTTAGTTTATGACTGGTTTGTGCAGATGTATCACCTCTCATCACCAACACTGGGGTTGTCCTGAGTGGACACTCACCCCACCGGCTGTGGGTGAGTGCATCCTTTCTGATGCATTACCCCACCATCATGTGAGCTATTAAGGGCACATGCATCAAGGAGTGCGTGGGGGTAAAATTTGTCTCAGAGGTAGCTGACAGCTGGTGATCATTCACAGTGGACACAGACGGCTCTCTTGGATGAGAAATGAAACGTCTTCATTTCGTAGTCTAAACACTTGAAATGAAGACGATGTGTCTGAGGATATACACTGCCACAAACCTCAGTTTTTATATATATATATATATATATATATATACATACATATGCAAAACGTTTGTGTTCCTGGTGTCTTGTTTTGTTGTTATTGTGCTGTGTTTTGACCTCAGCCTGCAGCCTGTGCATTAATTTCTCTGCTGGATTCTTTGATTCTTCTTCAGATTTCAACGTGTACCACAGTTACTGTTATTACTAAAATGTTAAAATGCTCTTTAAGCCGATGAAGCTTTCAGTCCAAATTGAGACTAAACTGCACACATAATACAGAATTATGTGGAAATGTTTCCAAATGCATAACGCGAGGTTACTGATTTTCTTTTCATGCATTTTCAGTGTCTTTTTACTTCTTTGTCTGTAACCAACTACAATGTCATTTATTTAACTGGATATTCTGATGTGATTGAAAGTGTGTGGGCAGTGAGTGTAGGTGTGGACAATATTACAGTTAAATCAAATTCACAGTAAGCAGGAAGAAGAAGAAGGGAAATGAAGTGAGAACCTCTGACTGTTTAAACCTGCATCCAACATGATGGTTCAGTCCTAATAAACAGACCACAAATAACCACATGCTTGATTCCTTCATTATTTTTAAATAAAGTTTTATCTTATCTCTCCACCTTTTCTGTGTGAGTGTTCAAACAAGCTGCACTGGAATCAGAAACATGGATCAATATTACAGCACCTTCAATTTTCTGTTTACTTCTGGATGATAAATATGTACATATTTATTTGGTTATTCAAAATATTTCAGAAAGGTATGTAAGCAGCACAGCCTGCAAAACATATTTTTGCACTTTAAGGCTGTTTATGAATTCAAGTATTCAAAATGTATTCAAAAATATATTTCCACAAAGTCTGAGTGGAGTACGAGGTGTCAGGCTGACCTCCAGATAGAAGCGGGGGCTCTCAGGCATGGTGGTGAGGGCAGAGATGGCCGCCACAGAGGGGAAGGCACACACCAACACAAAGACACGCCAGCTGTGGAACTGGTAGGCGGAGCCCATCTGGAAACTCCACCCTACACGAGGAAAGGAAGAAAGAGCAGACCTGAGATAGAACTGCAGCAAAAAGCATCTGGTGTCCATCATCATCATGTTTAGTTAAACTGGTCCCACTTTACTGCTGTAGCTGCAATTAGTCCTGAACATAGCTCACACTGGACACCACTGGACTACTGGTTGAAAACCAGTAATGTAATTTAATAATGTGCATTCATTATTTGTTCAGCTGATTGGTGAACACAACGATTAACCAGCATTTGAGGTGTGATGATGAAGCTCTGAACTCTGCACAGAAAGATGCAGTACTCTGATTTCAATGCTGTCTCCGGGTGCAGCTGTGCACCTCTTCCAGCACTGCTGCCATTCTGACCACTCGCCGTTGTAAAGTGAGTCTTTTCTTAAATTTTTGTCAAAGATCATCAGCGGCCATGACAGCCGGATCTCGAGCTATGACCCCCAAGCCAGACCAGACAGCTGTTTCCTGTCTAATAATTTCATAACGTCCAAACCTGAAGGCAAAGCATCAGAAGCACTGCCAGGACCACGTTCATTGTTTTTCAACATTCACAGGGCTGATGCTGATTTCCACTGTGACATTTTGATACAGTGGAGGAGGCACATGTGCCAAAACAGGACAACACAGGACTTTTTCCACAGAGATCTAAAACCGTGCTGAAAGCTGCTGAAAGCAGTCAGTCCAGAGGTGCACAAGGAGACAATCCTGAAGGGCAGACTGTTCATATTTAAATCATGTAAGTTTTTTATTTTTATTTGATGCGTGCGGTTTTCTCACCATAGTGTGGGATGATGGCCCAAGCCATGGCAGACCGCGTAGATGCCACCGATCATCCAGAACATGCAGAGCCAGCTCAAATGCTCTCCTCGCTTCTCCTGGGCCAGGAACTCGGAAGTAATAGGAAAACGACAATGGGGGATGGAGCCCACCAATGCTGCGAGGTAAAAAAGGAATCATCCCCGTAACATAAGACAAACTTCACAGTCATTTTTCTCTTTGGTGAATAACTGAAAAATCACTTAACTGTGCGTATTGTTGTTACATACACAGTTTCTTTGTTTGTGTTAATAATAAATAAAATATAATTGAATTGAATTCTGTTTTACTTTTAACTACAGCACGTATAGAAAATCTCATAAAACTAAACATTATCTCTTCTTCCTAATATTTCAACAAAAATTTGAAATGAAAAAATATGTTATGCTATGATCAGTGGATATTAACCAGAATATCTCAGAGTGGTCAGTGGTCACCCCGTGACGGTCCCCCTGCTTCTACAGGTGTTCCTGTTTCAGCTCACATTGTATATTCAATCAGTTTTATAGATATGGCACCAAGTCACAACAACACCTTAAGGCTCTTTCCACTGTAAGGTAAAGTAGCTGCAATATTAGAGGGAATAATCAGACAATCCCCAGTGGGGAAGAAAAAACACCCTTTAAACAGGAAGTGACTTCTGGCAAAACCAGAGAGGAGCAGATATTATTCTGACTGCAAACTAAAGTTACTGTAACAACTTTCTCCCTGCTTCCCTTCGCCTCGTTTAGAGTGTAATGTTCTCCAGCAACAAGAAAAGAGAAAAAATGTATCTAATATTAATGTATCGTTTTTATAACAGTTAAAAAGACAATCGGAGAGCTGCCGTTTTATTATAACCAACAGCAATGAACACAGAAATCCTTTCACAATAGACTCAAGATAGTACTACTACTACTACTACTACTACTACTACTACATTTCAAATTAAAAACACAGTCAGGATTCCTCCCCATGCTGGTCAGCTCGCTGCAGTAAGACTGCACTTCCATCTTAGTCAATAATTTTGGATCATTTTAAGGACGCTGTTGACTTAAATGAGTGCTGTTTCTGAGCACAAAGGAAACGTGAAGACCTGAAATGTAGCCACTTTATTTTAATCTGTCCTGCCCCACGTGGCATCGCTCTGCCACAGTGGGTCGTGACTGCCTCGTCTCCAGCTCTGGCAGTTAGCCATATGTGATTCATCTATCCCCTTACCCCACGCCAGAGATCAGGCGGCAGAACAGGAAGGAGCTGTAGCCCTGGACGAAGGAGGAGAAGAAGGCAACACGCTGTTGATGGAGAGGGAGATGAGAAGGGTCTGCCGTCGGCCAATCCGGTCGGCCAGGCCGCCCCCACACAAAAGCCCCGACCATCATCCCCAGGTACACAATCAGACCTGGAGGGAGGAGGAGAGGGGAAGAGGGGAGAGTAATGGCAGAAGAATGGATGGGAAGAGATAATGAGAGGAAGAGAGCCAAAGGGCATGATAATGAGTTATTATTCATCAGTAAACTCATTGATATTACTCCCAGCCTTCACTTGCACTTTCATTATTCTTCCACTGCCCAGTAAATGAGCTCATTTGACAGCCTCGCTGGACTCCTGAAGGATTTGCATTAAGCATAAAACAGTGACTTAAATGCAGCATGATCATCCAAACCATATACTTCACAGCACAGAGGGGTAATGTCCAGACTTCGCCTTATTCACAAACCTATTGTGTGAAATATGTGGACAATACCTGGAATATTACACTGTACATGAAACATGAACACTGACCAAGCCCTAAAGTGTAAATGAATAAAAAACAAAGAGAAAAAGAAACAGAGAAGATGATGCTAGTTTGAGGGATTTAAACAGGGAGGTAGTTTCAGGATTTGGAGTTTCATGAATCTCAGTTTGAAGGACCAAGTGTATTATTGCATAATTGGTTGCATATTTGAGACTGAGGGCTGGTTTTAGACCAAAGATGCTGAAAGAGAGTTAAGCAATTGTTTTTATTTCCTTTTTTTTTTTGTTGCAACATTTCATATGAGCTGAAAGTGTTCGCAGGCAGAAGGTTAATCTGTAAATATTGGCTGATATAATCTTAAAATATGCATTATAAATTAAGACATCTGGACTCCTTTTTTTAAAGGGAAAAATCCAAAGTAAACTGGAATGAATCATCATGTTGATTGTTTCTTGCAGTATCTGCTTCAAAGAAAACATTTTTTGGAGATTATGCTTATTCGGTTTGTTGGTGAGAAGAGCAGTAAGAAGATCTACACCCCACTCATGTCTGTGGGCCCGTCTCTAAGACTGAGCATGGAGCTGGACACAGAGCAGGAGTTTCAGT
This sequence comes from Archocentrus centrarchus, assembly GCF_007364275.1. Taxonomy (NCBI): domain Eukaryota; kingdom Metazoa; phylum Chordata; class Actinopteri; order Cichliformes; family Cichlidae; genus Archocentrus; species Archocentrus centrarchus. Next base: position 1,311,174 of record NC_044361.1, read on the forward strand.
GATCGTACTATAATAATCGTAGAATATGTCTGCGTGCATGCTTGTATGTTCCCATCTCCTCCAATGTTGATGAAACTTGAATAAATCTTGTCTAGAGAACTGTGAATGCCAACATTTATACGGTGTATAAGTATTTTATACAAATCCCGCATTGATATATTTGTAACAAATGTCGGTCAGATTAGAGCAGCTTCCTTCATCAGGCTGACTAAAAAAGAGAAGAATTCCCATCATCTGAGTTATTTACCTGCCTACTTAGCTTCGCACAAAAAATGACACTGTGTATCCTCCAAGGCGTGAAACTGCTTATTTGAAATACCATCAAACAAAGGCTGGAACCAAAGATAACTCCTAAAGTCTCCCAACTTGTGCATTTCAGCACAATTCTTGTACTTAGTTTGATTTATTATCCTTTCAGACATTCTCTGTGTGTTTGTGCAAACTGACAGTTAAATACAGCCACAACAGATATTACACGCATTTAGCAACAAAGTGCTCCATAACAAAAGCAGCTTCAGCAACAATCAAAGTACCACAAAGTGAAGGTGATGCATCCCCATCATTCGTTAACCAGTGTTAAGCTGGAAGATAGGAGAGATTTTTGGGCACGAGTTGTTTACAAGTGTGGATGTAAATATTCTCCACAGGGAGGATGAGATATATCACTGAGACCTGTTCCCCCTTCCCCACCATGCTGGACACAATTTTACTGAGTTTGTTATTAACTAATAACTGAATACATCTATGCTGCTATATATCATACAATAAAGCACAAAGTGGAAAATACTCCCCACAAATGAGAAAAATGACATGTGTTGATTCTGATGAAGCTTTTCATCAGTCCCTAAACATTTCTACTCTTTCCCTTTAATAACTGCTTCTTGGTGTTTCTTTCCACTTCAAATTGTCTATACTGCCAGACAGTTTAGACTGAACATCGTGGAAAAAGCTGGGTTCGTCTCTTCTGCATCTCGAAGTCGCCACCAGGGACGAGGCATGCTACTAACAGAAACGAACACCGCCTCTGTCAGCCCGTCTTGTGATTTAAGGTGCTAACGTGACTCATATCCCACTGCATCTATCCCACTCTCTGTCTGTCAAGCCTCTCTCTGCAAAACCATGATGCTCCCACACCACACGTACACCAAGTGATCGCCACAATCAGCGCCTTATTGACTTCCTGTCAACAGTGTTCGCACTTTGGGGGTGTTCAGTGACACAAGTTATTGGTGAGATCCACTCTGAATGTTTAAGCGCAACGGTGCACCACACAGTGCCTGGTTGACACATCTATATTTAAATCTCATTATCGCTCTGCTGTATGTGAAAAGGTAGTAATCATACATCCGTATGAACTCCAAAGCTCAAGTCTGATTGGATAATAAACACACTCCAATATTTTCCAGTGGAGACACTGAGTCAGTGTTATTAATTTCTGGATCAATTCAAGCGGAAAAAGCTTGTGGCATTAAAGCAATACTATCACATTACTTCATGCAATAACGTACCGCTTAAAAAAAAAACGTATAAAATACACAAAAAATGAATGCATTTAAATCTGTTTCAAGAATAAAGACAGATACCAACAGGCTGTGAAGAAACCACCGTTTTGAATTTATGTCTAAAACATCTTTGTAAGTTCTGCAGCTGAAGCTCAGCCAGGGCCGGGTTACACTTTTATGTATACCAATTTGTACCAAAAGATGTTGGATCGAGTCAGTGTAACTTCATCAGGACAACTCATTGAAAATTCATCTTATTCTGAAGAGAGGCCTGCAAAGGCAACGCTAAAAAGAAAAAGCGAAAGAACACATCAAAAACACTGGAATCCACCCATTGGTAAAATGCTACCCCCTGGTGGTGGAAGCTTCAGTTACATTTTTGCAGAGGGTAATTACAAACTATACCTTTAAGGCCCATTTGGTCCAAGAGCACTCAATGGAATTATCTGATAAATACACACACCCATGAAGCTAAAGGAGGCTTTGAAATGCAGGGCTCAAACCAGTGGGTGACATCACAGTAGCTGTGTCTACCTGCTATGTACTGTACACACTATGACTGAAGCCAACACTGATAATGGACAGCTGACGATCAGATCTCAGAGGAATACAAGCTCGATCTTGTCTGGCTTTTGCTTTAGATAGTTTCAACAATTTAGTCCTCTACCTGAGTGTAAGATATTGAGAATGACAACAAAAACTAACTGAATACAGAAGCACAATGAGCTGGTAAGTGTATGACAGAACAAGGCCCAGGACGGAGCCTTGTAGAATTCCTGTTGCGAAGCAGCATGGCTCAAACACAGATCCTTAATGTCACCTGTGAGCTGTATCCTTCAGGTTAAGGTGCAAAGAGAGAAGGTGCAGAGGCAGACACGCCCAGGCCCTTCAGGCTATATTGGATGAAAATCATTTTCCTGCACAGCTCCTGGAACACGTAGGTTAGTGGACCTTGAGCTGACGCTGTTTAATCATGACAAGAACTTTCAATTTACTATGCAAGCATTAAAATTTCTGTGGTAGCAAGAAGCTGACTGCTAATCAAAGCTGGGCTTACCAATAAGCAGCAAAATCTGAGACAGTCAGTCCCTGCTTATTTTGCTATAGAGATCAGCTTGCACTGCAATGCCATCATGCACCACTAATCAGGGTCCAACTGTTCTCAACACAATGGGAATCACGGCATCATATCGAACATTGCTTCTTGTTTCTATCACAAAAACTCAGCACTGTAAGTGATCCAGAAAACCAGTGAAGGGTCAATCATGCAGGAAAAAGGTTTTAACTGCATCTGGTAATACGATCCATTAATGATCCCTCACACAGCCTGAAGTGCCGGGATGCTGGTTGGCAGGAAAGCCAAAGTTAGCACAGGTGATGGATTACCTGAACCTGAATAATATGAAGGGGAGTGTCCTTTTCTTTTAAATGAAAAGACCTTTGAAGGAAATGATTAAAGTGTGTGTTTGTCTCTGCCTGTGTGCGACTCATTCCTGTTGTCTGTCCTTTTTTTCCTTGATTGTGTATTTCAGTGTAAACACTGCAGCTGTTGGAAAATGAACAGCAGGTGACTTTCCCTTCTTTGATCAATCGCAGTGCAATTCGTTGCACATATAGCTGTGTGTGTGTGGTGTGTGTGTGTGTCATTGTGGAGGCTTCTTCTAAATCCCTTTCCAAAGTCACAGACTTCTTTAAAGGTTAAAGCAGTGTTTCCCTGCATATACGTAGACTTGGGTAAAGCATGTTAATGGTCACTCAGTTATATTTGATCCCTCATTTTAAGCCATCTTTTAGATTTTTTAACTCAATCCTATAGGTGGTTTAACCTACAGGATTAGATTAGGTTAGAAGTGTTCTGCAGATATGGACTCATAAGCTGGCAGAGCTCAGCTGTGAGCCACTTCTCCTGGAAATATCCTTCATAGCAGCAGCAACAACTAGCAAGTGATGATGGTGATGATCGCCGCAATGCAGCAGCACATCAAGTAGACAACCAGGCAGGCAGAGAGACAGCCACAGTGGGTAGATGGGTCAATGTTTCTTCCTAAACCTCAAATGCAGCTGTGGGCTGAGAGCCTGACTGCTGGCTGACCTTTTCAGCACTCGCTGTAACTGCATCATATCGTTCCTGCTCTCATCACATTTGGTTGGCTTGCATTTGTCTGCCTGTGTGCCTAGAATGCATTAGCAGCTGCATTTGGTTGAGGATGATTTATGTCCCAGTTTATCTCCCTTCTTTATCTGAGGGAGAAATTATTGATTGGAGGGCTGACTTAAGTTCAAAGCTTGCCTTAAGCCAATCATGCTGTCATCATATTTAGTTCATGTACTTTTAAATGCACCAGTTCAACAGAAACAAAATAAAACCTTAAAGTAAACTATTTTTCTGTCATCCATCCATCCTCTTCCTAAGAGACATAAAGTGGACTCATGGCATTGATTTTGGCCACAGCAGGAAGCCTGTTTACAGGCTGCCAACCAGGCAACATAACACAGATGTGTTTCCAAAAAACTAATGAAACTCAATATTATTTAGTCACTGAGTAAATAAACTTAGGTGCTTCTGTGTTAGTTAAACAAGAAATTATCAGCAAAAATGTAAGAAAATAAAGTCACATTTTCAACACAAAAGGTGATGATATTCCAAAGTTGTGTTTATGTTGTGTTGATTTATTCTGTACCAGTTTCCCTTTTGTGTTCAGTACAAAACTGGGATGCCTGAATAGTGCAACAAAAAGGAATTTGCAGCGCTGCAATGACCCAGTTCTAATTCTCAGCAGCAGTGGTGCCTGATGGAAGCTGTGATTGATACAGGTTGTTCTGACTACACCGTAATAGACAAATGGGGTCACCACCCACAGGGACTACATGAAGCACACACTGTAAAATGTAAGGGAACAGAGGGAATGGGCAAAAAAAAACAAAGGGCAGATTTTACAGTGAACATGATGTGAGGCCTCCTGGGTTACATTTGTTATAGACTGTATATAAAAGAAAGAAGAAGCCTCTGCTCCAAACAGAAGCCAAAGTTTAAGGCCAAGAGTGAGCGCTAAGGCTGCTATAAGAGGAGTTTACGGGGAAATGATCCTACCTGAGAGGTAATGGTCTCAATCACTTGTTTCAAGTCTTAGTCAGTGGAAGGATGTAAACTATGGCCCCATTTAGAGAAATAAATCTCACTCATGATGCCTGGATTCCTCATCACCAAGCTGGTGATGATGAAAAATTCTCAGAGAGAGAGCATGCAAAGGTGGTGGACATCTACACCATCACCTACAGCATGAGCCTGTTTCCTGCGAACTAAAACACCCAGAAGGAGACTGAGAGGCCATCACGCAAACATCCAACCAACACAATTCTGCCAAACAGCACCGAGACGCCAACATTTATTATAGTTTTCTTTTTATTTTACAGTTTCATGGAGAAAATCTTAAATCTTGAATTGTGTTCATTTAAATAATATTCCACTGTGAAGCTTTGATGCTTTTCATGTTATTTTTATCGACTTCCAGTGAATAGACCTTCCAGTAAGCTGTAGATGTTCAATATCACAGACGCTTACTGCTTTCTATTCTCCTACATTTTAAGTATTCATGTGATGTGTTGTTTTTTTCCCCCGACAAGCTGAAATATGATTTACGCCGAAAGAGAGCGAGGCGAGCAGGATGAGGTGCAAAACGATGAGAGAGGAAGGAGGGGGAGGGGAGGAGGGGGAAAAAAACAACGACAGAGAGAGGGGGGGGGTCAGTGCTGTGACAGAGCTCCCAAGACCTCCAGGGTAGTGTGTATGCAGGGTGTGTGTGTGTGTGTGTGAAAACGGAGAAAAGTGTGGCAAGATTGTGTGTCTGTGTGCACGAATTAAAGAGGGGGCAGGGCGGCAGCCCCTCTATTAATAGCCAGGTTTCCCCTTTCTGCCAGAGTGCGCTGAGCTTTTGAAGGATGCAGTGGTGGAGGCTGGGATCATGTATACAGCTATGACTTTCTACACAGTCACACCTCTCAGTTTTTCATGCTGGGCTCTGATAATAGTGTATAACAGGTTATAGATGACAAACACCTCTCTTTAAACTCTCAGAAACAGGGGTGCAGTCCATTTCTGTCTCCAGGGGTACAATCCTACACAAATGTGGCTCCCCAGGGTTATTGTTAGATACCTTGTAATTATGGGTACCTTTGAGGAGTCAAAAAAGTACACATAGAGACAGACAGAAGTTGGGCAAAATATTCATGTAATTTAAATGAAAAGGATTAATACTTCCTGACACGTGTCATTGTGTCTCTCTGAACAAACTGAAGTGGTTTTATCTGATTATAAATGATTTCTCTGCCTCTTTCAGGAGGACTTCAGTGAAGGTTGGAGTATTTCAGTACACACACACACATATCCCTATGCATTATTCTCTCTATTTTTTCTCTCCTGGGTGATTTGGTAGTTTGATCAAGTGGTTTGTTGTTTTGTGGGTTTAATGACTTTTCTCTTTGTGCTTATTAAGCACACTGAGATTCTTCTGTAGCTTTCCCTCTTGTTGTGGGTCTCTGCTGCTTCGGGCCGTTTATTAACAAACACATAAATAAACACCAGGAGAACAGAGTTACTCAGGTGACTGTGAAAGTCTAATATCCACTGCTACCCATGAAAGCTGAAATAATAAATGCGGTAACTGCTGTGCGGTGCGGGGCCTCACTTGGTGACAGTATAGTGTGTACCAAGGGCTTCATTCACTGCAAACAAACAACAGTGCAATCGGCTGATTAAAAACACGCTGGCAGAAGAGGGAAAGAACTCCTGAAATGAGGCTGTTTGATTCATCCCCGCAGCTCTGTTGGGCAGCAGCGCCCCCCCCCCCCCCCCCACCTCCCCCCCCCCCCCCCACACACACACACACACACACACAGAGGAAACAACGTCAGGTGTTTTACGGTTATCTACAACTGCTTTTTCTGCACTCACTGGCATTATTAATGTGGGTTTATGCAAATCACATAAATGCGAATGATGATTTAAAAGAGAAAATGTTTCTGTTCGCTCAACAAAACCTCACCAAATAGAAGAAAACACATTCTGATACTAATAATGAGGCTCTTTAAGTCAAAGCTCCATGTTTTTCAATTTCACATAAACATCACCTCCAAATGGATCTGTTACCCGGCAGCTTGCATATTCATTTTCCATTATAGAGGGGGCTAATATGCCAGCTTAACTTCTTTCTGGCACTCACTTCCATTAAAAAATAATGGGAATTTATTTATATAGCTAATTACATACAGGAGGCTACAGTATCTAAATCTATTTGCCTACAATTTTCTCCCAGTAATCAATGAATCAGAGACATCAAAGTAGCTCTGCCTTCTTCTTTCACCCCATTTTTTCCTTCATCCTCGAATCAGTTACTGATTCTGTGTCCATTAAAAGGCCAAGAAGACATTATAACACACAAAGGTTCCTTTTATCCTGAGGAGCAGCATGCAGCCATGTAGCTGCAATGATTAGAGGAGGGCAGTGAACATAATGCAGCAGAGGTTCCAGATGAAAACCTTCTCAGGACAGATTTATCAGAACCATGGCTGCAAATACGCTGCATGCTGAGCAGTCTTAGGATGTGCTTATCATGCACATTCCCAAAGTCTCCTTCCAAAAATGTTGGCAAAGCTGCTGCATGTAACAAACTCCTGTCTCTTCCTTTATGACAGACCAGCTACGGTCCACTGCAGCTACACAACAAGGGCAAATCAATGACAACCACTTCACTGTTTCACTGCCGTGTCTCCTCCAGCTCATCGAGCAAAAACGCTGCAGCAGGCTTTTATTTTGAAGCCTCACTCTGGGTTTCTGTGTTTGATCCATTTAATTTTGTGCTGCTGAAAAATGAAATAATGGACCCATGACAATGTTGACAGTGGTGCAGTCACCCACAAATATACTTACTAATACCACACAAAACAGATGATCCCAAAACAGTGCATGAGCTAAAAGCAGGAAAGGCTAAGATGGAGCATGAGGATGGGGGTTGAAAGAGTGGCCTGCATGCAGAGAGGTATGAGCACAAGAGGCTCTCTAGCATGAGTCAGGGTGTTGCGTAACAGGAAGAGGGGAGGGCAGGGAATGGAGGCCAGTCGTGTCTCCCTGGCTCCCCCCCCCCGGCATAATACAAGCCCAGCTGGAGAGAGAAGGGGAAGGAAGGGAGAGAAGGTAGCCAGGCTAAGGAGTCATTCAAGCTCCAAGTACATCAACAACATCAGGGTAGTTTTACTTGATTGAGTCCATTTTGTGTAGTGTGAGGGGTCACATGCTGTGACTGCTGAGTTTTTCTGAGAGCTGTGCTATTTAAGAAAAATCTATGTAGACAATTATTTCATTGACGTCTTTATTTATATGCTTTTCTTCTCCTTTTCTTCATATGATACATGCACCTCCTCCTTTTTCCAGCAACCTTCTGTTTTTATTTTCTCATGTTTGATTTTTTTATCTTCAACCTTGTAAAATGTGACTGTAAATTACCAAAACTAGTACTAAGTGATTTTTTTTAAAAAGATGTTCTTCTTTAGAAAATTAGCTTTTTTATTGATGTTTCTGGGCTGCATTTAACTGTAAAATACTCCGTTTTCCAGTTTGCTGTGAAAGGAGTCCACTGGAGTGTACTGCAGTGTCAGGTTTTTCTTTTTCCTTTTAAAACTTAAAAGCTTACGTGAGCAGTGACAGTGAAGTAAATCTGTAAAGCTACATGCCATAAAATCCACCATAAAGACACCGTGCAGAAAGACTGTGCTTACGTTTTGGTTGGAGCACATTTCCAACATTTTATTAATCTGTTACTTAGCACTGATTAGAAATACACCAACCAGGCATAACATTATGGCCACCTGCCTAATATTGTGTTGGTCCCCCTTTTGCTGCCCAAACAGCCCTGACCCATCGAGGCACGGACTCACCGAGACCCCTGAAGCTGTGCTGTGGTATCTGCACTCAGATGTCAGCAACAGATCCTTTCAGTCCTGGAAGCTGTGAGGTGGGGCCTCCATGGATCGGACATCCCACAGATGCTCGACTGGACTGAGATCTGGGGAATTTGGAGGCCAGTCAACACCTCTAACTCGTGCTCTTCAAATCATTCCTGAACCATGTTTACTTTATGGCAGGGAGCATCATCCTGCTGAAAGAGGCCACAGCCATCAGGGAATACTGTTTCCATTAAAGGATGTAGAAGGTCTGCAACAATGCTTAGGAAGGTGGTACATGTCAAAGTAACATCTACATGGATGGCAGGACCCAAGGTTTCCCAGCAGAACATTGGCCCAAATCATCACACTGCCTCCACTGGCTTGCCTTCTTCCCATAGTGCATCTTGGTGCCAGGTGTTCTCCAGGTAAGCGACACATATGCACCCAGACGTCCACGTGATGTAAACGAAACATGATTCATGAGACCAGGCCACCTTCTCCCATTGCTCTGTGGTCCAGTTCTGATGCTCACATGTCCATTGATGGCACTTTCGGTGGTGAACAGGGGTCAGCATGGGCACCCTGACTGATCTGCAGCCTCATACACAACAAACTGCGATGCCTTCTGTATTCTGACACCTTTCTATCAGAACCAGCAAGAACTTTGTCAGCAATCTGTTGGACTGGACCACACGGGCCAGCCTTCGCTCCCCACATGCATCAGTGAGCATTGGCCATAAACGACCCTGTCGCTGGTTCACCGTTGTTCCTTCCTTGGACCACGCTTCATAGATACCGACCACTGCAGACCGGGAACACCCCACAAGAGCTGCAGTGTTGGAGATGCTCTGACCCAGTTGTCTAGCCATCATAATTTGGCCCTCAGCCTCGCTCAGATCCTTGCGCTCATCCATTTTTCTTGCTTCTAACATCAAATTTGAGGACAAAATGTTCCCCTGGTCCCTGATATATCCCACCCACTAACAGGTGCCATGACAAAGAGATAATTGGTGTTGTTCTGGTCACCTGATTGGTGCATGTGTCAAACGAGCTTACAAGCCTTAATTTTCCACTTCCTACCTCACCTGCAAAGAAAGATTTACCTGCGCTGCATGTAAATTAATAATTAATCATATCCAACATGAAATCAAAACAAAGACATTTACTACATTTGAAAAGCTGAAGCACATTTTGTTAAAGACTAAATTACTAAAATACATTGAAATAAAGCCAAATTATGACTGTGAACCTTATAAAAGAATCAGAGATGTTAGGGGAACCCTTCCTCTTACCCTCGAAGCTGGCAGATCTAAAAACATCCAGGATGATGAACTGTGTGAGTTATGTAAATTAGAAGAAACACCGATTAAGATGCATTAAGAGTATCCAAATGTAATGAAACCTGTGAAATTAGCCTTGGTCTTATTTTCACTGGATGCCTCTGGTTTCTTTTTATTTGTCGGTGTTTTGTAAGCCTATCAGGGCTGGCTGCATGGATTTATACCCATCTTCACAAAAAGTTAAAACTAATATAAAGTGAAATTTTCATACCAGAACAAACTTTGACTGCTTGAACAGTCAATCTGAATAATAACAGCTCAAAGTTGCACAGTTCCATATGTGATGATCATAAACAGCACAGATACTCAACATGCAGGCATCCACATCTGCAGGTTCATCGAGCTGCAGTACAGCTGAACAGTCAACACCCTACTGAGAGGAAATTATGTAATCAGAGCTCATCCAACTCATCAACATTACAGCAAATAAAGCAACAGAACAGGTGAGGCCATGTGGAGTTCTAATAGTGGTCTGCTTTCAGCTGTTAGTATGAATCAATTTCATCTAGAAGCATTTTCAGCTGAACTGTATTTAAAACCTCTCTTTCTTCTTCTTTCGGCTGCTCCCTTCAGGGGGCGCCACAGTGGATCATCTGCCTCCATCTCACCCTATCTCTATAACACCAGCCCTCTGCATGTCCTCCTTCACGCTGAGGTCTTCCTCTTTTCCTCCTGCCTGGCAGCTCCATCTTCAGCATCCTTTGTCCAGTATATCCACCCTCCCTCCTCTGCACATGTCCAAACCATCTCAGCCTCTCTGACACTGAGCCGTCCCTCTGATGGACTTCTTTCTAATCCTGGCCCTCCTGGTTACTTTCAATGAATTCCAATACTTCTGAGCATCTTCAGCTCTGCCACCTCCAACTCTGCCTCCTGTCTTTTTGTCAGCTTCTCCAAACCATACAACACAGCAGCTACCAGCTTGTAAACCTTCCCTTTCACTTGCTGCTCTCCTTCTGTTACAAATCATCCCCAACACTCGCCTCCACCCTGCCTGCACTCTCTCCTTCACCTCTCTTGTCAGTTGCTTTGGATGGTTGACCCCAGGTATTTAAACTCATCTACTTTCACTACCTCTGCTCCTTACAGCTGTCTCCCTCTCATTCACACAGATGTATTCCATCTTGTTTCCACTGACTTTCATTCCCCTTCTCTTGAGAGCATACCTCCACCTGTCCAGGTTCTCTTCCACCTGCTCTCACTATGGATCACAGTGTTGTCTGCAAACATCACGGTGCACAGAGACTCCCGTCTGACCTCATCTGCCAACCTGTCCATCACCATCACTAAGAAGAAGGGGCCCATAGCCGATCCCTGCTGTAATCCCACCCCCACTTTGAACCCATCTGTCACTCCAATCACATACCTCACCTCTGCCTCTCTGTCCTCATGCATGTCCTGCACCACCCTCACATACTTCTCTGCCACTCCTGACTTCCTGTTGCAGTATCATAGTTCCTGTCTTGGCACCCTAACATATGCTTTCTCTAGCTCCACAAAGACAAAGAAAACCTAAGTTGGTATTATTTACAGATGATATTAGGTCTTAAAAATAAGCTGATACTTAATATCATAAACTAAATTGTACAATTGGTATTTTCCTCTGGAGGTCTCAGGCCTTTGGTTTCAAGCCAATGACAGATGGCGCGGTAGGTTTGGACCCTGACCAGACATTAGCACCAAGGACAGGAAATCATTCTGGGTTCTCAGCCAGTGAAACAAGCATATTTAAACAGGTTATTCTAGATTTTAAGATGCAAATAACAAAGAATATGTGCATTAAAATCTTAACTTTACTCTTACATTTTAAGGTTGTTTCTTTTTTTAAATTAAAAATACATTCTGACAATTTTTACTCTGAATCTTTATTTTAGGTTTGCAGCACACTGGTTTGGTTTGCACCTCATGACAAGAAGGCTGTGAGTTTGAACATTAATTGTTCTACATGTGCCGGATGGAGAACAAAGGCAGATGTGTTCTTTTAAAAAAGGACTGTTTTTACCATCAGATTAAGGTGTAAAGTTGGAACCAGAGGTTCAAGACTGGTTTCCACATGCTACAAATCACAAGCATACAAACAAATATGTCCTGGCAAGGGTACAACAGCATTACCTCAGAGGGACCAACCCAGTGACAAGCAGCTGTACTTCGAGAAGGCACTTTATTTTCTGAGTGTAAACACACACACACACACACACACACACACACACACACACACACACACACACACACACACACGGTCCAGCTAGAAAACAGCTGAAATGAAGCAGAGAACACTGTGTTTGGGTCGGCTGAGTGCTCAATTTAAAATTCTACTGCTGCTGTTCAGGAGCTGCACGGGCAGTTGAATCTTAAGTAGCTGTAGTTCCACTGCCAACGAGGCTGTCGAAAAGCAATTACCGGGGGATAAGCTGCAAAGGTAATGGCTAAGATAAGCCAGAGATAAAATGTGAAGTGGTGACATCCACTGCCAAAGGAGGCATGTAGATAAAAACAAACAGCGAGACAATCCAGAGGAGACAAGTTGAAAGAAAAGTTGCACACTGGCTTAAATGTAATTCCCCCTCCTGAGTGTTGACAAGCGAGCTCAGAGCAAGCAAGAGAGTGAAATCTGAATATCTTACCCAGCATGCCTTTGTTGGGCTCAGATAGACACATGTCTATTTGAGCACTGGGAAGCACGAAGCCAACCACAAAGATCTCCACGCCGTCCGCCATTAATGCCAGACCCAGGACAAAGTAGAGTGTCCACTGGAACTTCCCATGGCCACACTCCTGCAGGATGGTCTCATACTGCTGTGCCAACTCCTCCTGATCTTTTCTCCTCTCGCCCTCATAGGCTGAAAAATCCCTGAACTGCTGTGCCTGAGCGGCTGTCACGCCATCAATGCTGCCAGCCTTGCCTGAGTCAGCTCTCGGGATGCCCTGGTACTCGCCCTCATAGATCTCATCATCCTCATCATGTCCTTCAGTGGAGTCGCTGTGGGCTTCATCATCATTGGCGCGACTGTCGTTGCGATAATACCCACCGTCGTTGCTGGGCACGCCGGCGTAGTCGTCGTCATCATCTTCCTCCTCGAATCGCTTATAGGAGCGTTTGGTGTATTCATCTGTCATTTTGTCCATGCCACGCCCCACCTTCTTGCCAACCTGCTTCTTAGCAACTTTTGCAATGTCCTTGGCGCCGCGCATGAAATCTGAGCGGCTGTCTCTGTAGCGACCGTCATCATCCATCTTGGATGTTTAGAGGTGGTGTTGTGGTGGTCAGTTACTGCGGGGAATCGGAGGTATCAGGAGCAGCCCAGGCACATGAGTGTGCAATGGGGATTTTTGTGAGCTGATGAGTTCAGCACCGAGGACAGCTCCCTGCTCTGCTGCTGATGGAGTCGGCTCAGACCAAATCCTGTGGAGAGGCAAAGAAAAGGGTGGTGTTAGCATGAGTCATATAATTCCTGTCAGGAGGAGACACATTTTTAAACAGTCTATATTAAAGGTAATTAATACTGATACGCACAGGACCACTGGCATTCACATCGCACTGACATTTGCAGGACATATTAGCTGGCTCAGCACTAATGATGGGAGGAAAAAAAAAAGGACATGACAGTTTTAAGGAGCTGAGTCTGGGAGCTCAGTGGCCTGTAATAGTACTTATCTCAGAGCTCTATCCACAGCTCAGTACAAATATCACTGTGGCATTTACAGTGGTGCACCACAGAGCTACCTAACACATAATGGTCCATGCTGCAACACAGCCCTGTGCAATTAACAAGAGAAGAGCTGCAATGTGCTGCAGCAAAGGTCAACATGTACAGAAAGTGCTGCCACTGTGAGGGTTAAATTCAAGTTCACACTAAGAAGACTCATGATTACAATCTATTCAGACATTAAATACTTTAAAGTCAAAACCAGCCAAGTCTTATATCAGTTTGTTTCATGTGTCATTTCATGCCATGAACGGCATCCTAACCCTAAACTCTCTGCATGCTATTTACCTTCATAAAGTCAGATCATAATATTACTTCAAAGTGGTCTGGACAGTCATCTTTATTTATAAAATATTTAGTGTGTATAGAAAAGAACTTGTCTTCTCATTGAGCCATAATTTGCCATGGTGAATCAGCGGGGCTCGCTGCTCTTTTCCATGACACCTCTGTCTCTGTGATGCTGCTCCTTTTGTCTCGCTGACAGAAACGTGCTGCACCAAAAGAAAAGGCTGTAATAGGCTAAACAAACTGAGCATTCACTGTAAGTTTCATTGAGCATTTGGCATCCTATGAACTGTTCCCAACTGGAAAGATTAATGTGATGGTTCAGATTATTAAAGGGATAAAATGTGTCAGATTTTCCTACTCTAACTTTTCCTTTTTTCACCTCTTCTGGCCCTTAGAAATTCTCAAAGGGGGTCTAGTATTAATTTTCTTATTTTCTATCATATGTCCACTCTTATAATGGTGGATGCTCACATGAAACATGGCAAAAGTTTTACAAAATGAGCTCAGCCAAAGGCTCAGGGTTCAGACAGCGAGTTCCTGTGATATCAGTGTTGTCACTATTTAAAAGCCTGCACCAACAGAACCAGCTGAAAGCTTCAGTGGGTGCATACAGTAAATCAAATTAAATAATTAGTAAATTCTGAGACACAAAATCTCTCCAGCCCATGTCTACACTTAATGAAAGCCTATAAGCAAATATTGCTTCATTTTAAGAAATCACAGTGAAAATAACAGTTAATAAAGCACTACTGTAGCCCAGAGATCTGCATTCAGAGTTTCAGAGCATAAAGATTGTTTACTGTTTGCCTGCAGCGATGATAAATCTTCGACATGTATGTGCTCAGGAGAACAAGCAGAGATGACGTGTCCCTGGAGAGAAAGTCTCTGAGGGTCAGCTGCAGCTGGAGCAGGCACTGAAGTAATTTTAGCAGCTTTCCAGCCTTTGTAAAGAGAGCAGGAGCAGCAGCAGCAGCTCAGTGGGAGAGAGAAAGAAAATGTTCAGCCTGAAGGATCAAGCAGCACCCAACATCACGACTACAAACACTGGCTCAGTGTTCTGCACCAGGGCAAAAGGAACAGCACTGTATGCCTGTTTAGTCTATATATAATTAATATACAAACACACTATAATGTAAATATAGTGTGGAGGGGTAGGGTCACATTGGTATTGCCAACAATTATAAACATTTTTACAAAGATTAGATGAAATTACTACAACCTTGTTTACTGAACTGTAATCACTAAACAAACACTAAATATGGGAACCTAAAGTTTTCCCAAAAAAGTACAAAGTATTCTCATCCTTGCTTAATCCCAAGTTTTTGTCTTTCGTATAGTTCATATAGCTCCCTTTCTACTCCTTCCCACTAAAATGGCTAAAATGGAAAGGCAGCCTCTTCTGATTGGCTGCCCCTCATAAACAGAATATCTAACTGGCAAGTGGGTGGAGCTTCAGTGCTTAGTGCCGGAGCATTAACACATAAAAATGTCCACACTCACTGAAATCATACAGAGATAAGAGTAGGAAAAACTGTACTATGTTGTACTATGTATAAAGTGTACTATGCTGCCTGAATGATTAGGGAGTGATCAGATAAAACAGACAGAGCTGTGATCAATAAATCGGTGAAGCTTGTAATTAGTCAGAATCAGAAAAAATGCCAGGCACTGCGACTGGGCAGTATTAAATAACACTGCGTTAAGTGCCAAGCTGGCCTCATCATCATTCTTCCTGCTCATTAAAAAAAACAGCCAATTTGTAAAAGTGTTAACAAGTGCATAATGATATTGTTACAGCAAGAAAATGACAGATGCAAATAGAAAAGAGGAGGGAGGATGTTAAGCAGTAGGAAGGTAGGAGGGAGGGAATCCCTGAAAGCTTCCTGTGTAGCCTCGGGGGTGATGAACAGACAGACTGCCAAGCCAACATCACACGACCCCGAGGTCTGCTGGGACGACAACTGAGTTTCTAAGAACAAACCCACTGAGAGCCAGCTGAAAGTAAGACTCAAGGAGATGGGAGAAAACTGCATCAGTCAGATCCTCCTTCACTCTGGTTGTCAGGATTAGAACAGCACAGCAAAATAAATACAGAGATTACAGAATCCATCCATCCATCCATCATCCATCCATCCATTTTCTTCTGCTTAATCTACTTAAATATCACCTGCATGTCACCAAGAATCTCCAAGAATGCCTGTATAATGTAGCACTTTAAATTATACAGGCAGGAAATTACAGATTAAAGGTTGGTGAAGTGCATCAATCACAAACATGTGGAGGTCAAAAAGTCAAACATTTGGGGCTGCATGGCGGGGACGAGCAGTCACAGTTACATCGATTTCTTGTGTACATAAGTTAGTGGAGTCTCAGTGGTACCGTGTAGGTTTCTCACATAACCAAGTGGGACAAAAGCTAATATCTGTAGCTGAATTACAGCTGAGTTATTGCTTTGGATTTTTTATGCTTACAGCGAGTCCCTTAAGGCCGCAGGCTTTGGACGGATTTTGACAGAAACTATTCAAGCCGGGGCTCAGACGTAATGCTTCTTATAGTTAATTCAGTATCAATTATCAGTCCATCTATTCCTCATTGTTCATGCTGAGGTCATCTTAAAAAGCCTGGAGATCTTTGTTTCCCACATATTCTCACTGTGAAGGGCAGCATCGCATCATGAGCAAATGTTGTGAAAGACATTTGGTGCTTTGTCATCAGCCTGGATCTCGTCCTGCTCACTGCTCATTTTCAGTCTTCACTTGCATGTTTGTGTTGCAGTTCATGGAGCTCCAGCCAGGAGATTCAAACATGTGCCATTAAGAAGCAAAACAAGCCTCAATGTTGTTACAATGGAGATAAAAAATAGATAAAAAATTAGAAACATATGGAGCGAGCAGGATAAAGGCAGCACAGACATATTACCAACCTGCTTTGCCTTGCTTGCTCAGCTTGGACTCACATGTTCACCTGCTGTTAATCAATCTGTTGCTTGGTCAATGAGTCCCAAAAAATGACAAGGCAAGGAATGATGCAACAGAGAAAACCGAGACAAACTGAGACAAAGATTTAAACATCAGCAAATACCTTTGACTTACAGACTTTATTCATCCCTTAAAGCCAGCAACAGCCATGGTCACAGTCCTTATGCTTTCAGGTTGTCAGTCCTAACAACTATTTGGAACAAAGGATGCCTTGGATTCAGAGATGCACTGATTAGAATGATCTCAAAGAATGTTTTTAGCTTTAACTCAAGAACTCATCCACACAAACGTCTAATGGGAGAAAATAAGCCAATGCCAAAGTATCCTTTGGCAAGATACTGAACCCCGAATTGCTCCTGATGCATCACATTGGAGTGAATGTTGGATAGAAAGCACTTGTGCTTTTATGAATGTGTGTGAATGGGTGAATCAGGCATGTTGTATAAAGTGCTTTGAATGCTCACGCAGAGTAGAAAAGCGCTAAATAAGAAGTTTATATCTTTTGTTGCTTCAGTTTAACCATCTGCCTGACACAGAGTTGGAAAATGTCCCTTACTTCTTATTCCCTCTGTACCGTCTGCAGGCATTCCAGTAGACAACAACCACAAACCTAAAGGGAGCGTTCTCAGCAATTTACATCCACTTTCTTGCATCGACAGCACCATTCCCTTCACGGCTGTCCCACCATCAGCTCTCAACAGTGCAGCTCTCATGCTGTTGAATGCCTGTTCACTCAATAAAGCACTACTAATCCACGATATCATTACTGACAGGAACATTGACTTCTTTTGCCTGACAGGGACTTTGTGTACATTCACTCCAAAGGTTGTGGTGGTGGGGTAGCTGTCATACACCGAGCTGAGATCCTGGTTAAAGAACTCCTTCTACCCAATGTCACCTCTTTTGTGTGCCTTGTTGTTAATCTGGGTGGATCCACGCAGCTCCAGGTTGTCCTTATCTACCGCACCCCTAAAGTCTGTACTAACTTCATGTCTGAGCTATCTGAGCGCCTGACCTCTATCTGCTCCATGTCTCCATCCACACTCCTACTTGGTGAATATTCATGTTGACTCCAATAGCTGTTTGTTCGAATTCCTGTCCCTGTTGGACTGCTTCAATTTCACGCAGCACATTAAAGGTCCCACCCACATCACAGGCCACACACTGGATCTGGATTGCTCTAAAGGCATAACTCTTTCCAATCTAAAGAGCCTGGACCCTGCTGTCTCTGACCACTTTGCAGTCTGATTTCCTGTTCCTCAGTCTAGGCTGTGCACCGAACATACCATCACATACAGGAACATCAAGACTATCAATGCATCGGCCCTGAACAACCTCATAGCTAGATGGGCTTGTTGACCACTATAACTCTGCCCTATCAAACAGCCTTAACCTTAACTGTCTCTTTTACCTGCTCTGCTCCACAGTTTACAAAGGAACTCCGTGCCTCAGTGACTCCAGTCCTAAAGAAGTCAGGTCTAGACCCTGACGACTTTAACAATTAACAGCCTGTCTCCAACCTTCCTGTCCTCAGTAAAACGACCATGAAACACAACTTTATCTCAGTACCAAAGCCTCCACCCAGCTCCCCCACAATCACTTGTTAAGTGTTTGCAGGAAATCAAAACATGGAAATGTAATTTAATCTACTCAAGTTCAACAGTAATAAAAGAGAGCTCTTGGTTGTGGCCCCCAAAGCCCTATTCCAGAGGTTTGGAGATCTTCTCTTTGACATAGATGGTTCCTCCATCTCACCATGACTACAAGTTCACAACCTGGGTGTGGTCCTAGACTCCACACTTTCATTCCAGTCCAGCTTCTTTCACCCATACAAACAGTCTCGGACACTTTGGTCCTCAGCCATGGGTCTGCTCTCTGTCCCTCGCACCAACCTCCATACAGTATCAGTCAAAAGTTTGGACACACTCACGTGTCCACATGTTTGACTGGTACTGTATATGGTAGATATATTTTCCTCTTTTAGAGTCTAAAGCTTTAACGTCCTCTAATCTGTGTTTTGGAAGCAGTTTTGAGAGTGACTGCTCTATCAAGTCAAAGCTTATTTCTATAGCACATTTAAACAACCTCAGTTGACCAAAGTGCTGTACAGGTTATACAAAAAATATGCTATGCATCAGTCACTAAATCAACAGTAAATATACACTAAAAGATTGATATGATTGAGAGACTGGGCAGCTCTTATGTGAAAGGGTAAGCTGCTCCAAAGATTAGGTGCCACCACTGAAAAGGCTCTATTGCCTCTGCTTTTAAGCGTGGATCCTGGCATATTCAAGAGCAGCTGGTTCATAGACCTCAGTGCTCTGGTAGGATAGGGTTTCAAACCACTGAGACTCTTAAAAACAAGTAATAAAATTTTAAACTGGAAGCCAGTGTAAAGAAGCCAATATGGGTGTAATGTGATCACGCTGTTTCTTCCTGTCTAAAGGTGACCTGCTGCATTTTGAACAGCTCGCAGGTAACGAAGTAACGACTCACCACAGCCAACATATAAAGAGTTACAATAGTCTAAACTCTCTCAAAGTCATGTGGCGGGAGGTAGGACTTCACCTTACTGAGGAGTCTTAATTGAAAGAAGCTCATCTTAACAACAGAGCTTATCTGTTTAATACATTTTAAAGCATCAAAAATCGCACCAAGGTTCCTTGCAACCAGGTGACAGTAAGAGGCAAAGAGACCAATGGCATCGTCATACCCATCTAAAAGGTGGGGTTGTCCAAAAAATGAATTTCTGTTTTACTTTTGTTCAGTTTAAGGAAGTTTATCTCCAACCATGACTGAATGTCTCTACTGTAAGACAGTTCATGAGTGCCTGGATAGAAGTGTGGCTGTTAGACTGTAAAGGCAAATATATCTGTAGGTCATCTGCAAAGCAATGGAAGGAGATGTTAAGCTTTTTAAAAATGGAACCCAAGGGAAGCATATGTAAAGAGAAAAGAATGGGACCCAATAGAGAACCCTGAGGTACCCCACAACTGAGTGGAGAAACAGATGACGAATACTGTCCTAAATGGACAGAGAAACTCCTGCCTCACAAATATGACCGGAACCATTTAAGGTCTGTACCTTTAATACCCACACATGATCTACAGTGTCAAAAACTGCAGTCAGGTCAGAGAGCACAAGGACTGCTGAATCACCAGCATCAAGAGTCAAAAGCAGGTCATTAAAGACTCTTAGAAGGGCCGTTTCTGTGCTATATCATAATTTAAAACCAGATTGAAACTTCTCAGAGATGCCATTTAAATCTAACTACCTTCTCTAAACCTTTGACAGAAAAGGGAGTTTAGAAAAAGGCCTGAAATTAGAGAGAGCAGAAGGGTCCAAGCAGCTGGGACACAACCAGACATCAGAGGACTGATTAGGTCAACAATACCTGGCCCAAGAGCATTAAAAACATCCTTGAGGTGATGGGGTGATATGCTGTCTCGTGTGCAATAAGAGGGTCGCATATGCTGACCTATTTCAGTTAAAAAGGACAGAGACAGTCCAGAGTGTGTCCCTGTTCATGTGTTGAACCAGACACTGACTCTTGGTCAAATTCTTGATCTCATTGAAACATTTAATCTCACTAGATTAAATGTTTCAATGAGATCAAGAATTTGACCAAGAGTCTGAAGTCACCACAGACGGGAAAATTAAAATTACCAACAATCAGAAACCGATCATAATTCACAGCTAGTCCTCCCACAAACTGCAAATTCTAGCAGGAAATCTTTGTTGAATTTTGGCAGGCGGTATATCAGAGCACACAGTACAGCCATATTTAAGATCCTGACAAATGTCTGCACCTCAAAGGTGAAGAAGGAGTCAGACGGTGACTGTCTACACTGCAAGTTGGATTTGAACACAGTTGCTAGCCCCCACCTCTGCCAGTAGTCCGAGGGGAGCTGAAAAACAAACAGTCAGGAGGAAGAAGTTTGGAAAATGGCCTGAACAGCGCGAAGGCCAGTTTCTGTCTGAAACATCCAAATTCACGTGAGGTGAAGAATCCATTCAGCAGAAAAGTCTAGTTTGGTAATGATCTGGCATTAGCGAACAATCATCTCCTCGTGGCCCGTTGTACAGATGCAGTTCAGAGGGCAAAGATTCCCATAATCCACACCATGACGCCTGACCTGTTTTTGCCTTGGAAGAGGAGACACCACAGGCAAGTTAGGCTGGCCCGAATGAACAGGAAAAACAGGCTGGATCCACCGAAGTCCCAGCGATAGTTGGAGACAATCCACCAGAATAGCGGCCGGTATCAGACCCGCAGGCAGACCTCAAGTAAGTCTTAATTCTTAGCAGAACACCTCCACGCTTCCCCCGTCTTCTAGAACCCATCCTCCTCGAAGTGACGGCAGGTGAGCGACACAGGTAAGCCGGTATAGACGCCAGGAACGGTGGAAAGCTTGAGGTTTGCTCACCCAGATTGTGCTTTATCCAAGTTGTGTGGGATGATCTGATAGAAAAAAGCGCTTGGCGATCATACACCAGAAAAGCAGAGACATCTGACAACAAACACAGAATAAAACAACAGCAAACAGTGATCCAACCAGACCTGACAGACGGCTAGCCGCACACACTGGCACCATCAAGAATATACCAAAAGGCACGTCAGCCGTAATGGTTGTGCTTGCTGCTGCAGAAAAATTAATTTCATGGCTCCAAAACAACTGCTGAGAGAGCAGCGAGTAATAAACTGAGACTCCAGCCTTTATTCACTATTCTCTCTGAAATAAATGAGCAGCAGAGCAGGAAGACACTTTGTGTTCTGCAGCTTAAAGGCTGTTGCACAATTTCAAATGAATCAGTGATATGACCTGAAAGGAAAATATACACGCTGAAATGGAAGGAGAACAATGCACTGGAGTCAAGTGTTTAAATGCTGATTCATCCTGATGAGTGCTCCACAGAGAGCTGCCTGAACACTGAAAACGCTTTACAGTGGAAGAAGTCCTCCAGAATGACAAAAGTCAGTCAAAACGAATCGAGGAGGCCGTCTCGGCCGCTGCTGTGATCACCTGTTGTTCTGCATGTTTGGGTTAGTGCCGGTAAAATGAACTCAGAAGGGCATCTGTGCCTAATATTATTTCACCTTATTTCCAGCCATTTGGTCCCGTATCAGCCGTCAGCATCACCTCTGCAGCATCACATGTGAGACAATAAACCTGTTTTTTTTTCACTATTTTTAGCCATTATAAAGCCACCTCTACATCCAAGCTTACATAGTAAGTATAGATGTAAGACAATGCGATTACTCGATTAATCGATGGAATAATCGATGGAGTTTTCAGTTACTAAAATAATCGATAGTTGCAGCCCTAGTCACAACCTTTCTACCAGGGGGACTCGAGGCCCCTCTGAATATAATGAAGGAGCCCATCATCTTCTGATGAGCCTTTCACAGGACAGAGAGCTGAGATGAGAGTGGATGCTGCCTGACTTGCTGCCCATGAATAACAAACAGTTTCATGGAGTGCATGTATAGGGTTATATATAGGAGTGCAGCTGTGGCTGCTTCTTCAGCACTCAAAATATCTCCCTGTTCACAGATTTTCAGTAAATACGCACTTCTGCTGCCCTTCAGTTGGTTTATAGTAACGGCCGGATGAGCCGTGCAGTGCAAAAGGTGATTGTGAGACAAAGCATTTCTTCAAACAGTTCTGTCATCTCCAATGAAGTGTAAATTGATGATAA
Organism: Archocentrus centrarchus; assembly: GCF_007364275.1. Taxonomy (NCBI): domain Eukaryota; kingdom Metazoa; phylum Chordata; class Actinopteri; order Cichliformes; family Cichlidae; genus Archocentrus; species Archocentrus centrarchus. Next base: position 1,333,628 of record NC_044361.1, read on the forward strand.
ATTAACAGTCGAATGGGGAACCGAGCAAATACTCTGCCTGTCGTTGGCTGCTGCTGAAAGACGTAATTATGTAATCCTGTTTTCTTCTAGTGAGCAGAGATGATGCCAGAGGGATGGGAGGCGCTGCCTCACACACAACCGCACACAGACACACGTGCAACATAAAGCGCGGCAGGCTAAAAGCATGCTAACAAAAAATAGCAGGAAAAAATCTGGGAGTTAAATAGATGATGCTGTCTTCAGTCCTCGCACTGATGGAGGAAAAGCTTCAGCAAATACTAAAACATCTCTCCTGAAATAATTTAATGCACAAGGATCTTTGGTCTGCTAATGAAATGTGTCAGTAGGCTACTGAGGCTCATAAGTCACAGTCATAGCCGGATTTGAAAAAGTGGAGAGATGAACAGAGACGTTGCTGTAACACTGCACCAGGCATGACCTTTTTCTGAGGCAGCAAACACTGATAACTGTCTGATCTCTAATTAAGCCATCTAGACACATTTGTGGCTGCCACAGTCACTCACACAGGCCTCTGCTCTCTGAGGTGTGGGCTCGCACTTCCCACAACAGTGCATCACACACACATTACCAACCAGGCCGCCTTCCTAAAGAAACGGGCTCTGCTGGTCCAAAACATTCCAGCACCACATAACAAAGAGTTCAGTCACTCAAATAAGCTAAGGTCATGACATGCTAGTGCATATACATGTGTCAGTCAAGGCAGCCAGGCTTTAATAATGCATATCTGTACAGGAGTACATGGACATCTATGGGGACTGACTTACATTTGAAATAAGCCCCAAGTGGCCGTTTGAGGAACTGCACTCTTTGGCTATGAAGTGTTGATGTGTCCGTACTGTGTGACCAGAAATGATTTAATTACTGAATCTCAGATGAAGTACATCAGCCCTTAAATTTGGAGCTTTTTCGCACCTCTGAAACTTCTGCTCCACTGTGGGGGGAAAGTAAAACATACATTGATGCTTTTATGTGTGAGAATGGATATTTTTTAATTAGGCTTTGGATCTGTTCCCCATTAGGACATGATAATGTGATCATTGATTTATTGCTGCTAGCTACAGCTATCTGTAAGCTTTGCTGATCGTCATTTCAAAGAGCACTGGAGATTCCCATCTGCCACTAAATTAGGCTAAATGATGAGGCACTTCTATCAGCACCAGTGTATAACCACCATTCACAACTCTGACGGCCTTGAGCTTTCTTTACTGCACAGGAAAAACAGCATCTGCTAAACTGAGCTAGTAAAATAGATGTTCTCCTTGACGCCAGGCTGTGGCACTCACTGATAGGACTGAGACATTTTATTTTGTGGAAATCTAAGACCCACTTAGCAGCGGACAGATTCTGGCCCGGAAAAAGATAAGCGGTTATGGGCTGAGAGAAGATGGATGAGGCAGAAGAAATGCACAGTTCACGGAGCAGCAGCATCGCCCTGAAACCTCTCCACAAGCCTGCACTGAAAACACTGTGTGAATAAACTGGCTTTGATGAAATCCCATCACAGTCACAGCTCAGTTTGATGCACATTTTAGACCAATGAAAAAAAGACTATTCATCACATGATCGCTGCTAAACTTTGCTCACGACAGAAATAGAAACACTGCTAAAAGGCACCGTATCTTCGACTCATCTCAGACTGAAATCATCAGAATAACGCAAACTGTTTATCAGAGGCGACGGTGTTGTTGAAGCATCTGAAAGAAACAAGTGTTTTATTTGAGAGTCACAGACTCTGTAACACTTTCCATCGTGGCCTGATGTGCTGCTTTCTGAGATCTTTTTGTCGTGGTCCCCGGGTCGGGGATTCAGGGTTTTGAGAGGATGTATGTTCTAGTTCTTTCTCTTTCCTTTGAATATAGGAATTCATAGTTCTGGGTTCATCTTGGTTCCTTGCTTGGTGTCCTGTGAGTTGGATTGTGTTCAGCTGTGCTCCCTGATTGTGTGTATATACTGTCTGTGTTTCTTCAGTTCGCTGTCATGTTGTCGTCTGTGGCTTCCTGCCTGCTGTGTGCTTTCCCGTCTGTCTGTGCCCTGTTGGTCTGTTCTGCTCCATCAGTTGTTTCCAGCTGAAGTTTAAGTTAACTCCTCGAGTCCTGCATTGGGGTCCTAACCTGCCTGCCACAGCACTTTACATGACACTTTTAGCCTGCTTCACTTTGTCAGATTTCAGTGATTTCTTCATTCAGCAGGTCTGGCAGCGATCAGGCCGCTGAAATTAAACTCAGTTTTCCAAAGAACTGAACTGAATCCACAGCGATGGAAGTCCGGACTGTGGAGTCATGGCCTGAAATTAAAACTCCACTTTTTAAAGACTGACCAGCAGTTTTGTTACTTGTTGCATGTCTTGTTTCCTCAGAGAGATGCACAGATCCATAAACACATCAGTTTTAGGTGGTGGTGTGAACGCCTGCAATAAAAGCATCAGATTCATGTAATATAATACACAATGATATAACACAATATTCAGGTTATGAAAATGATGACCTGTGGTGTCCCGTTATGCATTACAATAAAAGGTAAAAGCTTTGATGGATGACTTTTGCAGACTCTTATCTATGAAGATAACCCAGATGATCTCAGTAAAGCTTATTAATTATCACCCAGACTCTGCGTCCACTCTTATTTACACACTGAATTAAATCTTGATGCTCATTTGACAGCCCAGACGCTGTAATCAGGAAGCGTGACAGAGACGGGCCTGAGTGATGACAGTCTGTCTGTGCATTGCTGCAGGTGTGTGTACACAGAAAGCCTTTGTCACACCTGGCATTAAGAGAGCGATCCAGGTGGACTCAGATCACCCCAGCTGCAGGTTAACGGCAGGTATGAGTGAAAACTGCAGCGTGGAAAAGAGAGACGGAGGAAGGCCGAGCTCAGCGGTGACTCCTCCAAGCTGCAGATGGCTGCTAATGTCATGCAGCAAATGCATTTCTCCTGACATCTTTGATTTCACGCTGTGACGCATGTAGTGAATATCCTCCTCTGATTGTTCCCGAGGCTCAGCGCATCCTGATCAAGATGACATGCTGATAGACAGAAGAAAATATCCTGTAATGGGTTCATTCTCTAAATAAAAAGACACATAATCGGCTTAAAATTAATATAATTCTCAGTATATTTCAGCATACTTTGTCCCTTTCAGGGATGCAGCATAGTCTTCAAACCAGACATCACTGCGGGGGTGTCTGAGGTCGTGCGGTCAGATTCTTTGGTGCTATTTTAACACAAATCTCTTACAGTTTCTTGGCAACAACAAGCGCTGCAATCATCATGATCCAGGTAAGCTGCTGTCACAATCTCCTCTGAGGGCAATAAAAGTCCAACTAAAGCCAAGGCGTTACCTCGAGATGGCTCAGGCGCTAAAACTCTCTCACATCCATCTCACATCTCAACCCAGTTTCCTGCATCCTTCCATCTTTTGATGCCATTTTTTATTTATGATCACTGGAAAATGAACACAAGTCTAATCTAAGTAAATATTCACAGCCCACCTCCCGAGCACATCTGTGTTCATTCTCAGTTACATGCAGTCTATTCTGCTCCCCTGAGCAGGAGCGTTGCATTCTGGGTGGGGTCAGCGAGGCCCCTCCACCCGCCTCCCAAACAGTCAACAACCACCAACGCTCATGATAAAGCACGCTGTCCTCTGCCATTATGAGCTCAGACCACAGGAGCAGATTACATCCAGCCGCGGGTTCATTTTAAATCAGCTCGCTAAAGTGGAAAAGCGAGCCGAGCCGGCTGACTGTCTGTATACTGTACGCGTATCATTAGCTGTGCAAACAGAGCAGTTATGAACATCTACACACAGCTTACAGGAGATATAAGTGGGGATGCAGGAGGTGCTGCACGCTTGGTTTCTTGTTATTACTCATCCTTTTCATTTTTCTCTGTACTGAGCTGCTGTAATGCGCAAATTTCCCCGTCGTGGGATCATTAAAGTTTTATCTTATTTTTTGTTGTGTTTTGGTCCCAGTTATGATTTCAGACTGTTATCCTTTATTGTGTTTCTCATTGTTCAGCTTGTGCAGCTCTCTTGGGTTTCGTTGTGTGTTCTGCTGTCTCTGATATTCACTTCCTCGTCCTGTTCTGGCACTAACGCTCTTTGTGTGTCTCTGCTTGCTTTGCTTCTTCTGTTTTCCCTCCTTTGTAATCATCGGCTCTGCCGTTATGAGTTTCCTCTGTGTCGAATTTGTCTCACCTGAGTCCAATTAGCCAATCACCCTCCTGCGTGCCCCTCCCGAGTTGCAGGACTGCATTTGTTCTTTTGCTGACTCGAAGTCTGAAGCTCTGACTTCATCTTTGTAGCTGCTGCCGTGCTGTTGTTGTTTTTTGGACCATATTTAAACAACAGACACAGATCCCTGCAACCATAACTACAGCAATCATTATATTTATCAGGTAACTGATTAACATGGGAGTCTTTCTCAGGTCTCTGCTTGGTCTGTATTAAAAGAATTAAATAATGGATCAAGTGCTTCCCTTAAATATAAAATTATTTGCCAGAACAATTATGTGGTAAATGTGTTCAGTTATTGGAAGGCTATTTGGGTGGTCATTTCATTTCTACTTCGTCCTGATTGGGTTCCCAAACTTCCTCAGCTGGTAAAGGAGCAGCGAAGCGCCTCACCCAGTCTGAGCACAACCACAATACACAGAAAACGTATTTCAGCCTCTTGTATCCAGGATCTCCATCTTTTGGTCATTACCCAAAGATAAGGACCACAGGTGGAGTGAGGACAATCAGAGGGTTCTGGATTCGCTCTCCGGTCTCTGGCAGGCCTGTAATATTCCTGTTCCTGCACTGATCCATCAACAGCTCCATTTCCCATCTCTCATGAGTACGATCCCAGGATAGTTAAACGCCTTCACTTAGGGAAGCACTCCTGCTCCAACCCAGGAGGAGCGGCTTACTTAAAAGCATGTAAGGCTTCCCTTTAGATGGCTGATGATGCAAAAGTAAATTCAGAGTAAGTCAATTTCTGGTTAAAGTGTTTGGCTCATTTTTAATTCACTCTGTGGGACTGTGGCATCAAAGCTGAACTCAATATTAATCTGCCGTATTCAGGAGAACATGAGCCCCATCTATGTGTTTTTGGCTGCCGGTTCCCTGCTTATAAACCTCACTGAAATACACTGCAGCCTTATGCAGGATGAGGTGGAAAAACATGCGCGCGCGCGCGCACACACACACACACACACACACACACACTGACTTTTACTCGTCATCCTGTTCCAGCCAATTCTTCCTCGAGCAACTTTGAATTTCACCCAGCATTTTTCATCCGTCCTCATTCATCATTTTTCTATCAGCCAGCCTAGTCTGAGCATCCAGGGAACTCCAGCTGAGGCCGCGTGAATAACACATCAATTATTCATGTCTTGTTTTCCGGCCACAAGGACAGAGGTGCCTGAGCCGGCTCGTCCCTCAAAAGTGATGCATTGGTACGATAAACCACTCGTCGTCGCCTCGGTCCAACTCCCGCTCTTCCATCTGCACCAACCCCACTGTGACATCTGCACAGAGCCACACAGGAAGTGACAGCTATTCAGCTGCACCATGTTCCTGCATGGCCTCAGGCCCATCCAGGCTACAGACGTAAGAGGAGGGTGTGATATTTGGTTGGTATTGGCTTACTGGGTTGTAGCTCCATCCCAGTGCTGGGCTGTGCATGCACAAGTCCCCTCTGGGAGAATCTGCAGCCTAACTAGCATGACTCACATCACTGCTCCCCTGCTTAGTGTGTACCATCACCCTGGTGGCACCAAAGTGGCTAGCAACACCGTGTCAAACACTGTGATGTCAGCTCTCTGCAGCCATTTTGGTTTTCCACGCTGCAAAATGGACTGAAGAGCAGTCAGACTCAGGGCAGCCGCAGGGGTTCGGTTCAAATCCTGCAGTTAAAAACATCCTGAAAAAAGCTGTGTGGACAACATGAATGTGTCACAGCAGCTCGCTTTAGTGTCATTTTAGCTCATTAGTATTCAGCACTGGTGCACTGCAGCTTCAGTGCAGCTGACTGTGTGTCTGCAGAAACTGACAAATTATGAATATACTGCAGCTGCAGCAAATTAACCATCACTGGCAATAAGCTAGAGGTCTACAGTCATAGCAACAGCTCGGTGGGGGAGTACTGATGGCATTGAACCACCACAGTCAACGGCAGATTTCCATCTGCAGTATATCTGACAGCATGGTTCTGCTTTCAGACTTCAGTGACTTTCCATATGTGGAACGCCTAATGCAGGAAGAGCAGCACAAAACAGAGTAGGCATTAACACAATATGAGTGGGATTAAGACAGATACAGAATGGAAGGAGGAGCTGGTGGGTTGTGCAGTGGCTTGCAGATGTGCAGCAAATGTGGACAAACTAAAGGAGCCTAAATGGTGCACTCTAAATAAGACTCAGTATATTCCCGTGGTTACTCTGGGCTGAATGCTCCCATCAGACGAGTGCAAAGAAAGAAGTCTGAGAAGATAAAAGTTATTCTCTGTCATTTACTGTGTTATGTACTGCAAAGCAACACCAGTGCCTCCACAGAGGAGCATCCGAGAACATGCTGCAGGGATTACAGGGGGACATTACAAAGCTGCTGTAGGCCAAACTCTCATGTAGATATCATTAGCAGTGTGCTCAGACACTCTGCTGTGGCTCTTCTCTCCCAGTGAACAACAAGTGTGATGTTTTTTTCATGCTTGTGTGAATTTGATTGTTGCCATTACAAGCTTTGCTCTTGCATGTGAAAGCTGTTTGTGTTACACCGGAGCAGCGAAGTTTCATCTCATTACTGAGAACAGTTTATTCTACTGAACACTTGTATTTAAATTACAGCATCCATGATTCCTGGATAATCTCCTGTCAGTCCCTCCTTGAACATTAATGTTGCATTATCTACAGAATAAACAGACTATTATGCTATCACTCAAATTTCTCTGGTTGATTATTATTTTGTCTGTTTTTGACAACTCACTGCACTCAAAATATGAGTGTGTGTGTGTGTGGGGGGGGGGGGGGGGGGGTCTGTTGACTGATAACATGACTGATAAATGTCAGAGGGTGACGTTGGTAAAATAGTGCAATAAAAAGCTGAAAGGGTTTAAAACAGGTCAGTTATTCTTCATAAGGAAGACTTGTTTGCTTCATTGGCATAAGGGGCAAAATAAATAAAGACAAATAAAATACTGATATTAGAAATTGATCAAATTATCATTCAGAACATTTTGATCTGCTCAGATGTTCAACATCAGTGCATCAATAGTCACAGTCATGATCAGTACTGGTCTATATTACTATAACTATATTCTGAAGACAGTAATATTAATGGATGCTGAGAGTTATGAGAACACCAACAGCACCTGTGTACGAGCCTGGAGGCAGAAACCTCAGCGTTTCCTCCAGGATTATGTTTAATAGTCCAAAATATACCCAGCTAAAGCTCACTAATTTATAACATATTTGCTTAATCCACACTCACAGGGTAATTATATGAGGTTGTTTTTTAAAGCAGCTGCCTCAAAGGAAAAGGGATCAAACCACAGACACACAAAGCCACCATGACATCATTTCTTTCGCCATCACCACGTTACTGTTTCGAAACCAGACGTGAAACTGAAAGTCGTTAGCTGATGAGGATTCCCTGTTTTATCCTGTCTCTCTTTCATTTGTAGGAAAAATAAGATCTGACTCTAATGAAGTCCTCGGGAAAGTGTCTGTGGAGGTCTCAGAGTGAAGGAGCTGAGGGCCATTTTCCCATAAACCTCTATCAGCTGACTCGCCCCCTTCTGGCCATTCTAAAGAATGCAGGTTTATCTTTTGTGTTGTCTGGTTCAAACGCAGCAGCTCGTCGTCCCCGTGCTTGTGTGGGTTTCCTCCGGGACTGCTGGTTTCTGCCACTACACAAACATGCTCAGTCACTGTGACCTTGACCGAGTCACTGGCTTCCATTTAGAGGTGGTCCCTGAGTGCTGCACTATGGCTTCCCACTGCCTCTAATAATTATGATGGATTAAATACAGGAATCAATAAAAGATGTCTTCTCTCTACTCTGTGCTTCCCTTCCTGTCTGATTGATCGGCATCGAGCTGCTCGGTCCTTCCAGAAACCGCCGTCTGAAATGACCGTTATGTAAAAATTCCCATCTGTGAAATTGTTCTGATATTATGCGAGTTTGGGACTGTTGCAGTAAAGATGTATTATCACTGATCATCAGGGCCTATGAATCACAGAAGCATAAAAGCAGAAGACAGTACCTCTTCTGGCCGGTCACAAACAAATGCAATCTCAGCTGCTAATGGAGAGTTATGTGCTTGACACTAATTGCTGCTTGAACACCCCCACCACCATCTGGAGATGAGGGAAAAGGCCATCGATTACCGCTCAGTCTCACAGTAAATCTTTAGCAGGGAGGAGTGTCCCCGCAGCAGCATCACGAGCTGATGTGTCTGAAGAAAGCAGGCAGCACCTTGAAGCACCCTCTCAGTGCTGGAACAGCTGTGCTAATTGCTGAACTTGACAACACCCGGATGGAGTAGCTGAGGTGCGTAGCTGTGCTCCACTGTGCCGCAGCCTGTCATTTCTTCATTTCTCTCTTTTTTTTTTAGCTATTATGCAAATCTATCCGGCACCACTGCTCCCAGCTGCAGGAGAAACGAGTCGTAACTTGTGACAAGGCTAATCTCAGTGGACACACTGGAGCACGGCCCAATCAGCAGGGGCAGCAGGCGCAGAATGAGAACACCAAACAGAGCAGCTCCCTCAGCTCCTGTAAGCTTAGCAAACAGGGCTTTGAAAGGGAGCGTCAGCTTCACCTGCACGAAAATATGCAGACAACCTGTTTTTATAGAGCTGAGTGATGCGTCAGGTATAAACTATACAGAATAAATTGATAAATTATTATAGATTATTTTAAATCAGAAAACAGCCAAAGCTCCCATATAGAGATGAAGGTTGTTTTTATTCTGCTAAAAAAAAATGATCATTTTGTTTGTGAAAGGTCAGAATGTGATCTTATAATTATCTAAAACTCAAATATTTTCAGTTTACTTTCAGCAGTAACATCAAATTCTGACTTTTGAGAAGCAGAATCATGTCAGGTGTTATGTGATGTATTTGATTAACTACCAAAAACATCTAACGACTACCAAATGATGTCTGAAGAATCATTTTCACTTGCATATCTGCTGCAAACACCATAACAGCAGCAACTCAACTGGAAGTCAGACTGAACATTGAGCCAGTATGGAGGGGGGGGGGGGGTAGGATTTCAGCGCAGTGGTTAGATCAGGCCTGGTCCATCTCCTCCTGGTGCTTCAGAGGGAACACCCCAACCTGCAGGTCCAAAGGCTCAAAGACGTGCAGAGCAAGCTGCACAGAAAACAAACTTCCTGAAGAATAAACTGGTCATCACTGGGTGTTATTAAAGATCAACCATTATATTCCATTATGTTCCAAGCAGCCCTAGAAGCCTAATTAAAAGGATTACGCCATATTTTTTAAAGGGCTGTCAGTAATCCTGCAGGTTTGAAACAGGATCTGCTCCCCTCACTGCAACCCCTCCTGTGGGCTGGATGCATAAATAGCTCAGAAGCTGACTGAGCTGCAGTGATGGCTGCCGCAGGGACAAGACATCACACATGCAAAGTTGTAAAATGCATCATCTACACTGAATGGAGCATAAATTTGTTTTCCAGCAGCAATAAACCACAAGATTCCGCCCCCCGAACAGCACTTTACAACCTTTGCGGGCACAAACACGATTCCAAACAGCATCCCTCTCTGAGAGCAAAACCACAGAGAGAGCAGCAAAAATGCCCATCACTCTTTCTCCGTCACATTCTCCCTGCTGGGTTTCTACAAGGTCATTCTGGTGCACGACGCAGCGCACGAAACCCCGGCTGCACGGGCACCTTTGAGCATAAATGAACGGAAACACAAGCAGGGGAAACTTTCTAAATAGTGAGAGAAAAGCGCAGCGGGATTAAGGCAGTAAATTTGTGACCGTGCAGCGGTAACAGAAGGCGAAGCGGGAGACGCAGGAAGGGCAAGGGCATCGGTGCCAACACCGCCGCTAATTAGACCGAAAGCTGCTCTTTAAGGCCATTAAAACACAGCGTCACATCAGCTTCTACCTTTGCCTACATGCCTGAAACCTCTGCGCCGGGACGGATAGAGATGAGGATGGGTGTTAACGCACAGGACCTGCCCGAAGGAAGAAAGGAAGGCCCCCCCCCCCCCCCCCCCCCCCCCCCCCAAAAAAAAAAAAGCCTTAAAATCCTCTCCAACTGTTCATTAATTCTCTGCGCAGTTCTTTGCATACACGTGCAGGGGTCAGCGCATTGCGCAGCGCGGGCCTATAAACTGGTTTTTAATGATGAATAAATCTGGATTTGAGTCAGAAACGCACCGAAATATTCCTGCATGTCGCCCTCTTCGTGCAGGCTCACTTAAGGAAATTAAAAAAGTGACGTAAAGACAAAAAGTGGCTGATTAGAGAAGATTCGTCGTTTTCTTACCTTCCTGCGAGGATCAGAGCGTTATAGGGTGACCGGGATTTTCAGCGCAGGGACGTCACCCCGAGTACTGGAAGCAGAAAGGTACTGTGATGTACGCTGACGTAGCAGCAGAGAGCTGCACTCTCCTCCCCCCTCCGCCCCCTTTACTTACTACACAGCATCCTTCCTGCACGGAGACACCGCCCCCTCCTCCTCCTCCCTGCGCTCCCATCTCTCTCCCAGCAGACACCATTCCTCTCAGAAACAAGAGGGGGGCTCGCTGGTTTGTACATGGGGAAGTGAAGTGAAGGTGATTCATTTTTCTGCCCTGTGATTCAACCATTGGTGAGTATGAATACTGGAAGGTCCCGCTCTTTATACAGGACGCGCACAGCCAGGTAGAAAATGCGCTCTTCCCGCTCGCGCTCAGCGGAGCTCACACTGGGTCCGCGTGCACCAAATGGTTGGTGCAATGAAGTGTGCAAGACGAGCCTCTTCTTGCACGTGTTTGGGCTCGTGCCTGTAATTGGCTGTTAAAAGGGAAGGGGGGGGGTTCAGAAGGATGCGTGTGTTAGAAACCCTTTTGGATGCTGATATTTTAAGGCTGTGATACAAACACAACTGCAGCGTCATAAAGAAAAACACTGAAGCATGAGAGGAAAAATAACAGAGAATATGACCGGAGCTTATGGAGAATCATTTCTCTCTGTCAGCAGCGGTTTCATCCACTCGGTGTAAGCAGAGATGAGGTCCAGTTTTTCCAAGCAGGGATCGTAAAGGAATTCAAAGTTCCAGCTTGGACACTGCGGACCTTTCAGAGCAAGAAAAGCGCAGATGTTAAAAACACTGACTTGAATTTATCTGACAGTGTGGTTGGTGTTCAGAGCAGCTGTAGCCCTGTTTACTGCACGTTTGTAGGCAAACTACAGAAATGCAGGTTAGTTAACTTCCACTGATGCTATGAGATTATCACTGAACAGATGATATTCGTTTCGGGCTTTCTGTGTTACTTGTTGCCAGCTGGGGCCTTTCAGTGTGTGGGTTCTCTCCTTCCTTCCACAGTACAGACACACGTGTGAATGGTTGGCTGTGTGTCTTCTGCTGCTGTAGTCCATTCAGAGATGCTCTTCTGCATACTCATCCAGAGGACTGCAGCTCACTGTCTGTAAACCCCACAGACAGCTGTGAGAAAATCACATCAATAAGCAGTTTCTGAAATATTCAGACCAAGAAACGTGATGAGAGATGCTTAAAGCATCTTTCTGTCTCATTCTGGTGCTCAGTTTGAACTTCAGCAGGTCATCTTGACTGTTCTGCATGAATGCATGCTCTGAGCTGCTGCCGTGTGATTGGCTGATCAGATATTTGCATTAATGAGCAGTTGAGCAGATGTAACTAATAAAGTGGCTGGGTGGTGTAAATAAACAGAAATGTGTCTTTCTCATTGGGGGTTCAGTTTGATTTGGTATTTATTTCTGATAGAATTTGCTGTGATTTTCTTGTGTCCCCATCAAAAAAAAATCCCTGGAAACACCCGTGCTGAGGATACCATCACCTTGGCTCTGATTGGTCGAAAACCGTGCCCACCCTCTGTGTGTAGCGCCCCCACTGTGCCTTCAGTGTTTCGGACTTCCTGTCAGATTTTCACTGACACTGCAGCTGTGGTCTGATGATCATCGGGAGCTTCAGATCAGATGAGGCCTTTCAATTAGCTTCAGGCTTTCAGCTGCTGTTGTCTGTTTGGGTCATCTATCGATCAGATTGGAATAGAGAGCTGCTGTCTGCAGGAGCCGGTCCCTCCGTCCTCTGTCCTGCTCGTGCTGACAGTGGAGGGTGATGAAATTGTGTGAAGCCTCACATTATTAGAAAGACAGACCCATCTTCTGATCCCCTGTGAGCAGCACCTGGCAGCAGTGTGCAGGAAGAGCTCCTTCTTTTAAAAAAAACCTCTGGCAGATTTAGGCTCAGGGAGGAGCAGCCATCTGCCACGACAGGCTGGGTAATGAGGAGCAAAGAGAGGCTATCAACATCAAACAGGACAAATCAGAAACTACAGGAGAAAGAAGACAACAATGACATGCAATGGCCTTTAAACACATGGAGACTGAATGGAAGACAAATGCTCAGTGGGAAGTCCTCCAGCAGCCTGAGCCACCTGATCCAGCTCTGATTATGAAGGTCTATCATAAAGGAAGCCTTGAAGTCCTGGCTACCTTCCAACAGTCCTTTTGGTTTAGGAAGTTTCCTAACTGAACAAAGTGACTCAGAAGTATCTGCAGTCAAAATAAGAGCTGTTTGAGTTCTCCAAATGCTTAGGAAAGGAGCCTCAGTGCTTCCTTTACCTCCTTTAGCAGAGGATACACTGGTACCATCCTTTATGGAAGGAGATGAGAACAAACCTGACAAAGTGGTGCAGATCACGTAAGTGTTAATAATAATATCATTTTTCATTTCATGCCATAAAATGTTTTGAATTTTCAACAGCCTGCTAAACACAGCTGAACTCTGAATGTCATGATGGATGGATGGATGGATGGATGGATGGATGGATGGATGGATGGATGGATGGATGGATGGATGGGTGGGTGGGTGGGTGGGTGGGTGGGTGGATGGATGGATGGATGGATGGATTTATGGATGGATGGATGGATGATGGATGGGTGGAAGGATGGGGGTATGGAGGGATGGAGGGATGGATGGATGGATGGATGTTGGGGTAAATTATTATGATGCTGTAATCAAAGGGTGATCTATTAGCACACAATGACTTCAGTAATAACAGCACCAAGAAAAAAGCAGCAGGCCCAGTGAAGGAGAGAATGATGTAGGCCTGAAAACAGCAAGACAGTTGAGACCAATGAGAGGATGAAGGACGATCAATAAGTTTCTGATGTAGAGGATAACTGTTCTGATAGAACTCGCTGGGCGCTGTGTGTGAGCTCCTATAAACCTGGAAACTGTGGAACAGCTGACCTGTACGACGTGCAGAAGAGCACAAACCATCGTTAACCATCAGATGACGAGCAGTCCCTGTATTAATGAAGGGACGGTCACTGTGCTTTATGGATTAATGTGCGCATTACTCAGTTTTTCTGCACTTTGCAACAATCAGCCATGAATGTAACTCACTGACAGTCCCACAGATTCAACAGAGAGAATTTAATCTTTGTGTGTTTACTGCTGAGACAAAGACAGCTGTTAACATCTGCTGTGTTTCATAAACATAACTGTGTTATAGCGAAGCAGAAATATGTGGGGCTCTAAAAGCTCAGCATAAAGACTGATCCAAAGCTCTGCGCTCACAATCTTTGAGCCACCCAAAGTTACAGTTACGCACTTGTTGTGATGACCTCTCACCCCATCACAAATGAATGAACACCCCTGGAAGCAAGTTTGCAACCACAGCAGGTGTAGGACACGCTTTCTTCATCATTCGATTTTAAGCTATTAACAGTAAGTTGCACACTGCAAACATCAGTAAATCATGTTTGCACAATTCATTTAAATATTCTGCTGAAAGGGAACCTCCTGCAGGTACATGTGCACAGCTGTGACCCACAGAACTGACACTGTGTAGTAAATCCAGCAGCCACAGGGTGTAAGTCAGTCTGACCGTATGGATGTGCCTTTGTCTTTAAATGCAGCCTTTGTAAGTCAGTCTGACCGTATGGATGTGCCTTTGGCTTTAAATGCAGCCTTTGTAGTGAAGGAATATTTCTCCGGTGCTTCTTGTTGAAGTGCCCTGCAGAAGCAGCAGCAGAGGAGCACGTCGTGGTGAAGTCAAATTGGCACATTGTCACTTCAACATGGCGGACATCCAGCATCACATTGTTAAGGAGACGACTGTAAGGTCAGTGGAACTCTCAGCGCACCGCTTTCTCCTTTTCCCAAGTCCTACCCAGCATTCCTGGACCTCGATGATACGAGACAAGAGGCACTTTTGGAGTAGACTAGGAGCTGGTTCCTCAGCGGCCTGTTGGCTGAAACCACAGAGAAGTCTGCAGTCTGAGAGCGAAGTGCTCTGTTAGTATAGTATAATATGGTACTGTGAGTTGGGGCCGATCATTCAGGACTTGGTATTGGAGAAGATATTCAAATTCGGAATATAACGGGGGGAGAGAGAAGCTAATACAGGAGAAAACCGAGCTGTTTCTAGTGTTTTGGATCAGCTGAAAGCTCTCAGGAAGCCTTTTGTGTGTCATGAACCTGACCTGAATGCAGGCAAAACAAAAGACGAGTTTTATTAACAAAGTTAATAAAACAGTGACGAGCAGGCGGGCAGTGAAACATGGGGACTGGACAGGATTATGTATACACAGAGCTCTGATTGGAAAAGGCAGACAGAACAGGACACGTCAGAAAAACTAACCTTCAACGTTGAGCAAGAAGGAACCAAAAGACAAACACAGTGAACACAAAGAGGCAGAATCCACAGATATATCAGTGACCATGACCATATCACAGTGGTGGATACTCATATTAAACATCATGAGGCCAGCCTTTGGACCAAAGCTCAGGTTTCAAATGGCTCTTTTGTCTCTTTCTCCTGTTATTTTTCCTACTTCCTGTTTGTGGTCTTCCTGTGCTCCTCTTTTCTTTCCACAGCCAGTCCAGGCAGATGGCTGCAGCTCCGGAGCACGTACATGTTCGTGTCCGTCTGCAGCTGTTGGCTCTGCAACAAAATGTTAGTTCATGTGTGATTTAATTACTGAGCAGAATCAAATTTCCTGCACACGGTAACTCAGTCAGGGCCGGTTTAATGTGCTTCTGGCAGCGCTTATCTGCAATTCATTACAGTAAACGCTGTATGAATCGCACCAGCAGGAATCACAGGCTTTATGTAACCCTGCAAAGGGACTTGAGCTGCTTGAAGCCTGCAGCATTACCCTGGGTGAAAATACTAAAAACCCTTCATTAAGCTCAGCACAGAAAGACTCAAACCTTCACAAAGAATTTAAATTTTCTTTTAGTAGAAACAGAGTAGAAATGTAGTTCTGGTGAAGAACTGCATTTGTGTGGATCATTTACTTCAGTGATAGCTCAGTTATATCGAGGTTTATCGAACCGAAGAAATTTCGTAAAGGTTTTTTTACTCTTTGAAAATTACACGTTGGAATTAAATGCATTTTTCCTCAGTGCTGTATATGATTAAAAGATTTATCATTTTCATCCAATCTTAAAAAACAACAAGCAGCACAAAACACGAGTCCAGAACGACGTCTGAACATTGTTTAATTTTTCCTACTAAAGCATCCAGAGTTCTAATTATAAACATGGAAATCTGGAAATCTGAGAGGAAAATATTGTAGATTTCTGCCTGAAAACTGACAGATTTTAAAACCATGTTTTGTATTGAGTGGGGAGCATTACCTGGAAGATTGGGGGGGGGGGGGGGTCCACCAAGAAATGTCAAGCCCCTGAATTTCTTCCTTTCTGAATAATTTTGTCTTTTCTGCATCAGTTTATGATTGGAAGTGTTTTTATTTGCATAAAGGGAAACAAAATCAGGCAGCATGTGGCTGTTTTCATAAGTATGTGTCGCAAATATTGAAAATGATGTGTCTATATATATGACTGAACTACGGAGGTCTTTTCAGAGGCCTTCACATCCTGCTCCCACTCATCTGCTAGTGTCGCATCTCCATCAAGGCCCACCTCAGGTATCTCTGACTGTTACACCTGATCTGAAGGCTTAAAGGAGCATGAAACAGGAAACAAATAAAGTATGACTCAAATAAAGGTTTAATTCAATAAAGGAACAGCAGCAGCTGCATTTTATTGTCTCCCTCCTATAATGTCTGGTTAAACGGGGGGGGGGCTTTGAACTTGGGTTAAGGATGAATATTTGTCGCCATCTGGTGGCCAAATGCTGCAAAACTACAGTAAAAATGTCTCCGTGAAAAACTGCTGGAAAATTCTGAACAGGGTAGAAAACAGAGACGGTAATAACTGATAAGAAATTAGCTAAATGTACAAAAACCTCTGAAAGCGCGTCACTGTGGATAAATCGATCTGATTGGTTGAGTGTGTAGCACACACAGAGCAGCGGTATCACCACCACTAAATAAAAAGTCAAATAAAGATATTTTTAATAAATTATTGATTTGATTTGTTTGTTTGTTTTGTCTTCTTGGATGGGTGTTCTGTTAACTGTAATTTCCCCACTGTGGGATCAATAAAGTATCATCATCATCATCATTGTTGTGTAGGGATAAAGAACATATCAAATGATAGATACAAAATATTTAAAGCTTTCAAACGCACTGTTACTGCACATGTGTATATTTTTGAATTAATTTAATGAAAAGGCACTGAGACATTTTAATGTATTACAAATCAAACTCTCACAGACCAAAATGCACTGAACTGGATTTAAAATCAAACTTGTAATGAGATTATATTCATTAAGGAGCAGGTACAGACACACTGGGGCTGTCTGTAGCTTTACAGGATTATTATTATTATTATTATTATTATTATTAATAAAATATAACAGCAGGTACCAGCCTGCCCGTTTATTTCTAACCCTCGTCAGTATTTGAGGTATTTTGAGGCCATTTCGGTGTCCTGCTCCACTTTGAGCTCATTGGTGAGATCCGGTCAGGCGTGTGTGTGTGTGTGTGTGTGTGTGTGTGTGTGTGTTTCTGCGGAGGAGGAGGAGGAGGAGGAAAGACAGGAGCAGAAAGCAGCGCGCACAGCAGCTTGAAATGAAAGCTGCGCTTTGTTTACGTCCCTCCAAACGCCCGCGGACGACGATCATGATGATGATGATGATCATGACGAAGGCGCATCTTTTTCATTCGTCTGCGTAAAATCGGGGGAGGGAGAACGGAGTGGCGCAAGTGTCGGTTTGCCCCCCGTTTAAAGAGACTCTTCGCTGGAAAGAAAAATATGACGCTCGGCAGAAATCAGGTCGATGAAATCTGGATGTTACCATGAGAGGAACCGGCATGGACCTGCTCTGGAGGATCCTTGCAGCCTTCAGCTTCGACTGCTTCAAAGATTCATCGTCATCAAGGTGAGCAGTGATTGATCAGCCGGAATCTCCTCGGTTTAGCGGATACAGCCTAAAATCCGGGTGCCTGTTGGCGTGTTGGGTTTATATGAGGTCCTTTTCCAGCGTAGCTCGTATTGTCATCGTGTGCGTTTGTATGTCTGCTCATGTAATTGTGTAACCGCAGCTGCAAACGTCCCTGATGCTGCCTGTTTTCTCTCAGAGGACATTTTGGGCTCTTTTCTGAAACACTGAGGAGAATATCGTCCTTCACAGTTGTTATGACAACAGGTTCCCACAATCCTGAAAGCCAATTCACGTTACACAACTCAGGAATCCAGCCAGCAACATTCATAGGAACCATTTTTATTTCTGCACCACCTACGTGCGCTTCCACACACTGCAATCAGAACAAGCCATAATGAGAGGATATGAGGTTAACAGGTAGCTGTGCACTCAGGTCCAAATCTGACCGAGAACATTCAGTGTGAGTCTGCAGGCAGATCAGTATCAGCACACAGTTGTTGCACAATCCTGTAACTCCACCCCAACCGTGACCTGGGCTTGTTTTACCAGTTACTGTTTCTTCCAAGGAACAAATGTGTGCAGAGCAGCACCAAATCTGTGCTCAGTGCACCGGAAAAACCTGATCCCATCACGCCTGCTCCTCTCTGTCCACGGCTCATAATAGTTTTCATACATTAATGGCTCGGTTTCATTAAATCACAGCAGCCCAAATAAAAGATTCAGTTTGCCTGTTTTTGTTCTTCCAAACCCCAAAGAAATTAGGTTTCTTATTATATGTGGTCAATTAAGCAGCATTTCTAAACATCTAAATCTGTGCAGTCAGAAGCATTGGTATCTTTGCATCAAATACCAAAAGATTAATTGTTTTTAGAAAATGTGGGTTATTAGTTTAAGACAAATCCCACTTTAAACCAGAACATCGTGATATTAAATCACACCACAAAACAGTACTCAAACACTTGATTCATTTTATAATTTATTCATTAATGACCTCATATTTCTCACTAAAAATGCTAAATCATCAGTCCAGGGTCTCAAAACTGAATATTAACTTTCATAGAGAGTTCTTTGGCTGTGATGTTCATTATTTCAATCAGTCTTTGTATTAAGATGGTGAACACCTGGTTTACCTGTACCTTTGCACCATTTTACAATAAAAAAAATTAACAATTTCTTCTTATTGTCATGGTTTTACTTATATCTGGGTTGTGGTTTTGGTTTGTTCTGTATAATATGGAAGCTTGTTTCCCCCACTGAAAAAAAAAAAAATTCCATCCATAACTCGAAGTTTCGAGTTAGCTCTGCCAATCAGGAAGCATCATGAAGGTATGTTTCCTGGAAGAAGGAGGCTGAAGGCATCAGCTGTGCAACTAATAAAACAAACCAGTTCTATATTAGCAACATAATCTTATTAGTTACAACATATCATATACATAAATCTAAATTTTCAAATTACAAACCTTCCTTCTTAATTTTTAAAGAGGAATACAAACAATATATCACAACACTTGAACATTCAAAAAATAATAAAGCCATAAGGATATCTGAAATATGTATTCACTTTAATGTTTTTGTCAACCAATTCTTTTATTTATTTTTATTCTATATCTTTTTATGCTTGCTTTATAACCTCCTGACATTAGTGTTTTGTTTTCTGTTTTTGACTCTGACTTTGCTGTACTATCAACCTACTGTTATCAATAAAGTTGATTTTAATTAAAAAAAAAAAATTACCAACCAAAAAAAAAAAAGTTGATTCCTTATATGCAGCTATTATTCGCTAAAAGGTATCAACCGTCAAAACCTGATGACAGTTTGTTCTCGTTTGCTAAACACTGCTCCTAACATCCGCCTGTCGCTATCCGACTTTAAGTGCGCATGCGTTGGCATCATCTGCTTCCGGGTAACAAGGAAATGACCTCTTTCACGGAGTTTCGGGATTCGCAGAGCTAACTCGAAATTTCGAGTTATGGATGGCAACAAAAATGTTAGATTTTTTTTTTTTTTTTTCAGTGGCGGAAACAAACTCCCGCAGTGTAACCGATTAATTCAGTCTGGGGATTTTTTTCTTGATAGTATTCAAAAAGAAGATCTGTTCAGTTTTGCTCAATAAAAGATCAAATTTACCCAGAAAATTCTGAGCTGGACTCAGAAACCAGCACAATCTTGGAGCCCTGAGTCAACAAAGCTGAAGATGTTTGAATGGTAATTATTACAGTGGTCCATTTTGTGCATCAGTTTATGATGGAAATGTATTTATGTAAAGAAAAATGTACAATCAGACTTAAAGATAGGCTGGTGGTTTTCTTAAGTTTTCCTTTATGTTTGAAAGGCAAATTTTTGGTATGTTTCCTGAAAAATTCGTTGAATCCAGGGTTTGTTTATTGAGAGGAATATAAGAAGTGGGAGGCCCTCCTCCAAGAGAGGTGCTCACTTTTCTTAGATTAATTTTGTAGTTTTTTTTTTTTTTTTTGTAATTAGTTTATGATGAAAATGGCTTTTATTGTAAAAGAAAAACACAATCCTGCATCAGGTTGTATTTCACCAAATCCTGGCAGTTTTCCAGTGTAAGCTCTTTGCTTCCTTTATGTTTTTATTCAGGGGGTCAAACGTGATCTAAATATGGTGCACATATCCCGTGTTCCCCCCCAAAATCTACACCTATGATTTAAAGAAATCGCCTTTTACAGTCTGAGTTAATGCAGTGTAACTTTCAGTCTGATTGACATCCAGTTCCTGTTCCCTCTCAGGTCTCCCACTAAGTTGAGCTCCAGCCAGGCCGGCAGCCTGGAGAGCAGCTCTCTGACCGGCTCCTTGTCGCTGGGCCCCGATCTGCCGCACTGCCAGTGCTGCATCTCCTACGAGGCCCGCCTCAAGCGGCTCTCCTGCGGACACCTCTACTGTGACTCCTGCTGCGACCAGATCGTCAACCTGGCCTTCGAGGACATCGAGGGTCTCTCCGACTACCCCTGCCCCATGTGCAAGTCTATCCGGCAGCTGGGAGGTCTGGGCCCGTCTTCTTCCGGTTACATCTACGGACCCTACAGCATCCTGCAGCAGCAATATACAGGGAAGGAGCACGGCAGTCGATCGGGGTGAACCTGAAGCTGTTACCTGGGGAAGCTGCTGAGTCTCTGGACTTCTTAAGCTGTGACCTGATTGATCTGAAATGCACTGCCGTGATCGCCACCTGTGACTCTGGAGTCGTGGTCGTCCTACTTTATTCCATCGCTCTTGCTCTGTTGTCTGTGATAATCAGGTGAAACGTTTGAGATTGTGTGACACTAACATGCGTAGATTTTTTTAAGTGCCCAAACGCATCTCCATAGACTGCCGGAGAGGTCTCCGATCTTTCGATCCATCGAAGGCCAAAGTGTATTTAAACACCTCATTCGTATTTTTAAACATGCAGGTTTTCTACGGAGAGCGAATCAGAGCTGCACACGACATGACCGGAGTAGATATTTTGTATATTTAACATTTTCCATCAGAGGATGCTCTTCCTCTGATCATCACACGATTCTCAAGCTGTTTTATGCTGACTGTGTTTGATGCAGTTGGGTTTTAAACATTAATTTTCCTGTACAGTGCCATGCTACTTTTAAGTGTTTCCAGATCATATTGTAAATATTTATTTTGTTAAAAAATAAAAGGTTTGTGTGAACAGTGTATGAGTCAGTCAGAGCTGGTAGCTTTTTCCTTTCTTTTATTTATCAGGACAAACATGCGAGTACCAAAAAGGAAAAAATAATATGCACATCTGGCAAATATAAGTACCAAAAACATGAAATGATACAAAGAC
Source organism: Archocentrus centrarchus (assembly GCF_007364275.1). NCBI lineage: Eukaryota > Metazoa > Chordata > Actinopteri > Cichliformes > Cichlidae > Archocentrus > Archocentrus centrarchus. The sequence continues at coordinate 1,354,965 of NC_044361.1, forward strand.
ACAGCAGCAGGTGTGAGCAGAAGATCAAACCAGAGCTTCCATGCAACAGAACAAAGATGACCTTGTGTTTGCTTTTCCATGGAAGACTAGCAAATCCATTGGCATCACACCTGGAAAACTCTGAAACTGTAGCTGATGTCAGTGTGCCTTATATTGACATAATGAATATTTACAGCAATTTAATAATTCATAGTGCTATCAAGTGAGGTACCTTTTGACATGAGAGAAGGCCGGTATCACACGTACATCTGACAACTGCTATCCTGCGTTTAAAGGAAAAATATTCCTTTCAGGAATGGTGCAAATTCATCCGTGGGAATGACGCCAGCACATCTACTCGACACCCACATCATGCAAACTGTTTGGATTTAAAGGCGCAGGAACAAATACTGCCTTCGGTGCTTTTCAGACAAATCCTTGACCTAAATGCTGTCTGCATACTAAAACACCAGCAGGCGCAGGAGGACATGAGCTTCCCTTTGCTTCAAACACTGGTACCTTCTCAAGGTACGGAAGTCGAAAAGAGCAGAATAATGCTTCTGTTTTTTCAAATCCATCATAAAAATGATGGAAACATTTTCAAATACTACAAACCGTGTCCAAAACAATCACACTTATCCACATGTAAACCACCCATAAGGAGAAATAATATATTACTAAAGCCCTGAAATGATCATCGTGCAGGAACTGCAGAAACATCCAGGCTAACGTGACCCTGTAAGCTGAATATAGGCCTCTGCATGTGCATGTGAGTGGAGCGATGCGAGAGCAGAGCGCTACCAAAATAGCTCTCATGCCCTAAATTCCTCTGGTCACAGCGCCCGGAGTTAGAAAGTGAGGGTTTTTGGAAATGATCATTTTCCAAATAATTTAATGTTCTATTTGAAGTTGACACACAACAAAGAATAAATGAACTGAAGAGCTGAAACGTCTGCAGGCGTGGAGCCTTAAGGGCGCACAGGTCAGAGGTTAAATCCACTGTGTGTCCATTCTCAGGACGAAGTGCCTGCAGGACCCCCCACCCACCCCCAGAACACATTTGTCTCCACCCCACCCCATCTGTCAGTGCACCCCCCCAAACCCCACCCCCCGAGATAAGATGGTAAAAATAGAAACTACGAGCTTTCCGTCTCCTTATTTTCTGCTGCATATTCAGATTCTGCAAAGTGTGCTTCATTACTAAACACCTTCAACCACCACTCTCTTTGCTTCAATATTTTCTCAAATATAAAACTGTCACATTATTTAATACAGTACAGGTGATAAGTAGCAGAGGGAGGAGCTCTTGCACTGATCATTTCATTCGGCTGCAGTTCATTGTGGTCTGTCACAATGTCTCATGTTTATAATCACCTTATGAACACGTTATTACACGTCTGCTCTCAGTTCATGATCCCAGTGAGGGACACGCCAGTTTCATGCTGTGCAGACTGGTGATGTGGTTGTAGTAACCTGGTCGTGGGGCGGAACACCTGAGAGAGGAAGGCCAGATCTCAGGAGGCGAGCGAGGGCCCGTTGCTCTTAGGCAGCTTGGTGTTATTGGATGCTGAGTAGTATCGCTGGTCAGAGTGCGCCTCAATCACAGCAGAGTGCCCAAACAGGAATGTGTGCTTGCTGCTGCCACCCATGTCTTTGTGAGCAGGCCTGGATGGTGGGGCGGAGGTGGATGGAGCGCCCCTGGAGGTGTGGTGGTTGGCAGAGATGGGCGGGGGTGCCGCTCTGGGAGCGCCCGCGCTCTGAGGCCTCGACGCCGGGAAGAGGAAGGTGCCGTTGTTGGTGTTCTGGTTCAGGTTGGCGTCGGCTCTCCGGTGCTCGGCCGTCACGGAGGGCGGGGCAGGATCTCTCCTGGTGGAGGCTTGTGCCAGCTTGTCTTTGAGCTGCTGCACCTCCTGGGCGAGCCTCTCCACAGGGTGGAGGTGGTTGGCAGAAATAGGGTGGGAGAATGCCTGAGAATGGAAAACAGCAGAGTTTTTCTTACAGGCACCGCTCAGCAGCTTAAATCCAGCCTCGCTGCTCCAATCGGAACAACTCATTTTTCCTGCTCTCCACAAAGAACCAACCCTCAAACTGAAACGCATCAACCAAGCATTAAAGTAGTTCATCTGTGACCTTCACTGTCATCTGCATGTATAAACTGGATTAGATTAGAAAAGATTTATAATCAGTCTGTCAGGACATCAGGACTTTGACTGCATGCAGCGCTGTGAGAAAGGATATTTGTCACACAAAGATGACCTGAGTAAATGCAAAATATTTTTTAAATAATGATAATAATTTCATTTATTAAAATAAAACAGCTCTCCAAACCTGCATGGCCCTGTGTGGGAAAGTAACGATGTTTTTGGAAAGCTGAGTTTAATTTCAGCACTCGGGCCTGATCGCTGCAGGTCTGCAGTCTCTGACATCTGTCAGTCTGAAAGGGTCACAGAGACACTTCTGAGGCTTTGGGACTCCAGAGAACCGTGGAGAGAGCCATTATCCACACATGGAGAGAACCTGGAACGGTGGGGAACCTTCCCAGGAGCACACTGACGACTCATCCAGGAGGTCACAGAAGAACCCAGAACAGCATATAAAGAACTGCAGGCCTCACTTGGCTCAGTTAAGGACAGAGTTCAGAAAGAGACTGGGCAAAAATGGCATCTATGGGAGAGCTCCGAGGAGAAACCCACTGCTGACCCACAAGGACACAAAGGCTCGTCTCACATCTGCCAGCAAACATCTGGATGATCCCCGAGACTTGTGGGAAAATATTCTGTGAACTGACGAGACAGAAGCTGAACTTTATGGAAGGTTTGAGTCCCGTTACATCTGCAGAAACTAACACAGGGTTTCATAAAGAGAACATCAGACCAGCAGTCAGACGTGGTGGTGGTAATAAAATAAAAAGGTCAAAATGAAGGTTTTGGAGCGGCCGAGTCAAATTCGTGACTTAAATCAGACAGAGATGCTTTGCCGTGACCTCTGAAGTGGCCGAGTTAAAATACTAAAACAATTGTGCAAAGAAGAGCGGGCCACAGACTCACTGCCACTTACTGCAGTGATTTCAGTTCTTGCTGCCAACAGTGGCACAGCCAGTTATGCTGTTTAGGGGTCAGAGACTGTTTCACTCAGGACAGGCAGGTTCAGAGAGCTGTTTTCCTTTAACAAATGAAATCATCGTTTAAAAACTGCATTTTTTATTTACTCTGGTTATCTTTGATGTTAAAATTGATTTGATGACCTGAAATGTGAGCGTGATAAAACCATAAGAAATCAGGAAGGGGTAAATACTTTTTCACAGCGCTGCAGATATGAACAGACTGCATGCAGAGAGACTGAACACGCTCCACTGTCAGCAGCTGGATCCAATAAAATCCTGAATAAATCTAATTTTTTCATATAAGCTCTACATCCGCATCCTAGCTTGGAAAAAACTTCCACAGGAACAAAACAAGCCAGTCTGGAATATTTGTGCTGCTAAACTGGGATAAGGGTTGTGTTCCCTGCTCTTCCTGCTCCGCTGATCTGAGGCCTGTCCACCGAGGTCGCCTCAGGACGAATGCTAACAAAGCTTGAAGGTTTTGAGTGACAAACGCATTGTTGGCATGTTTGTGTCACAAAAACACGAAAAAGCATATCAGCAGCACTTTGCATTTACCATTCACCTCCTACCAGAAGACACTGACCCAGTCACAGTCGCTTTCTTCCTGCAGTGGCTTTGCTGTCCCTGAGTGTGTTACACACCAGAGTGTCACTGCAGTTTGTTTTATATCTGAACTCTGCAGATTTCCACCACAAACCTTCAGAATGACTCGATGCGGCGTCCAAAACAAAACACTGAGACCGGAAAGAGTTTTTTCTCTGCAGCACCTTTAAAATAGCTGAAGGCTCCCACCCACCCACCCACACAGCGCTCAACTCTTAGCATCACCATGGGGACTGATGCACACACATCACAAAGGCTGAACCACGACCATATTGGGAGATGTTGATCAACAGCTCGGGCTGATCTTCCCATCAAAGAGACGACGTCATCTGCCAAAGAACCAATCACGAAGAGAGGAAGGACCACGGCCACCAACTTACACTCCAGGACACGTGTGTGTGCGCTCACACACACACACACACACACACACACACACACACACACACACACACACAACCTCCAAATAATTATAATTATATGGAGGACTGAAACTGTCAAAAATTTATAGAAATATGCCTTTAATTACACAGTTATATTGAAAGTAAAATTAGGTGATTGTTATATAAATGTTATTTCTGCTTTCATCTTTACATTTTTATTTAATTTGACATTTTGTTTGATAATTTTTTATTTATTTGTGTGTGTTTATGTCTGCATTATGTTTGTATTATTTATAATTTCTCAAATGTATTTATTCTGGTTTTTTTCTATATTTCTGCTTCATTATACAAATGAAGGGTAAACTTTTCACCCATTGTTGGACTGATGTAATAGTCACAACTTTTTCATTTTATTAATTGATTATTTGTAAGTGTGTAATTAAATATACAAGCAAAATGCAGAAAAAAATATACATTTGGCAAAATGTGAATATTTTACAATAAAAATAAAAAATAAATAAATAATAAATAAGAAAAATAAAGAAAAGAAAAAAAATCCAAAATAAAGAAAATCAGAAGTAAACAAAAACAGCAACATTTTATTAATGCCAACAGTTCTTTTATATATTAGTGCATTTTGTGGCATATTTACATGTAATTAAGTCGCTTTTTTTATTTAAAATTTTGGCAGTTTCAGTTCCAAATGTTAAACTAGAATAGAGCGGTCCATCGGAGAGTTTATCAGTTTATCTTTGTCAATAATATCCAAGTTACCTTTTATTACCCAACAGCTTTTTGGCACTCAGGTCTAAATAGAAACTTTACCTTCAGATCTAAATGCTAAAATCTATCAGCTGGTAAAAACTGCTTTAAGCGGAAGAAGGCATCATCAGCTTTCTGAGCCTCTGTGAACCTCTAACAGAAACACTGCTAAACACTCACGTGGTCTTCATATGAGGAATCAATAAGAAGTTAAAGATAAATTGCATCCTGCTTATTCTTAATTACTCACTTCTACCTGCCTACAGAAGACTGTTGACATACCTGCGCATGGAGCGCCCCGCGGAGGTAGCACTCCCTCCACAGGCCCATGCAGGGCCCCATGAGGAGGGGCAGTAAGGGCTCATAGGGGTCAAGTGGTCCTTGAGGTCCAGACGTGGACGTGAGGGCCTGGGGATACTCAACTAGAGCCCAAGCTTTCAGCAGCCTCTCCAGGCCAGGCACGTTCTCAGAGGACAGCGCCCTCCGGTGGCTCTTTTTGTAAACACCTGAACTGCTGCTGCTGCGCCAGGGAAGCAGGTTAGTGGGACAGGAGAAGGCGCCTCGAGAGAGCAGAAACACTGAGCCCGGGATGGTGTCGGTCAGCTGGCCGGCAGATGTCAGAGGTGGGAAAGAAAATATGCAGTCAGGTAAAATCTGAACTTTCACACACATTCAAGCTGAAAACTAGAATTTTATCTCACATTTTCTCCATGAGCCTCTAAGTTATTTTCACTGATTTGCATCCTTCCTAAAGTTTACATCTATAAACAGAAAAGTCAGTTTCAGAGGCCTTATGGTCAACCTGCTCAACACAATTCACTTTAAGTGGCTGCATTTTTTAATGACTACCTCAGGAAGCATCAGTGGCATGATGCAAACTCCCAAAACACTTAAGTTTACTAAGAAGATGCAAGTGAACATCTGTGCAACTGCTTTCCATCAGCAGCACAGGAGGAATCCAGTGTGCCGTCTGAAGTATCGCTGCCCAATCAAAAACTGCACCACACCAAATACACTGTATATTCAGATCTACTGATATGCCTCCACACAGGCTAGACCTCCAAAAACGGCCACTAGGGGGACACGTTGCATCATGTAGAAGATGTGGCAGCCTCACCCTGTGTGTGTCTGGGTTGGTGTTGAGGTTGCCATTGAGCAGCGGTTGGAGCGGAGGAGTGGGGGGCACAGGCTGGGTGAAGTGGCTTTGCCTGTGCCTGCTGTACTGCAGGGACCAGTCCCACACCGGGGGCAGAGGCGGGTCAGACGGATCTGCGGAAGAATCGGGATGCAGCACGTCTCTCCAGCCGTTGACAGGTGTGTAGCACTGCCCGAGGTTCTGCGTGCAGCAGGGTTAGAAGGTGCAGCGTGTTACAACAACGATTGCTGTCTGCAATGTTGTGCAGCATGTTTACAACACATTTTCCCCACTCCAATCATCTGGAGGACCTGCCCACATCAGGATTTGTTGTACTTAATATGGAGTCTAACATATTTATTAATTACTTCATAACTATTATAAGTGATCAATATTTTTATTAGGAGAGCGGCCTTTCCATTGAGAAAGGTTACCAAAGTGCCTCTCAGGTGTTCGGTACCTGGGAGCGTTTGCATCTCTCTCGCTGGCAGTTTGCTAGGAAGGTGGAGAAGAGCGGCAGGTGGATGCTGTCGTGCAGCGCCAGCAGGAAGTCTTCTGTCAGCTGGAAGCGAGAGGGATACTGGGACCACAGCTGCCAAACACAATCCAGGAAAAGCAGGAAGACTGGAGCCTGGAAGGAAAGATCACATGGGAGAGCAGAGTAAATAAAGTTAGAGCACAAACACGTCGAGATGAATGAATTAAGCAGGAGACAGAAGATGGAGGAAGGGGAAACGGCAGCAGCATAAGGGTAAGGGTAGGACTTACGTCAGAAACAAAGAGTTTAGGAAACTTCTCGCTTTCTCTGCACAAACAGGGTGTGTTTGTTAGGGGGAAAATTCATCTCAACCTCCTGGTGAGTGAGTTTTAGTAAGTGTGGCTTTGTCACATCTGCCATAGGGCACTGGGTTTTCAGTAAACTGCCACATGGTGAGACAACAACCAATCCAACAGCAGAATACGCTTCAGGCGTCAAACGTGGCCACTCACCTCCTCCTTGTCGTTGTCACGGTGATAGTTGATGCGGCTGTAGAAGCGGTGCCCCCCCATCACCCACTCCTTCTGCACCAAGCCCTGGAAACCATACTGGGTCCGACAGTGGGGGTCGCACATCACCTGCACCAGGCTGGACACCACGCAGCTCATGTCCCGGTCCTCCACCTCTGTAACGGCAGAACGGGGAGAGCGCACACTGAAGGCCGTCCCTACACTCGATCACCGAGCCAGAAGAACAGCCCGGCTTTGTGTACACAACCAAAACCAACAAAATCCTGCATGTGATTCATCAATTCTGCTCTCATTCCTCTGAATACTTCATTGAGAGTAAAAGAAAAGCAGGAGGACTGAGCATGGCTCTGTGATCCTTTCAGCCTGACTGCTGTTTCTCACTGACAGCCTGGCAGAGAAAGCCAAAGACCAGCAGCAGTCGGTAAACATCCTCAGCTGAAAATAGCCTTTGTCTGAGCACTGCAGTGTTGAGTCTGTGAGTGTTTATGAATGTACAACAGGAAGCCAGAGCAGATAATCAGAAATCAGCCAAATGTCTGTAAAATGAGTCAAATCTAAATGGACACTGCAAAATATGATCTTCTGAAATCTCCCTGTTTGGATTGTTTTACTTCACTTTGACACACAGCCAGAAATCAGCGAGGCTGACGGCCAGCAAAGGTCTGATGTTCGCGGGCGACTAAACGGTGAGAATGTCAGGAGTCAGAAAAACATCATCATGCAGTGATTTTCGCTCAGTGGACCTTTAAGAGGGTCAAAGTGAGCATGATCGGTCCGGATAAAGTCAAGGATAAAGAGTCTGTTACCTTATTTGACAGATTTTCCTGTTATTTGTAACTGTCTGATAATCATCTATTATGTTTATGTAAATAAAAATAACTTGTTTGCTGAGCACCAAGAATTCCTCTGTGGAGGAAAATCAGGTCAGCTGTTGGCTTCACTTCTCTCTGTGAATCTGAGTCCCAGCCAGACACACTGCGCTCACCCTCATAGCACACTTGGGTTTACCCGGCCTGTCTAGTAGTGTTTCCTCATCACCTGATCCGACTCACTGCCAAGCACTGATCAGTTGACAGCTCAGGTCCACAACAAGCACGCTCCTCTTTGCAACATGTCCATCACGTAAAGCAACATTAAGAGAGCTCAGCCTCTATCCAGGAGCTCGGTCTCCTTTCCCACGAGAGCAGGTCTGACTGTAAGAATGATCGGTCCACGTACACGTTAGACAATGAGTCTTTAACAGAGCGTCCTTTAACGCTCCATTAACTGCAAACCAAATCATAATGCTGGAAGGGGGAAATGAGCTCTCCTTGGTGAGGTGATGAAATCTCAAAGTGTCTTTATGCAGGACAAACCGTAGAGGCAGCACGCCAGGAAAAACAGCACACTGACACAAACAGCCTCTGTGGCAACATCAGATCTGCTGCACAACGTTTAAATCCAAAAGGAGTTTCAAAAATCAGGTCCACTGAATACAGAACTACCAAGCTACTGCTAAGCTGCTATTACCAAGCTACTGCTAAGCTGCTATTACCAAGCTACTGCTAAGCTGCTATTACCAAGCTACTGCTAAGCTGCTATTACGCTACTGCTAAGCTGCTATTACCAAGCTACTGCTAAGCTGCTATTACCAAGCTACTGCTAAGCTGCTATTACGCTACTGCTAAGCTGCTATTACCAAGCTACTGCTAAGCTGCTATTACACTACTGCTAAGCTACTATTACCAAGCTACTGCTAAGCTACTATTACACTACTACTAAGCTACTATTACCAAGCTACTGCTAAGCTACTATTACGGTACTGCTAAGCTAATGCTACTGCTAACCTACTACCAAGCTACTGCTAAGCTACTATTAAGCTATTAAGCTGCTTCCCAAACAGACACAGAGAAAGTTTTTCCTCATTAATTAAATGCTATGGTTAAATTAGAAGATCTTCATTTGAGGCCAACAAGCAGCACTAAAAACATGTCTGTGGCTTTAAGGCATTTGTGTTTAGATTTTTATCCACTGTGCATCACCATCATTGGGGTGTCTAATCAGCACAAACTGAATATAAATATAAAGCCAGCGTCTTCAGGAAGAACAGGGGAGTCCTGAAACAGAGAGCATGGCCCCAACAGAGTCCTGACCTCAGTTTGGGATCACACTGGGACAGCCCAGAGCCAAAGGAGAACTGTGGAAGTTCCCCAAAACAATGACCAGCACTGCAGAGCCTGTTTAAAATCACTCTGTGTGAAGGTAATCTTCAATGATAATATCCAGTCCATTAAATGAGGCATGCTTTGTTTGCATGCTGTCTTATCTCATGTGAAACAACAGTAGCAAGCAGGTGTAAATGTGCCCTTAAAAGCATGTCGTATGGAGGCCTATTGACAGTGTGCATGTAGGCTCGGTGGAGTGTGACTGTCCACGGTATATTGCTACTTCAGGGTAAGCCCTAATGCGGCATTAACGAGAGGGAAGTGCTGTGAATAATGAATGCACTGAATAATATGAGCCGGGCTCCGGAGTCACGTGACTCACCTTGAAGCGCCACAGTCAGGTGCCCACCGCGAAGCAAGCAGGCTACCTCTGAAGCTTTCCTCAAACAGGACCTGCAGACACAGGTAGGTTCGTGACATGTACAGGAGTGGTCACACAAACAGCTGCCATACCTAACAAGCATACCTAACAGCTCTGCCAACTTCCATGGCCTCGCTTTGTCTGCAAATGTTCAAGGTTTTTAAAGTCCTTGGACACTAGACTGTCAGGAGACACACGTTTAACAAAAAGCCGTGGCTATGACGAGCTTGGTAACCTTTTATTAGAGATGACACACACACTGCTAATCTGAGCTGTTACCTGGTGTAGTCCAGCCAGTGGGTACTTTCCAGGGTAGATAACCATTTGTCATCAGGCACAGACACGGATGTAGAGATATCTATAGGCCCAAAGAGGAAAAGAGCATGAGATCATATTCAGACACCATCACAAGTACAAACGCATGAAGTTTCAGAATAAGGAATCAGACACAGTATCTGAGCTGAAGGTTTAACAGCAGCAGACGATGACGTGAAATCAGGTCTTAAATACGTCGTTTTAAATTCCTTTACAAAATCATGTAAAATCATCAAGTTAATGAAAGTCATTTGAGAATCAGTAAATGTGACACTGCTGTGTATTCGTCACTCCCACAGACACCATCAAAATATTACACTGATCATAACCTCCTTCCTAAAACGGGACCCTGAGCGTAAAATGCACATAAACACACAGGAAGTGAAGGTTAAAATGATCCTCAGAGCTTAGTTTAATTTTCTGTGATGGAGGCGAGTCAGAGTTTGTTTTTACAGAGTAATCGTCTGAACGGTGACGAGCTCGCTCACCAAAGACAAAACACTGAGCTGACAAATGTGTGAACCACGATAATCGGCTCCTCTGTGTGTGTGTGTGTGTGTGTGTGTGTGTGTGTGTGTGTGTGTGTGTGTGTGTGTGTGTGTGTGTCATAGAAAGATGGCTCAGCGTTTCCATTCCCGGGCCCGTATTTTGAGCCCACTGTGGGTTTTGTCGTCTGTTCCTAGTGGAATGTGCTGCCTGAGCTCACATGTAAAAGGACGTCTCACAAAGCCTGTTTTCATCTGAGCAGGAGGACCCGAAACAGCCGTTTAACACAGGAGTTTAACTACTACAGGGAAGAAACCAGGGTGTGATCTAAATCATCATCATTAATCACTGCAGGACAAGAACTCAGGTAATCAAGAGAAATGCAAAAGCTTAATGCTGACATGTCAGATAATGACAGTGTTTATCAGAGACAGATATTTATGGTCAGTGACGGCCTGACTCGAAGCCTCGACTGGAGCATTTTGGCCGTCTGAAACAGAGGTGACAGCAGGGGCTGATCTATCTGAGACGTGACTTGTTAATTACAAAGGAGAATAAAGCTTTATCACCTACTTGTATCAGAATGGGGGTCATAATTTATGAAATGATAATCATGCTTAAATAAGTAGGTTTAAAGGTTTAAATAAGTCTTTAAACCAGCAGAACTTCTATACATCGGCTTTTTATTAGCTACCAAAGGAAGAACAAGTTTCACACTGACTTCACTCTTCAGACCCAGAAGCTCCATCCAACACTCACATAAAGTCTGTGAGCTGAACACAACACGAAAAGTACGAACCAGAAAACTAAGGAGGCCCTCGAAACGTTGGAGAACACAAAAATCTTTTGATGTAGCTCATATTTATTTGTTTATCCTTTAAAGCTTCATCTCTAAAGTTTAACTGGAAGTGACATTTTTTTTATTATAATGCTTTTAATAGCAGCTAAAAAGGGGACGTACGGCTAACTGAGGACCAATGCTGAACGATCTTTGAAGAAATCATATTAACAGAAAAGCTAATTGCATTGTTCAAAAGGGCAACGTCAGAGCAGAGCTGCAAAAACATTAACAGAATTGAAGAATTATAAATGACAAAATCTGAATCTTTTGTTACTATTGATGTTTCCAGCTTATTTCCTAATAAAGATGCAAGTGTGACACACAAAGAGTCAAATAAAATATCCATCAAATGTATCCATTTAATACTAAACTTAACTGATTATATACATTTTGCTTTCTGTCTGGGACCTCTCAGATCACCACCTGTGCCGACAGGTTTATGAGCAGCAGATTAATGATGATGATGGCAGATGTGATGTCCCCTCTGTGTTGTGTGTAATCACGTATTTGCTCAGGTGTGAACGTGCGTGTTTGTGTCTCGTCCTCACCTCCCAGACAAAGCGCCCGCAGGCGGCCGTGTGCCAGCTGGATGTCGGCCGGCGAGGGCAGCTCCTCGCCCAGCTCCACCACCACACACAATGAGGACTGGCAACCAAACAGGATCATCTCCAGGTTCCTACACAAGAGCAGATCCAGCTGTTAACCAGCGGCAACAAGCAACAAGCCTGCCTTACTCTGTTACAGCGCCCGTGACAAATGTAACAAAAATAAATGGACAACGGCGACAGAGTCGGAGGATTTGGTTCAGAAAATAGCTTCACAAGGGCAACAAAATAAAAAACGAGTAAAAAAATCCTGAGGTTAAAAGAAGAAGCCTGATTTATAAAAGCCAAAGTACCAAAGCAGTTAGCTCAGACGCAGGAACGGAGGCTCCCACACGGGCACTTCACACTAAAAGGACATAAAAGGTCTCCATGGCAATGCATTCATACATAAAATAAAAAATATCCCCATTGATAGACACCAATCCAATCCCCTGACCTTACATAGCACCAAAAGCACAACATCAAATATATGAATCTATATGGATCTTTGTAACCACAGCAGACTGATAATATTTCCCCAAAAAGAAACAACTGGTTCAAATGTTTCAGCTCAGATGAGAAAAGCCACAGTGGTGGAGACTAATATTTAAAAAATTACAAAACGTTTAGTGTAACATGATTCTGCAACATGTGTCCTCATGCTGCAGTGGGCTGATATTAACCTGCAGCCTCGTGCTGCTTCCCAAGTCGGCAGCACTCACCTCGAGGCCTGCGGCGCCTCTCACTTGCTCTTTGTGTTCAGAAAAGTACCGAACACATTACTGCATGTTCGCTACAGGACGATGGAAACAAAGTAACTGTAGTGCCAAAAGATGGTTCATCTGTGGAAGAGTTTAATGCTGACAACTGATTGGCTGTTGGTAAACTGTTGTGGCAGGTTTGCACACAGATAAGCTAAAGTCAAAGATAATGGTTGTATAAATATGAGTCTCAGCATCTTTAAATGTAAACTTACTGAATATGTGCAGTCTGACCAAAGGACAAAAAGATTGAACGCGGGTCATTCAGGTGTTCTCAGAATCGAGACCAAACCGTAAGCTTTGGAGTCCAACCGGCAGCCTGTTATTAGTTTACTGTAACATCTACTTTACTCTGTCAAAGTTGTACCCTACAGTTCAGTCTGAAGTGCGGGTGGTCAAACACACACACACACACACACACACACACACACACACCTGATGTCATCCTTCTCGTGGTAGATGTTGTTCTGGAAGCTGGCCATTCGCAGTAGATCGCTGCCTCTGGGATGTCGCCAACTCCAGCGCTGTGACACAAACACAGTTTCACCCTCTGTAATAACACGTTACTGCGTCTGCATTCATCCTACACTTTATCTCACAGGAATGCTAATAAGCAGGGAATACTGACACATGACGGCAGGCAAGAGATCACTCTGATATCTCACACACACACACACACACAGCAGCAGTTTTAAATGTTTATCAGCAGAGTAAGAGAATAGTTTCTTCAGCTGTTGGACACAGTCGATGTCTCCTGAAGCAGCTCGGCTTTACAGCGAACGCCACACGTTTGACTCTCAGTTCGTTTTCAGCTTCTGAGTTTCAAAACTTCCCAGAACCTGATGAACCCCGAGAGGCAGGAAGTGATCATTTAAACCAAAGCGTGTCTCCAGAGCACTCACAGGGATGCGTCCCTCATTGAAGTGGGCGAAGCTTTTCTTCAGCTCGGTGTCTAAAACCTTCTGTGGGACCACGATGAAGCGAGGCAGGCTGACGGGAACCAGAGAAAAAATACTCAGCTTTACTGACAGGATGTAAAAAGCACATTTACAGAAATATTGGCAGATGGATGAGTCATTTTCTATTAAAAAAACTGAGTGGCCCTTTAGAAGGAGCGTATCCTCAGCTTTCTCACTTTCCTTTGTGTTTGCAGAACAGTGCTATGGAAACAGTCTCTTATCGAGGAGCAGCAAACACTCACACATTCCTGAAATGTGTTTCTGCCAAAAATAAACTCATGCTTTCATATCATTACACGCTCGGTCAGCGCCATCGCTGCACGTTTGGTGACATGTACCTGGTTGACATTTCAAAGCGGTCGTTGACTGTGCTGACCCTCCAGCTTGTGGCTCCGCACCGCTCCAGCTCCTGCTCCCAGTCCGAGGCAGATTCAAACCAGTTCATGTGGGCGTCTCGGCGGCGGTTGCTTAGAAACTGCTTCATTTCTAGAGGCAGAAAGTGATTCAAACGCTCGTTTCGATGCTTGCAGCACTTTGAAGACAAGATCAGGTACAGCGTGATGATACTGTGACTGCTTTGAATCATATTTTATATAAACACCATATTTCCCATTATGGGAAGCAGGATTTAAACTGTCTTCTTCTGAGAACTCAGTAAGAACTAAGAGGTCATTTTACGTCTTAGCTTCTCTGATTAAAGAATTTGTATTTTGTCCAACCAATCACATAAAGCCCAAAGATATTTTGTTACCACTGATGTACAATAAAAATACAACTACTTAGATATGTGATGCTGGGCTTAATAAGCTTGTAATAAGCATTTTTACTTGTTTTATTAGGACATAAAGACGAAGCACAGGAACAAAATTAAAATTAAAAGTTGATACTGGCTGTTCAGAAAGCAGGCGCAAAAAACCCCCCAAAAAAACCCAAAAAGTACTTTAAACAAGAACCTGGAGGTCCTCAGTGTAAAACACTACCTGTGCTCATAAATGGCTGAGACACATACTTCTCTCACAAAGGTGAGAGCAGAAGGGGAGATATGCTATCAGTGTGTGTGTGTGTGTGTGTGTGTGTGTGTGTGTGTGTGTGTGTGTGTATCATGAAGAGTACACAAATATTACTAAGCTGAATTTCATGAAACCTGGTGGAGAGGTGGTTCATGGGCACAGAGGGGAAACCACACCATGGTGTGAAACAAGGCCACTGACCTCAGCCACACACACACACACACACACACACACACACACACACTTGACCCACAGGGCAGAGTTGAACTGTAGGTCATCGCTGACTTGTTTCGGGGTGGGGGGGGCTTGCATTATTTATCCAAGAGCTGACATTCACCCTCAGCCTGGTCAGCCTAGCGTAGCTTTAACGTAGCATGCTAAGCTTCCTATACTGTACAGACAGGCTCAAATTTCCCCGTATGGCCGAAGTGGACGGAGAGCTTCTGTTAGCGATATGTGAATTACGGCGTGTTTGCATTCGGAGCTGAGAAGCAACCATTTAAATCCCTGTTAACACAAAGTTCTGAGATTTCCTCACACACGTTTTCAGAGTATTTTTACTGTGCCATCACAGAGGAGGGGGGGGTTAATCTCACCAACCACTGAGGATCCGGTGTTGTGTGTCATTACGGTCTGCACAGAAACCATCAAGTTTTAATTTTCTCCCCATTTTAAGAGCTTTAACCGCACATTCAGATGCAGAAACAGGAATATCAGTGTTTTTGAAATGATATTGAAATCACAGGGAGGGACAGGATGAAGTGTGATCACAGTTTTAGTACATTTTGTCTCTGGAGCTGCACTGGGTGAAAAACAAAGTGAGAGCCAAACTTGTAAGGATTTAGGCAGCAAGTACAGCACATGACTAACACATTCCTGCAATCGCTTCTCACTTTAACCGAGCTGTTATTCCCATGAATATTCATCAGAGCTAAAATATGCACAGAAAAAAAAAGCAGAATGATCGACAGATTGTGATAAATATTTTAGATCGTCGACTCGGGGTCATTTTAATATGATTACCATCCGAGCAGGCGCACACACGAGGCAGCAGCGACAAACACGTCTGCGTCCACACGGGCCAGAACGAAGCAACGCTAAAAATATGAGCCTTATCAAACCGTTCCTGGAGACCCAAAGAGTGATAAGATATTGTCCCGGTGCCAAGTATGCTGATGGACTCACCTACACTGCCGAGTGCAGCGTTCTGGAAAGATAGCACAGACCCTGGTTTGGGCGGCTGGTAGGTCTTAGCGATGCTGTAGGTCATCTGAGGAGGGAAACCACAGCGAGCGCATCAGCATGACAAAGGTCATCATCTTTCAGCACAATGTCTGATCACTGATCTGTGCACAGATCAGCTTCTCTAAGCTGACATGCTGAGGCGCTGCAGTGACTGATGCACACTGACAGACGGCGACCCCAGCCTTGAGTCTAACACAGCACACAAACACAAATATCCACCAGCCCCACCACACAATGAGCAGACCCTGGAAAATGTTTATTAGAGGGGAGCAAACGAGGTGACAGGCACGCATACTTTTAAAGTGCAAAACAACACGAAACAATGCAGGTGCAGAGGTCATCAGTTTTTGCAAGATCTTTGACCCACATGAGGTTTTTCAGCTTGTGCCAGACATAGCCTTTAACCCTAAATGACATGAGAGAATTCCTAAAATAAGGAGACGGACGGACCTCTAGGACCTGCGATTCTGGAGTGAGGCGGTCAAAGAGGAAGCAGATGACTCGCATGTCCCTGCAGTAAAGCACCAGCTCCTCTGGAGTGAACTTCAGCGAGGAGTTCGGCGTCACCAGCTTGGTCCTGTTCGGCCCCACTGAAACACACCAAGAGCAGAGATGCTAATTAAAGTTTGAATGGATAAACGGGTCGGGAGCCCAGCGGATAGCAGGAGTGTTTAAATCAACCTGAAAGAAGTGTGATAAATAAACTCTGCACATACAGCAAAGTGTTTCCCACAAAATTGGATATTATTTGAGAGAAAAGGGGGTGTGCAAAAAGTTACATGTTTTCTTAAATAAATGAATAACATGCAGGTAGTGGTGGGAGCCTTGTTCTGCTCAGGTGTAGAGGCCATCAGACTGCAGTATGAAAACTGTTGCTGACTGGTTAGCCCACCGATGTGGAAACAGTAACTTAATTTTCAAAATAAGAGGATCATCCACTGATGAAAAATAAAAATACCAAAAAAAGCATCAAAAACTCTACATTTAAGGGTGTGAGCCCTTATATGGTCACCTCAGGTACACAGCTCTCCGGCTGTGAGCACAACAGTCCCACCCACCTTCAGTTCAAGTCTAGGCTTCCTGAGGGGCAGCCAATCAGCCGGCTTAAACAGGAGGTGCTGTTTTTAAAGGGACTGGGACAAATACTGCTTTTTGAGACCAACAGTGACCCGAGGGGCTGCACCAAGGCGCAGGACATGATGAATAAGGATGAACTGTGAACATGCAAAGAAACTCTGAATACCAGAATAAAAATATGAAGCTGAAAATGAGCATTTGGGTCTCCTTTAAGCCCACTGAATCAAAGCCAATTTTCTGACAATGCTGATAAAAAGAGATCTCTCAAAGGCATCAGAACACTGTCAGATTGTTATCCGAGTACCTTTTACATCATCGGGTTCAGAGTAAATGATACGCCACACCGTTTATCTGTCTGGGTCAGTGATTGGAGGCCACGTGAAATTAATCATTTAGTAAATAAATATCCACTCACAGCGTGAATGTAAACACTCGTGCAGGCCCTGAGCACAAAGGAAGTTTTACTCACCAACAACAACCTTCTCTATAGATGCCAAAGCCACATCGTGATCTCCTAGAAGCACTGGATCTGCATTGTCCTGCATAATAAATGTTTTTCAAAGAAACACGAGATGTTATGCATTTTAAAATATCATTGTTTTAACAGAAGACACCGACACATTGTTAATACACGACAGAGTCTGTATGCTTTATTCAGTACAGCTGAGGAACTCACGTCAGGTTTGGGGCTGTCCTGGGGCACAAAGGCCACTCTGAAGTGGGTGCAGAAGAGGGTCCCGGACAGCCAGCCTCTCCTCAACTTCCCCGTCAACTTCTTCCTCACCATAACAGCTCTCTGAAGTACACACTCGCCTAGACAAGACAGATGGGAGATAAATTATCTGTGATGCATATTAAGCAGAAGTTTGTTTTACAGAAAGACAAACAAGCAGTGTGGGAGAGAGTGGCCTGCAGGGAGTGGGTGTAACAACATCCTGAAACTATAAGTTATGTCCTTGAATTGTTACGTGTCCTTGATGAGACGGGAAGAGCAACAAACACAGCAGCGTCTCCTTTCAGATCACAGCAACTCTGCACTTCATTACATTCAGTTTGACTTGTTGGCAAATGCAAGTGCATTAAAACATCCAGCTACATGCAGCATTTTAACCAGGTGTGCCCTGGGACATGTTAAAGGCGTATTCATGGAAATGGGAGATTTAGTAATGTTGCATCGTACAACCAAAGACCTGTGAGAGAAACAGCAGGTCGTTCACTGAAGAACAGGAAGAGATGGTCTTTGGACGGTGCATCATCTACAGTGGGTTCCACATGAAGAACCATCACCTAAATCCAAGTGAGTCAACATTATTACTGCAACATACAACTGCAACTAAATACTGAATGCAGTGCTTTGGAGTCACTCATTTCATACACAGAGACCAATTCTACAAGTTTGATCGATGGGAACTCAAATCCATTCATGCAACTGGGAGCAGCGTGACACATCCAAGACTCAAAGTGATCGTAGCAGATGGTGTAATAAAGCTTATGAATATCACAGAAACACTCTTTCATTAAATGTCTGTGTGTGTCTTTAGTTCTGTCTCGAGGGTAGAAGGCCAGTGTGCTCACTCAGCCTGGTCAGTAGAAAAAAGTAAAAGAAAACTCTGCTGTACTTCATTATTCTACTCTAATCAGGACACACACACACACACACACACACACACACACACACACGAAACCCTGCTAGGTCATCGTGCTACCGTCACCTGACAGCACAATGAAAAGACGACGTGCTGGCATCGAAGCTTTTTCAAATAATAACAAAAACATGAATTCAGGTGTGCGCTGAAATATCAGCTGACCTTCGGCTGTGCTGTGATCTCAAAATGTTTGAAACCCTCTGATCTACAGTACTGTAGTGGCAGCTAAACCTCTGTGTGCCTCCCGTCTACTAAAAGTCTGGAACTCTCACATGTAAACATAACATGTGGTAAGTCCGAGTCTTGAGACACAGACTACAGTATTTCATTGCAGAACTACAATGAGATTAATTCGCTTTGTGAAAAAGGACCCAACAAAGAGCAGAGCTGAAAAACAAGAGCTGCAGCGACGTTCTCGGCCCAGAAGAAACCGAGACCCCAAAGAGACGGCACTTTGTGACAGAACAGGGAGGTTCACGTGATTGAACTTCACTGGCTCTATGAGCCAACACAAAGTACTTAAATATGTTTTTAAATATTAAATGATTCTATCAGTGTTTTTGTACCTTACACGATCAGGATGGCAGGAGGGGGATTTTCCTGCACCACTGGACAAAGTCTGCAGACATCGTGAGCCCAGGGAAGAAAGTTCCTCCACCTCTGGTAACACATCATATGCTAAACAGTGTGTGTGTGTGTGTGTGTGTGTGTGTGTGTGTGTGTGTGCTGTGATCCTGCTCAGAGTCTCTTCAGGTAAATGAAAAGGAAAAGCTGAAGAAACATCTGAAATTCCAGGACGAAGCTTCCAAAAACAAAACTTTTCACCCACAAAAATCTTTCACACACAAACACAGATGTGCAGAAAACTATTTCACCACAACACAGGCAGACACACACACACACACACACACACACACACAGTGAGGCAGCGCATTCATAACCACAGGGACACAAAGCCTCTGCCAGTTAGGCTGTGGGTTTCCATGGCAACAGGGTCTGGGACTGGGTAGCGGTCCTTTGTTTCCGTGACGAGACAAATGTTTTCGTTTCACTCAAAAGGAAAAAAAAAAAAAAGATGGGAGAAGACCGCAGGTTCCTCCAAACGTGCCGAGGAAACGGCGAATTCCTCCTCAGGATAACGAAGCGCGGCCTTTACAGTGACAGCAGAGATGCTGAGCTGAGTCTGATGAATGTTCTGGGGCACAAACAGGAAATGGCCTTTTTTCCCCTTGCACATAAATCCCTCGTTTACGCTGTGAGAGAAAGAAGACGAGCTTTTGCTTCCAACACCATAATTTGCTGATTGTGCAAGAGGAGCTAAATCTTTGAGTATACCCTATGATTATGTTTATGCCCTTTAGCCTTCAAAACCATGCATTAAAATCCCTCTAGGCTGGGCTTATCAATTAAACCCAACCACACATAGCCCAGCTACAGAGATTTAGGATGAACAGTGAACACATGTGAACCCTTGTTCAGAGAGTGTCTTTCAAATGACAATCTGAGGCTTTGCACGCCTCTTCTTAACGTCACTCCGGGGAGCCGGAGGAGAACAGAAGAGAGACATTTAAAGTTTGTGCAGGCAGGTGAATCATCCCAGCATAACTCAGCTGGACAAAGGAAGGTGTTTATGAGACACTTTAATCTAATAAAGTCTTTTATGCTCCTCCTGCAGAGCTTGGGTACAGTTTAACGACTCCTATAATAACTTGTTTTTCACAGATACAAAATCCAACGTTTTACATTGAAACGTAAAACTCACAGTTTAAACCAACCACAAGGAGTCAATGTGAGCAACGACGCTAAAAACCAAATGACCCAAAAGAACTTTTAAACCTGGGTTCAGACCTTTGAATCCACCCACTTCAGCAAGGCTGATGGCATAAAACAGCAGCTTATTGATATACACTCCACTCCAAAAGTATTGGAAGAGGCCAATCCCTTTATTTTTGCTGTAGACTGAAAACATAAATCAATATGGAACAAAAGATCAACATCTCAGCTTTTATTTGCAGGTATTTACAATTTACATCTGTTCTCCCTGTTTTTCCTTTAAAGTCCGAGCAAAGCTGGTGTGTAGGCATGGCCATCCATCCATGTATCCATCAATCAATCCAAAAGCTGTACTTCCTTCAGTGGCCACTTGAGGCTGAATGTAAAAGTGAGTCAACTGCTATAGTCTCCCATGTTAAACTGTCCAACTTTACAGCATTAAAATTCATGTTTACAACTCGCTATAAAAAGTAGTGGATAGTTTCTCCCTACATAAGACATCTTAGCAGATAAGAAGCTGTAATTCAGTGAAAATCAACTGGTGGCCCGCGGGCCACATCTGGCCTGCCAGAGCTTTCCATTCAGTCCCCCAAATATTACTGAAATCAAGGCTAGCCTAGTGAGGAAAAAATACCAAAAGTTCAGATGCAAAAGCCGCTAAACGCCACCTCCGTCAAAAGGGAGATGATATTTGCAGAATCTTTTCCACACGTACTGAACACCAATCAATCATGTCACGTCATGAAATGACCCACGCCCCTTTGCACACCTTCGCACATGTGATTATGCATATGAACAAAAGAGGGTCATAACCACCTCAAGGAGACTACGCCCACAGGGGTTTGAATACCTGAGTGTCTCCACCATTTGGTTGAGAACTGAAGAAGCCTTTTTAATGAGAGGTGAAACAAAAAGAAGTCCAGTCGCCTTTTTCCAAGCTCCAGAGACTAGTATGACCTGGATGACTGAGAATCTACACAGACAACCCCATAAATACAGTCTCTGACAAGTCTGAATGAACCGTGTGTTGGCAAAAGCCTCTATTATCCCTAGAACCAATCAGAATGCAAGATATGATCATGTGACTTCAAGTATTTTCAGCACTGCGCTGCACTGAGCAGCCGGCTTTAGTTGGTGGTGATCAGATTGTAAACACAGCTGACGGTGAGTCTAACCTTGCTTTGTGTAGAAAAATGTTCGGTGATCAAACTCGACCATCTAAAGGAAGTAAAAGTCGTGACGAGATTTCCGTCGGTGAACCTGCAGAAGGTTCGTTACTGGCTGCCGAGCGTACTCCCCGGCCTCTCCGTCTCCTTTGCTGTGAGGGTCTCTCACACGGTCTGCTCGCGGGGGGACCGCAAGCCGGTGCAAGCCGGGCGGGTAGGTGGCTCGATGGCTCGGCGTACATATCAATAATGAGCACAATTACGGTGTCTCCATAACAACCATCAACATAACAGAGAAGAACATGTAAGTGCAAGACTTGCATCATTAAAAATTAGCATACATTTAAAAGGAAAATTAATATATTAAATGATAATATATTACTTAGGATACAACATTAGTTTTACTTTACGAGAGCATCTGGCCCTCACGCTGTCTGCAGAGAAAACTTCCAGCACTGGACAAATGAAGCTGATGACCCCCTGCTGCAGCTGATTGCTGTCTGCTAAGTCTCACCTTCACTAAATCAAGTCACTGACCTGGAGCTCTACACTGTGTGTGGTGTTGGTGCCTGTTGAAGCATTTTTTTAATGGAAATATTTTGGTTAGTTTTCGTTTTGATGAAATTCTAGTATTGTATTAGTCTCTTATTCAGCAGTAATTAGCAGGTATCTGTTTAGGAAGGTGTCCAAAGGGAGGTGCAGAGGAGCCATTAGATGCCTGAGCTAGCTCCTTTCAGCGCTAACGAGCTGCAGCTCCACTCTGAGCCCCTCATGACGTCTCCAAGGCCGAGCGAAAGCTAAACCTGGGAAACTGCTATATGCAACCTGATTCTGTCAATAGGCAGAGCTCATAATTGTAGTAGCATGTTGGAAAGTAGAACAAAAGCTTTCTGGGTCAACTGTACAAATCTGCTGTCCAGCTCACTTTTCACCTTCACATCCCAAATGAATGAGATCCTGAGATACTTCCTTAACTCCTTCCCCTGAGGCAGCGTCGCTCCCCCAGCCCTGTGGAAGCAATGCCCTATTTTAGAAACAGACCGTAAAGAGTTAAAAACTCTGCAGACAAATATCATTAAAACTGATTGATGAGAGTGGCAGCTCCACAGATTCCACATGAATCTGAACATTTGAGGGGTCACCAAAATAAAATGTTTCGACACTCACGGCAAAAATCAACTGATTAACAGCATCAGCACCAATTCAATCATTCAAACTCTGCTCAGAGTTGAGAAAATACAGCTGAGACATCTGAACCACATGCTCTCTCAGCCTCAGTTGGATTTGTTTTCATCCACATTTGTTCCTCATTTTCAGCTGAGATGCATGCAGAGCAAAAGGTTTCTGCCCCCTTCAGCCCACCAGGAGCAGCTTACGCTGGGTTATATCTATGGAAACAGAAATATCCGTACTGACATAAACACAACCCTGGACCCAGAAAACATCCTCAGTGAGGATGTGTGATAAAATAATCAGAAATGCAACAGCAGCTTCATAATGAAACCATTTTCCTTCCGTCTGTCAAAGTGGAAAAACCCTTTCACTCTTCTACTGAAAACGTCCCATCTAAAAGAACTGAATACATACATGAATACATCCTCAACATGAAGACTGAAACCCAAGCATCAAACATATCGATGCTGTGGTCTCTTGTCCATCAATCAACGAGCCGTAAAGCTGACTGACAGCCTTTAGATCCCACAGTAACATTAGACTCTGGAAAGAGGGGATTGTGAAGATGCTCTAAAGGGGGTCCTGGCCTCTTTGTGTGTGAATGCCCCCCCTCCCCCAGTCACAGCACTGAAACGGTACATGATCTGCCCGCGGCTGTTGGAGCCGTCCTGACCCGTTTAGCCCTCCTGCAGGCCGGCTCAGTTTCTGAGGTCCTGTGTCCCGGCGTCACATGAGAGCGCCGTCGATGCTGCCCGTTAACTACTGACAGAACGGGACGACGTCTGCAAAGATATTCTGGATCCCACAATCCACAAACTGCTTTTCAGTCAGTCCATCTGGTCTGAGTCGCACATATTTAAGACACTTTTCATCACAGCGTGAGACAGACAACGGAGCCACACAAACATGACTGCCGTGGGTCTGAGAACCAACGATACGGTTACAAAGACAAACGAACCATTCTCTGCTGAGCGTCTGCATGCATGCAGGCAGAGAGACGGAGAGAGTGCAACGTGAGCCCTCGGTAACACTAACTCATGATTTCTTTGTGTCCGAAAGTGAGCTTGTTCGCACAAATTGGATCAACACTTTCTCTATGGAGTGTGTACAGAAGGGTAAATTCCCCTGCCTGAAATCTGAACCCTTTATAAAATAACACTCAGTCAGACCTGACATCAACAGAACAAGAGCTAAGTTAGGTCTCGATAGAAAAAGAGAAACAGGGCCTCTAATGCACATCTGTCTTCTCTCTCTTAATCTAAGACAGGTTCTCGTGGACAGCTGTGTTTCTAATCTGGCTGGAATGAAGGTGGAGAAGGAGAAGAAAGCCTTCAGTATGAAGCTGCTGGAGAAGACGATGAAGCTGAAAGCCAGCAGGGGAAAAATGTGCAGGAGAGACTTTCGACATTTCACAGTGAAACTGACGGCTAAGAATAGCTCTGCGTGTGTGTGTGTGTGTGTGTGTGTGTGTGTGTGTGTGTGTGTGTGTGTGGGGTTAAGCACTCACAGTGTACGGTGAGCGTTTGCTGAAACACAATCACTGCTGGAAAACAAATTATGCTGGCTAGGTGAATAAAACAAGGAAGTGTGTCTCTTTAAAAAAAAAAAAAAAAAAAAAAGAGTGTTCTGCATGTGTGTGTGTGTTGTGTGTGTGTGTGTGTTTAAGGTCAGCAGAAGCACACAAAGTCACTGTTAGGTACATGTTGCTAGTACTGGGCTGGGCCCCCTTCTGCCTTCATCAATGAGCCGAAACATTCCTCGGAGACTCTGATCCACACCGACACGACGGCGTCACACAGTTACTGCAGATTTGTCGGCTACACGTCCACGATGTGACGCTCCCGTTCCACCACGTCCCAAAGGTGGTCACTGTGGAGGCCGGTCACCATTTGAGTACAATGAACTCACGGTCATGTCCAAAAACCCAGTTTGAGATGATCTGAGCTTTGGGACACGGTGTGTTACCCTGCTGGAAGCAGCCATCAGAAATGAGAACAGTGTGGTTATGAAAGGACGGACATGTTCAACAACAATACTCAGGCAGGCTGTGGTGTTTAAATGATGCTCAAAAAGAACTGAGGGGCTCAGAGTGTGCCAAGAAAATATCCCCCACACCATTACACAACCAGCAGCTGCAGCAGCAGCAGCCTGAACTGTTGATACAAGACAGGACGGATTCATGCTTTTTACTCTAAATTCTGACTGGCATCCAAATGTTGAAGCACAGATTGAGACCAAGCAACGTTTTTCTAATCTTCTATTGTCCAATTTTAATAAGCCAATGAGAACTGCAGCCTCAGTTTCCTGTTAGCTGACAGGAGCGCCACACGGTGTGGTCTTCTGTTCCCGCAGCCCATTTGGGTCAAGGTTCAAAGTGTGTTCAGAGATGCTCTTCTGCACACCTTGGTTACAACAAGTGTTCATGTAACTTACTGCTGCATTCCCATCAGCTCGAAGCAGTTTGGCCATCCTCCTCTGACCTCTGAAAGACATTTTCAAACAGAACTGCTATTTTCTCTTCTTCCAGCCGTTCTCTGGAAATCCTAAAGAAGGTTGTGTGGTAAAATCCCAGTAGGTCAGCAGTTTCTGAAATACTCAGAACAGCCCATGTGGCACCAACACTCACGCCACGTTCAAAGTCTCTTAAATCACCTGCCCCACCGTTTGAACTTTGACAGGTCATCATTGACGCACACAAAAAAAGAAGCTATATAAACTCCTCCAATGGTGTAACTCCAGGCAAAGCACCAATGAGTTATTGGTCCACACCTGGATTCAACTGCAGCCTTTATACTGAACTAATTCACACATCTGTGGAGTTTCATGGTCACTTCCACCACAGCAGCTGTCCCCAGAATCCCACAGTCACAGTGACACGGCTCATAAAGCAATAAAACACAAACAGGTTGGTAATTAGTTTGCGCTCATACTCCAGATAAAGATACAAATACTTCATTGGATTTAAGTGCATTTGTCCCAGACTGGTCAGTACATGACCTCTGGTTCAGTATGAAGTGTTCTCAGATCAATACGCTCTGCAGGGCAATCACTGCTGTGAGTGTTTGGGCTTTATTATCATCACACCTTTGAGAAATCTATAAAAAAAAAAAAGGTGCAGAAAGACAAAAACCACGAAAGAATTAAACCGAGCTGCAAGTGAACCTGAACAGGGTCGAGTAGGATTCCCCACCTCATGAACTCCCTAATAACTCACAAATGCAAACACGTTTCCACCCGATCTGCTCTGGGATGCTGAGCTGTAGTGTTAAAGATTAGCCTGTGTCAGACCGAAGTACTTTGACCTGCTGCCATTCTTGTGAAAAGCTCCTGTGCTGACAGGGGAATGTGAGCGGGGCGAGGCTCGGGGGGATGTAAGACCGGCAGCCCTGCACTGGTCGGCAGATTATCCCTCAGGAGGAGGCCTGACCTCCGGTGAACCTAGAAGGCTAAATTCTCTCTGAAGCGGCGGTTTTAACGGTTGAGGAAGGCACAGGAAAGTTGACGTATGCTCTCATCCTGTTTTACGAAAGGGTTGAATTCCTCTGTATGTACAGCATAAATCCGTCCCTGCTGCTGTATCACACAAACCTCTCTGCACTGCGCTTCACACCACTGCTCCCAAATCACTGACGTCACAGCAGCTTTTCGGACACGGGGATTTATCTCCATGAGGAAAACCAAAGCGCTTCCTGCTTCCATCTGACCACATTTCATTACACAATAGAGCCAGCGGACTTTCAGATCTCATCTCTTGTATTGTATTATTGTTCACAGAGGCGCAGCGTTTTCTTTTATGTGAGCTTTTCCACAGCAGATGTTTTCCCGACATCAAAGGCAGAGCACCTGCTGTGACATTCCTCCTCCAGGTGTGGCTACGAGTGTAATATGGAAACTTTAACCCACGGAGAACGGTGACTGCAGCAGCAGCTTTAAGTGTTCATATCTTTACTGACCCTGAGCTACAGGGATGCTCATTAAATCAGTGCGAGCTGTGAATTGTCTAAAGCAGGACTACAGCGAATGACGGTGTAATACGAGCATACAGAATATTTGAAATGAAAAACAAACATAAATAAAGAGAGGAGGACGTGGTGAGGAAAATGTGGTCGCTTGGTAAGGATTTAGGTCGTAGCTAGCAGGTGTTTTTGATCATATAGACGAAAAATGTCCAGGTGAGAGCAGTGTTAATTTTATTGACGAAATATTTTTGTCATAGTTTTTGTCGACGAAGCTTTTTTTCATGACGAAAACGAGACGATAACTACATAAAAACTACCTAAAAGGATAAAAACGATAACGAAATTAATTGACACTTTCGTCAATGAATGAAAACGAGACGAAAATGCTTGGCGGGGACGAAATCCAATCAAAACTGATTTAATTTTGTGACAGGGCGGGACAAGTTAGGAAAACATCCAATCAAACCCACAGATGCACAAATTTGCTCTAAATCCGGGAAGACCAAACTAGCCTGTGATTGGTCGTTCCGTCCGATAGAACTAAGTTACGTAAACAATGTCAGCAGGGAGAAAGAGAAGAGCCGATGTATGGATACATTTGTCCTTTGACGTTGTGACAAACAAAACGATGTGTAAACCATGTGGGGCGACTATCTCGGGTAAAAACACGACAAATCTTAAAGGACATCTACAAACCAGTCACCCAGATCTCCATGCAAAGGTCAGCATTTTAATGTCATGCAGGGTAAAGTGTTTTTCCCAGTTTGTGTTTAGAGAAAATCTCCACACCGCGGTGGATTAGCCTTTATAACCTTAGTCCTGAACACTGCCCTGTACCTTTCAGAGCGTCCTGCTGTAAAACGCTCGGATTATCTCAGTAAGGTGGTGTTAATGATCAGGTGTGTGGGAAGCAGGTGAAACGCTAATGTTAATATTAATAATATTCCATAACTTTGAATAAAGTTATGGAATATTACTAAAAAATGTTTAGTTTTGTGTAAGTGTGTATAATGACTAATTCAAGAGAACTGAAGAAAAAGCATTTACATTTTACACCCTTTATATTTTAGTCGACTAAATCGACTGTAGATTTAGTCGACTATATTCTTACCATAATTCGTCGACTAAAACTAAAACTATTCAGATACTAAATTACGACTAAAACTAAATTACATTTTCGTCAAAAGACTATGACTAAAACTAAATCAAAATTTGCTGTCAAAATTAACACTGGGTGAGAGCCTGTAGTCGTTTTGCAACCAGAGGGGTCGCCCCCTGCTGGCCATAAGTTTCATCCAGCTTCCAAACACATCTGCAGACAGGTGTTAGCGAGTTTGGGACATTCAAAGGAAAATGGAGCCTCTGCATTATAAAACGAGACCTTCGCACAGAAAGGATGTGTTTTCCTGTAGGTGCTGAAAGCCAAAATCAGACTTGGAATTTAAATCTGATTACTTCCCCAATCACAGTAATGATTATTTCACTGACATCTTTATGCAAAACTACAATTTGTAAAAGCACGATCTTACCTGGTAGGCAGCGCAGCCCAAACATATCTCGACTCCTGGCATTCACCCCAGTCTGACTCAGCATCCTCTCCTGCAGGGCAAAGACAGCAGACATAAACATCATCCAACCGCTCATTAATATGTTGAATCAACAGGAACGTAAAAATGTACCTGCACCTCTGAGGCTCAATGATTAACATGTTACACAGTGGGGGAAATTACATGATTACATAAAGGTTATAGACCGATTTGCATCTCATTGAGTGAAATAAGTATTTGATCCCCTACAACCCAGCCAGAATTCTGGCTCCCACAGATTGGCTGTGTGCCCACGTGGCACACAGATTACAATCAAAATCAATCAATCAGATGCTCCTAATCTCAACTCATTATGTGTACAAAGCACACCTGTCCACAGAATCAGCTTCTTCTATTCCAACCTCTTCACCACCCTGAGCAAAACCAAAGAGCTGTCAAAGGATGTCAAGGAGAAGACTGTAGACGTGCACACGGCCGGACCACAAGACCATCAGCAAGAAGTTCGGTGAGAAGATGGCATCTGTTGGTGTGATTATTCGGTAATGTAGGAAATGATCATCACTCTCAGTCTGGAGCTCCATGCAAGATCTTGCCTCACAGGGTGAGGATGATCACGTGTAATGTGGTGGATCAGCCCAAAAACTACACAAGAGGAGCTTGTTACTGATCTGAGGGCAGTTAGGACCACAGTCACCAAGAATGCCATCGGTAACACATCCACACCAAAATGGACTGAAATCTCACTGCTCAAGAAGTTTGATTCAGAGATTAAGAGCTGTGGTCAGAAGAAACATGGAGTGGCCTGGCCCGTCTCCAGACCTCAGTCCTACAGAAAATCTGTGGCGGGAGCCAAAAATTCGATCCTAAAGGATTCAGAGTTTCTGTGAAGGGGAGTCGGCCAAAATCAGCAAACCTGATGATCAACTACAAGAAACGTCCTGTTCTCACCAACAAGGGTTCCTCCACCAAGGACTAAGTCACGTTTTCTTGGGGATCAAATACTTATTTCACTGAATGAGATGCAAATCAGTTTATAATCTTTATGTAATGCGTTTTTTCTGGATATTTGATTGTCTCTCATCATTAAAACGAAACTACCATAAAAATTAGAAACCATTCATTTCTTTATAAGTAAGCAAACTTCAGCACAACAGACACCAGATGAAAAATAGCCTTTTGGCTAATTCTGGTGTATTTACAGATTGTTTATTAATGTGCATTGTCCCTACCAAATAAAATACATTCAAATTTCAGCAGAAGATCAAATAATTATTCCCCCACTGCATCTTTTATATTTAATTCCTACATAAGTTGAGGTGGACCTTTGGGGAGAACCTTGTATTTCCAGCAGCGTTGCTCAGACTAAGCAGCTGCTGAGCCGAGTGTTCTTCATCAAATCACATCACCATCCTCACCAAACTCTTACAGAGAGCCTAAACTCCACGTTGGTGATGAAAGTGGCCTTCTTTTGAAATGAATAATCTATTTCTGACCCATGCCAAAACCTCAAACTGTTTACACAGGAAATCCAAACGGAGACTAAACAACGCCGAGTGGGGGTCACGGTCGGAGCCTCGCGTCACCTTCGGTCCTGATTACACTGAAATTACAGCTCTGCCTGCTCCCCTCATTAAAGTCTGACTCCCAGCCTCAGTGGACTCATTTTCAAAGACAAAGAAACAAAGCCAACCGCACAAAGTCCCATGATTCTTAATTTCCATGTTGCTGTTCTGTTTGTTCCTGCTTTGCTCTGCGACGCTCAAACGTCTCACGTACTCGAGCCTGCCCGAGGAGCAGGATCCAACCCCGCAGAGCCGCTGAGGTTTCTATAATCAGGCTGTGAGCTTACTAGCACATATGCTTC
This sequence comes from Archocentrus centrarchus, assembly GCF_007364275.1. Taxonomy (NCBI): domain Eukaryota; kingdom Metazoa; phylum Chordata; class Actinopteri; order Cichliformes; family Cichlidae; genus Archocentrus; species Archocentrus centrarchus. The sequence continues at coordinate 1,384,909 of NC_044361.1, forward strand.
CACTTAACTTTGCTACTAACCCCCCTTCGTGAAGGCCATTTACATTTATTGGCTTAAGATTCCATAATAAGCCGAAGTCTGCAACGTGAGAGGATGGTGTGATTGTACAGGTGGCAGCAAAAGCTTTAAAACAGCACAGAAACAGAGCAAAGGCCAAAGTTAGAGGAGCCTCAGACTTCTCCTTTAACACTTCTGCCTGAGGTTGGCGCACAATAAAACTATTAATCTCCGTTTAATGTGCCGGCTTTATCGTGAAAATACTTTGACTCAGCCAGGAGGCGCGAACAATAACAACGGATCCACTCAGTCGCCAGTGTTATGCTAGCAATTCTGCAGCGTGGTGAATTCTGCTTTAGCAGCCTGCTCATGAAAACCCGACACTGGAAGCTGGGAGGCTTTAACAAAGAGAGCCTTTGCTGCTAAAAAGAAATCACTTCTTCAGGGCTCAGACTTTCTTTCTTCCTCTGAGCGCGTCCCACAAACTCTGCAGTACCAACACTACTACAGAAAAATGTGTTTACTAATCAGAAGTCTTTGCATATTCCTGTTATTAGATAAACAATGTGTGACAGAGTTTTTCCTGACTCAAAATGGGTGATGGGGTTGGGGAATGGGGGGGGCACTGCACATGTAAGCACAACTGCTTCAGCTATATTTAAAGAGTCTGAGTTTCCTTAATTAACAAGAACACATGAATTTTCCTGTTATTTCTATATTAAAACATATAAATATGGTGTTTATAAGGCCAAAACCTGCTGTGTGTGTGTGTGTGTGTGTGTGTGTGTGTGTGTGTGTGTGTGTGTGTGTGTGTGTGTGTGTGTGTGTGTGTGTGTGTGTGTACACTGTTTACAAAGTTATGCTGATGTTTTGGAGAATAAATAATAAACTAAACGATGTCAAGCTGGCAAATTTTTTTCCTTTGAAATCCAAACACAGACTTTTAAATCTCCAATAAAACAACAGGAATCGGCTAATTGCACCGAGTTCTCCCTGCAAAAGATCATAAATATAATTAATTTCAGCAATTTTACTGACTAAATTAAAAAGAATAAAACTTTCTGGGAAAACACCCCACTATAGAAAAACAAAAGGATTTTTTTTTTATTACGAGGCCGGACACTAAAGTTTTTACAAGCCGTAGTTTCTGCCAGAGCATTGTTCATTTTTTTCCATCTGGCTTTAAATGTCTGCACGCCGTCTCTCCATCGGCACCCACAGAAACGCCGCAGCTGAATTCCTGAGTTTAAGCCCATCAAAGATATTCAGAGGCTTCTTATTTATTTCAGACGGGTCACATGTGCCCCTGAAGTCTGAATAAGGCTGTAACACAGAAGGTGAGGAGCAGCCTGGACTACAGCAGGAGCGTAATTAATGCGTAATTAACTCTTTCACACTTTTAGAAAATCCTCTCAAACGTGAACTGCAGGAATTTAACCTTCGCCAGAAAGTTTTCCACAGCCAAGACAAACCGGGAGGAGATAAGGAAAACTGAGATAATGTCCATCTTTAACTTACAGACTTTGACCGCAGTAAGGCTGGCCTCACGTCTCCGAGTCACAGATCACAAAAACCACGTTTCCAGGCCTGCGTTTCTGCTGACATGTCGCTTTTGCTTTCATAGCGTGGCTTCTGAAGTGGCCACTATATCACTTTCATTACCCCCCATCCCCCACCCCCTCGCACCACTTTAGCCCTCCTCAAACTCCCCCATTTCCACCCTCGGGGACTGTGGCCAAGGCTTATTGCAGTTTCCATTGCTCATGGCTTCCCCTCACTACTGCAGCCAGGCCTCAGCAGTAAGCGTGCCTTGTTCCCGGGTCTGGAACAAACTTGTCTTTCCCCAAACATGTGGCCAAACTCACGAGGAAACAGCCTCATTTTTGGGTAAACACATCTCATCGAATTTCATTTTCATTTCCTAGATTTAAACCACTTATCACATCTGTAAAATGTTATTTTACATGGCTCTGACGAGCCCTGTGCTGCACCAAAGCTCTGCAATGACAATGAGGTTTAAGTGAATATCCTCAGTCAGCAGAGCAGGGCTTTTATTTGTACCATAACACCGTTAAAATGTGGTCTCCATTGTTACTACGAACAATTCAGCGTCTATATGAAAGCCGTCCCACAGCGCAACGTCTGGCTCGTAGCACACACACATTAGCTTTTAGCCACTGTTCCCCGACAGCCTGTTTATTTGTGTTGTGCATGAATGAGGGCAGTCAAACGGCATTGTGAGTCGGAAGGAAAATCAGGAGATGATGTAGTTTTGCTAAACAGGGATCGCTTAGATGTGTTTTTTTCCTGCAGACAGAAAACAGACAGCTGGATTTCCTCTGGAGGCAGAGCTGTGACGTCTCTCTGAAGAGGATCTGATAGAAAATACACTCCACAGGAAAAAAGGCACCAAACATTTACAGCACACTGAAACAGCAGAATTTCAGCCAAAGCTGCATTTTGATATTAATAAAAGGAAACATGCAAATTGGAGGAACTGCGTTCAGAAAAAGGGATAAAATGATACATCAATATTTATCAATAATTAATGAGCTGGGCATTCTGGTGGTTAATATTTAATAGGAAAATTTATGCATCAGGCTGTAGTGAAGATCCAGTTTAACCCATTTTTGTACAAAACTATAAAAACACCATCAGTCCATCCATAAAACATGAAACACTGATAATTATCGTCTGTTTTAATGCTGCAGATTCACAATTCATCGCCTTACTGTACTCTTCCCTACAGAGGAAGTACTGTTACATACCACCCCCCCAGCCTTCTCAGAAACATCAGCAGTTATTCAGCCTAAACAAACAGAAGTGGGCCAACCATTGAATTTTAATTTATGACTTCAAACCATTATTAAAACTAGACAATCGGGATAAACTGTTACTTTTCTTCACTATGTCATTACGATGCTCTCATGAATCAAACGCACCCCTCCCTTTATTGCAGCCATCCACCCCACCATAAACGCTCAAACTCATCCATCGTGGGGGGGGTGGAGCCTATCGCAGCTATCACAGGGCGAGAGGCAGGTCACAGAGCACAGGGCACAGAGCACAGGGCACAGGGCACAGGGCACAGGGCACAGGGCACAGGTCACAGGTCACAGGTCACAGAGCACAGGGCACAGAGCACAGGGCACAGGGTACAGGGCACAGAGTACAGGGCACAGGGCACAGAGCACAGAGCACAGGGCACAGGGCACAGGGCACAGGGCACAGGGCACAGGGCACAGAGCACAGGGCACAGAGCACAGGGCACAGAGTACAGGGCACAGGGCACAGGGCACAGAGCACAGGGCACAGGGCACAGAGCACAGGGCACAGGGCACAGGGCACAGAGCACAGGGCACAGAGCACAGGGCACAGAGTACAGGGCACCAGCCTGTCGCAGGGCTCAAACTCAGTTTTGTTAACTGGAGAGAAAATCGTTCCATAGAAGAAGTAAAAGTCATGAAATCTTTTGACAGATGAACCTGTGGAAGGATGATTAATGGCAGCTGCCACTGATATCAGCTACATTAATATTATTGACCAATAACTGAGCAGCTCAATAATGAACTTTAATCTCGATGGTCACGGGACAATTTTTAAACTATTACTTTGCACATTTCAGCCTGATTTGGGGCTGATGATGTCACGCTCCTCCCACAAACACTGCGCTAAATCTGCAGGCGATGACACACTGTCAGATCAGTACAGGAAGTTCAAAGGTCACATGATGGAGGTCAGTACCAGATGAGTCTGAATCTGCTAACAGATCAGACTGACAGACACTGATGTTTCATTTCCGTCCATTTGACAGTTTTATTCTGGACCAAAACGGCACACCTGCTGACTCACCGTCTACTCCACTAATCTGGGAGGACCCCGGTCATCTTCTGATGACTCAGTCTCTGGGGACAGCAACCAGAGGGTCTTTCCATGTAGCCAGAAGATTTCCACACCAATACTTCCTGCTCCACGCTTCAGCATCACTGCTGATCGCTCGGTGCCTCGTAGGTCGCATGTCTGACGCTCACAGCGGCCGGTCTCTGGTCTCTGTGGCACTCGTGTTTCTCACGGAGAGTCCATCACAGCAGATTAAAGTCTCAAATGGCTTAAATGAAATACCATCGAACTGTGACAGCTCACCACCCACGTGACATTATCACAGTCACTCTACACACTAAAAGAGACATACGGCCAAGCTCTCAAAGGCCGAGGCTCTCCGTTAGTGAATGTGCCGCCGGTTAATTATCACTCGATGCCAGATCGATGCACCTTCTAAGAGGACCATAAATCTGCTGTGGGGTTAAGAGGAGCCCGTTGTTACGCTCTGTTTAAGCAGACTGAGCTTCTGCAGGGCGGTGAATGTGCCGTCTGGGCCCCGTGGGAGCGGGTGTGGGGGTACTGTACTGCTTTGGCCCACTTCTATCGGGGCTGGGATCTTAAGCCACTCTGAATAGCGCTCAGATGATCCCTCCTCTGGCATTTTCGCTTCTGTTGAGCTTTGTGCTGTGTGCCTTTCATGCTGACTGCTTCAAAGCTGGCTGGGAGATGCAGATCGAGTGAACTCAGGGGGATATGTGCAGCCAAAACAAACTTGAATATGCTTGCTATTCTGTCAAGATGCAAGCCCGAGCATCCTTGTAGCATTTAAGCACTGCTGCTGTTTTCTGTTTGATTGAGCTACTCAGCATTCCACACATTTAACCTCCTGAGACCTAAACCCTGCATTTTTATTTTCTCTGATTTAGGACTAGTTGGCCTGCTCAGTATAAATACTCAGCTATATTGTTGGTGCCTTTTACAGCATTTTGATGGAACTACCTGAGAGATAACATTGCTTGCTGTCTGGTGCACACTGTCCCAGGCGTCTGTAGCTCTAGTCTTTTATTAGTCTGTTATTTAGCACTCATTAGCATCTGTATCTGCATCTGTGCATTAGAGGACCGCTGCAAAAAACTCATAACCACAATTATTCTGGTCAATGCTGAGATACAAAACAAAATTCGCTTTATTTAAATCTTCTTGTTTTACTAATCACTGGATTTTTAATTGAAATCTGAACAGCTGCACAGCCCTCATTTGTACAGTTTTTGGTGCAGCTTCCTACTTAAGCTAACTAGTGTTAGTTGATAAATTAGCACGCCGCCCTCTCCGTGTGATTAATGCATTCGCTGTGCACACAAAAGATCTGCACTTTGATTGTGGTGGGAGACACAAACCCAGCCTCGGAGTACCCGTAGTGTTGGTCCCAGGCCCGGATAAATGGGAGGGTTGTGTCAGGAAGAACATCGGGTGTAGAACCGGTGCCAGATTAAATATGCAGATCTATCTGCAGCGGTGATCCCCCGGAGCTAAAGGAGCAGCTGAAATTAGCTCTCCTTTAAATGCGGTCGCTAACGGCTCCAAAAAAACCAACATGGAGGCTTTAAATCCAAAAGCAGTGGGTGAAGTCACAGTGGGTACATCGCCCTATCAGGACTGATTATTAAATATTTTCCCCCAACAATAATGGAAATAAGATAAAACTATTATTTATGGACTGTCTTTTGTTGTTCAGGTTTGTCTTGGTGCTGTGCTTTAATTAGCATCAGTTCAGCTTTCTGGAAACGTCCTGCGAGGAACAACCAACACCTTTTTTCTTAAAAGTTGAGCAAATGCATCATGTTTCAAAAGTCAAGCTATTGCGTTACCGATGAAGAAATATTTGTGATTGTGGCTCGATTGTCTTTTGCATTACACCAGGATTCAAGAAGATTAAACATCCAAATGGTAAAACCATCTGGTCCAGGATGAGCGCAGGGTTGGATTCATTTTTCAAAACCAGTCTTAACACATGCTCATGGCACTGGAACATAAGAGTGTGTGGGTGGCCTCTGCACAGCCTCCACATTACGGTAACTCAGAGCAGCAGTGAGCTGAGGACATAAAATAAATAGAAGCAGTGAAGCTGAAGCTAAGATACGTTCACTTCCTGAATCTCAGACACATGCGATTCTGCTGGGGGGGCTGTGAGGGTTCCTGAAAGTCTCACTATGAGCTAATCAAATTCAAATATCTTCAACCACAAAACCGCTGTCTCCATGGTGACAACCAGATGTTGCGCAGTGCACATCACCCCCCCACCCCCACCCCCACCCCCTCCACATGCAAGCCTCGCCTGAGGGCAGAGTACAGGCATCTGTTACCGTTTCCCCCTGCGGCTGCTGAAAATAACCGAGGAGAGACGGGCAACACAAAGACGGAGCCAAGAGTCTGTTCCCGAAGGAAAAGGCGGATCTGAGCGCAGCGTGTGTGCACGTCTTTGTGCTCTCCATCAAACTGAAGGCTCCTCCAAAGCGCCAGCCCCTCAGGAGCTCCTAAACGGGTCAACATCTAATCGATCATTTAAAACGCAGCACGAGAAAGAGCTCACCTTCATTACGTGACCAGGAATTTATAAATGAGGAGGCAAAGAACAGGGAGGGGGCCAAAGAACAGGGAGGGGGCCAAAGAACAGGGAGGGGGCCAAAGAACAGGAAGCCAAAATATTTCATCAGAAGCAAACACAGTGTAGCCACCGACCCAGCTGGCTCGACCAATGGCTCCCAAATAGGGTGGCTTTCGATTTTGTGACAAGCATACATTATGATTCTGAGGCCCCAGAATTACTCTGTTTATTATTATTTATGCACATACATCACATTTAAGCTATACATGCTCGAAAACACGTGAAATTTCTGCACATGAAATTAAGCAGCCTCACAGCTGTTTCACATGCATTTAACATCCCCAAGAGGTGCAAAAAAGCCTCCTATCACCTAAACCCAACAGGAAGTCTGACATTTTAAATTTAACATGCAATCTGGTGCTATTTTTGCCATCTGAAGGTATTACACTATAATAAACTCGCTCTGCAGACTGAATCAGGTGGTCAGTTTCATCTAAATTGTGAAGCTGCTGAGTTTTTGTCGAAGAGCAGCAGGACGTAAAGAAGCTGATACATCTCATCCTCTAATCTGACCCGAGCCTCAAATGCTTGATAAGAGCGGGGACCCGCAGGCATCCACGTGCAACAGGAAATCAGCATTAAGTGATAATCATCATCTCGTCTGCATGGCATTTTGCATGTGTGTTCGACAGGAGATACAGCAGCTGTATAATTAGTGGCTGCTCGCACTGCAAAGTGGGCACACAGTGTTTTATAACTGGCTAAACATGTACTCGTTACTGAAGTACTTTAGTAAAACTCAGAATCATACCCGAGTATCCTAATGGTAACAAAGTGTCAGCATCAAAATAGGTTTTAGAATACCTAAATTAAAAGTACACATTATTCAGAACTTTCTATATTCTTGATTTGTGGATCATTTTAATGTTAGAGCAGGAGCTTATTTAAATTATTTCTAATTAATAAAATACTAGTACATTTATATTTCAAAAAAATCTGCTAAATAATAACTAAAGCTCTGAAATAAATGGCAAGGAGTACAAAGGGTAGTATCTGCACCCAAAGTACACTGGAGCAGAAGTAAAACGCAGTATGATGTGTATTTTATGTGTGCATTTCTGTATGGTAACTTTTCTTTTATTAGAGAGAATAACATTCATCGTATGTGACCATGCATGACAATAATCATTCATTCAACACAAACATTAAAGCTGTACTTCAGTGAAATACTGCAGTAAATCAGGGACCTTCGTGGCTGAAAATGAGCCTTAGAGGTTTTGCTTTGACCATAAACATGACTGCGCTACATTCCTTTGAGTAAATAAACTCCACTTTAAAGAAAAAAAATAGTTCAAATTATTTATATTTTACAGTCCTGTGACTCTTCTTTGGGGGAAGACAAAACCCTGTAAACCCAGTTTACATGTCCTATCCATCCTAACCATGCAGTGTTGTTGCCCACTCTGAAATTAACAGGACTATAATCCAGTAGCACTGGGTGTGGTGGGGCCGATCATATTTTGAGTCGGACCTGTGCCACCCCATGTCCCACTGTCTGGACACACCCCTGCAGGTGACCTTTAACAGCAAACAAAAGCAGCTCTCTGAGGATGAAGCTCATCTGCAGCGTGTGTCCCCCCGAGCCCCAGAGGTGATTAAGATTTCACTGGCCTTTAATTAGGCATGCAGCCAAAGATGGTGACACGAAATGCCCTCACTGTAATTATAAATCTCCCTGTTACCCACACAGGAGGCAGCAGGAGCAGCCCTGTGCTAGTTTGTCCAGTTGTAAAGCTCCAGCTCTGAGCGGGGAACAGTCCACATTCACCCCCTGAGGAGCCTCCGAACAGGGACTGCAGATTTCTGGCTGCAGCCTGCCTACATTCATAGCTCAGCTTGGTTACTGCTGGCCGGTGTTTCCTGCATCATGACACTGCCTGCTCTCTGGCCTGCGTGGTGTTGTATCACGCGAGGCGTGCGGATGAGTTATAGTAGCGCCGTTAAAGCTGAGGGATTAACTTATAGGGAGGAAAGCTGCGCTGCAAATCAAAGCGCTAACGGCATTCATACTGAGGCTATCGCTGCAGCAGGGAGCCCCAAACACGTGTGAAAGATGTCAAATAAGCATCAAAAACACAGAAGAAGAAGCAGCAGTTTAACAGATGAGCGCTGCACCGCAGCGGGCTGACCTTACCTTGATGTCCGGGAGCATTTGTCTCACTTTGAACGTGGTTTTAGATCCTGTCAACATTTTTCACGACGGCTGAACTCGCACTGAAGTGAAGAGCAGGAGCGGAACGAAGCTCACGGAGTGGCAAAAATATCAAAACGGGAGCTATCGCGAGGTTAAAGCTCTCTTCGTCCCATTTTCAGCCGTTTAAACGAAAAAAGAAGGGGGGAAAAACCCGTCACAGCTCCGCTCGGTTAGCCTGTATCACCGCCGGCTGCTGCTGCTGCTACTGAGCTGCTCAGCGAGGACACGCAAACTACTTTCATCGCTGTTGTCAGCGACAGCATCAGAGCGCTGACCGCACCACCAACAGACCACAGCACACCCTCTGCGCCGCGGCCCGGCCGACTCTCATGAAGTGGAGCGACGTGTTCACCGTTACTGGGGATTTGCTGTGTTTGTTTATGCCTTCGCCATAGTGAAACACACGGGTGGAAAAAACGAGGAGTCAGGAGTAGCAGTGGCAGCAGTGGCGTGGAGCTTCTTAAAGGGACAGGACATCTCCACCGCCTAACGTCAAGCTAAGGAGATGGTGATGGGAATTCTGGCTCTTTTTTGAGGGCCGGTTCTTTTGGCTCGGCTAACTAAAAACAGCTTTTTCGGCTCCCAAGTGGCTCCTTAGACTTAATTTTTTAATTAAAAAAATGTGTAAAATGAATTACTAATGTAAAAACATACATTATGGGGCGCCTGGCTGGCTTAGTAGTAAAGCCGGCGACCACATACACATTCCGCGTTGCAGTGCGGGCAGCGCGGGTTCGTGTCCCGGCCCGTCGCCAGTTTCCCCCATTTCCTGTCTCTCTCTACTGTGTACAAAAGCTGCTGTGGCCAAAAAAAAAAACATACATTATATCAAATGTTTCTTTATATACTCAACATAGAATAGAGTGCTTCAATATAAATTATGACAAACAAAAGATTGGCACTCAGAAAATCCAAGGGCCTTTGAGGGGTTGATCATGTTTCTCCTGATGGATGAACAGTTTATATATGCCTGTGCAGATGAAATTTTAACTTTGCAGTCTACACTCTGCCTATCACATTAAAATGTGTCCAAACAGAAAGAGAGAGCAGATTTCTCCCATATTGGCTTCTCTTCATTGGCTCCCTGTTAAATCTAGAATAGAATTTAAAATTCTTCTCCTCACATACAAGGTCTTGAATAATCAGGCACCATCTTATCTCAAAGACCTCATAGTACCATATCACCCCAACAGAGCACTTCACTCTCAGACTGCTGGCTTACTTGTGGTTCCTCGGATACTTAAGAGTAGAATGGGAGGCAGAGCCTTCAGCTTTCAGGCGCCTCTTCTGTGGAACCAGCTTCCAGCTTGGATTCGGGAGACAGACACCCTCTCTATTTTTAAGATTAGGCTTAAAACTTTCCTTTATGATCAAGCTTATAGTTAGGGCTGGATCAGGTGACCCTGAACCATCCCTTAGTTATGCTGCTATAGGCCTAGGCTGCTGGGGGGTTCACATAATGCACTGTTTCTCATTCACCTTATTTACTTTGTTTATACTCCACTCTGCATTTAATCATTAATTGATATTAATCTCTGGCTCTCTTCCACAGCATGTCTTTCTCTCCCCTCAGCCCCCCCTCAGCAGATGACTGCCCCTCCCTGAGCCTGGTTCTGCTGGAGGTTTCTTCCTGTTAAAGGGAGTTTTTCCTTCCCACTGTCGCCAAGTGCTGCTCATAGGGGGTCGTTTTGACTGTTGGGTTTTCTCTGTATTATTGTAGGGTCTTTACCCACAATACAAAGCGCCTTGAGGCGACAGTTTGTTGTGATTTGGCGCTATATAAATAAAATTGAATTGAATTGAAACTTTATGTTTTTTGCCACTCATTTTCCTCACTGTTCCCGCGTGTAGCCTCTACGTAAAGCACAGCTTCCTCTAGCTCTTTCCTGTCTTCAAGCGAACTTTGCAGGAGCCTCTCCCTCTCTGCTGTTTGTGTGCTCACTGTGCGGTGTGTCCGTGGCCCCTCCCCTCTCACTCAGTGTAGACACGCAGATGCTGCCACCCATCTTAACCAATCACGTGCAGCTTCCACAAAAATAAAAAACGAAAAATGGCTCACAATCAGGAGCCGGCTCCTTCACCACAAAGAGCCAGATCTTTCACAACAACCCATCACTATATTGAGAGACTGAAGAGAGCAGGAAGCTCGGTCGCTCATTTGAGCTTACTGGGTTTCCCTACTTAACCCCTTGAACTCAATGCAGAGGTGGAGGAGTGGAAACTGATGACACAGCAGCATGCTCAACTTTGTTTTTCATAACACAGAGAACTTGAAATAGTCATCTTTCATATATGGTCATCTTTCATATATGGTCCTATTTTCTCTCCTCTCTTTCCATTCAGACCCTTACCAGTCAAAGCAGATGGCTCCCCCTCTGACTGAGGTTTCTTCCTGTTAAAAGGGAGTTCTTCCTCCCTACTGTCACCAATCATTTGATTGGTAATCTCTCTCTAATATTATAGGGTCTTTATAGTATTAACCACTTTGAAATGAATGTTCTTGTGAACAGAAGTCAGAGTTTGGCCCACAGTGGCCTGGAGCTGGAACTAATTTAAAATTATATCTTTAAGCCAGGGGTGCCCAAACTTGCAGCCTGCGGGCCACTTCCGGCCCCGCCCCCTTCTGGTCCGCGAATTGATGCCAAAAACAACATGGAATTTGGCCCTTTAAGTTACTTTTTTGACATTTCGCTTAACCCTCACATTTGGAGGGGAAGGCAAAATGTCAAAAAAGTAACTTAAAGGGCCAAATTCCATGTTGTTTTTGGCATCAATTCACGGACCGGAAGTAGGGGGCGGGGCCGGAGCGGCCCGCGGGCCGAGTATGGGCACCCCTGCTTTAAGCACTTTGTTACTAGCAGCCTGTGGCAAAGCACAACATTTCTTTATTTGACTCTACAAAAATATGCCAATGATAACACATCGTTTATAGACATAATATTTTTGCAACAGCAAGATGATTCTCAAGGAGCTATTAGCTGAAGGTTTGACAAACATCTCACCTTTGTGTGCAGTGAGTCCCTAAAGATTTTGAGGAAGACCTAAAAAGCAACTATCCACAGCAGATGAACAGTGTAAAGGTCATCTCCTTAAGAAATAGTTAAGAACTCCAGCAGAGACCTGACACACACGTCTGGACCTTCAGCTGATCCATCTGCTGTTCACCGAAGCCTCATCAGAGATGCTCTCAGGATGTCTGGCAAAAAAAAAAAATCATTCATAAGGAAGCGAAATGGTTGAGCTTTGCTAAACAAGACCTGGACCAGTGGCAACAGATCAATCCAAATTAGACATTTTTGGTTCAAATCATTAATATGTACAGAGGAGGTCGCTGCCTACAGCCATCTGTAAAACAGGGTGGAGGCTCTGTCGTGGTTTGGAGCTGCATTGGTCAAATTATGAACACACCATCTGCAAAGCTTCTGACTGGCAACGGCTTCATTTTTCAGCATGACAATGATCCCAAACACACTGCAGTAAAAGCACCTGGATAGAAACACACAGATGAACACCATCAGTCATTGATCGGCCTGGATCTCAGCATTACTGAAGCATTGTGGGAGCATCCTGACGGAGAGCAGCACAAAAGGCAGAAACATCCAAAGAAGAGCTTTGAATGTCCTTCAAGAAGAAGGAGAACTGTCCCAGCAGACTGCTTAAAGAAACAAGAGGAAGCTGCCTCAGAGTTCAGGCTGTGCTGAAGAATAAAGGCAATCACACTACATATAAACCGAAGCTCACCTGAATTATACAAAATCTATTTTAGCCTTATATATCATATTTCCATTTGTTTGCATGCTTCAACAAACTGCTCTACCAGTATGTCCACGGGATCAGTATTATATTCTGCTGTAGTGGTCGTGCATGTGACCCCTGACTGTTCAATAGCAACAAAATCAATATGAAAACTCATATTATCATCATGAATAAGTTAAATACACATATCATTTTGCAGGAAATTTATTAATTTTAAGAAAACAAAACAAAAAAAGGGGGGGTTTGTGCATCATAATGCCTAAGCTGATCTCCTCATGTTCACAGAGCTGAGATCATATTTATATCCATGATGACTGTTATATTTAAGGGGATCACATCAAGAACATTTGACTTTGGTCTTATGACTCGTTTGGCCTTAAATGTTTCCAAGAAAACAATGACTGAATCGGAATTGCCGAGTCCTTCAGTATGGAAACTGTAGCTGAGCCAACATCTATTAAAAACACTGACCTCTGTGCTGTGAGAAGCTGAAGAAAGAGCAGAACAATGCTGCTCCTTTACCTTCTTTCTGATCCTGTAGCAGAGTCCTCGTCTCTCTCATTCAAACCGGAGCCACTGAGCTGCCAGCTTCTCTTCCAGACAAACAGAAAACCTATTTAAAGGAAATTCCTTTCCAGCGAGAACGGGAAAGTCTGAATAATCCGGAGTGAAGCCGAGCCTGCTGAACAGGTGGGGAGACGGCGTCCCTGTGAACTATAATAGAGCGAGGTCTGGATTTTTTACCACATGGGAAACTCTTCAATATTACATAAGGGTCTCCGATTTCTCTGATATATAAAACAGTCCCAGACACAGGACCTTGCATCATCTGAGCTGGAGTTATTCAGCAATGTATAATGCAAAAAGGTTAGGAGAATACACAACAAAACACACACATATTAAAACATGGTTTAAATAAATGGACTTTCACTGGGGGTGGATGGGATTTGGTGCCTGGCTTTTGGAGGCTTCTGCAGAAAGGGTCTTTTCTGGGGGCTGTCCACTTACCAGAAAACCTTACACCCCCAAACACATGGGAATACAGACAGAATACAAAACAACTGAAGAAATATAATCCCCTTTCAATAATGGGATGAGATGTTTGGACATGTGCAGGAGGGAGAGTGTGTATATTGGTCAAAGGACGGTGAAGATGGAGCTAGCAGGCAGGAGAAGAAGAGGAAGACCTCAGTGGAGGACAGGTGGAGGGTTAGTGTGGCAGAAGATGCTGGGATAGGGTGAGATGGAGACAGATGATCCGCTGTGGTGACCCTTAAAGGGAGCAGCTGACAGAAGATGAATTAATATGGTGTTTAATGTCAGTGACCAGTTCCTGCTGGCAATCCAGAATAAAAATAAAAGACAAAACAGGAAGCTCATGGGCCACCTGCTACAGGAAATGACCCCAGATGGAGCCTACGCTGTCAGCAGGTGGATTCTTCTTCTGCATCCACCTCATCCTCCTTTTCACCACAGCTGGATGCAGATACTGGCTGGACCTCCCACCTATGACGAACTTGAAAAGTCTGCCAGCAATGTTCTTACCAAAGGATATGGTTTTGGGCTCATCAAGCTGAACTTGGAAACAAAGTCTGAGAATGGGCTGGAGTTCAGCAGCACGGGCTGGGCCAACACTGAGACCAGCAAGGTCACTGGATCTTGCTGGCGTCAGGGTCTGGAAACCAAATACTCGAGGCCAGAGCGCCTTCGCAGAGAACTGGAACACTGACGGTACCTTTGGAACGGAGACCGCTCTCGGGGATCAGCTGGCTAAGGGGGTGAAGCTTGCATTGGATTCCTTCTTCTTGGCAAACACTGCCAAGAAAGGTGGTGAGATTAAGACAGGATACAAGTGTGACCACATTACCTTGGCTGTGACATCAGTGACACAGCCATCCGCAGTGCAGCGGTGCTAGCCTCTCAGGGCTGGTTGGGTACCATCCGAATTACATCAGTAATCCCGAATTCACAGATACAATTCTAGATGATTTTGGGGTGAATTCAAGTTTTGGAATTACAGTTAACACTGCAAACATGGACATGGAAGTGAAGAGGATGAGGATGTTCTGCATGCATGATGAATGTAACATCTGCTTGGACTCGTTTGGAGAAAGATGCTGTCATACTTGCAAATGGAAACAAGGTAGAAACATCATACAGCCTCTGTTCTGATCCATATTTGCTGTTTTAATTTACTATCGTGCAGAAGGCCTTCCAGTCCTTGTGCCACACATCCATCCATCCATCCATCCACCAAAGTGATCCTTTATTCATCGCTCTCCCTCACAAACCTGTTTCCCCTAAATATGTTTCAATTGTTTCAATCTACCACCTTTTTAAGGACCACCTAGAGCAAAACTATAACCAGTGAATGCAAAGTTTCACCTTGAATTGCGTAGCTCGCAGGCAGAAGCAGCTTCGAGTACATTCAAGTGGGCTCCAAAATTACCCAGGAGGGAACTACCTGGCGATGCGGTCCTGGAGGTCATGAGTGAGGACAGAAGGATGGTCTGTGTATCTGGACTCAAACCTTGTTACCCAGCAGCAGGTGATCTGGAAGGACTCCAGCAGCGACACCATCGTGGATATCTTTTCTGAGGATGGGGAGGATGACTTTCTGAGTTTGTGTTTCAGGTGTGTGGAGTAATACTTGAACCTTTGATTTTAGGATGATTGAAATGAACCTGAAGGTCACGAGCTAAAACGACTCAGACTCAGAATAATGTTGATTTCTACAAATGCTTACCTCTTCTTTTTACAGTTAATGCACCCGTACCTGAGTCATTATTCATGAATCACGAATGCTGTAAAACCTTTATTGCATTTTTGATTATAATTGTATTCCAGCAGTTCTTCAGTATTTTTCTGGATTCATTTCATATCAGTAATTTTGTGGCTGCAGCTTCAACAACTGAAGAAAACACATTTTTACAAAAGAAGCTGTTGATGAAAAACAAAGAGAGCTTTCTTGTAATACAATGAGAATTTATTCAAACGGTGCAAAAAATTATTAATTATAATAATAACCTAACATAAAATCTGATGTTCTTTCTGTCCAGATTGCACTGTCACACAGCCTTAGGCCTCTTCTCTCTAAACAAAAGTAAAATGTTTAGTAGATAAAAAATAAAAACCAAATAAAATACCAGGACAGCTGAAATCAAGTTCAAATAATGCACAGATTTGGTAGAATGTTTGCCATTTACATGCAATATTTCTAGTCCCATGCACCTGAAAGGACCCCACGTTAATGTCACTGAGAAGGAATCGTGTGTTCCCACAGAAATGACCGAGTCGTACGATATAGAAAAATATAAATCGGGTCGGTTTTGTCACAAAACGAATCTGAGCCATTTCTCTTCCGGTTTGGAGGGAACGAGCTGGGTCACGTGTCAGCACGGCGCGGGTCACCCAAACGAAATTTACCAAAATAAAAGCAATAAAAAGCCAGACTGCGAGACAATTAGCCATGTGAGAAAGAACATCCTAAAGTCATCTCAACTAAACATTCCACAAGGAAACCTATTTAAAAAAATCTCACTATAAATATATACTCTCAAATTATTAGGTCAGCACTGAGGAAATTAGTTTGCAATGAGAGAGCCTCGAGTATGAGAAGGCTCATCTGCGGGGTCACCAAAGTGTCTTTCTACGTAACGCCAACCGTGCCCCAAATCAGACCAACAATATACATTCTTCCCCTTTAAAAACACCGGAAAGCTTTGGGCTTACAAAAATAACTCCAAACATATTTATACAACCTCTCACTGTTTTTTGTTTCTGTTTTTTTACAATACAAAAAAGTGTTCGTAGCCTGTAAAGTCTGATGTCTTACATGTTTCTGAGGCATCAATTTCAATGGGGGAAAAAAAAAAAAAAAAATCAAATAAAAAAGGTTTTTAAGCCAATTATTACTGCGGAGGGCGGGAAAGCACACATTCATAAACATAAACAGGCATCACCTTCCCACACTCAGGAAACTCCTGCTGGGCCTCAGCTGAACTCAAACATTCATGAACACAAACACAGCAAACGTGTTTTAGGAGCGGGCGACACGGCAGCGTTTAAATGCGGTTAAAGCGCCGAAAACAGGAGGAAATCCCTCCGTGCTTGAAATGCTGTGTTACACGGAGTCGAATGAAGTTATTCAAAATCATTTTGTTGGTGTGTTTGCAGTTTGGGAGGACGACAGAAGAACAGGGGCGCCCTCGGCTGGAAGAGGCAGTGTATTGCAGAGTGAATTGTGCTTTTTCTGAAGCCCCCTTTTAGACACCCCCCGCTCACTTTTCTGTCAAAGTCACGACAGCTCTTCGAGGCCCGTGGGCCGTTTCTGCAGGTCATGGAGGCCGTGGTGAGATTATCCGCTCCTGCCTTTAAAGCAGCTCATTTTAGGTTAGTGAGAAATGTGGGAGCTGTACTCATGAGTAACACGGACGCGTCGCAGCTCAGCTCACTGCACAAAATCCTAAACAGAAATTACAGGTAGAGATGAGACGTTATCTCACCAACTGTTACTTAAGTTTCCTGCACTCGGATACTTTTTGCTCTTCTCAAACCAAGACGGCGATCTCTTTCTCTGACCCCGACGTGGAGGGTCAGAGTGCACACGCCTGCCCTGACTGACAATGCTGGAAAGAATTAAATGCAAATTAAACATCTGGAATTGACGTTAATAAGTATTTTTGCACATATGGACGTACACAGTAATGGAGCTATAATGAAGCGATGTCACGTATCCTGTGTCTGAAAAAGAGCCCAATGCCAAAGAAAATACCGACTCAATAAGAGCAGCAACCAGAGCCGCTCGCTCAAACCAAATTCACCTTCACGGTTTAATTATAGGGGAAAAATAACAAATATGAGAAATTAATTAGCCAACAACTAAAATGAAATAAGAGTCAAACTGAACATTTCAGCAGACTCAATATGAAACAGGTTTTGGGGACAGCAGTCTTGTGGAAGCAGCAGGTTTGATGTCTGCCGCTTTGTATGCAGACAAACGCTGAAAAAGGCAACAAGGACAGACGGAGACACCGGCACCGAAACGCTGGAGTTCTCCTGCATCCTGGAAAGAAACCTTCTGATTTCCCAGAAACGGAGGTGGCAGTGTCTGCAGTGATGACCAACTAAAAGCCAGCAACGCTCTGAAGTCACAGACATCAGGAAAGTGCTCAGATTTGTGCAAAAACCACGACTTTGACAGACAGGGGCAGAAACGAAGAGAAAACCTGCAGCAGAGCTTCTGAACCTGCAGCTAATTAATCCGAACACCTCCCATGATGAAAGCTTCAGGTGAGATTGTATCAAACATGTTTTGTTTCTAAACCATCGGCGTACAGAGGGCAAATTTTATAATAATAAAAAAAAAGTAACCAGATTTTGTTAATACAGGGTCAGTTTCTCACATCCAGCAGCGTGCACGTGTCAGTTTGCATCACGGAGACAGAAATCATCGCTGCTTCATGCAACATGTTTGGACACATGTGGTACTAACGTTTAACTAATTTATCTTATTAACCGTTATCTCCAAAGTCTGCTGTGCTGAATGTGAAGTTTCATCTCATATATTACACATTATTGCATCCCCAGGCCCACTAACACCAACCGCAGTAACAGGAAACAGGAAGACCCGAATACAAAAAGAGACCCATGTATGAAACACTGGGACAGTACCTCACCGTCGTACTACCTCCTACGTTCTCTTTGTTCTATCACGCCTGGTCAATCGTGTGACCTGGTCAACAGCTCTTAATCTTTAAATAATAAAAAGGGGGAAAAGCTGACATCTTCATAATCCAAGTTACAGAACTGGACAAAAATGCTGATTTTTTAAAAGTTGCTCTGCCTGAAGGAGTCACCGTGAACGCGCTCTGTAACATTAGCACCGCAGCAGCCTACAGAGCGCTTATCGTGAGCCTCGCGCGGCAGTTTCAGTGTGCATTTTATGCAACAAAAGAAGCAATTTGACGAGGATTAATTGTGCTGTTTCCCGAGGTACAAGCATCTCGTAATAATAGTGTTTATATCTGTAACACTGAAATCACCTCATAACCAGATGTGACTTCAAACATCCCTTAATGAACCAATCAAACATCACAGAGTACAAATGAGGAGACACACCCACACCTTCTGTTTGTGCTTGCATCTCTGTTTATGTCGTAGTGTAAGCCTGACTTGGTGTGTATGCATGTTCTGTACATGTGTTGATGAGTGTTACGTACGATGCCTGCCATATACATTCGCTCCACCAGGAGGAGATAGTAGCAAGGCCTTCAACTCCAAGAAACAAGGAGAGCCTGTAGTTGTCTCACACACACACACACACACACACACACACACACACACACACACACACACACACACACACACACACACACACACACACACACACACACACACACACACACACACACCTCCTGCATAAGAGCCACAGCAAAATGTAACAGAAGTGCAGTTTATTCTCTGGTCTAATGTGACCTGGCAGTCAAAGACCGCCCTGCTTATCCTGTAGTTACGCAGCCTCACTTTCAACAGGTAATGACACGGCTAAGAATAAAAGGGGAGGGAGATGGTTGCCTTTGCCCCCGTCCATCCAGAGGCTGATCTGCTCCGGTCGTTAAAAAGGCCACTCATCAAAGTTCAAACCATTACGAGGTCTGCTTAGAACCTGTGGAGGACCGGTTCTGTCTCCCTCTTCTTCAGCTCTTCCCGGTAACAGTAGGAGCAGTAGTTGCCCGTCTCGGGGTGTCCGTAGTAGTTGCAGTTGGGTGTCCGACAGCGACTGGACTGCAGGCCGGCCAATCCACTGGCGCTGCCCAGTGAGTAGTGTCTGACTGGGGGTTGAGCACTCCGAGAGTCTAGATTGGAGCTCATGTCCCGGTAGCCGTTGGTGTAGCTCCCACTGATGAGTTCAGCCCCGGGGTAGTCCGGTGGGTCGAATTCGAGGGGATATGAGGGTACAAGGCGAGAAGGACTCAGGGAGGAGGGGCCTTGTGAGTTATTGTACTGGGGATGGGAGGGAGGCTGTGCTGTGGGACAGTGCCGGGGGAGGGTCGCGTACGAGGGGAGGCCGGGGTAAGAAGTTGCTGAGGAGCCTCCAGCTACCTGGCGTCGAGTATCCAAGTAGCTATGCATGTGAAGATGCTGGGTCAGGGGGGCTGCAGGAGGCTGATCTATGAAGGAGGGCCGGGGGATGGGAACAACAGCAGAGTACATAGAGGGACTCAAAGGAGACAGCTTGAGTGTGTTGAAGGAAGGCGACGAGTTCTCCGACAGCTCCTCTTTGGCCTCGTAAGGCCGGTAACTTAGCTCTGTACAACCAATCACCTCCTTCTTGGGTGCTTGGATGCTGTTAGCGATGCTCTTCCTCTCTGCGTCGCGGCGCTGTTGTTCCTGCTCAGACCGGAAGCGCTCCTCTGCATCGGCAAGGTAGCGCTGGATCATCTCCTCCTGGAAAGGCTGCCTGTTGCTGGTGGTGAGGAGGCTGGCAAAGATGAACTTCCTCTCACCTTGCATGGCAGCCCGCAGGATGCCCAGGCTGACCTTTACATCGGCGCTGTACTTGTAGGGTTCGCTCTCAGTGCTGCTCCCGCCGCTGCTGCTCATGCTGCTCCCCGCCCCATTGAGACGCTCGCTGCACGAGGAGGGAGAGCCTTTGCCAGAATCCTCAGAGGCGTGGGCTGAAGGCGAGCTGTCCTTGCTGCCCTTCCTCCCTCTAAATGAGCCCTTCTTCTTCTCCCCACCCTCCTGCTTGGCACCTCCAGCTCCTGCATTCTTTCCTGGCATCAGCCCACCCACGTTTTTCTTCAACTTGCTGCCCAGGCTTTTTCCAAAACTGCCAAGCTTATTGGCCACAGAGTCTGCCCTCTTCTTGTCTTTATCCTTGTCCTTCTCCTTCTTGGTTTTGTCCTTCCCCGCTGATCCACTGCTCGACGAACTAGATGAAGAGGAGGAGCTGTTCTTGGCCAAAGATCCGCCTCCATTGACCGTTGATCCTGTGGTTGTGTCTCCGTTGCCGTTGGAGCTGCTGCTGACCGACTCCTTGTCTGATTCTCCGGAGTCAGGAGGCGACCGGGCGTCCTCTCCTGCTGATGCTGTGGGAGACTCCGGCTGGGCGAGCGGGGCTTGCTGCAGCAAAACAAAGCAGAAACACAGACTAATGAAAAAATACTGCAGAGCAGCAGAACATTATACATCAGGACACAAGGAAAGGACCAAACTGCACAACACTTATGGAAGAAACATGACAAGCTTGACCTGCAATGATGCAGTGACTATGACCTCAAATACATTCAAAGACAGGACTTCACGTACTGCCGCCATTCCTTGTAGCATAACCATGAAACTACTATGAACTTGTCCTTCCAAGCTTCCTGGCATTACCATGTGGGACACAAGAGGAGCTTTGTCACTGTGTTTGCATGACTCCTTGACATAAATGGGCCAGTGTAGTTTGTTTTCACATATACAGCAGTTGGGGGGGGGGGGGGGGGGGGGGGGGGCACAGCTGGCCCAAAGGAAAAGGAAAGAAAACCTGTCCTTGTTTGTAATAATTGCAGGAACATTCATCACCAACCCCTGAGGCATTCATCTGATCACGTCAGGATCCAGTTCCTTCTCTAATAACCACAAATTTAATTTGTCAGCTGAAGTACTTTAAAGAAGTCTTCTGAATTCTGAACCTACGTTCTCACCTGCCATTGCAAAAGCAGTGTTATATCAGGCATCCTTACCTCACAGGGCAGGGGCAGCCAGGTGACCGTCATGTAGCTGTGCAACATCTGGAGCTTAGCCTCCAAAGACAGAGCCACACTGAGTGGAAGACAGAGGGAAAGAAAACAAGGTTCAGTGAGAGGGAACTTTCTGCCAGGGCTTCCTGCAATAATGGAAAAGTAATTACTGTTGTTTGGGTAGTCGACTGTTATTTTTTATAATGTAACAATGTTTCTGTCATTACACAGACAGCAGTCGTGAGCTGGATTCTAAAGCATCATAATAATGGGCAGAAAAACAGATTCAAAATGAGCCGAGGTAGTCAACAACAAAAACACAGTGAAGGAGGATTTGGGTTTTACAATGAGAGCACGCTGTGAAAGCACAAAAACAGAACACAAACGATGCTGTTCGATGCCATAAACACTAGTTAGCTGTCTTCTTACAGCGGACCTATGTTTTTCCTTACTGTCTATTATGTGTGTGTGTGTGTAATATATACAACATCCCCCACACAAAAGAATCGCTGTCATCACAGCTAGCTAGCGGTGCAGCCATTAGCATTAGCCAGCAGTCATTGGGGAGGCAGATGTCTTAATCCATGTTTTACAACCAAATTATAAACAAGTACAAAACATAAAGAACATCACATATACTATATAAAATAATGTATGCGCACATCATGAAAGATTTAATTAACAGCTCTTATCTTAAATACCCAATTTATAAAATATTTTTGTATTACACAAATTAAGTGTAAATAAACATAACACATTCTTAAATATTTTTAATCATCCTTAAATTGCATTACAAAAACTGTTCTTCTTTCAGCTGCTCCCATTAGGGGTCGCCACAGTGGATAATCTGCCTCCATCCCATCCTACCCCACCGTTCTGTCCTCCTCTGAGGTCTTCCTCTTTCCCTGCAGCTCTATCTTTGTCCAGTATATCCACCTTCCCTCCTCTGCACATGTCCAAACCATCTCAGCCTCGCCTCTTTATCTCCGTCTCCAAAAATGCTCTGCCTGAGCTGTTCATTTCTAATCCTGTCCATCCCGGTCACTCCCAGTGAAAATCTTAACCTCTCCGGCTCTGCCTCCTGTCTTTGTGTCAGCATCTCCAAACGGTACATCACAGCAGGTCTCACTACAATCTTGTAAACCAGGGCTCTTCAACTCCAGGCCTCGAGAGCCCCTGTCCTGCAGGTTTTAGATGTGTCTCTGCTTCAACACACCTGAGTCAAATATAGAAGTCATTAGCAGGACTCTGGAGAACTTGACTGCATACTGAGGAGGTAATTCAGCCATTTGATTCAGGTGTGTTGGATCAGGGACACATCTAAAAGCTGCAGGACACTGGACCTCGAGGCCTGGAGTTGAAGAGCCCTGTTGTAAACCTTCCCTTTCACTCTTGCAGCTTTCCTTCTAGTTGCCTATCAATTTAGAATAATAATGGGTATTATAAAGTGTGACCAGAAGACTGAGCTGGAAATAATCAGAATGTGCTCTTTAAATGTAAAGTGAAAATAAAAAGATTCACGTTGCTAAACTGGCTCTCAATGGTGGAGTAAATGGCAAAAGCACTAAAAGCATCTCACTGTTGTGCGTTCTCACTGTTGTGCGTTCTCGCTCTGCTGTGGCCTTTAAAGCCAATGACCTTTTCAAAACAATGTTAACAGCCGCTCACATAACATTACCTCAGCCCACCGTTTCTTCTGAATAAGACCTCCGGTGTCATCCGCTGACGTAAATAAGGTGGAAGGTTATTTTGGTGCTCGTTCCTCTGGTTCATTCATAGAGGATATTCTGAGCTAATCTAATTTTCACTAATCTGGAGTCAGCAGTTGGTCCCTACACACCGACACCTGGTGCTGAAGAGACAGCTGTCGATAAAGGCACAAACGGGCATGTGCCACACTAGTTGTTGACTCTGGTCTTTGTAACCTTGTAAAAGGCGCCATTCAAACTGACAACCAAAACCAGATTTCTTTTTTTTTACCTTGCCAGCATCACGTTGTCAGTGTCATCTTTCCCCCATTCCCAGTCCTTCCCGGGATCCACAGCAAAGTGCAGCGGCAGCATTTTGTGCTCCGAGTCAGTGAGAGGGATCACAACTGCTGGTGGAGACAAGAAAGCAGTATTTAAAAACACAAATACACCTAAAGAAGAAAGGACTGCATGCAAACACGTGGCTCTGCATGTTTGTGAGATTTCAGAGGTACAGATTCAGATTCCACTCTTATGGGTAAACATTAAACCACCACCATGGGAATTCAGACTATCGCTGTGTCCCTATATGGGAGCTGCACTGGTGTAATGAAGGCTATCCCACTTTGAAGGATCGTACAAATCCGGCCCGATTTATCCCGACGTTCCCAGGACACCAAAGAAGTTGCAAAAGTGAAGAAGCAGACCAACCACGTCCAAGCCAGAACAGCCTTGGATTCCTGGGGTCAGTGGGTTTTTTGTGGGGAATTTCTTATAGTGTGTGAATGCTGTTAGAGGTATTCACCGCACTTCAGTGTGTAGATAAGTTCAGGCTGCAGTACAGTACTTACTAAAAGGGAAGAGATTAAGTGGAAAGTGACTCTAAACGTGGCTGGTGCTGGTGCTGGATTCTTTAAATCATGTTTGTGTTTTTGACTTGTTAAAAAAAAAAAATCATTTTTAAATATCTCAGTTATTAGCAGGACTTACACCTCTGATAATCACTCAGTGTATTTTTAGGCCATCCTGGAGCTGAGCTGCTTTGGTGCACCAGCTATACTCAAAAGCCCCGTCGTCATCAGTCACCATTCCCAAATAAATCCCTAAGACCACAGTGCCAAAGGACTTCCCCATCGAGCAGAGGCACCGCGCAGGAGAGTAAGAAAGAAGCTCCCAGTGCTTACTAGAAAACTCAGGAATTAACTTCTCAGGACGATTATTTATGTAAGCATTCCCATGGCTGAGGTACTCTGTTAAGACGGCCGCTTACTACCAGCCTTTCCAAAAGAGAATCAATATTTATGCGATCATTTTAAAGGATGCTGCAGAGCATCACCTTGCTCTTTGGAGCTGTCCTTCTGTTCCATGGAGACCAGAGCAGAGAAGTGCGCCTGATCGTATGCCAGGACCAGCGGAGAGCGATGGCACTTGGCAGCTGGCACTTCCAGCGGTAGGTAGATGCCTCCGAACGGGATGGGAGCAAAGGCTGGAGGAAGAGTAATAAACACATGAAATTTCTGGGAATTAGGACCACAGCTGTTTCTCAGCTGATAAAGCACAATGGAAAGTCAAAAATAAAGACATACAAGAGAAAATCTCACTCGCTGAAGACTTTAAATCACTTAATCACAAACTGTTAATGCTGGCTTCACATTTGTTTTACAAAAGTCTTCCTCAATATTTTTATTTATTTATTTAACCTTTAAATCAACCAGGAAGTGAAACTCGACTCTTAGGATTATAAATCTCTTCTGTGAGATGGGTCCTGGCATGAGACAGGAAAGCTCTCACAGGCCAGGTGAACCCAGGTAAACCCTGTGAAGCATGGGGAGACAGAAAAGGGTGCCAGGAGTTCATACTGTCTGTTTAAGGCACGGAAGTCACGAATCACAGATTATCTGCTCAAAGATTTTGTTTGGTCTGTTCTCTAATCTGTATATCTGCTGGTTTTTTTGCATGCACAGAAATTCACATCTAACTGTAACCTTTGTGCTGAGCGACCTTCCTGTTCTACAGGAAAACAGCCAGAATACAACCGGCTGGCAGCCAGTCGAGTCCCCTCGAGCTCGACAACAAAGGCTCATTCAGACTGATGGCAGCACGCTGGCAATCCGTCTGCATTTAAAAATTAGATTGCAATTATCGGCAAACCTTCTGCAGTCAGTCCGAGTCAGACTGCAACCGTTTGCAGAAAAGTTGCCTCCTATCAGGCAACCTGTGCAATCAAAACTGGTTGGGAGTGACCAGCACCCTCAAGCTCTGGGCAACCAGCCAAAAGATTCAACACGGTCACCAGGCAACCACTGATTATTAGATTTACTTTTTTAAAGTTTGCTGGGCTAACATTGTCTCAGGATGGAAGTGACCCTTTGAGTTACTTTTTTGACATTTTGCTTAATCCTCTTAATTGGAGGGGAAGGCGAAATGTCAAAAAAGTAACTTAAAGGGCCAAATTGTATGTGGGCGTGGCCGGAAGTTTGGACACTCCCGCTATAGAGTATCACCAAACAAACTTATGCTGTATGTTTTCCGCTCACCCTGAGAGGATGTACAGATATTACACAGGCGCTGCTACACTTGTATAAAGTGGCAGCCAATAACTCTTGAAATTTTCTTCCTCCATCATCGACTTTCCATTTTGTCACTTTCTGTCTTAGCTAGCTTGTTAGCTTGGGGCTGCAGCCTGTCATTGTGCACAGGCTGCAGCTTCAACGGGTCATTAGGAATCAAAGGTAATTAAAATTTGCAAAGGAAAAATGTTTCCTGGTCCGAGTCTAAATTTCTGCTGCGACACTCAGATGGTACGGTCCGAATAAACCACAGATCCATCCTGCCTCGTATAAACAGTCCTGGTAGCTGGTGGTGTAACGGTGTGGGGCCCCTCAGCACCAGCTGAGCCTCACTTAAACACTTCAGTCTATCTGATTATTGTTACTGACCACATCCAGCTCTTCATGACTCTGGCTGCTTCCAGCAGGATAACTCCCCATGTCACTAAGCTCATCTAAAACTGGTTTCTTGAACATGGTGGTGAGTTCAGTGTACTGAAATGGCCTCCACAGTCACCAGATATCATCTTCACATGTGCTGTAATAACTACTCTGAAGCATTTACATCCTGTACCTAATAAAAACCTCCCAGATTATAAAAACTGAAACTTTCCAAAACAATAAAGCTAAACTGAAACTGAACAAACCCACTCTGGAAACTCTCTAAAAACAGAAACTTTTAAACTGTTGCAGGCCTGCTTTCATGTGCTGCTGTCTTTCAGCACAGTGATGGAGGCTGAATCTGCAATAACAACGTCTGGGTTAAAATTCAGGAGGACTTGCGTCGCTGCGAAGCAGGAAAATGTGATCAAACTGATCAGAAAGGTAAAAAGGTCACAGCAATCAGCACGGAGCATTTTGCTCTCTTTCAACACACTCAGCAGTTGTTACATGTTAGTCCATCCAGCACGTCGCTGTGACCGCCGATGTCAGACACGTATGTGACGGGTTCTCCCCGAATCACTGAATTCCTAAACGTTATAATGAAGTACATGAGAAATATTTACCCTCTCCTCCCGAGTCCCTCAGCATGGTGTCAGCGACCACCACGATGGGCCTTCGAAGGACGTGAGCCAAGACAAAGACGTGAAACTCCTCCAAACTCTCATAAACTGGCTCGTCTGAAGACTCCGCCCTGATGATGACATCAGAGAATGTTTAAACCAGATAATCAAAGTTTCAACTGTTAACTGTAAAACCACATCGTGTTTGTCTGATTTTCACTGTCGCTGTATTCAGTCACAGCAAAAAGGACTAATGAGGGCCGGTCACTCAGTCTGTTCATGAATAAAAACATGGCTGTGACTAAGTGTGCTGGTTAACAGTCGCCGCATTGTCCCGGCCAGACCTTACCCGTTGGTGCCGTTGGTGCTGTAGTGTATCCTCGGCTCACTGGAGGCGAGCTTTAACAGTTCGTTCCACTCTTTCTGCCACTCCTCCTCCGTGTACACCAGCCCAGACTGAGGACACACACACACACACACACACACACACACACACACACACACACACACACACACACACACACACACACACACACACACACACACACACACCATTTAGAGAAGCAGTGTCAAATGTCACAAAGCACGTACTGACGTTATGGCGTCTTACCTCAAGGTTACATACCAACAACTGAGCCTAGAGGCTTTAGAAACTTTCTGCTGGTCGTGTAGCAGCCAACGAATATTCTAAATTTCATGATATAATCTAACTGAAAATAAAACTGACATTCGATTGTGAGAATGAATATTCATTTGTGGAAAACGCTGTGACAGCTGCCCTGCCGCTGGTGTGAGAGGAGAGCAGCGGACGCCTGAGCTGAGAATTAGGAAACATAAGTGGACAGTTATCATCTGTAATCAGGTCACCGATGAACTAGTTTAGGATAGCTTCAGAAACCAGAACGTGTCACCTTTGAACGATCAGTTCCGTAATAAAGGGGCAGATGTGAACCCGAACCAGGTCTCTGAATCCCCACCACAGCGGCCAACACTGCTGTCTGCATGCAGGCAGGAGACTCGATAACACACACGTTATGCTGGCTTTTACATTAGCATAATACCAGCCTAAATCATTTAGCGTCACAGAAGCATTAGCCTTTTGCTAACCGACATTATGTGTTTATGCGGCATATTAAAAAATATTATTACATCAAACCAAAGAGACCTATTACAGCTGTGCTGCTGCCACATGCAGTTACACAGCATCACAACTGTGGTGATGGTGAGCAATGGTACAGAGTTCACAACCCGACTCCGCTGAAGGGAGAGCAACAAACACTCAGAGGAATCCTGTCTGCTCATAACTGTCCAACTTTACCTGAATCATGGATACAAACTTGAGGCGCTGCAGGTGGTCTGATTATTTCCTGTTGCATGTCGAGGAAAGATAAGCTCACTCAGGGTGTCCATTCTTTATGATTTAACCTAATAACTGTATTTGTTTATTGTGTAAGGTATGTAAATATGCCTACAGGAGTAGTTATGTCTCTCATCCGTGTGTGTTTGTTTAAACAGATGACCAAACTTGATTTTTGGCCAGTTTTGACAGCCATGAAATCAAATCAATGACCTACATTCACACAGAGCAGCCACAGTCGCCAGCACTGCCCACCGAGCAGCTCCACCAGGGCGTGTTTGCTTTAAGTAATTTGCTTGAGGACACCTCAGATGTTCTGCTGGAGAATGGCTGAACATTAGGAAGTCATTCCTGTGGGTGTCTGCAGGCTTTCTGCATCCACTTTTAAAAAAAAAAAACATACTTGCTGTGCTACAATTTTAAGCTTCCATGAGGAGAAAAGCTGTGCTGTGTGAAACAGGCTCTAAAATCCTGTTTCTGCCGCTGAATCTAAGTGTTATCAGCACTACTTAGAAAAAAGGTGGAGATAAAAGTGCTTCCAGATAATATGGTTACATTTCAGAGTGATAAAGCTGTTTGTGTTTGATACGGCCATCAGCACGTTACTGCTGCAGGAAAGGACAAAGGTGAGGGCTCAACGTAATTTTAAAAAGTCAGTTAACCAAGAACAATCAGTTACACGGAAATTTGGTTTAATATCTAAACCTGCAAGTTCCTTTTTTCCATAACAGCACAGCAACCAATGTTTGAATTTAATGCTGCACAGCAGAGATTTGTCTGGTCAAAAATAGCATCGGGAACATGTAACATGAGACTGGAAAAACAGCAGATTTACTGAACTTCAGTCAGATTTATTGTAAGTTTCCCTTTTGCGCTTCAATTATAATTTATCTGAAAAAATAAAGATAAATAACTGTGAACTGAACTGAACACGAGTTCAGAAAGGACAGGGTGCGCTAAAAGGTTAAAACAGGACGACAGTATTTTATCTTGGTTATCTTATTTGACTAATCACTGCAAATCAAAGTTAATCAATATTTGATAAACTGCACAGCCCGTGTGAAGAATTATGGATACTGAGAAAGAAAGTCCGGTCTGTATAAATATTTCCAGTCCTGCTATGGTGAAGAAGAGGAGAACTAAACAAGGTAACTGAGAACCTGTGTCCATACGTCTGAATACGCTGCAGGGCTGCAGAGCACAGGTAACCAAAATTAAATAAATGAATCACTACAAATAAAACATGTTTATCCTGAGAGGTCAGCACCAGGAACAGAACTGATAAATAAGAATAAAAAATAACAAGTTTATGCTGTGAAATGTTTTTCCTTGTTGGCAGTTTAATCTGATCTCTTCTTAACAGAAAACAAAGGTGTGAAATAACAGGAGAAAAGCTAAAAATGACGGATTCTGCCCATTCCTTGTTTTATTGTGCGACTCCTGAGCGTGGGTTTGCAGGACTCTCGGTCTACCCTCTGCTCTTTCACCTCCTCTACTTTAAATACTTCCTGGTGGACCTGCATGCTTCTCTGTATACTTCAAATGTTATGCAGGCTGACTGGAATTATCTGGCACGTAAAGCATGTGAAAATCCTAACTTGCTGGGCGACTTGTCTGTGCACCGCCCTAATGCAGTCATGGGAATAACAAAGAGGTCAAAGACAAACGTGCAGCCTCTGTGACAGACCTCTTTGTTCTGCTGGGTCTGCTGCCACCTCCACCTGCGCTTCAGCGCCTCCCTCTCCAGCCCGTGATCCATCAGCGCGTACAGGGACTTCCGCAGCATCAAGTCTCGGTCGTGAAAGCCCCACATACCTGCAGCCGAAAACAACATCGGGCCATTAAACACACATCAGCAGAACCTTCAGTACAACTACATCTAAAAAAAATGATCAAATCTCAAAGGTGCGCAAATGTGTGTAGTTTATTTATTTGGGGCATTACAATAAACTTATTAAAGACTTTTAATGAGAACAAGTTAAACCCATTAATAATCTCACCTACTATAAAATGCCTGCACAGTTTGAGCATTATTAATTGTGTGGACCAGGACTCCTAAGTGGGCCATAAAGATAAAGTGGACGTGCACTGCAACACTGTAAAACGCAATTAGTGCTTAAGCTAACGCTGGAGTCCCCTTAATGAATGCTAATGGAGTGTGAACCTGCACCGTGTCGGGGTCTCACCGAGCGAGGCTGCATGCAGCAGGCAATTTCCATCTCCACTTGTTGCCAGAGGCAGCAGACTCTGGCAGTTTGGAACCACTTTTGTCCACCAGTTCAGCCGCCCTGCAGGCAAATAAGAAAAGCTTAACTCGTGTGTTTGCATGACAAATACGGTGAAATATTAATCCAAAACTTCTGCTGTGCAGCTCATCAAATAGATATACTCGGGTCAACACAAGATTTTCATGTTGGAAAATGTCAAAAGACTTCCAGAGAAGGTTTTTATTCCTTTTCTCTGCAGCCGTAATATTTTGGAATGAAAGAAATCAACGTCACAATTCATAACCTATAATTACGAGTTAGTGACAACAGCTGCCTTTACAAGCATTCAGTTTTTATCACAGCTGTCAGAACTGTTTGAATCAGTGATATGGTCACTGCTGAGGTTACAGTTTAATTAAAAATTCAACACTACATTTATATAGTGCCACTTCATGCTGTCAGGTAAAGGCCCTACAATACCAGAGGAAGAAGCCCAGTGATAACCCCACCACCACCACCACCACCCTCCCCTCAGTGAGCAGTTAGGAAGGAAGAAGCCCCTTTTAACAGGAAGAAACTTCCAGCACCAGGTGGGAGTCTGGATACTGAGTCGGAAGTGGGGGGGGGGGGGGGGGGGGGGGGGGCAAAGTAGCAACTGGAACAACAACACAAGTTCAAATATTCAAAACTGAAGCAGCATCAGTTATCATCTGCATGCAGGTCTACATAAAGTATTTCAGTATGAATTAAAAAAAAAGCAAACTTAAAATGCTGACAGGGAAACAATTATCTATGACTCAAGAAGCCAGTGAAGCCTAAAATCTCATATGTGGTACTGAGTTCTACTAACCAGCATGCTCCAAGGCCACCATCATGGACTGCTCAATAAGGTCCCTCTCAATGAAGCTCCGGAAGTCGTCCCGGTACACAGTGAGGTCCGGCAGCTGGAAAGTGCACAAGGGCGTGTCCAGAAGAGGCTCATTGCTGCTACCCCCAGTGCTCGAGACGTGAGAGCGTGCCAGAGAAACGATGGTGGAACTGGCATGAGAAATGCCCCTCGAAAGACGCTTCTCTGTAGCTGAAAGACAGCGGCAGACAAACGGTATTTAACGTGTCGCAGTTATTATGGCAGCAGCTTCGTGGTCGATTGGACAGGTGTTTGTTTTAAGTGCCCTCATCCACCCCAATTCTAACCGGTGGGACAATCACGAGTGCTCATTTTTATAAGGGGAGAAGAACTTCATTAGTAGCCCTTCAGGACTGGTCCATTATTTTTGGCTGTGGGAGGACACCCCTGCATTTTTAGAAATGTGGGCTCACCTAAACTAATAGAACCAACTCAAACTCAAAGACGAAACATGTGCAAGTTCCTTTTGTTAGAATGGATGGCCAAAAAAGTCCAACATAAACTTTTCAGCATTTAGCATATCACAGCTCAACAACCAACAGGGTGCATCATCCAAAAACTGCTCGCAACACACAAGCTGTGACATCATCTTTTCCCTCACACACTCGTAGCCGCTGCATGTTTGAAGTATCACACATTTAGTTTAAGTTTGGTGTACCTAATGAACTGCACCATAAAACCAGCCCACTTCCTGAGAGCCTCACCTTGCACCACCTCATCTTGGCGGTGGAGTATAGGCCGTCCTACCCGGGCCATCTCCTTCTCAGGGGGCAGATACGTCCGCTCTTCTGTGAACGAATACGGCAGGTTCCCAGCATGCACCTGTCGCAGCTGCTCAAAGTCACTGAGGGCGGCAGTAAAGTCCCAGTTCTTGCCTGTGAACAGAGAGAGGGACAGGAACATCTGTCTGAGCGAACCCATCCAACACGACTGCCTCAATCTTTTTCACAAGCGGATGGCCGATTCGTTATCAGTTTAAATATTTACCACAGGTCAATGCAACGTGGGCCGTGTGTCACACGGAAAGGCCACCGACACATTCCTCTACTTTGGCAAACATCAGAATATGGAGCACGCCGCAGCTCGCGGCCTCGCTGCTGCTGCTGCTGCGTCGTTACATTTTAACCCACATTCTTATCTGGAACTTGTGCTGCTGCTAGGCAACAGGAGCCCTGCTGACACTAGTTACACCTTTCCATTAGACTTGGAGAGCATAATTAACAGTAACGAGCCACAAACACTGAGACCACTGCTTGGACCTCACCTCCAGTTAACTTCCTGTGACTACATCCACACTTTCACCTGAAACAGGAATGAAGTTAAAGGACTAAAATAGAGGGGATCAAAGTGTAAAGACAAACTGAACTGACAAGTTTGGTCCTTATGTTTAATTTTATGAATAACATAAAAAGTAGGCCATATACTTCTGTGTACCGTATTTTTCGGACTATACGTCGCTCCGGAGTATAGGTCGCACCAGCCAAAAAATGCATAATAAAGAAGAAAAAAACATATATAGGTCGCACTGGAATATAAGTCGCACTTTTTTTTGGGGGGGGGGGGGGGGGGTTGATACAATCTGAGACCCAGAGCAGAAATTCCATCTTGAACGGCAATTTAAAATAATAATGGATTAAAGAACAGGACGAACACGGTTACGCCTACGTTATGCTAACGTAACACATTCAGCTACATGACGCACAACGAACACGTGTTCGGTATGTTAACGTAACATTAAGTTATTCAGATAACCATAGAATAAAGAACATACTAACAAGTTAACCAAACCATCAATCCATTGAATTCTTCATGCTCGGTGTCACTTCTAAACAACTCCGTACACTCCGTAGACGAAGCGCCGCTTCCTCTTCTGTGTCGCGTTAGTCAGACTCGTCGTCAGCTGCAGTTCCAATTATTCCAGCCTTTCTGAATCCCAACAGGATGGTTTGTCACTGAAGCCCATGTTTTCTTGATCCATCCAATGACTTCCAGGAAAGTTGGGTGGCGCATTCTCCCAGTTGCCGTTAAGCTGTGCTCTCCATCCATCATCCACTGCGCCCACAGGTTACGCAAGACTGCCTTAAAGCTGCAGTTCACGGAGATGTCAAATGGCTGGAGTATTTTGGTTCATGTGTTATAAATGTCACATATACGTCGCTCCGGAGTATAGGTCGCACCCCCAGCCAAACTATGAAAAAAAGTGCGACTTATACTCCGGAAAATACGGTATTTAATTCTGGGGTTCGATATGAATTCACAGTGATTCAGTATCAGCGTGGCCGCCTCACAGCACGTCTCCTGGTCAGATTGGTACTTCGGTTTCATCCCATCATCCAAAAACATGTGTTTTAGGTTAATTGTGATTCCAAATTGGCTGCAGGTCTGGATGGACTGGCACTGCAGACTCCAGCCCTCCTGCAAACCCACAGATGGATTCATGGATGGTCTATCACAGCCAGTAGCAACAGAGTTATCAGAGCTGATGTTTCCACCAGTCACAGTTAGGAGCTTGCCTTTGATGAAGTACTAATCTGTATTTTCACACTGAAGGAAGAGTGAGAGACTACAGGTGCACGGCTCGAAAGAGTAAAGTAAAATTTTATTTATATAGCACCTCTGAAGATCAATGTCACAAAGTGCTTCACAAAATAACAGAAGAGCACAACAGGAAAAAAAAATGATTAACCAAACGCAGGTCTAAAAAAAACGCTCTGTCTCCTTTAGTTTTCAGACTCGTATGATGTAAAGCCAGAAGGACCTGATCACATGACCTCAGAGACCTGATGTATGAGTTTGCTGATGTGAGCTGGTGCTTCTCCATCACGAGCTCTAAAAGTCAGAACCAGAATCTCTGAATTTAATGGGGAGCCAGTGCAGCAGCATCCTGAACAACCCGGAGACGCTCCAAGGAGTTTTTGCTTAGACGAGTAAACAATGCGTTACAGTAATCTGAGCGCGATGAAATAAATGCACGAATAACAGTCTCAAGTTCAGCACATGACACAACAGAGGAAGCGTTTCACCTGCAAAGAGGCGGAGCCTAGACAGAGCGCGTGAATCCAGCTGGAGGGAAACTTACCACTCAAGGCACTTTAGACCACATTTAACCACAGTTCTTTATTCCATACACATTAAGTACTTTGTCAATCTCACATCCACAGCCAATTAAGAACCATCAATCAACCTAGCAAGGGTGTCTTTGGACTGTGGGAGGAACCCACACTGCAGGGGAAGATGTAAACACCACACAGAAAACTCCCAAGCAGGTCAAAGGATTCGAACCAAGTACCTTCCCGCTGTGAATGCTAACCACTATACCACTGTCAAAGAAAGGTGCCAGCAGCGGCGCTCCTTACTGTAATCTCAACCCGATCCTGCAGACACGAAGCCAATTAAAACAAATAAATAATCACATCAAACTGTTTGAGAAGCCTAAACATGAAGCAAAGAAACCTTAACACCTGTTTCATCCACCGCCAGTTAATTTATACAGCAGCAGCACAAGTTCATTAATAACCAGTTACAATGAAAATGGTCTGTATGCACACATTGATGCTCAGTGTGCACTGCTGTTAATATTCATGATGAAATCCTCTGTAACTCACCCTCTAGCAGATCTCTGGCCAATCCCGGTTCAGCTCCAGTGGAACGGACAAAGTCGGACAGGACTGCGTCCATATCCACGGTCATGTGATCATGAATTCACAAGTTGGCGGGTTGCATCCAGGCATAAAAAAAACAAAACAAAAACAAAAGGTGTACCCTGCTCTCCCCGATAGGACCGCAAGGGGAAGGGATAAGGTGGAGCCGCCCTCTACCTTCAGCTAGTCTACCAGCCACACCTGAGGAAACAAGAAAGAAGATAAAGTAAGATTAAAACTGCAGGTATGAACCCATCAGTTTAAACATCTGCATTAATCAGCTCACAAGAAATGGAAAAGAGTGCAAGCAGTGATATAATGACCTTATTTAACCCCGTTTTAAATGAAAGCCTGTTGCGGCCTGGTTGTTTTTGAACTTGACACCTTTTCACAGTCACTCATCCCACCCATGAAAACAGCCGAGGCACACAAAGATCACAGGTTTCGCTGACTGTTTGCTCAGAAACTAGCGGGAGTCAAATGACGAGTTGAGTAGCTGCTGTGAGGTGTGATGTTTGTCATGTGGGAAAACTTTAGTGTTTGGTTTCAGCTGCTTCTGTGAACACGCTTTAATGAGCTGTTTTCAGTTCAGAGAAGCTGACAGCCTCAAAAATTAGACCCGTGACTCATGATCACTCCAAAAATCTGGACTCGAGACAAGTAAGTAAGTGCTTCAATCACACCTGCAGATATTACCTGCTGAATGACTGATATGAAGGGTGTGTGCAGAAGCCATAAAGACTTTAGTGAAACACTGCAGGCACCAAGCATAAATTACAACACGGATACCTGCTAAGCTGCATTTACCTGAGGAAGTGTGACATCATCCTGTCCAAAGACAGAGTATAACAGCACAGGGTGGATGCAGGAAATCTGCTTTGGTTCCACCACCTTTCTGTTAAGATGCAACCTCAAAATAACTGCAGTTACCCTGAACATGACATTTTGGCCACTGCCCAACTTACTGGCCCTACTAGCTTCATCTATAAGAACACATTTTCTACAATATCTTGTACAAATCTATACTGTAGTTACAGTTTTTTTAAAGTCTTGAAATAAATAAAGTGGACTAAATGTGCCCCCCTTTAGACTCCACCCTGCATGCAGGTATCTCTGCTGGAAAGCATAGTTGCTGCAGCGTGCAGTAAAGTTTACAAGAACTCTACCGAATGTAAAGTCTGGGGCAAAATAAACAGTTAATCTGCACACGACAGCTTTTATTTTAATTCAGTTGTGCTGAAACAAAGAGGAGGTGGACAGCAGCCTGTGAAAGATTCATGATCCTTATATTTAAACTATCTTAACAGAAAGTTTGCTCAAACACTTTTATTGGCATTTTAATGTGAAAATACTGACTGTAAGAAAAAAATCCTCCTTGTTATTGAAGCTTTTGATTGGTGGAAACATAGCCACCGGCTCCACTGATTGGCCAGCTGCTCAGCAGCTGCACAAACAACTTAAAAACAAGAGTATATTTTTTGTATATTTTCATTTGCTTTCTTTGTTCTTTTTAAATGTACTTTTAGAAGTTCGTAGTGCAGTAAAAACGAGTGCAAAGTGCAGGCTTTATTTTGCCCTTTTAACCCATTTTACTATACTTGATGTAACTTTGTTGGAAACATGGTTGCTTGGGTGTGCAGATCGTCCCACCAAGCCTAACCATGCGGCACCACGTGACTGACAAAGCAAGAGGTGAGAGGAGTGAAGACACGTCACACAGATTTTAAAGTAAAGCTTGAAGAATGGTCTGGTAGGAGGAAACACGAACGCCTTTCAAAAGGCTTATTTAAAATCAATTAGTCTTCAAATTTCAACAGCAGATCTGAAGGACCCACGGGGAGCACGCTTCAGTTTGGCCCTGAAATCAATACAGGAACATTATCAGGACTGAAATAAAAAGTCAGCAATGATGGGCCGTTGACACAAAGGATGCAGATGGCAATCGGTGCACATCGATACACAGCGCACACAGGGTATGAATTAAAGCAGCCCTGGTCTAAAGGATGTAATCTGGGGACCAAGCTAAACCAAAAAGCCTCATTTTTTCAGTAAAGATTTGCAGCATCTACAGATTCAGACCATTTAAGGCAGGGCTGGAATCAACGCGCTCGATTAACCAAAAATATTCAGTTTACAGAAATATGAAACAGAGAAAAAAAATTGAGATTGTGTGTACATATGTACCTATATCCAAGTATTTATTAGTATCTACAAGTACTCCCTGTGCACCAAAAGGTCAGTCTTCAGACTTTTTTCTGCTCTGGGCTCTGTATGATAACAGTAAGAGTGGATATCAGTAATATGGCTATAAACACATAAGCCCCACCCAACTGCTGTTCAACCCTTCAAACACTGCTGAGGAGCCGCTGCGCCAGGCTGAGAATTTCAGCTGTTAGCTACCGCAACGGATCACTATAGTCACAGTCAGCTAGCGGGCACGGCCGTTAGCATCAGCAAGCCGTCGCTCGGTACCCAGACTTCATGAGGGTGGGCCTGAGGGCCCAACATCCTCTAGTGGGCGCCGTGGAGCCCGACTGCCTTCTGCCACAGAACACCAGAATTAGCAGGTCCACCACGGGAGGCCTGTGCTTTTCACAGGTGAGAGCAGACTCGTGCTGAGCACATCCTGTAATGTGATTGATGTCTTTTTGAAGTATTCCTTTAATTTTTTTGAGCAGTGTAGTTTTTTTTACTGCAGTTTTCCCAAGCTGATAAACTCCTCTTCACTTTATAGTAGGCACCACCATGAGGAGGCACGAAGTATGAGGGACAACATGTTTGACACAAATATGTAGCACCAGTTTATTAATATTTGTTGTATTTTGTCCCATCCTTATTTCTGATCAATGTGTTTCAAATTCACACAGCATGCATGATTAGAAATGAGTAGTATTGGTTTGATGAGCACAATAATAAACTGTAGTGACTGTTGCATCCCAAAATATATCATCAGCATGTGAACAATAAAGTTTTATGGGGGTTTTTTTTAATAGCAAATCTGCTCTGCACAGTTGTAAAAGTAACTAGTAATTATGTTATCTTCAAGCTGATGAATCCAGTTTTAACCTCTTTTTTTTAATCTACCTACAGTCATCTGTTCCCATCAGTCTCGTGGCTCATCCACCACCCAGCGTTCCTGCTCATCTCTGACTCAGTGAACTCTTTTCCACCGTGCCGGATGAGTCACGAGTTTACTCTTCTTACACCTCTCCACCGTCCTCTCGCTTCACGCTCTCTCCCTGCAGCCCTCAGTTTCTTTATCATTATTAAAGGCACGCAGGGCAGAGAGACTTTCTCAGGCAGCGCTGCATTTCCAGATCGTTCTTTGCAGAGTCAGCGGCTCGACAGTCTCCTCTGCAGCATCTCCCAATATCCTTGCAGTTTGTCTGTTCTGTGATGTTAAGGTCTACTGATCGCATCCACGTCAGTGTAACAAAACAGACAGAGATCCCATTCAGACTGACACAGAAAGGCACAATAGACCAACAAAGCCCTGCAGGGACAGTGCTGGAGGGGCTCTGTAGCAATAGGTCAAATGTTCCCAGATTTAAAGAGTGCCAAAGCCTGTTTTGAAATGTGAAAATCTTCTGCAGCCACTTAAAACTCAACTTTGATTCATCCCATAAGTCTATGAAGATATCGTGTCTCTGTTCTCATTGATTCATCTCCTGAAAACTGTTACGGTTATCGAGTTTGGTTCTGGTTTGGGGACCTGATCAGGACACCACCTCGGTGAGGGGTTTCAGACTGGGAGGAGACCCTGGGGGCAGCTGGCTTGGGAACACCTCAGATAGTAGTTTGCTATAAATAAATTATAAATTAATCATTAATGAAACAAAGGCAAGCTTTTTGCATTAAGGTAAGAAAGAAAACAAACCTTTTTTTTCCTTTGGTTTAGTGCAGAGAAAAATGGAGGACGGTTACAGACTAACGCATACAAACAGGAAGGCGCTGCAGATGTACGGTCTGACTTCGCAGTCTGCGTCTCAGCTTCTGATTTGTCCTGCACCGGAAAAAAAGGGGGGAAACCCCACCTGTGTTTTTATAATCTCGTACTATTATTTGGTATATAGACTACCAGCACGGGCCTGCCTATTTACAGCCATAAGTGCTCACAGCCATTAAACATAAAGAAGTGGAAAGGATGATAACCATGAGGGGCTGCGGACAGAACGTCCTAACACACACCAATAAAAGCAGAGCTGCTGCTGATGTGTGTGATGCCAAAATCCTCACACGGCACCTCCTTCAAAAACACTTTATTTTCAGGAGCATCTCAGTATAAACGCCAGTCTGTGTCCTACAAGTCCTCTGGTATTACACTATCATAAAATCACTTATCTTAATTTTAATGCCATGACTCATCCACTGTGATTACGGTCACTTCATACACTGTAAAATGTTTCCAATAAAACTAAAGTCATAACACGGGCTTAAATGATGGCGGAGCTTAAAGTCATTAAGACAGCAATAAAAATGTTTATGACACTAAACAACGCTGAGGGGAAGGAGGAAGCATGAGAGGCCACAGCTTTATGGCGTCCATCAAATGCTCACTGATAAATGATCATTTGTGGCGGTGTTGGCACACTTTGTGAAACTTCCCCAAAAAGTCTGACATCAAGAGGGAATTACCTCTAAGGTCACCGCCCTCTTAAAAAAATAAAACCTAAGCTCTTACAAATATCTTGTATTTTATGCCCCCAAAATCTGTTATTACATGGTCAAAAATTTCCATTTGGCAGCCAGAGAAAAGGCACTCTGAACGAGAGAGACCCTGCGTGGATTACTGAGCAGTGTTAGCACTGCTGCCAACATGGGCCAGTCAGTGATTTGTATCTGGGATGGCTGAGCTTTTGTCTGGCAGGAGGGCTTACGTAACAGGAGCTGCTGACAACACGTGGGTGCTGAGCTGAGGGCGGGAGAACGGCCCGGATCACGGAGGGAGACGGAGAGGTCACCGCAGCCCACTGCGTCAGCCCGTGGTGGGCAAAGAGGGTCACTTTGTCGCTCGGATCGGGACCACAAAGTTTGGTTTGTTGTCCTTTAGATTATTTATGGAGGACACGTTTTTGTACTGTTATCAAACACACTGGGATGGCTGAACATGACCACAAATAAATAAATAAAAAATCTTTTGATTATTTGTTCAAAACTTAAATTAAAAAAAAAATATATATATATATACCAAGACAGCTTTTCATGCATGTCCTGGCTGAATTTACATGTATATGGTGTTAAAATAATGAATTAGGGCTGATCTCATTTTAATTTCAGTTACAACTTTGAGTTCCTATGATTATAACAAAATATCCATCCATCCTCGTCCACTTATCCTGTCCAGGGTCACTAGAGCCTATCCCAGCTGTCATAGGGCGAGAGGCAGGGTACACCCTGTACAGGTCACCAGCCTGTCGCGGGGCCAACACAGAGAGACAGACAACCATTCACACCTATGGGCAATTTAGAGTGACAATTAACCTAACCCCAGTAACTGCATGTCTTTGGACTGTGGGAGGAAACCCACGCAGACACTGGGAGAACATGAGGCCCGGGCCAAGGTGGAATCGAACCCAGACCTTCTAGATGTCACTGTAGCTGTGAGGCAGTAGTGGTAGCCACCACGCCATGTTTAATCCCCAAATATCTGGGATTAAATTATCAGTTTAGCCACGAAGCTCAGAGAACTGCATCTTTAGCATCTCTCCATAGACTGCCAATTTGCAACTTTCTGAGTTTTTTGTTAGCATGCAGATCCGATTCAATTTTTTTCCATCTGATAAAGATGATGTCTTCAACATCATCTTTATCAGATGCCTCGTATAGAGCTCTCAGGTTGTAATCTTGGTCAGTCGTGCTATTTTTAGAACCTTTGTCAAAGGGCTATAGTTCTAATATATATTAACGTGCTGTGATGTTAGCTTTGGTATTTAGCCAACAAAATATTGGATAATCACACAACAAGGTTCACAATTCGAACCCTAAGAGGAAAATTTAACTGGAGTCTGCAAAGGTTTTGCCACTCAGTCCGCCATATTGGATACTTTTTCTTTTAACCCTTTAACACCAACCGTGTCATCACCAACACGATGTGTTTCAAATGTGTCGGCGTTCGTGGGCTTCCTGCGACAGCACGAGTGAAATTACCATAATAACCACATGTTGGCTGTGCAACACAATTTTTTCCAGTAGGGCCACACGTTGCATAATTACAGTAATGCAACGCGTGCTTAAGCAAACTTGTCACCGGCGAGTTAAAGGCTGTTAAAGGGCGTATCGGTGAGGTCAGCTCCTTCCTGTCCTTCCCTAAAAGCTCAGCTTCACTCACTGTTTAGTTCAGCTCCAAACAAGATGACTAAAAGGGAGCTGCTGGTCTAAAAAAAAAGTCATCTTTAAAACTCAACATGTTTCATTAACAGTTGCCTTTTCTTTCAAACTGTTTCTCATCTGGTCCATTTCTGGCTCTCTGCCTCTTGTGCTGGAGCTACCAGGAAGTCTTTCTGAGTGCTGCCAGCAGCTTTTAGGAGGACCAGTGGTGGTCACTGCATGAAGGAAGAGTCACCACTTTTGTCCAGATTTGTTTTTCATTTGAGTTGAAGAGTAAGATTTAAATTAATTAATTAAAATATGTTTTTATGTTCAGGTGGCTTAACATCATCCACCTTCATTTGTTCAGCTAATATCTGCCCAGTTTTCCACAGCAGGCTAACTTATACTTACCACATTCTTCACTAGGACTAATTTGCCGTGAATGTGGGGTAAATTAAGGGTAAATTAATAAATACAAAGCAGATCTTTGTTCAGGCCTGCAAAATCAACTTCTGGAAGAAGTAAACAGATAAAAGCACATTGTTAAAGGTATGATTCACCAACGGGAGGCATAAAATCTCCACACTGTGCAGATCTGCAGCAGAGCCGGGCTCCTAATCCGGAAAGACAAACAAAAGTGGCTGAAACAAAAGCGAGGAGCTGCACTCATTGCTGTAAAATTCCACCTCGCACACTCCAAAAAGCCTTCACGTCTTATTACTCGCTCAGCAACATTGTTTGCAAACCACAAGTTATGAACCGCATTTTTCTCTGGCCTAAAACGACAGAGCAGTCTGACTACGACAGGCATGCAGAGAAATATGAATTATCTAAAAATAACAGTTACATCACAAGGAAATGATGCTCGTTTATGGGGAAAGAAATGCAGCCAAATGATAAAACAGGTATGTAAAAGGAAAAGCAGTGATGCAACAACAGTGAGACATTTCTAGATATGATCTGCAGACTCAGAATCACCATCTATAAAAATAAACTAGCTACAAATGCAACAAAGAAACTTGCAATGATGCCCCCAATTCTAGTTTCCTTTTAATTATCAGTCATGCTGTCTTCTTATTCATTATTCTCACTCAGGCTTTCTTTATTGTCTTCATCTTCTCAACAGCCAAACTGGTTTTAGGATTCAGTAGTTTTGGTTCTTCTCACCCTGGGATGAAGCCATTACCTGAAAACACCTCACAATGCTTTACTGTGCAGCTCCCTCACTGTGGTGCGACCTAAATTCTGGGAATACCCCAAACTACAAATATCTTCTGTAGCACTGTAAAAAGATGGTTTATTTTCTGTAGAAAACAAACAGGATCCTTATCTAAACCGTTTCTGAGCCTGCCCATAAACACAATGTAAAGTAAAACAGTACTGGACAATGCATAATATCACTGTGCAAGTATTACCTCAGCTGTCTGACATCTTATATCTTCTTTGTCTTGTTGTGTCTTTTGCTTATTATTTATCTATTAATTCTTTGCTTGTATATTTCTGACTGTATATTCTTGTATATTTCCGACTGACAATATTTCCAACTATATCTCTGCTTGTGTGACTATAATGTAAAAAGCGCTACTGGAACTTTAATTTCCCTGACGGAACCCTCCCAAAGGGATTAATAAAGTTTAATCTAATCTAATCTAATCTCTAATCTAATCTAAAATAAGTGAAAAGTCAGAAAGTTATCTGCAGATTTTTCCAATGAATACTTGCAGCAAGTTCAACCAATAAATAAAGGAATAGTAGACGCTGAAGTAAAACATGTATCGAAAATCTGTCTCATGTATTTTGTAGAGCCTGGGGCTCGGCCCCTTAGTTCCAGTCAAAGGAACTCTTAATGCTTCAGCACACCAAGACATTTGGGACAATCTGATGCTCCAACTCTGTGGGAACAGTTTGGGGATGGCCCCTTCCTGTTCCAACATGACTGCACACCAGTGCACAAAGCAGCTCCATAAAGACATGGATGAGCCAGTTTGGTGTGGAAGAACTTGACTGGCCTGCACAGAGTCCTGACCTCAGCCTGATAGAACACCTTTGGGATGGATTAGAGCGGAGACTGTGAGCCAGGCCTTCTCTCCAACATCAGTGTCTGACCTCACAGATGAGCTTCTGGAAGAATGGTCAGAAAGTCCCATAAACACTCCTAAACCTGTGGAAAGACTTCCCAGAAGAGCTGAAGCTGTTGTAGCTGCAAAGGGTGGGTCCACATCATATTAATCCAGAGGTTTTACTACGGATTCAGAATGGGATGTTATCCCTACAATGCCAAATGTGCCATCGGGGACTCAGCATACTTCAAAAGTGCCACCATTCGCGGACTTCTGGCAACAATTACTATAATAACCCTATGTTGGGTTTCTCAGCTTTCAGAAACCGTTTGAATTTTTCCGATAGGCCAAACGGTGACGTAATTACAGTAATTCAAATTTCCTTTGATCAGCCGCCTCACCGGTGATACGCTCGGTGTTAACCAGCTGTTCACGGCAGGTAGGGGCAGGTAACGGCGGCAATCGCCCGGTGTTACAGGGTCAGTCGAGTTCATCAAGACAGACATTACCAAAATACTTTTGGTAATGTACAGTAAGTATGTTACTGTTTACATGGAGCGACCTGCACATCCTTATGTAGAACAGGTTCTGTGTTTTGCCTCTTTGCATCACAGGTCATGATTTTCTTTCTCCATGACACTGAGAAACAGGTCACTGTAACCCTGTAAAGGGGAAGATGCACCTCTTTGTTTTTGCTCACTAAGGTTTCATTTATTGTGTGAAACCCAAGCTTTGTTCTACGATTAAGAAGAAAAGACGCTGTCACACACAGAGTGAGGATAGTATGCGTCACCTAAATACCAGTGGGACTTCTCCAAATGAGCGTGGCTGAGTTGTTCCCCTCTAATGGTCAGTATGTGATAAAACACCATGTCTATAAATGTATCCATTCTATTTTTGTTCACATCACAGAAACCTTTCCTGTGATCTCAGTAAATGCAACACACCCTGCCCACCTGGCAAAACCACATGAGTAATGAGATAAAGGGCATAAGGTAAGCAAACAGGGTGAGGCGATGTGGCCGGTGGGAGCTGCGGCAGGAGCGACACGTGTGACTAAGAGGAACGGTGGGATAAAAAAGCAAAACCTTCCGGTCTGTAGACGGAGCAGTGAGCACTACCAGCTACACCGATGAACCGAGGAGCTTACTGCAGCTCCATCTGCTTTGCTGTACACACCTGCCAATAAGTGACTACAGCCGAACTGCAGAGATGATTAATTAGGGCTGATACACATTAAAAACAACAACAAAATGAGCACAGTTTGCATTACGAAAACTCACAGCATCATGCAAACATACTCCAATTCCACCCTTTTAGATTGCAGTTGGTGATGGTCGTCCAACAGCACGTGAACCAGTTCTCCGCCTGCCGCAGGCTCTGGTTAGAGTGGAGCTCCAGCTCACGGCAGACCATCAGAGCAGAACATGGACTACTGTCAGCAGCTGCAATCTGACCACAGGACAAGATCCTCAGTGAGGAAGCAGGTGAACGATACAGAGGACAACATCATGAGCAACCTGACATAGGATGGGAAGGCCGTGGATAGCGGTTGTAGGATGGCTTTGTTAGCTCAGATTAAAAAATTAATAATAATAATAATGGTAGTCAGTGTGTACTTGGCCGGTTGTTAATATACTTGGTTCACCCCAGAGAAATGTATCTCTGGAAAACACCGTCATCAATCGGGGTATTCCCAGGCTCAAACAGTCCTCAGTATATAAGCATGATGGGTCACATGCTTACACTTAATTTAATTCTGGTCATGTGATAAAAACGTATTGTATTCGTGAGTAAATGAACTCCATAAAAAGGCTATGAGAGTGTGCCTGAAAAGCCCCATCAGTGATCTTTATTAGCTCCGATAATCCAATACTACTCTGGCTGTCCTGACAGC
Source organism: Archocentrus centrarchus (assembly GCF_007364275.1). Taxonomy (NCBI): domain Eukaryota; kingdom Metazoa; phylum Chordata; class Actinopteri; order Cichliformes; family Cichlidae; genus Archocentrus; species Archocentrus centrarchus. The sequence goes on from NC_044361.1 coordinate 1,429,691, forward strand.
TAATAAGTGGACTTTAGAGACATACTGGAGGAAATACTTGTATAGTCACATGACTGATGTGCTGAAGGCTCAGTCACTCTTTTGTTGTCTGACTTGTCAGTGAGCGTAAGCTCTGAAATGTCTGCAAGGCGTAGGCGTAGCATACTGTCCTTTAAAAACAGACATGCATAAAAACAGAGCGCAGCATTTGCTTGTTATTTCTTCCTCCCAGTGAGCCGAAGCCAGTTTTTAAGTGCTTCAGAAACAGGGTGGATACACTGTTAACAATCAATCACAGTAAACACCAATGATGCTACTGAAGGAAACCAGCAGAGGAAAAAAACAAAGGTGTGGTGAGATGGCTGTCCTTCAGCTGTCTGAATCTGTGGTGCTGTAATCTGGTTACTGACTGAGCCCAGTCAGCCTACACTGGCTCATTACATAAGAGAGCTACAGCTGGGAAGGAGGCTGATCACTGCCTGGTCGAGGAATGGAGGAAAACCAAGACCTTTACTCAGATCTTCCAAAGTTTCCCCTCATACGAAGGGTGCAGCACGATGGCTCTGCTGCTCGTGTACAGGAAGTCCCGCTTCAGTCTCCTCAACATGACGAGCAAACGGTTTTAAAAAAGAGAGAAAGGCCGGATCAGAGAACAGTGTTGGACAAGAAAATGCACAGCAAAGCAAAGAGAGCACAGAGCGATGCAAAATCCTCTCAGTACATTGTAATATCCCTCTATAGGGCCAGCCGATGCTTTCTTTTCTGACAATGTTGACCTCATCTTCAAGGGCGAATGGATGCATCATAGGAATAGTGTAGGCACATCACTTTCCAAGGGATTGTATAATGCCAAAGCACTGCAGATACAGCCTCGAGCTAACGCTACGCTGCCGCAGACAGGGTCTGCATCAATTCTCATCTTCCCTTAATTCATTTATAAAGCACTTTTAACTAATTTATTCATCATAAAAGAGAAAAAACATAGATTCACAATTCAATTACAATTTAAGACTTTAAACTGCTGCCTTCTCAGGGAGGGACTTATGTTTTCAGTTGCTATTGGGTTACATCTCAGAAATCAATGCAGTAAATTGGAGTGTGCCCATTCCCTGGACAAAAGGAAATATGCTAGCAAGCTGGTCATTGGAGAAAAATCAATAGAAACCACTGGACTACAGTTCAACAGAACATGCACAGATATGTTGCTGACATATGAATTATAGAGACCAGAGGGCTAGCTCTGGTCCATTAGCCCCCCCAAAAAACAGCATCTTCATGTGACTCCAAGAGTGCTTTTGTCTTTAATGCAGCGAAACTCTAATGTAGCTGCAACAAAGATGGGCTACAGTCTTCCCAAATAAGGCTATTAATAATTTTTTTGTCTTTGCAAAAGGTCGACAATTTGGAGGAATTTCAAGCTCATTTGGCAACAATTTTCTGTCGTATATTTTTAGCACAGATTTAACAGCAAAATATGATGCAGGGAGCTGACACAACAGAAAAGGTCTGAAAGTTTTCAGCTCCTTTGACTTAGTTGTTGTGTTTCTTTATAGTGTCACTTACAGCAGCCGGTCAGGGTCTGCTGCAGTTACAACCTGCAGTATGATACTGAATTTAGCTCTAAAGAGTCTAATAATTATTACAACTGAGGAAGATCACAACTAAATTCTTCCCTCACTCTGTTTAGGAGACCAGTTACTAAATGTGGAGACTTAAGTCAGGGATTTGTGTCCCATCATCAGGAATGATCTCTGCGATGACGATGCACAGCACCAGTGTTTTATACTGTATGCACAAGGAAACAGACAGGCTAGCAAAGTCTAAATGTGCAAAGACGATGTCAAAATCGCTCTTTTTACCGCCTCCAGTACTCGTTAAACATCCAGACCTGGAGACCTCTACATGCCAATACTGAGTCACAACATGAGGAAAGGTGTGAGGGCCAGATCATCAGTTCTTGCTGCTTTAATTATCAGTTACAGTTTCTTTGACAAAACTAGGAAGGTAATGTTCAAATCGAGCCTTATATCTGAGCAAAAATATTTTTTTTAAATTATTTAAAAACACTTTTGTCTGCTCAAATGAGCAGATATAACAGTAAAATAAATACACTTCAGGGAACAGAGACTCACAGCCTTAACTAAATACAGACCAATCATGCTCGCATGTGCAGTCACACCCAAAGACCCACTTTGGTCCAGGAAAAAAAAAAGTGGGTTTTCATAAACAAAAATGATTCTTAGACCCTTCCTCACAGTGAGAAATCCAGCTTTTTTATTTAAATCGAGCCAAGCTATCAGCTGGATGGGTCCCATTCCTACTTATTTTCCCACCGCTTGGCTCGGCATACGCTGGAAGAAGTGTCAGGTCCACCCGGTATTTACAAGCAAGTCAGGAATTTAAAAAATTAAACAAAGTAGGCGAGATGAGCCTCCCTGCAAGGAAATAAAAACACATTTCAACCCCAGTGGCTTAACCACCATCTGCGGGCGTCTGTGTGTTTAATGCGTAAGACAACACCACCATCCCGAATGCACACACAGCTGATGTCAGAGATTCCACACCACGCCTGCCCTCTCCGAGGCCACTCGAGCCGGGCAAGTCGGAAAGCTGTCCAGTCATCAAACAAAAATCTGCAAAGTCCGACACCCCTCTCCCAGCCTCCCTGTCCTCTCTGCTGGCTCAGAAACAGATAAACCTGCGAACCTCCGTCTCTTTCCTGCGTGAGCGCTCAAGGCAAAACAAGGTGAAGAAAACAAGATCTGCTTACTGATCATTTGATCATGGTTTTCATGTTTGGGTTGCAGGCTGCAGCACCTTTGAGCTTCATGACTGAACAAATAAATTCCTAAAGTTCATCTGGTCTAAAAATAGTGCAACACTGGGGCTAAAGGGGGGGGTGCATTCACAGACATTTAGATCAGCTAGCAGCACTGCTCATGAAGACAGGGTCCCTCAATGTCCGTTAAACATTTGAGCGCTTACTCTGAGTTTCTATCTTTACATCTAAAACCAGAGCAATAACACGCGTGTGAGCACCGCCACCAATGCAAACAGAGAGTTACCACCTAATCTGAGCTGCCAGAATTAGAGCACCCTCCTGTTTCAGATAGTCTAAAAATAATCCACTCCTAATCACAGTTTAAACATGGAAAGTCTGCACTGTGCGGAGCTCAAAAACAGCTGACGGCTAAGATTTAAACACTGTGGGGACAAAACCCGAGGAGCATGTGACGCCTCGATCGGAGACGATCGAATCGGTGACATCATCTTCTCTCTGAGAGCCTGGCGCCCGACGTCTTCCTCATTCAGCCCTAATTTTCATAAACAAAAAACATCATTTTACTGAAAGTGTATTGTTCTTAGGCTTTATGCTATCTCTGGTTCTTAAGCTGACTTAAACACCAGACAGCAGGTAGCATTAATAAGCTTTTACGGAGCAGCTGGCCTGATAAGCCAGTGGATGCCTATATTTCCTTTGGGGTCTGTATGAATGTATGCATGCTGAGTTCCTGATTAAAAAAATGTCTGAATTAATACTTCTTAAAGACTTTTTCAGAGAAACAAAATTAAAGCAGAACAATGACAAAAGTAATTATTTTGGGGCTTTTAGAAATAACAAGCTTGGGATACAACTACTCAGCAATGCAATACTCCTTACAACAATATTTTTTAATGGTACGTTACAGCAAAGTGAATTTCTCTGGATTTTGGTCTGGTTAATACACCCGTCTATAAATGTAATATCTACAGAGAGCTTTAGGATTGTATTTTTATTGATTTTAATTTCATTTTCCTGTCAAACTGTTCAGTGACACTGTGACGATTTGTTTTGGTGACTGAGATGTGCTGTGCCTCAAACTGTGTATTCCTAGGCTCACACCGGCTTCAAACCACAGACCTTATATGAAGATGGATGTAACCACCTCCATTCAGTGTGTTAGGACTCCTCATGTTGAAGTCTCAATGTTAACATCCTACATTATCAGCTAAAGCTAGCTAGCTATCGTAGCATCCTACATCCATAAACTGTGTAATATATCTGCTAATTAGTGCTAATTTCTAAACTGATAAAAGACCAGAATTTCTGTCACCAGCAGTGAAGCACAAACTTCTTTGATGGTCTTTTCGTTCAATAAACTCAAAGCAAACCAGATTATTTGTCAGATAAAACCAGTAAAAAGGCACAAACACAGCAGAGAGCTCCAGTTCAGTGACTCCGGTAAGCTGAGGCGAGCGACTACAGCCTTACAAATATCTAAAATTATAAATAATACAATCCCTCACATTTATTCTGAAGGGGAAAACTATCCACGAACAGTTCACACCACACCCTTAAGTGTTTGGTTACGTAGGTAAGAGGAGGGACCACGAAGCGGGCAGGAGGAGAAAGGCAGTGAATTGACAGTTTACCATGTAAACAAAACCATCTTTAAAAGACTTTAGCATAAGTTATGGTCAGAAACAAGCTGCACATTCATAAAAAGCAGCCGCTGAAATCTGTACGAATGACTGTGTTCGACTTATCTTCCTGAGACCCTGCAGCCACATACGGGGACATTACATTTTGGCTTTGCTGCACCTTATACTTCACTGTGCTCAATAATATTTTATACTTTGTTAAGTCATGTTGTTTTTGTTGTGTTATGCTATAAAATAATCCCAGTGTCCACATCTGAGGACACCATTTTTTTCCTCACAAAAGTATGTAACAACCATGTAACAAAATACAACTTCCTGTTCAAAGAGGAAGCTCAGTTTATATACATTTCAGGTCCATCTAATCACAAATATCTAGGAGAAATTAAAAATGCATCACAAACAGGAGCTCGGGTCTCAGGAGGTTAAGGCAACACAACCCTGTGGACATACGTGCACTACGCAAGTAAGCACGTAGTGCACGTGTACAACCTCATAGTACATCCTGTATAATGACAATAAAGGCATTCTATTCTATTCTATTCTATTCTATTCTATTCTATTCTATTCTATGTAAGCGTCTAACAGAGGCATCCTTACTGACATCCAGTGATGGTTTCAGACAAAATGTCTCCGAGCCAGTGGAAGGATTTGTGTTTTTCTTCAGCCTGATGTAAACTCTTGCTGATAATCACTGAAGCAAAGTAATAACAGCCAAGTCCAGCAAGCTGAAATGGGCAGTATTAGCGTCTGAGCACAAGTGTTTATGGAAGTGTCTGAGAGCTGATGTCATAGTGCAGCAGAGCATGTAGCAGAGATGTCTGAATTCACTTAGTCCATTTTCCCCTAAAATACTGCTCTGGATGCCACAGCATGAAGCACCAAGCTCACATGTTAGTGGACGACAAAGAAAAGAAAGCTCACCGAAAATGAAAAAGCACACCTGTTCCTCTTAAACAGGTGTCTGATTTTGAGAGCTGCAGGTGATTTCTGCTCCATGGTCATCACGAATCAACCTGAATTTTCTCGAATGGTCATTTTTCATAAGCTCAGACACACACACACACACACACACACACACACACACACACACACACACACACACACATGCAGGCATGAAAACGTTACGTGCTGGACAAAAACACAAAGGAAAAAAATGAATCACGTAATTCTTAAAAATCCTGTAAAGAAATCATTTTAAATCCACAGGAACTTTTTCAGTCATACCAAAGAAAACAAACAAACCACCTACGCTGTCTTCTGCATATACAAACAATTAAATTAACTAAGAAAGTGAAACTGATTACGTTGACTGTAACTCTGCATGTGTTATCATGTAGTAAATATAAAAATACACAGCATCAGTGCTGGGACTCTTATTTGTTGCAGGCTGATCCTTATTTTCTCCTTTCCTGTCCATTGTGATGGTTTATTAGACCTGAGAGGTTCCTCGTCTCTGCCCGGGGCACGTCACTGCAGTCAGGCCCAGTAATCACCAGTTGAGGAGCAATAATTAACAACCACATGAAGCAGGCGGCTGTAGAAAGGGCTTTAGGGGACTGTAAGCGGCATTCCCACATTCCAGACAGGGACCACACGGCTTTGTTGGTCAGTGTGACGGGTGATGGAAACAGCAGAAAATATAATGAGGGCATTTGATCCTCAAAGTGAGTGGGGAGGGAGTGGAAGCTAATCTGCCATCAATGCACTGCTGTTTCAGAAGTGCACACAAAAAGAAACACTGACCAAGACATTAAGACTGATGGCCTCTGCATTGTACCACCGCAGGTTTTACGCAGCGCTGTGCACAAAGAAACGCACAAACAGACACAAACGGTCCTGCAGAGCATCCGGTGAGAAATGATGCTCTGCCTCTGAAGGACAGCAGCACAGAGGCTGACGGATAAACTGCTTCATGTGGTGACGGCTGCCGTGCTAAACTCTAGTATAGAGGAGTCCTCATCCGGCCCTGCTGGACTCATTGATTTGTAGGCTTTGTGGAGAAACACAAGCCTCTGCATCCATCTTTAAACTGCCTACCTAAACAAGTTGGATATTTTAACCGCTCAGGTTTCCCTGCTGCATGTCCAAACGTGAGACATCTTTGGTGAAACAGCTGAATGATACAGGGGACCACCCAACTATTAACCAAACCATTAGCCAGTAGGAAAAACACGAGACGGGAGAGGTCAGAGCGAGATGTAGCAGCAACTGAACTTTCAAACTGATAATAAGCTGACCTCTGAACTCTCTTCAGTCTTCACCTTTATGCTTGTTGCACCAGGACTTTAACATTCATGAACGCACCTCATTTCAAAAACTCGTCACATCTACATGAATAACACATGTGACCTTTCCTGAATTCCAAGCAGCGATTTCTGACCAAAGGTTTGAATCCCTGATTTTCACTAACGAACCTTAAGGCTGACAAACATCACCGCCGCTCTGTTGCCTTGATGCGTGCACAAATTTTTAAATAATCTGGCAATATCTGATGTTACAGAGATGGCACTGATGCCAAAATATCCTTTGTGCTTCACGTATAAACAATTATTATTACATAATTCACATTTAAAAGGCAAGTGAGATGACTGCTGCTTTCATCGGCATATCAGCCCTCGAGGAATACGAGACGTTTCTTAGACTCCAACTTGATCTCTGTCTCGTTTTAAAGTCGAGCACATTTGTTCCACAAAACACGCTGGAAAGAAAAGAGCTTAAAATCTGCTCGATACTGGAAACAAAATGGATCTGTGACTTGCAAGTACAATAACTCCAACCGTCACGATCTACTCCTGCTAAATCAGCCTGAATGTGAAGCCAACCAAGCCCTGCCAGATCTAAAGCCGGCGGCTAAAACAAGCACTAGCCTCTGCAGGCGTGCAGCGCTAATGCTCATGCGAATCCCCACGTGCTGCGGGCCATTCGCTGCACACAGCAGGGTGACTTCACGTCACACCCTGTCTGATGTCATCCCGGGGGATGGGCTCCTCATTAGGACCGTGTGTGCGATTACTCCCGCTGTCCTGGATCAACGTGGCAGGGCAGGAGACGCTGAGATCCCAGGCTGAGGAGGCATTCGCCAAATACTCTGCTGTGAAATAAACATTAACCCCAAACAAATGCTGACTGAAACTTCTGAATTTATCAAACCCAACAAACCTGTACAAACCACGCACGCACATCTCGTTGACTAGATAATTAGGCATTTCTGCCCTTGCTAGTCAGCACACAAAATACCAGTTTATTAAAGTAATGATTCCTATTTTATTAAGGTACAACACCAGTTAACTACTGTTTATTATGACTCCACCTGCTACTTAGAAGCAAACAGAGACAGCAGAGAGCTGTGCAGATAGCACTGATGCTGATCCATGAATCCAGCATTGCTGCTGCTGAGCTTCCAGTTAGAAGTGTTATTCTGTGTGTGAAGGACAGAATTTAATAAAACGCCTTCACTTGGTGGACATTAGGAGTTAGAGTATTTCAGACAGCTGCCAACCCAAACTCCACAATCTGCCAGTCCTAATTTGGTCCTTAAGGACTCCTGTCAGCTTTTAGATTTTGCGGACTAGTCGACGAAACCATTGCTGCCCTTACTAGTCAGCCCCAACATTGGTAGCTGTTATTCTGTTACTAGTTATTCATATTTTAATAATGTGCAACACCAGTTAAGTGTTGTTTCTGAGATGCCACCACCCGCCTCTGTCTCTCTCTGTGATGTGACCATGTAAACTAGCAGGTGGAATATAGGACAGATGACAGCCGTGTGAATCAGCACGGTTCTGCAGTCCCAGTCAGAAATGAGCAACCTGCTCGGTCAGAGTAAACTGGCCATATCCACTGGGACCTACTCAGCTCGACTCGACTTCTAGGGTTTTCCATTGGGTGGCAGTACCTGGTACTTTTTAGTACCTACTCGGCCGAAAATGTGACGTCAACAGAATGCATGTCACCGATTAGTGACATCACTGCCCGGTCAGATGGGTCACGAGAGCGAATCCGTCACAAGACTCAAACCCGCTGTTTCTGAAACCCAGCAGTGAGGGAAATGGCTACACACTAACGAGCAGAGACATTTTTGTGCTCGGTGGCTAAACAGAGCGCACGTTTGTGCTTGTGTCGCATACAAATGATGTCACGGGACTTTCGGGCCGCCTTACTGAGACAGTACTCAATTGTAATGGAAAACAAGCAAAGTAGAGTACAGTCGAGCTGAGTAGGTACTAGTAGAAAAGAGGCAATAGCCACTCGACCACATTCTGCACAGGTGTGCAGAGGCTAACCTGCAAGGAAGAAGGCTACAGCTGCTAACACTGCTAATCCACCTTACATCACCTGTGTTTAAACATTTCAGCAACACTTAAAATATTATTCGATTGAAATGAAGAATAAGATTAATAGTTCCCCATCTGACCTCACAGATGAGCTTCTGGAAGAATGGTCAGAAATTCCCATAAACACTCCTAAACCTGTGGAAAGCCTTCCCAGAGCAGCTGAAGCTGTTATAGCTGCAAAGGCTGGGCCCACATCATATTAAACCCTCAGGACTAACAATGGATCTTACTCAGGTTCATATATGTGTGAAAGCAGATGAGTGAATACTTTTGGCAGTATCATTCCTATCATGAAGGAAAAATTAATACGTGTGACAACAGAGATAAACCAACCATTACACTGAAAAAAGTGAAAGCCACAAAGGACTCCACACTGAAACGAAGTGCTCCACCACATTTTTTTGGTGGAGGTAAATAAGACTGAGAGGTTCTGGCAGATACAGCAGTGAGCTGCAGTGAGTGAAGTAAGCAATACAACAAGCTCTCATTACCACAGCTTTTCTCTTGGGTGTGCCGACTCATACTGTACTGGATTATAGTTTCTCAGATGGTACAATAAAACTGTTACACCTTAGTTTGCAGTCACCTCTAATGTATCACAACTGCATGAATTAAATGAACACAGTCCCAGTGTAATCCTACTATCCACAGCTTAGCACGAGTGTATTTATAAGACGTACATATCTCACACTGCTTAACACTACCAAAGTTGTTCCTGCTCAAAATGGGTCAACTATGCACGGCATTTCTGGCCTTTTAATAAACAAAAATGTCTTCTGTGGACACCTCGCTACCCTTTCATCTGTTCCACAGTCACTTTAATGTCATCTGATATTTGCTATGCTGTTTTTTTATCTTGCTTTGGTGAATTTGATACTTCATTACAAACTATATTATCATTAAGTATTTTTACAGGCTACGCCTACGTGCATGTTCTCAAAGTCAGCACCCAGGTAGACGCCTCAGTTCACAGTCTCTGCCCCTCCCGGACACCAGCGGCCCTGGGCACTGGCTAGCTGCTGTGTCACAAGACTGGCAGGCAACCAGCCAAGCTGGGGAGGGTGGGGCTGCAGAGTTTTATGAGTTGCTGTCTGGACGAGGAGACGAGCCACCTTTAGATCCCCGTCTCACCGGGACAGTTTAGGGACTAAAGCAGCTTTCTCTTTTGTATCTCATCCCCTTCCTGAGTTTCTGAGCAGTTCCTCTTAAAGATATAAGGGTACGGATGGATGTGGGTTTCAAATCTTTTTTTGGGAATCTGCAGAGTGTCCAAACAAAACAAGGCTTAGTTCATGCCTCACCGCCAGTGGGACATGCACGCCTAACAGAAAAAAATTCATGTGTTTGTCCTACTAACCTCATCTACTTACTTATTAATCTGACCGTGTTTTCCTGTGGGAGTAGGCCAAACGGGCCTGGCCGTGTAACTGACACGGCATCGCTGACAGTGAGCAGCTGTTTGGGGGAACTTGGCGAGGAAAAATTTAAATTTTCATACCATCTGCATGGCTCAGAGTGGTTACCTTAGACTCCTTATATTCACCAATATAAGGAGTATATATCCTCTCTAAGGATATTCAGCACAACAACTGTGTGATGCAGGTTTCTGGCACTCCTAAAGATGACAAAACCTCAAAGGAAGTCACAGAGAAAGACAAATTAAACTAGCTGTCATGTGAACTTCACTGCTGCTCTATCTTTATTGCCATGTGTATAATAATCCCATGACCAGCAGCTCATAAAACTTAATGATTCCAGCTTCATGACAAACCCTGTTACACAGGCATTACAAGTGTCTACTTACAGCTCATCATTTAGGATTACAGCAGGGGCTCTCAAACATTTTCAGGCACATCACGCTTCAGAAGCTGAAGAAGGTTCACGCCCCACTCCAATCAATCAATCACTGACAATAAAAGAGCTTCCGATCTCAAACTTTAGTGAAATAAAGCTCAACACGCTGAGGTTTTTACTGGCTCAAAAGGAGCCTGTGTGGGGTTACTATGAATCATGATTGGTTTGTATTGAGTCTTTGTTACCCTGGTTAACTTAAGTGTATACATTGTCCTATCATTTCTGGACATTTGATAAAGAAAAGTGTATTTTAAGGTTGGCTAAATTAAAACCAACTTTTAAGAAAAAAGTAGTGGTTAAAAATATTTTCTGTCACATTTCTAAGGCTACGTTCACGCTGCAGGCCTTAATGCTCAATTCAGATTTTTTGTGAAATCCGATTTTTTTTTCCTTCTGTGTGGTCGTTCACATTTCCAAATACATGCTTGGATGTGATCTGTGTGTGAACTGCAAACGAACCTAAAAGTGTCCCGCATGCGCAGTAGAGGACGCAGTAACGTCACACGTCGTGAGCGTGCTCAGTGTTTGTGGCGGTAAACATGGATCAGGACGCAGAACAGTGACGTTTGTCGAGTGTCGATGACGTGCAGGTCGGATGAACGCGACCTGGCCGTACAGACACAGGTCGCATTTGAAAAGATCGGATACGTATCGGATTTAGGACCACATATCCAAGCGGCCTGGGTCACATTTGTAAAAATCGGATCTGTGTTGTTCAGACAGTCATGAAAAGATCGGATACAGGTCGCATGAGGGCAAAAAAAAAAAAAAAATCGGATTTGGGTCACTTCAGGCTGCAGTGTGAACGTAGCCTTAGTGATTTCAGTGGGTACCACCACCCATCAGCGTCACTTTGACCCGAGGCTACTGTAAACATTTGAGTCCTGTTGGAGATCCGATGTACATGATACACTGCAAAATTATGAGCCACATATTCACATTTGAACCAACAAAACTGATATGCGTCACATAAAATCAAAGAGCAGAAACTCAGTGATATTTGTTTGGTTTAGTTCCAATGGATGCAGGCTGAGGTGCTGCCTGTTTAGCGTACGGACAAAGTGACTTAATCTGGATACGTGATTCGGTCATTCAAGTGTTCATACAACAGGAGAGCAGCTTTTTTTAATTTTAGTCTTCAGTGGGAAACAAAATACATTTTATTCTCACATTTTTTGACTTCTACACTGTGACCGGCAGTCAGAAGGATGCTGCACCCCTCTTAAAATACTCGCCTGAGGTGCTCTCTCTGCTGCTGTATGAATCAATATAATATGTGCCTTCAAGTGTTGAGGACTTGTATAATGAAGCCTGACAGTCCAACCCCACACACGCCCTTACTGTGCATCGTGGTATGAAAATAGTGGCCACAGTGTATACGAGCACGTCCCCAAACTGATGGGAAGCTTCATTAAATTAATTACTGAAAGTGAGATGACGGCGTGCAGTCAAAAACTTAAATGACTGCAAAAATTAAAGCTAATGTGAAATCATTGCTTTCACATTGCAGCAATGCCTGCACTCCTGCAACATCCTTGGATCGGTCCCTGGAAGTCCCGTTCTGTCAAGACTGTTTAGCATGCTGGATCTCCACCGCTGTGGAAAAACCACAACCTGTCAGCCTAAACTTGGACCACATACAAGATCGACACAGAAAAGTGAAGCTGAAGGGCCTTAACCTGCATCCTGTATAAAAATGGCCAGCAGGAGGCGCACCCTCTGGTTGCAAAAGCAGTTCCAGTTGTGTAGAAGTCTCTGGTAAAATGACCCTTTGTGTCAGTGACCTCAGTAAATACTTTCCTGAACACGTTATGAGTTAACTCACTCAGTCTTAGTGAATAAATCATCAAGTTTGTTTTGTGAATTATGGACATCGTTAGAAAAAGAAAGGCGGATTATCTAGGATATACTCATTAGCTAGCGACTTCTTGGAATGATCCAATCAGATCCACTTCTTCCTCATCACGCCCAGTTTTAAAACACAGACGGCAACACTGAAAACGCTCAGCTTTCATATACAGTCTATAATTTCAGCACATCCTTTCCCCTTAATTTTTACACTGTATTTACTGCCTACCATACTGTGGTTCAATTCACATTTATTTCATTTATTCAGTTAAATTTTAATTACAGTTTATAGTTTAATAAATCTACTCTTCTTCAAATCGTGTTGAATAATCATGAAAATAACTGAGACTATGATAACTGAGCAGCCCTGGACCCCTGCCGCCTTCTTCAGTATTGGAGATGGGGGGGGGGTTCTGACTCATAGCTGTTGACCCGACTCTCTTCCTTATATATAATCTTCAATATAACAGTTGGGTTGATTTCAGGCCTGCTTTAATACACTGGCCACATAAAAAAGTGTAAAACTGTTGCTCTATCAAAGAAGAGCAATCTTGAAAAGCAATTTTTCCATGTTTCTGACCACAAATTCTGCTGTTTTCTTAGTTACAGTTGGCACAACGTTGAGACTGACGCATCCGGACAGGAAGAAGGATTCACGTCCACAGCTCGTAAGCTGTCGAGACTCATCAGCACAGTCGTGCTCGCAACCAACAAAACTGAGCTACAACAAAGTGGCACTGGACTTTAATTCTGGTCTTTTACTAAACTTAAGTAGTTTTTAAATCGCCAAAATGATGAAATTGAAGTGTAAGACTCTGGCATAAGTGTACAAATGATTCAGGACACCACCAACCCCTCCAGCCTCTAAAATACTGACTTTTTCCTGCCTTTAGGGGTGGAAGATATTCACTTTGTGTATCTGGACACGAATGAGTACATACAGAGATGAAAAACTGTATTCAGGGACATGAAAACAAGGGGTGGAAATGTGTGTTCAGCAACACAAATTAACACACTGAAAGTTGTGACTATTTCACAAACTGCCGTTAGACTGTACTGGAATGTATTGATCGTACCTCAGAGTTCGACCTGCAAAAGTCACTCACGGAAAAGATAAATATTACCAGTCGTATTGTGTATATAATAGCATCGTGCTGGTAGTTTCATCCAACTTTCCACACTGGTGCTGATCTGCAGTTGCTTGTGTGTCCACATTTCAAGCATCCTTCACAGCCACTGGAAACAGTGAGCATGGGTGGAGGGTTGGATCTGTTTCTTTTTCCTATTGCACCATGCCTAACTCCTCAATGAGCAACCGCTTCACTGTTGTGTGCATTTATTGTGCGTGTGTTTGTTTGGTAATCAGCAGTCACTGTAGCTCCAGCCTGACCTTCTGGACAGAGGAGTTATTTGCATCTGCTTTTACAGACAGGAGTATAAGAGGTTATTCTCCTTTAATGAGCCACTGTAAATTTTAATTTGCATGCAATACCAATAAAAGTGATGAACTGTGGAAATGCTGGTTTCAATTGCAGTCTTTTTTCTTAAGAGATCTTTTGCTGCTCATCGCCTGTTACGTAAATGAAAGATTCATTAAATGTAAATGTTTTCCGTTCTTTACACATAGACTTAAATAAATAAAGGTGATTATTCAGCAGTTTTACTGGTCAAGCCCACTTGATCATAACACAGCCTAAATAAGTTTGACCCCCCCCTGCTGTAGGCCAAATCCACTTAAGAACTTGTACCCCTGTCCTACTTCTCATGTTGGCTGTCTGTCCCGGTGTCCCAGCAAACAAAGCAGTCCACAACTACAAGACCTGAATAATTCAAGGCAGAGTGCAACCTTACACCTTGGTGGTGATGTAGGAAAAAATATGGCAAATAAGCCCAGTTACAGTTTCAGGCTGAGCAGGAAGGAGTGAACCCTGTGACCCTCCAGCTCAGGTAGAAGTCTCACACCGACGTGTGGGGAGAAACACCGAGTTAGCCGCTTAATTCGGGCTCAGTTAATCCAGTTTTTGGTTAGAAACTGGAGAGAGTGTGAAGAGCTGGCTCTGCTAATTTCCTCTGAGCTGGTGCTTTAAGTCAGTGTTACATCACAGACGCACCTTAAATAAAAACCGGACTCTGATAATCTGGATCGTGACTAGAAGCTCCCAGAAAAAGCGACATTGTGATGATTGAACTTGCGTCCACCGACAAATGCACAACAACTAAAGAGCTCATCTAACACTGATCTCACTGTTCGTACTGCTTATGTGACAGCTTATAAAGCGAAGGCAAGGTTCAGCAACCAGCTCTCTGAATCCTGACACCACACACGGCGACGGCTTGTCTTCACCGCTCACTCTCACCCAGCGATTAATGGCTATAACTATTCTTTGAAGGAAAAATATCAGAACAATAAACATGCTTACATAAACGCATTTAAGGCGTTCAAACGCATGAGGTCCATGCACCGTTCATACACATCCCACTAACTTTATCTGCACCCATTAGGAAATGTAATCATCCCTTTAAAGTCTGCCACACATGCGCATGAATGCTCACCATAAAGAAGTGCCGTATGTTTTTTTGGGGTTTTTTTTCCGGTAATTAGGCCGAACCGTTACGTTTGGCTAGCAAGTGGCTACTTCAAGCCTGGCTAATCAGCAGCAAGCTAACGGTAGCTTAGGTTAACGCTAGTAGCTGGAGTATCCCCTTACTGCATACCTTTAGCGGCCTCGCAGATGTTGTTTTCATCGTCCCATTCAGTTTTCCAGCAAGTGCCAACTTGTGAGTAGCATATACTTTTCCAATACCAACGACTTCTAACTTTTTAGCGTCTTCATGGGGAGAACTGAGCGTAAAATCCCAAACCGGACCACCAGCGACAAAGTAATTTCTCCACCACTTACAACAACAACGTCAACCGAAGGTTTCAGACCGCCCCCACGAGGATCCAGCCAATCAGAGACGGGAGTTTATTTTATTGACGGTTACGAAAACCAATGGTCGGACTAGAAGACTTTGACCGACGTTCCCCATTAGAGTAAACACCAAATGAGAACGCCAAACATCCGCCTGCCAACTGGCTGCGGAAAAATGGGGGGCCGGGTTTTTCGTCTCAGCAACCAATGACAGTGCGGCACTCAGGCCGGAGTGACAGGTGCTTTGGAGTTGACAAAATAGCTGGGGCGTCACCGTGGCCGGGGTGAGGTCATCCAGGATGATGTAAACCCTACGTCATTAGCGATGCTAAATAAAACGCAGCAGGGAACACGTCTGAGTGTAATCCATCTTTTCTGGAAATGTGCACGCACTAGTAACCTGTGGCAGGTCATGTGTAGATTTAGCATGGATAATATTACATGTGATTTGAGAGTGTTTTCTTACCATTCAGTGCTTTGTCTGAAAAGTAGTACTTTGTAATCAACCTCGGGACACTTCTTGCAAAGTTTTACGACGATATATCTAAATTTTCTAACGCAAAATCTCTGGTTTTTACGAATAAATTCAACACATATCAAACTTACTTCTTCAAAAAACAAACAAAAGCTTTTCAGACACTGCAAATGTGCTCCCATTTCTTTAAATTACTTTGGTTTTGTGTTGACCTCTGGCAATTTTTTGGCAGTGCTCCTAATGAGATGATGGATGGAGTCCTGGAGGATCTCCTCCCAGATCTGGACCAGGGCATCACTGAACTCCTGGACAGTCTGAGGTGCAACCTGGTGGTGTCAGATGGACCGAAACATAATGTCCCAGAGGTGTTCTATTGGATTTAGGTCAGGCAAGTGTGGGGGCCAGTCAGTGGTATCAATTCCTCAGTGAACTGCCTGAATACTCTCTCCACATGAGGCCGGCCATTGTTGTACATCAGGAGGAACCCAGGACCCACTGCACCAGTGTGGGGTCTGACAGGTCCAAGGATTTCATCCCGATACCTGATGGCAGTCAGGGTGCTGTTGCCTAGCCGGTAGAGGTCTGTGTGTCCCTCCATGGATATGCCTCCTCAGACCATCTGACCCACCATCAAACCGGTCATGCTGAATGATGTTACAGGCAGCATAACGTTCTCCACGGCTTCTCCAGACCCTTTCAGGTCTGTCACATGTGCTCAGGGTGAAGCTGCTCTCACCTGTGAAAAGCGCAGAGCACCAGTGGTGGACCTGCTAATCCTGGTATTCTACAGCAAATGTCAATCAGGCTCCACGGTGCCGGGCAGTCAGCACAGCGCCCACTAGAGGACGTCGAGCCCTCAGGCCGCCCTCATGAAGTCTGTTTCTGATTGTTTGGTCAGAGACATTCACACCAGCGGCTGCTGGAGGTCATTTTGTAGCTCTGCAGTGCTCATCCTGTTCCTCCTGCACAAAGGAGCAGATCTCTGTACTGATGATGGGTTAAGGACCTTCTCCAGCTCTCCTAGAGTAACTGTCTCCTGAAATCTCCTCCATGCTCTGAGACTGTGCTGGGACACAGCAAACCTTCTGCCAATGGCACGTATTGATGTGCCATCCTGGAGGAGTTGGACTACCTGTGTGACCTGTGTAGGGTCCAGGTATGACCTCATGCTACCAGCAGTGACTCTGACCCTAGCCAAATGCAGAACTAGTGAAAAACAGTCAGAAAAGATGAGGGAAAAATGTGAGTGTCCTCCACCTGTGAACCATTCCTGTTTGGGGGGGGGGGGGGGGGGGGGGGGGGGGGGGTCTCATTGTTGCCCCTCTAGTGCACCTGTTGGTAATTTCATGAACACCAAAGCAGCTGAAACTGATGACCCCCCCTCAGTTTAACTGACCTGATGCTGAACTCTGATTAAAGTGTTCCTTTAATTTTTTTGTGGTGTATTTTGTTCCTTTGCAATTTATGCCCTGCATGTTCAATTTTATGAAATGAATTTAATCTAAAAGAAAAGCTCAAATTTCCTACAAATATGTACATGTCAGCATTCCTAAATGTTTATTTTATGTTGTCACATACTGTACAACAATTTAGGAAGAAAATGGGAAATAGGTGCAGTGATTTACTGAACCATGCAAACACACATGGAAATACAATATATGAGGCAAAAACTGAGTTTGTACAATTAGAACAAACTTTAAGGTCAATATTTGTTATGATCACCTTCACTGGTCACCTGTATATGTATTTTTATAGATGCAGCCAAAATGTAAAATGAGTGGTTACAGTGAATGTTCTTTAAACTGTTACAAACAACAACAACAACAACAAAATAACAGGCACTGATTTACCTTCTAAAAATTTTAATTTTACCCAGGTTATATAAAGCAAAAGTTACAACAAGCAAACAGAAAACACTATGAGAAATCACAAAAACCAGAAACACAAACATGTAGCTGAAAGTAAAATCTCAGATTCTCTGTTAGAGCCAAACAGCTGTAAATGCTGCTCAGACAACTTATTCTTTTGGTGTTCTCCATCTCAATATCTGCAGTCACACAAGTCGACGTCACACGTTTACTCAAACTATTGTACAAAAATTCCTAAGGTTGTTTGTTAGGGGGGCATCGGAAAGCCGATGACGCGCTCATCACAGTGACGCCGTCCTGCGTTCAGCGCCGCCTCCTGTCTGGACTTCTGCTGCGTCTCCGTCCGCCAGTCCTACGACGAAACACACATTAAACTGGCGATGAACTTCTGAAGAAAATGAAGTGTGAACGCTGAAACTGAATGATTTGAGTCAAATTGTTTAAACTGTCGAAATATTTGGGAAACCTGCTGAGATATCCCAAATCCTTCTACTGGAAGCCAAAGTGCAGAAATACTGAAAACTGAAGTTTATACACAAAAATGCAGAAGTCTGCTGAGCTGCTTCTTATTATTATTAATAAACTAATCTCCTTTTCTGAAAGCTTCTCTCCTTTTTTTTTTTATTAAGTTGTTATATTTTATGTTCTGCCGGCTGTATCACAGGAACTTTGCATCTTTTGGGGTAAATAAAGACCTTAACTAGAAAAGTTAAACATCGACTGCAAACACAAAGGACCGGGGAAGAGGAAAATTCATCACCAGTAAGATGAAGAAATTCTACTAACATGATCCATACTTTATATTCATAATACATCGTCGTACTGTCTTCTTCACACACAGGAGCTTGTTCCTGCTCCAGAAGAACGCACCACCCTCACCTTCTCTTGTTCTTGGGAGGCCCTCTGACAAAACACCAGTCTACACTGATGGGCTGGCCCATGAGGTCCTGACCGTTGAGCCCTTCCATGGCTGCCTGCGCCTCTTTGTACGTCTCATACTCAACCAGTGCATAACCCTGGAGACAGAACAATGCGGGTTATTGCATCTTTATGTTAACAGTACAGTGAAATGTAATTTCAAAAAAGAAAAAAAGAAAAACTTCAAAAAGAGCTCAGAAAATAAACGCTCCTCTCCCTCCACCCTGTGGAATTAGTCGGCAAACACATTTTGACCTTTGCAATCAAAAATTATTAACAGTAAGATGTATGAGAATCGGTTTGCATCACACGCTTCATTTCTACTTCACAGCCTAAACAATGCTGCCACCTTGTGGCCGAAAGGAGGACATGTTTCTATACTTCAGCAGTGGAAAAAGACAACAGTATTAATTTGTGCCTCCTCGGCTCCTATGTCCTTTATTCTCCTGTGACCCACTAAACTAATCTCAGTGAAGCTGAAGGATATCTGATCTCCTAATATGCACCAAGCAGAGAGAGAAGAGGAGGCTTCCTGTGGAGCTGTAATCGAGGATCATCAGGTGTTTTTCCTTAATGAATAAGTGTGGTACACGGCTGAAATATTAAAATAGCAGGACAAGGACTGTACACATAGCTGTTCCTTTGCATTCATACATTTCAGTTATTTATCTGCATGAACAAACTTTCTCTAACACGCAACGATGACGTGTGATATCTAAAATTGTTCTGTTGAATTTAGTTAAGCTGGTGTACATACAAAAGTGTCATTGTTATGCTGATACCCGAGCTCATAAATGACAGTAGCAGACTAAACAAACACTGAACAGACAATGAAGCAGTGGCTGGTAGTTAAACTAAATTCATCTCTTGAGGATGGGCTCTAGCTCAGGAGGTAGAGCAGGTCACTTACTGATCGGAAGGTCAGCGGTTTGATTCCTGGCTACTCCAGGCTGCATGCCAATGTATCCTTGGGCAAGATACTGAACCCCAAGTTGCTCTCTGACACAACCGTTGGAGTGTGAATGTGTATGAATGTTAGATAATAAAAAGCACTTAGCTTAGATAATCATAGAAGTGCTTGTATGAATGGGTGTGAATGGGGTAAATGTAAACATGTTGTGTAAGTACTGAGTGCTCAGAGTAGAAAAGCGCTATATAAGAACTAGTCCATTTAGTACAGTAATTGATAAATTGTAAAAAACTTAAAAAAAAAATCACAGCTGTTTGTCTGCATACACAGAAATTTGCATTTAATAAAGATTCACATTTAAGCTTTACATTTGTCCTCAGCCACCGCCCTGTTCTACAGGAATACAAGCAGCTGACACTGAGTCGAATCCCCTCGAGTTGTGCTCAATGACAGACTCATTCAGACTGATGTAACATGTTGGCATCTGTCTGCATCCATAAATCAGACACTAAGTGTCTGCAAGCCTTCAACAAGCTCTCTCAGGGCGACTGCAGTCAGTCCAAGTCAGACTGCGACCGTCTGCAGAAAGGTTGCCTCCCTTCAGCTGACCTGTGCAACCGCCTTGCGATCAGAAGTGATTTAGTCACCACAGTCAGTCACAGGGTGTGAGAAAAAAAAAAAAAAATCAATACAATCACACGGAAACCACTGATTTCTCTCTTTTTTTTTGGCCAAGCTTATTTAATGCTAATTTGCTCAGCTTATCTCAGGTACATGAATGAGCCCAGAGTATTTTAATTTATTTACTAAAATATAAATATCTGGTGTCCCTGTATTGATACAATATTGCCACACAAAATATCGATGTTGCAGATGCATAGCACTGAAACAGCACCTGAATGCTTGCTCATGTGACCCAAATTCAATTAAGTGATCCATAGGATGTGTCAGAAAATGCAAAACACTGACACATGTGCATGGACTGAATCTCATCTGTTTAAATACTCATAAATGTGCTAATACCATGTTTTTGTTCCCTCACCTTGAGATATCCTGTTCTGCGATCGAGGTTGAGATGCAGGTTCTTGATTTCTCCAAACTCTGAAAACTTGTCGTGGATGTCCTCCTCTGTGGCCTCCTCGTGTACACCCGTCACAAACAGGATCCAGCCCTCCACAGCTGCCGCAAGCAATAAATAACTTAAATATAACAATAATAAGAGCAAACCTGCTGAGCTCTAAATTAAGTTTATCCCATAATAACACAGCATCCGATTCACTATAAAAAATAAAAATAAATCCCTGACATGGGGTAACAAAAGCAACAAACATTTTCCCATAATCTGATAGTGTGTAGACTGTGCTGTTGCACTTTATCATCACATTATTGTTCTTTTGTGTAACAAAAATGAAAAAATAAGATCTGTATCGCTCGCCCTCAAAGGCTGCAGACTGCTCTGTCACTTTCCTCCTCCCGGCTGCTCTCTAAGCTCATCATATCATCTTGTGTTAAACTGACTCTGGACTTACATCTCTGAGGGCCTGGCTCATCACCGTCTTGTTCCACAGTATCATAGTCCTCCTTGGCTCTGGACCGGGCTCCTTCCTCTGGAAATGGAAGCACATTAACACTTACTGCCCTCCGCAGCTCAGGCAGGAGACACTCTATAAGCCACCAGCATCGCACCAAGGGCCACTCACCTGAGCCGAAGCCTCTTCCTTTCCTCTTCTTAGCTTTCTCTTTCAGCTTGTGGATGCTTTCTAATGAATGAAAGATGGACAGGTCAGAGCCACTGCACGCTACTGTAACGCTCTCTTCACTGCAAGTTCATTAAACAATTTTAACTCAGCTGACCGGAAACAAATAACGCGCTGCCTTAGTTTGGTCTGTGAAAACAATCACCCGTTACCGCGAATTAGCGTGTTAGCAGCTGCTAACTGCACTAAAACTGGGTTTTAAGTTATTGGCCAAGCAAATGTTCGCCTTCACACTCACTTAACCACTTAAAAGGGAATATTTTCAGGGGAAAAAGTGACCTTTACAGACCTGTGTGCCCGCAGCCTAGCTAACCTGCATAGCGCGTTTAAATTAATCAACAGTACGCTGCTAGCTCGCGTTAGCATGTTAGCATTTATCGGGCCTGCTCCCACGCAGTCCAGCTTTTGTTGCATTTACGGACCCAACGACTGTGATACGGACCTCAATATTACACATCATTTGAACGCTGGGACGGTGTAACATCTGCCACTAACAGTACACAAATTATTATTACCATCACCATCCTCATCCATAGGAAAGTCCTCGCCTCCCGCTTCGTGAAGATCCAGCACGTCCGCCATGATGTCTCTGTGTGTACGCGTCTGACCTACGTAACGTGCGTACGCAAAAAGCGCAGGAAGGCAGGCGGATGTTGCCAGTTTGTGTGAAGTAAGTCGCCATTGCTTTAAAATACATAAAATACGCATGCGAAGCAATAAACATCGAAAGGAACTATAACAAATAGAAAAATAAACTGTAGACAGGAAAAGGGGGCTTAGGTCAAATTAATTTAAACAAACAATCATATTTAAAGGTGTTCCTTTTGGTTACAAGCTTGCAGGTTGCAGGTATTTAGTTTAAAAATACCTGCAACGTCTCATTTCTTAAAAATAAGAGGATTTTATATATATATATATATATATATATATATATATATATATATATAAATGAAGCATTTTTGAATAAATGCTGGGCAGGGTTATAATAGTTTTGGATTTTACATTATCGTTTAGTTTTAGTTAGTTTTTACTTTTGTTTCTCTAATTCAGTTAGTTTTAATTAGTTTTCAGAGTGGTTTTGCTCGTTTTTATTAGTTTTTATTTTAGGTTTAATGCTTAGTTTTAGTTTAGTTTCGTTAGTTTCAGTATTAGTTTTAGTATTTTCATACTTTGTCAGGTGCAAGATTCAATGCGCAAAAGTGACTTTTGTGTAATAAAAACTCAACAAAAGATACCATAAAGAAATATATTCAACAACCAACGGTTCACAAGACAGAAGCACTACACGCTAAATGTGTAATAATTAGGACACACATGAACATCAACAAGGAGAAACAAAGAAAAATATGAACTCCCAAACTCAATAAATTCTACAATAAAACTCCCAATAAAGTTCAGTGTCAGTGCAGCAGATTAACAACAGCTACATGTGGTGTTTGACAAAAACAAACTGTTTGAAGGAGTCAAAGCTCAAATCCAGCTGCATCCTGATGTTCTCACCACCTGAAGCTGCTTCTGTTTTGGAGCTAGCTTGGTTAGATGCTCGCTGATTAGACTTGCAGGGTCTTTGCAGCCTCTGTACACAACCTATGGAAGTGTCCGACCTCATGTCCACATTTATGCTTGTGTAGCTGTGTGTGTTGTGTGTGTTAATTACCTTGTGGTCGTGTGCCAGCTGGGACTTTTTTTGGTCCTTGCTCTTTATGCTCAAGTTTTTTGGCTGCAAACATATTTGTCCCTGTTTTTCCACTTCCTTCATTTCATCACGTCCATTCCGACAGCAGTCTCCCTCCAGGAATTTGTTGACATTTGTGAGTCCTTATACTGATGCTTTGATTATTATTCCTGATTGTTATTCTCTCACTGATAAAGTAGACGGAAACACAAGAACTGAACAGGTTAATCACAGCGTTGCGGCAGCGTGGACAGTTCAGAGCGGGTCCACGCTGCCGCAACGCTGTGAAAGCGACTTTGCGGCTTTCTCGTGCACACGCACGCACACAGCTGCCCGACGGCGCTCCCAACTTAAACTCGGAGAGTGGTAAAAAGATCAATCCACAATAATTTCAGTTAGTTTTAGTTAGTTTTTTAAACTCACAATACAGTTTTAGTTAGTTATCGTTTTTTCCTTTTAATTGTAGTTTTTATTTATTTCAGTTAACCACAATGTTTTTTCAATTTCAGTTTTCGTTATTTCGTTCGTTTTCGTTAACTATAATAACCCTGATGCTGGGTGACCGATGTTTTATTCACTGATCAGTGATCAATGTGTCATTGGCAACACACTGTTGCCAATTCTTCAGTAAGGAAAGTAGCTATTGGCTGTCCTAAAAGACGCTAGAAGCCGCTAGATGACGCCATCACCTAATTTGCATAATTTGTCATTTGCATGTAGTTGCAATCCAGGTTGTAGGAGAGATGAATAACATCTTTGGAGAGACAAAGATGTTATTCCTAAAGAGCCAAATATTTTTGACAACAAATCGTGGGCCAGAAGTAGGGGCGGGGCCGGAAGTGGCCGGGAGTTTGAGAGCGCTGACAAATTCCTTTTTTTCTCCACATAAATATGTTACATGTCATAACGTCAAAACACTGCCGTTAGTGGAGAAGCAAAGTGTGCCTGCTCTGTGCTGTGACAGGAGCGGCACTTAAACAGTCAGCTCGCATCTTTGATGAAACCGCAGCACTGCATACAGGAGAGAAACTGAAGCTAAAGTATCTATCTCATTACACTGGGATCAACATTGGTATCGATATTATCGATATTTGGATCGATCCGCCCACCACTACCTTTAGGAAAAATAGCCTCTAAGAGGGTCTGAAAAGCCACTAAATCTAACAACAAAGTCGCCAAGTTGGTCACACTGTGCCAGGCTGAGCACATGAATGATTTCATTGACCCTCTCCAGGACTGACTGTTAGCACAGCCTGTTTCTGTTCTCCAAAGTCAAATCTTGGAGCATCTGAGAGAGACAGAGTTAACTATGGAGCACTAACACTCTGTTGTGGCGTCTCTTCTGATGTCATGTGCTCATGCAGGTGGATGTGACCATGGAGGAACCAGAAGGGAAAAGGAGGAGGAGCTTTGATACCAGGTCAGCTGTGAGCCACAGGGGTCATCATCTTTTTTATTAGGTTTAAAGGTGTTGATGCTCGTGTGTTAACTAATCTTAAGGAGGAGCTGCCTGTAGTGAGGGCAGTGAGTCTGTGTTACCTCGCTCATGTCTGTTTGTGTCTTTCTGACTATCTGACAAACAGAAACGTATTTCATGCTTGAGTAAATGAAGCTTTTTAAAATATATAAAAAAAGCAGGCAGATATCAGGCAGCACATTTTACTGTGATTCTCACGTCTGACAGACACTAATTAGGGTGTTGCTGAGTCGGCACATTTATGTTCTGGACATTTATTTGAGGAAATAAAGAATAATAATGATACAGAATCATGAAGAATCTCGCTGCATTTTTTCCTGCATGATTATTGTTGGCTTCTTTTTTCATTTATTTAGCTATTTCACCCTGGACTTACGGTGCTTGCTAATTTCATCAATAGGAACACACACTTGTGTGTATGTATTATAACACATTACTTATGTATTACTGTAGGTATTATATGATACTGAGAGGAAGTTTTTTCTCCCTCTCTGCTCTGCACTATAGATTTCCTCCATCCTGCTCCCCTTTCTGTGAAGATTTTGGAGGAAGATCAGTTAGAACAGAAAAAATTGATCCGTCATCACTGACCTGCAACACTTAGAATAAACTGTGATAATGTGATCAGAAAGCTCAGAGAGAAAGTGGGATTTTAGAACACTCGAGTCTAAAGTTAGCTGGCATAATGTTAGTTTATAACCAGTTTATAACCAGCTGTTGTTGCAACAAGCCACAGAGAGCAATCCGCATCCATGAACAAACACGAAATGGCTCCGGGCCGGATGACATGCTACGGATCCAAAACGGAACGTGAACGGATCAAAGACGGATCTGTGCCGGATGACATGCTACATAAATGGATCCAAAACGGATCCGGACCGGATGAGCTTGGAAATGACCGGAGCCGTTTCGGATCCAGTCCTGCACTTTTCCTGAGCCATAATCCTGATCCATTCCGAATCCGGCAAATTGTGTAGGTGGACTCCAATCCGGACTGGTTTTGTGGGTCCTTTACGGAGTCAGTGACACATCTGGGGCAGGTTGGTGGTGGAGTCATTTTGCTAACTGGGAGCACTGTGCAAAACTCTAGAGCAACCCCTCATTTCTTTATAATTTGCTAGGAGAAAAAAAAAAGTGCAGTGATTTATTGACACATGTTCAAATACAGAAACAGAGATTGTACAATTCTAACAAGCTTGAAGGTTAGACATAGACAAGTTCTCCAGGCCTCTTGAAGGACACTCAAAGCTCTTCTTTGGATGTTTTTGCCTTTTGTTCCATTGTCTGCCAGGATGATCCCACACTGCTTCAGTAATGCTGAGGTCTGGGCTCTGAGGAGGTCGATCCATGGCTCATAGTGTTTCATTGTGTGTTTTTCTATCCAGGCATGCTTTTACTGCATTGACTGTGTATTTGGGATCATTATTGTGCTGAATAATGAATGGGTTGCCAATCAGACACTTTCCAGCTGGTGGATCTGAGGGTATGACACAGCCTCCACCGTGTTTTACAGATGTAGACACTCACTGTTGGACCTCTCTCCTCAGGTCAACATACCATTAATAATTTGAACCAAAAATGTTCAAACTTGGATTCATCACTCCACAAGACACACACACACACACACACACACACACACACACACACACACACACACACACACACACACACACACACACACACACACACACCATTCTTTGGCAAAACTGGTGGTGGTGGTGGGGGCATACACTAGCCTAGATTTTGGCAGGGGACTATACAACTCTCACCCAGTGGGAGGTTTAGATGTTGGCACAACAAGGTACTTGCAGACTACAACTTTTATAAGCACCTTGAAGCAGGCCAGGAAACAGACACAACCACCGCAAAAGCCACAAGTACAAACACTGCCATTCATCCAGGCAGCCATCTACTGCGAGGAGAACCAGAGCCAGCTTCCTGCAGAAGGCACAAGGGTGGGAGATAAGAGTAGACCTGGGAAGGAAGCTGAATTTCCCTCTTATCATCCAGACAGTCATCTGATCAGAGCAGTCTAAGGTCATCCCTGTGGAGCTAACTGTGTCATGGGAAAAAGGCTGTGCCGAGGCTCATTAAGGAAGAGCCTAAAATACTGTAACGGCCAAGAGGGAGGGGCCACTAGTCCAAAGACTCATAGGACTGTTCACGTTGGCGTTAATGTGTTGAGTTATGGTGTTACAGCAGTTATGTTGTGTTGGTCCCTCATTGATTTTGTACATTTTGAATTAAAGACAGCTGTGGACAGGATTCAGGAAGCAGCAGAAAGTCTCTTGTTGACTCTGGTTTGACCACCACAGACGCACGGCCCACTCACTAAATGGCCTAAACTGTAATCTGATGACTTATTAACCATGTCATATTTCAGTGTGCCTGAGTACATCTGAAGTGGTTTATGAGTCACAGCTTCAAAAATTCATACTGTTTTTATTACAGAGATGCTGAGATTTCCTCTAACATTATGTCACATAACTGCACACAGATTAATCTTCAATTACTTTTTTAATGTCACTGTATGAACCATAAACAGGAGATTAATGTATTTTCACGCATAATCTTGCTTTCTTACCTTACACTTGTGTGGATTGTCTAATATTACCTCTGTGTTGTGTGTAATTGTACTTTTCTAATTTTGCAGGGAATCGCTGCTCTACTAAAAATTACAATCTGA
The DNA here is from genome assembly GCF_007364275.1 of Archocentrus centrarchus. NCBI lineage: Eukaryota > Metazoa > Chordata > Actinopteri > Cichliformes > Cichlidae > Archocentrus > Archocentrus centrarchus. The sequence goes on from NC_044361.1 coordinate 1,456,806, forward strand.
GATGTGACGTCAGCATTCTGCTTGATCTCAGCCCATATTTTAAGATGTTTATGTAAACTTGATGGGATAAATTTGTTGAATTTGAGTTTAAACAACTAGGACCATCTTTGCTTGGGTTTAGTTTTCTGTAATAAATTATATCAGAAGACCGGCAGAGGGCAGTCATGGATCCACTAAAGCCATTGGCCTGTGTGTTGAGGCTGGAAGCTCCATAAAGGCAGTTTATTTTGTATTCTGGTATCATTCTGGTATCATTCTGGTACACTAAACTCATTTAGTGAGGCTGTGAATGCAAAGCAACACGTGAATGTGGCATCAGCCCAGTGTTAATTTTATTGACGAACTATTTTCGTCATAGTTGTCGCCAATGACCCTTTTTTTCATGATGAAAACGAGAAAATAACTAAATTAAAACTACCTAAAAGGATAAAAACGATAACAAAATTAACAGACACTTTCGTCAACGAATGAAAACAAGATGAAAATGCTTGGTGGGGACGACATCCAATCAGAACTTATTTAATTTTGTGACATATATATATATATATATATATATATATATATATATATATATATATATATATATATATATATATATATATATATCTTGATCATATTGATTATACTAGATTATAATATTTTTATAATATTTTTATTTTCATTTAGAGAGTTTGATTTTCTGTTACATGGCACTGAACAGGAGTGGCCCTCCAATCTCATTGTACATCCTGTATAATGACAATAAAGGCATTCTATTCTATTCTATATATATATATATATAAAATGACATTAAATAGTTGGACTTCTGGACCTTGGCCGCATGAAATTTTGTCTGACTGGACCTCTTTAAATTTTATTTGAATACCTCTGATCTATCTGAAGCTGCTGCATGGCTATTTCTCACAGCACAGATGTGTTTTGAAAGGAAACACGCATGCGCATGCGTGCGCACACACACACACACACACACACACACACACACACACACACACACACACACACACACACACACACACACACACAGCATTTAAGGCACTACAACACAGCAGACTTGCAAACACTGAAGACTTAACACAAGTAAACTTCACAAAGACATTTTTTGCATGCTAGAGATCCAGAGTTTCTTTGTAGTTACTTTGTTACACTCAGAGGCACAAACCAGACAGATATGCAGGTTGCCATAGTGATGCTACAGATAGCACTGCAGATATTTACAGACAGGATCAGCGCTTAGGTTAAGAGCAGTTTATAACTGGAAGCCCTAAAATACAGACCACAGAGCAGGGTGAGTGCTGACCTGCAGGCTTGTTTATGGGAAACAGAAGACACAGAAATATAGAGACAATTTACAGGACGTATGCATCCAAATCCCAGAATAAAATAAGTAAAACGGACACCCCCCCCCCAAAAAAAAAAAATAAAATAAATAAATAAATCCATCTCCCTGTCCAGTTCAGCTTTAAAGTTAACCTTTGTTAGTTATTATTTAGCTGGTGTTTAAACTCTCTAATATCCCAGTTTAATTACACCTGATTCAGTTCACCTGCAGAGGGACCGGTCAGGAAGACTCACTAACCCTTCAGTGGGTTACCAGCACTGAAGGTTCAGGATCAGCCAGGATCTCCACTCAGTCCAAGCATTAAATCTGATCCCGGGGTTACTAACGGGTCCAAACGGCGGCGGTGCCTAAACATGTCGGCTGACACAGCTAAAGAACATTAAACACACTAACTGGGTCCCACCTCAGCTCAGCAGCAGATTTAATAATGGAGCAGCATGCTAACTGACAGCTAACCACCCTGACCTCAAATCCTCCTTCAGACTCCATCACATCAGGCTGATGCTGGACGCCATCACTCTCACATCATCAACACAGTAACACAAACCTGCGCTCTTTCTCTTTAGTTTGTTACTCGCTGCTGCTTTTCTCCCTCCACCAGCGGGTGGCGCTGTGGTCACAGCCACCGGTGAGCTTGATAAAGGAACAACACACCAAAACCAAAAGTAGAAAATGAGAAAAACAGCGAAATCACAGCTGCTCATGCTCATTTATTTAGGGGACGATGTCAAATGTGCAGAATATGTTCACATTAACCTGGTTACACCCACACCACAGTGTCCAACCCTGCCTGCTGCTGCAACGATGAAGGAGAGAAAAAAAGAGACTTGGCTGTTACAGAAGCATTAAAGGAGTAGTTTTCCCCCAGCAGGCAGTGCTACTTATCCATCTTCACTGTTCTGGTGAGAGTCGCCTGGTTTTGGACGGGCTGCAGAGATAGACTGTATATCAAAGAAGGACATAGCCACGGCACATCATGTTTGGAAGCAATGTTAGTTTTTTATTTTTTAAGGCAGAAGAGATGATATTTAGACAAGTGGGTGGACACACACACACACACACACACACACACACACACACACACACACACACACACACACACACACACACACACACACACACCTGCTAATTAGTGCCTTATTAAAAGACATTCACATGTCAGTGAAAGCACCATGACCCAGATCATACAAACTGCAAACCTTAATAAAATTTAAACTAGTGAGTTATAAAAAATGTAGACGTCTAAATGTAGTTTTTTTTCCAGACTGCAAACATGTCTGTAAAAGTTTGCTTTTAGAGCCTCAAGTGGGCATTTGAAGAATTACAGTTTTTGGTGACGCTTCATTTTTTTCTCCACAGAAGTTTCTACATGTTTGTATGTCTATATTTATTTATTATGATTTTTGGAAAAAAGACATTGCTGCTCAGTTTTTCATGGTGTTTGAGCACAGAAAGGAAAGGCAAGTGCCATTTATTTCCACGATGGTGAAAAGCTGATATTTTTTTTAAAACTGGCTCTCACCAAGAGAACTGAGATGGATAAATAACCCAACAGGAAAAAATTATATATTTGACTTTGTTACTGATAAAAAGTGAAGCACCTCAGAAGCTCATCTACGCTCTCAGCACCATCTGATAGGACAGTAACTTGGTCTCACCAGGCTTCTGCTGAGGCACCAGTATGAGAAGTAACCCCTGCAGTCATCAAAATTTATTGAGTACAGCACATAAAAAATTGTCTCAGGTGTCCTATTCACACACAAAAGACTGTATGTTTTTATACTGTCATAAATATACTGTTTAATGTGTCTTACTGAAAAGGATTTCGTATTTCCCACTCTTCTCGTTAGAGAGATGACTGACTGATGTATGGCTGCTGCTGCCTTTGGTGCTTTCTGGCAGACTTCATTAAAAGGTTTTCTTTAGCCCACAAAATCACCTCCAGTACTGCTATGATGAACCTTGGAGTAATTTTTGAGCAGGATATTTTCAGAAACTTGGACATTAAAAAAAAGTAGTCCTGCTTTCTTTTATCTGTGCAATATCACTACAATTAGGAACATCCTATCTCAGGGTGATCCTGAAAGACAAGCTGCATTAGTTACTTTGAAACTGGATGATTCTACTATATTTTATTATCAGGTTGTTTTAAAAGCTCCCTGAAAAGCCTTCAGTTAATGCGAAATACTGCAGTGAGGCTATAAACAAGAACTTTAAGCGCACAAAGTCCCGAATGATCAGGCCCCATCATACCTTAAATACCTCACAGTATGTGTCAGGCCCTCTCCTGTGGAGCCAGCTCTCAGTTTGGACTGAGGAGGCAGATTGTCTCTGCTTTTAGGGCTGGATCAGGTGACCCTGAACCCTGCCATAGTTATGCTGCTATAGGCTAGTGCTGCTGGGATACTAATGCACAGGCTCTGTGGCTTTAAATGGCACTACTGCATGTCATTAATGTTTGTCTGCTCTCTCCTTGTTTGTTGTGTATCTTCTCTCTGTGCTTTTATTGTCTCTGGTTCTGTTCTCTCTGTCTTCCTGTTAAATGAGAGTTTTTTATCCCCAATGTTACCGAGTGCTTGTTCATCAGGGACGGTCTGATTTTTGGGGCTCTCTTTGTAATGTTGTAGGAATTGATTTGATACTGATCAGTTCTTTAGGCCAAGCTATAAAGACCCTCTCACTCCCAGGCAGAAAAAACTGAGAACACCAAGCATAACGGCACGTCTCCCGCTGCTTTGCTTCTCTTCCTTTTCTTCCTCTTTGTATGGCAGCAGACAAAGAAAGTATTGCTTGTTTGGGTAAAGTAAACACGCTGACTTTTTATTCTTCTTTTTTCTTTTGCTTTATTGTCAGAAACATCTGATTTCATAGTTTGCTTGCATTGTATTGGACTCTCTCCAGCTTTGAGCGCGGTCTCACTGCCAGCTCACTGTTGCTGATGGTAAGGTTTCCACTGATTATGAATGCATGTGATCATATATGATAATCACCATGTAAGTGAAACAAAATTACAATAGGTTTACAGTATAATCCTGTTAGTTTACATCACACTGTAATTTTACTGTTCTCTCGAATGTATTAAAGTATATTCACATAAAAAAGCAGCATTTTTCATACTGTTGTCAGTTTTTTTTCTTGATCTACAACAAAATTACAGGTTTTGTCAGCGTTTCTGTTCCTTGTGACTTCCTGTATTTTTATAGTAATTTGCTGGTGTAGAATTTGAATTTTTTTGTGAGCCCAAAAAATAATCAGTCAGCCACGGTCAGCTGGGCCGGCGTCCAGCCTCTGGGTGAGAGGACCTGGGCCAGACTGAACCAGTCTACAGCGGGCAGAGGCCGAGGCTCTGGCCCGGGAGCGCTCCAGGATCGGGTCAAACCTCGGGTGGGATGTGATCATGAATCGTTTGACACAGTGAAGAACTTCCAGCAGGTGATGTACACTGAACTGTGTGCCTCGTGAAGCTCATTTTACCCAAAGAAATACCAGAATATTCCTACTCCTCACCTTTGTCCCCCCAAAATGCTGCGGCTCCATCGTGCTGTCTGTTTGAGTCGATTTGATATTCAAATTTTTAAAAACAATCCTTTATTTATATCATTAGTAGATTAGGGTTAAATTTATGGAAAGGCAAAGGTCAACTAAATACAGTTGGAAGTGAAATAATTTGTAGCAGAAACTAATGAGAGTCAACATGACCTCTGACCTTTGGCTTTCCATCATTCAGTCCATTTGATATTTTGAAGTGGGTTGTTTAATATTGTGGAGTCGAGGATCGGACTCACGACATCATCCATGGATGCACCGACTAATATTCAGGCCCATAATTAAATGAAACAAGCGTTCGATCACAAACACTCCCACGAGCGTGTGAAGAGGTAGCAGATGTGTTTATTTTCCATGTCGATAAAGTTTCAGCCAAGATTGAAATACACAGTAAAACTCTTTTCATAAGCGTGTTCACAATAAACCTCTGAATAAGAAATCCACTGTAAAGATGTGCAACAATATCACTTCTAACACTGTTAAGGCAGTTTGTAATTGAAAGAGTTTCTAATACATTTATTAAAAAGTTATTTTCTCCACAAACACTTTTTCTTTGCAATCATCAAAGCAGAAGGAAAAATCCCACACATGTGGGGCCTGGACTCTCTGCACTGAAGTCATTTAAAACTTTATTGTTCATTAACGGTCGACAACAGCAAAGAAAAAGGACCGTTCCCCTGTTAAAGGTCAGTCACGGTGTTGGTATTCTGCATGTATCCCAGTTATGAGACGAAAGCAGGACTTTGATTTGAGCCATTTCTCCGTGGGGACGAAGCTCGACGCGACCTCTTTGTATTCCAGTGAGTCTGCTGCACACAGCAGTAAGGCATCCGAGTGGGATTTCTGAGGAGGACACTGGAGGACTTCATTTATAATTTTAGTGCCTCGAAGGAAAAATCTGTGTGCCTGAAAATGAAGACATGGCTTGAATCCTGAAGCTCGTGTCTCACAGCAATGAGGGAGACAATGATTTGTTGTCCTTTTAAACAACAAAACAACAAAATCACTAGTCTTCCATGCTGCTGTGGACCCCCCCATTGAGCAGCATCTTTCTCTTAAAGCTTTTTTCATTCCTGAGGCAGAAAGCATCAGTTACACCATTACAGGATTAAGCAACTAAATAAAATACGCAATTAAGACCATTCTGTTCTTCTAGTCTTTATCTGCCGCTGCCAAACTTCGGGCCACACTCCAGGCGGCCTCCCCGAGCTCCCGCACGATCCAGATCTTCCTGCAGAGCCGGAGCTGAAGCAGCCTTAAAGAAAACCTCCTTCCACCCAAACTTTCCTCGGGACTCTCAGTTGAAGGCCGGAGCGCCGCGGCAGAACTGGCTGTGCTCGGTGGCCTTCTCCTTGTACTCATAGAGATTAAATGATTCAGCTGGCAGCCTGTCAATAAACCACGTGGAAAAGTGCCTGAAACCAGTGTAAAAGAAACACTTAAAAAAAAAGGAAAAAAAAAAGACGAACTGCGTGGGTTATTATTTCAATCACTGCAGTTATCTCTGTGTGACCATTATCTTTCATCTACCATTTTTCACATCTGAAAGCAGGACTCACAAAGCCTTCATCTTACATCTCTGCCGCCGTGAATAGAAAATGTTATTCCTTTCTGCCTCTAACTTGTATTATTAAGCACAATTTTACTCCTGCAGTTTCTCCATCTTTAAATATGGAACTAGTGGAGGGTTAAGTGTTTTGGGTGTGCGATGTTCTGGAAGAAGGACGAGCCTGAAGGCTGGATGAAGGCCCGGGGTCACCGTCAGGGTTATCTGATCCAAGGCTCAGCGTGGCTGCTGACCACCCTGCCAGCTGAAACAGAGAGAAAACAGCTTCTAACCAGCTCTCCTCAGCATTAAAGAGCTCACTGCTGGTCTGTCAATCAGCAACGTGAGCTGCATGGCACCGTTTCCAGTGAATGCATTGATATTGTGTAGAGTGCAGAATGTAAGGCCTCTACTGAGGTGACACGAATGGATTCGATCCATTTAGAGCAGCAGCGTTTCTGATTAAACGCAGCAGCCTTGCTTTGCAGCGTCCTGAGAAATGCTGCAGTTTGAAGCAGAGCAGCACTGTTTCAGTCTTATTTTAGGCAAAAATTTCAAAAATATTTCTTATCACATAACGAACAATTTAAGGGTTTTGACTGCTTGGTGAAAGCTGGATATTCTTCTGCTGTCTTTCCTTTCATTTGTTTCCAGATTAATCAATAATATGATCATTAGCTGCACCCTTGGAAACATCAAACAGGAACTCTGAAGCTGCGTGATCTGTTGCCACCAGATTTTTCTTTATTTTCCATCAGTTTTGGTTAAATACTGCTGCAAAAGGAAGCTGCAAAAAATTAAAAAATATCCATGAGAAAGTTAAAAAAAAAGGATTTTTTTCCTCCCTGAACTCCAATAAACTAGCTGCATTCATTTAACGCTGCACTTTGTTCCACAAACTCGACAAAGTCTGCAGGATGCAGATAAGGTGTTTTTTTTAATGTCATCAATAACTGAACATTAATAAAAGCATTTTTGTGTGTGTGTGTGTGTGTGTGTGTCTGAGGGCAGACGGTCGTTCTCGTGGGCACGCTGCCATTTTGTTGATGCTTTAGCTGCACGGGCACATGCTACAGCTGCGGAAACACGACAGTTAACCGGCACGTTATATGAGAGCAGCACTTTCATTATAGGCTCTATAATAAAGCATAAGCCCATATATTTAAATGATCACCTATCTGTGCCATGAACTCATATGCAGCATATTAAGAAAGACAGACATGATCCTCTTTAGTTCAAGCTGATAAAAACATTTAATGGATCTAATCTTGAATTTTTTTCTGTCGCTGCCAAAAGAAAAATGAAACAAACTATCGAAGCCGCTTCGATCGGTGTAAAATTTCAGTGTGTAAAACAAAACTGATTCCACGTAAATTTAAATACATAAATAAGAACGAGGAGACTGCAGTGAGTATTTACTGGAACTTGATCGCACATCAGCCAACAGTGCTGCCATCTAACAGACCCTCTGTGTGTGTGTCTGTGTGTGTCCATGCAATGAAACCTGATCTGCGTGCGTGTGTGTGTGCAGTGTGTAACATGGATGGCAGTTGCATGTGTTTGTATGTATTTTAAATGGTATTTCTAATGCATCTGATGGACTCTAGTCAGTGAATGAATGAGAATAACCTGATTTGTGAGGACGTCTCTGCAGCGATTTGATGTGAGACGCGGGGCTGCGGAGACCGAACGGACCAGTTGCACAATTGAAAATCAATGAGAGAAAGTGTGTGACACTGACAGACAAAGATGGGCACAGATCACGAGTCACAGCTCAATCGCTGCGACGTAAAAGATCAAGAAAAGGAAAGAAATTCTCAGACAAAAACAATACAAAGATATACAGAGTAACAACACACAGATTTCTTTGATGGTGAAATTGGTGGCACTTACCATTTCTGAATCAGACACCTGGGGTCATCCGCAAGGGCGTCGATTGCAGGCGCACAAAAAAAAAAAAAAAAAAAAAAAGAGCAATTTTCACTGCACGGAGAGAAAGTAGGTGAAAAAAAAACAACCTTTTACTTTAAAAAAGAGAATTTAAAAAAATGTGAAGGCTTGCAGAAAAGATGCTGAAATAATTGGGGGCTGCTGAGAAAATGGAAGCGCTGAGGGGGCCAATCGCTAAGATCTGAAGACAACAGTGTGCATTGGCCTCTGAGGGAAAAAGGCACAGTCTGTCTGCATTGGCCAGTGGAGAACACTGATAGATATGTTTTTGCTGGCATGGGTTATGTTTTTACTCAGGACTGACAGACAGACAGCCCCCAGGCACACAGGTGCTATTCAAGGAAACTGTGTAAAAGTGACGTCACTGAGAAAAATCTAGCCCATAAACCTTTTCAGCACTTAAGCTCCGCCCACTACATGTTGCTCTGTTCATATTTTTTCCTATTTTCTCCATTTTTCTCTCCGTGGGTCTCCACATCTCTCTCTCTCTGCTCTTTGTCTGCCCGTCTTTGAGGATTTATCTCTTTCTTTATCAGCTTCTCGGTCCATAAAGCGCATTTCAACAAACTACGAGGCCATAAACACTCACGCAGTAAACTACAGCTAATCCTTATCTCTCCATTCCTGTCTTCATCGCTCTCTTTGTCTTCCTCCTTCACTCACTCTCACACACACACACACACACACACACACACACACACACACACACACACACACACACTATAGGTTGAACACACTACACCATATACACCGTTGAGTGTTTGTTTTCATTCCCCGGCAGCACACCATGTTTGTGGGGCTTTTCCAAAATGCACGCAGCTCCTGATGTGAAACCAACAAATGAAGCTTACCCTAATTTTCATAACCCTCCAATTTGGAGCGAGGCTGCCTCTCTCGCTCTCTCTAATGCTGAAACACCACTTTGTGAAATTACAGTACAATTTTGAAAAGTAGAAACAGGCAGCAGGCAATTCAGGTGCTCAGCCTCCGCAACAATGGACCGCTGGCCTTGGTGATGGTTGCTAGGCGATGGAGGAAATACAATGGCCTCCTCTGAAACCAAAGGCCCTTAAGTGGACTGACAGGAGCGAAGGCACACACACACACACACACACACATACATGCAAGAACTCACAAAACGGAGCGATGAAGGGAAGAGGAGAGTGCAAGTGAAGCTGTGCACCTCGGTGCGCAGACGTTCGACCGAAATATTGCAGTTACGTGCCCCTCACTGGACTGAACAGGCATAAATCCATTTTCTCTTTGGGAATCAAATCCAAGGATTTGTCTGTGCATATACGAGCGGGCACATGTGAACCCACGTCTGTGCGTATATGAACCGTGCCACCTTTCTGTTTTTGCACACAGCACACGGGACGACCTGATATCAGCAGCTAATGTTTCAGACGCAGCGATGTATTGACCGGTCACATGGTCAATACAACAACAATCAGTCTGGCAGGCTGTCTGCCTCTCCATCTGTCTGTAATTCTTTTCCTTATCCATCTCTCCATCCTTGCATATCGCCATTTATCTGCTGCCTCTCTCATCAAACATCCGTCCAATCAACCTACTAATGAATCAATAATGTGAACACAGTCACCACTTCAGGGAAAGTAAATTTGCTCAAGTACTGCACTCGAGTACAATTGTGAGCTAATCGCTGCCACGCTTATTCCCTTATACACTGTATATCTGACAGTTTACCTTTGCAGACAATCATAATTAGGATTTCCACGGGAGGAAAGTCATAAATGACCCTCTCAGTGTCGAGTCATTTGTCACAGTTCAGGGGAGGTTCAGTAAATCCAGCAGCTGACGCCACTGGACTGAAGGCTAGTCCAGCCTATAGATCTGCTATACATGAAACAGAACACATGGAAAACAAGCCAAATCCAAAAGCTAACCAGAGTAACAAAAGGTCAAGACCCACAGCTGAAAACAGGGGAGGACTCAAAGGCAGCGGGGACAATGGTCTGACAGAGACTGAGGGCGGAGGGGCCACATCTGTATTTTCTCAGCCTGCACCCTCTGACTGCAGGATCCACCACCTATGCTTCAGGTGGAAGTGGGTTATAAAAGCCCCTCATCACAGAGTCTGCACCAGTGCGGGTTTACTATCCACGCTCGGTGAAGGTGCTGCACCCACTTTGTGTGTGATACAGTCACACACCACTTTAAAGTGAGTTCCTCACAATTATTGATCACAATGAACAAAATGAAATGCATTCATTGGAGTTTTGTTCATGTTTGTACACATCTGGTAGATCTTTTGAACAGTGTTCATAATTAATTTGAAACTTAATAGATGATCAAACACAAGCTTGAGTCCACACAGAGTTACAGTCATCGTGGAGAGCAAGGATGGAGGGACCAGACTGGACACAGGCCAGTGGGAGTGGGGTGGGGGTCTGTCACAGGTGACATCAATTTTATTATCAACGGGAAACGATTTTCTAATATGAGAATTTGGCCAACTAAAAGTACTTAGAAAAAAAGTATTTCAAAGTATTGGCTGAAAACAAGCCCCCACCCCGTTCACAGCTTCAGACATCATGCTTGGCTAATATAGCTCTTAAAAAAAAGTGTTTGCTTAAGTAAGCTCTGCACATTGTGTTGCTTCTCAGGCTGAGATTTGGGGTATTCATCCATGTGGTCCTGTGTGAGCACTTTGCTCAGACACTACACAAAGGTGAAGTGTGTGGTCGTGGCCGCCTGACAAACGCAGCCACGACCTTCACAGCTGTCAGGATGAAAGACGGGGCATCAAATTGGGTTCAGTTACAGTAGGGAAGAAATATTAAAGATTTAAGATGACGTTCCTTTCATGATCCTGGAATATTTTTAATGTCAGTAGGATAAGAAAAAAAAAGTGGATCATCTGCCTCCATCTCACCATGTCCCTAGCATCCTCCTCCACTACATCCGTGGACCTCCTCTGAGGTCTTCCTCTTTCCCTCCGGCCTGGCAGCTCCATCTTCACCATCCTTTGTCTGATATATCCACTCTCCCTCCTCTGCACATGTCCAAACCATCTCAGCCTCGCCTCTCTAACTTTGTCTCCAAACTGCTCAGCCTGAGCTGTCCCTCTGATGGACTCATTTCTAATCCTGCTGCCACCTCTCCAGGTTCTCCTCCACCTGCTCCCACTGCAGATCACAATGTTGTCTGCAAATATCAGAGTTCCCAGAGACTCCTGCCTGACCTCATCTGTCAACCTGTCCATCACCATCCCAAAGAAGAAGGGGCTGAGAGCAGATCCCTGTTGAAATCCCACCCCCACCATGAACCCATCTGTCACTCCTACCACCCAGCTCACTGCAGTCTCCAGCACCACCCTCACACACTTCTCTGCCATTCCTGGCTTCATGTCCAAAGCTAATGGAATATGATACAGAAATAAAACTAATGCACTAATACACAACTCCAGATATTATCAGCTGAAACCTCATCAGTGTGCAGAACTTCAATATGGAACAAATATGCTCCACCCACCAAAAACCAAACAATTCAAAACAGTCTTTAGTCTCTGCCGGCATACAGCTGGGTTCGATCTCCATCCTTCCTCATTTATCTCAGCACTTGGAGACGAGTCAGCGTCTGACTGATAGCAGCTGCTCCTGAAAACTGTGCAGGAAAAAGGGAACAAGAGGGAAAAGTAGCTCAGCAAAGCTGCCTGTAGTTTGAAACTCTTTTGTGAGGAGTGGTTCTGAAAGAGCCACAACAACTTTTAAAGGGACTGAAGTGACATTTGCCGGAGAGTTTTCAAGCTGTGCTGCAGCTGAGCAGCTAATTAGCTATCAAGCCTGCTAAGTGACAGCAGCTGTGCCTTTTCCTCAGTGAGGGTTTATTTGGTGGCAGGTTTATTTCAACAGGAACGCCAAGGAGTGTGCTCATATTTGTAAGTTGAGAGCAATGGCTGGAAATGATTAGCAGGAGCGCTCACATGGTTGCTGTTTAAAAGTTTATGGTTCTTGAATGATAGTAGCAGGATTTTGTCTTATCTGGGTAACTTCAGGGTTTACGTTTCAGCACTGTGAAGGTAGTTCAGGTCTTACCTGAACCTAACCCCGGAGCAGGTTGTGTTCCAGGTTAGAGATCAACAGGTATGAAATCATTAATCAATACTCCAGAAACTTGTGTTTCTTCAGATACTGTGCCAGCTAGGAGGAGGGTCTAGTTGTTTTTTTTTTTTTTATTTTTTTTATAGTGTCTAATGTCTCTACCTGATGGTCATCAGTAAGAAATAACCTTAATTCCTTAATTTATTTGTTTAATGTTGTAATTCATTTATGCTGCAATTACAGAAAAAATATGTTGTTTTCAAAGCATTAACATATGATCCTAAAACTGGAAGCCTCTTTGCACTTGTATCACATTTGTATGTAATCTGAGCCCACACTTGGATTCTTTATTTTTTTTTTTTTTTTACTTTTATTCGTTCCTTGCTCTCAAACAGGCTGCAGCTGAAAGAATTAAAAACTAAAACTGATTTTTAAGATCAGAGTCTCCTGTGTTTCAGTGATAGTGGTGATATAAGTTGGCATTATGCAGTTGTTGTGCCAAAAAGTGACTTCTTCTATTTGCAGGAAAAAAAAATTTGCTCATATTTACACTGTTGTAAATGACTTGTTGGCCTATAATCTGCCAAGTATATATGCAACATATATCTCATAAATGATGGCAAAGTAATTTTGAGGCAGAAGGTGCAGTCACTTTTTGGCAAACTGACTTTTCTATATTTATCCAGTGTCATTGACATACCAGGGTTCTAGCCAGCGGTTGATGCCTGCTGCGCCGTGCTGAAGTTGTCCTGCCCTGGCCTGAGACTTTCACCGGTTTGCTTAGTGATGTCAAAAACATGTTTTATCTGTTATTATCTATCGTCCACCTGGTCCTTACTCAGAGTTTCTGTCTGATTTCTCAGACTTTTTATCTGATTTAGTGCTCAGTTTAGATAAAATCATTATCGTGGGTGATTTTAACATCCATGTAGATGCTGAGAATGACAGCCTCAACACTGCATTTAGTCTATTATTAGATTCAATTGGCTTCTCTCAAAATGTAAAGGAGCCCACCCACCACTCTAATCATTCTCTGGATCTTGTCCTGATATATAGCATAGAAACTGAAGACTTAACAGTATTCCCTGAAAGCCCCCTCCTGTCTGATCATTTCTTAGTAACATTTACATTTACTTTAATGGATTACACAGCAGTGGGGAATAAGTTTTATTACAGTAGAAGTCTTTCTGAAAGTGCTGTAACTAAGTTTAAGGATCTAATTCCTTCATTGTTATGCTCTTCAATTCAATTCAATTTTATTTATATAGCGCCAAATCACAACAAACTGTCGCCTCCAGGCGCTTTGTATTGTGGGTAAAGACCCTACAATAATACAGAGAAAACCAAACAGTCAAAACGACCCCCTATGAGCAGCACTTGGTGACAGTGGAAAGGAAAAACTCCCTTTTAACAGGAAGAAACCTCCAGCAGAACCAGGCTCAGGGAGGGGCAGTCATCTGCCACGACCGGTTGGGCTGAGGGGAGAGAAAGACATGCTGTGGAAGAGAGCCAGAGATTAATATCAATTAATGATTAAATGCAGAGTGGAGTATAAACAAAGTAAATAAGGTGAATGAGAAACAGTGCATTATGTGAACCCCCCAGCAGACTAGGCCTATAGCAGCATAACTAAGGGATGGTTCAGGGTCACCTGATCCAGCCCTAACTATAAGCTTTATCATAAAGGAAAGTTTTAAGCCTAATCTTAAAAATAGAGAGGGTGTCTGTCTCCCGAATCCAAGCTGGAAGCTGGTTCCACAGAAGAGGCGCCTGAAAGCTGAAGGCTCTGCCTCCCATTCTACTCGTAAGTATCCGAGGAACCACAAGTAAGCCAGCAGTCTGAGAGCGAAGTGCTCTGTTGGGGTGATATGGTACTATGAGGTCTTTGAGATAAGATGGGGCCTGATTATTCAAGACCTTGTATGTGAGGAGAAGGATTTTAAATTCTGTTCTAGATTTAACAGGGAGCCAATGAAGAGAAGCCAATATGGGAGAAATCTGCTCTCTCTTTCTAGTCCCTGTCAGTACTCTAGCTGCAGCATTTTGGATCAGCTGAAGGCTTTTCAGGGAGCTTTTAGGACAGCCTGATAATAATGAATTACAATAATCCAGCCTAGAAGTAATAAATGCATGAATGAGCTTTTCAGCATCACTCTGAGAAAGGATGTTTCTAATTTTAGAAATATTGCGCAAATGCAAAAAAGCGGTCCTACATATTTGTTTAATATGTGCATTGAAGGACATATCCTGGTCAAAAATGACTCCAAGATTTCTCACAGTGTTACTGGAGGCCAAAGTAATGCCATCCAGAGTAAGTATCTGGTTAGACACCATGTTTCTAAGATTTGTGGGGCCGAGAACAAGAATTTCAGTTTGATCTGAATTTAGAAGCAGGAAATTAGAGGTCATCCAGGCCTTAATGTCTTTAAGACATTCCTGCAGTTTAATTAATTGATGTGTGTCATCTGGCTTCATTGATAGGTAAAGCTGAGTATCATCTGCATAACAATGAAAATTGATGCAGTGCTTTCTAATAATACTGCCTAAGGGAAGCATGTATAATGTAAATAAAATTGGTCCTAGCACAGAACCCTGTGGAACTCCATAATTAACCTTAGTGTGTGAAGAAGACTCCCCATTTACATGAACAAATTGGAGTCTATGAGATAAATATGATTCAAACCACTGCAGTGCAGTACCTTTAATACCTATAGTATGCTCTAATCTCTGTAATAAAATGTTATGGTCAACAGTATCAAAGCTGCACTGAGGTCCAACAGGACAAGAACAGAGATGAGTCCACTGTCAGAGGCTGTAAGAAGATCATTTGTAACCTTCACTAATGCTGTTTCTGTACTGTGATGAATTCTGAAACCTGACTGAAACTCTTCAAATAAACCGTTCCTCTGCAGATGATCAGTTAGCTGTTTTACAACTACTCTTTCAAGAATCTTTGAGAGAAAAGGAAGGTTGGAGATTGGCCTATAATTAGCTAAGACAGCTGGGTCAGTGATGGCTTTTTAAGTAGAGGTTTAATTACAGCCACCTTGAAGGTCTGTGGTACATAGCCAACTAATAAAGACTGATTGATCATTTTTAAGATTGAAGCATCAAAAATTTGAAAGACTTCTTTGAACAGTCTAGTAGGAATGGGATCTAACAAACATGTTGCTGGTTTGGAGGAAGTAACTATTGAAGTTAACTCTGAAAGATCAACTGGAGCAAAAGAGTCTAAACAAATACCAGCAGTGCTGAAAGCAGCCGAACATGAAGAATAATCTTTGAGATGGTTATGAATAATTTTTTCTCTAATGTCTAAAATTTTATTTGTAAAGAAATCCATGAATCAGAATCAGAATCAGAATCTTTATTGTCATTGTACACAGAAGTTGCACAACGAAATTTAAAATGCATTCCTTTCTAGGTGCCTCAGACAATAAATAATAAAATAATAAAAATATGAGTGATAAAAATGATTACTAAAATACAGTGCACAATAGTAAATTAAGACGAATCTAGCCCCAATACACACACCAACGCACGCACACAGTCAGCACTACCACCCCACATCACTGTCCAAACCACACAGAGTTCAGTTCAATGATAGCCCTGGCATAAAAGCTGTTCCTCAGTCTGTTTGTTCTGGCCTTCATTGTCCTGAAACGTCTGCCTGATGGCAGTAGCTGAAACAAGGAGTGTCCAGGGTGTGAGGGGTCCTGGAGGATGTTCTGTGCCCTCCTCTGGCAGCGGGCATTGAACAGTTCCTGGAGGGAGGGCAGGGGACAGCCTATGATCTTTTGAGCCGTGTTGATGATTCGCTGGAGTGTTTTCCTGTCTGCTGCTGTGCAGCTGTTGAACCACACGCACAGACAGTAGGTCAGGATGCTCTCTACACAGCAACGGTAGAAGGACACCAGCAGATTCTGGGTCAGATAGTTGCTCCTAAGAACCCTCAGGAAATGCAGTCTCTGTTGGGCCTTCCTGACAATGCTGGTCGTATTGATACTCCAGGTCAAATCATCCTGCAGATGTACTCCCAGGAACCTAAAATCTGAAACCAGCTCCACTTCATCCCCCTCGATGAACAGAGGTTGAATGACATGTGTTGTCCTCCTAAAGTCTACTACCATCTCCTTTGTCTTAGTGGTGTTCAGGATCAAGTTATTCTCACTGCACCACCTTGACAGCCGCTGCACCTCGTCCCGGTATGCTGACTCATCCCCGCCTGATATGAGCCCCACCACAGTGGTGTCATCCGCAAACTTAATGATGCAGTTACTGGCATGTATGGAGGTGCAGTCATGTGTGTAGAGGGTGAAGAGTAGGGGACTCAGCACACAGCCCTGTGGAGAGCCGGTGCTGAGGCTGATGGCTGAAGAGAGGTGGGGACCTACTCTTACCTTCTGGGAACGGTCTGTCAGGAAGTCCTTGATCCAAAGACAGGTGGAGCGTGGTATCCCCAGATCTGACAGTTTAGTCACCAGTCTGCCAGGAAGGATGGTGTTAAACGCCGAGCTGAAGTCCACAAAGAGCAGCCGAGCGTAGTTCCCCCCCTGCTCCAGGTGAGAGAAGGCAGAGTGGAGGGCCGTGGCAATGGCGTCCTCTGTGGACCGGTTGGCTCTGTAGGCAAACTGGTGGGGGTCTAGTCTGGGAGAGAGACTGGAGATGACGTGAGCCCGGACAAGCTTTTCAAAGCACTTCATAACAATTGGTGTGAGTGCTACTGGCCTGTAGTCATTCAAACCTCTGATAGTGTTCTTCTTGGGGATGGGGACGATAATGGAGGACTTCAGGCAGGAAGGGACAGCAGCCTGGCTCAGGGACTGGTTAAAAATGCTGGTAAAAATACCAGCCAGCGGAGCCGCACAGACCTTCAGTATCCGTCCAGAGACACCATCGGGCCCCACAGCTTTCCTGGGGTTCACAGTTTCCAGCATACGCCTCACCTCTTGCTCTTGCAGCCTGAGGATGCTGCTGCTGCCTGCTGAGGGATGTTGGATGGCTGTCTCTGATTGCTGTACCTCAAAGCGTGCAAAGAAGCTGTTCAGCTCCTCTGCCAGATTGATGTTACGCTGATCAACTAACAGGCTGGGTTTGTAGTTCAAAATATGCCGAACCCCTTGCCACACCTGCCTGAAGTCGTGGCTCTGGAAACAGTCCTCAATCCTCCTCTTATACACAGCCTTGGCCTCCCTGATGCCCCTCTTCAGGTTGGCTCTGGCAGCGCTGTAAAGCGCCCCATCACCAGCTCTGAAGGCGATGTTCCTTTCTCTGAGTAAGCTCTGCACCTTTCCATTCATCCATGGCTTTCTATTTGGAAAAACCCGGATATTCTTGTCCACAGTTACAGTGTCGGTGCAGAACTTGATGTAGTCCAGAACAGCTGAGGTATACTGCTCCAGGTCCTGGTGCTTGAATACGTCCCAGTCAGTTGTTTCAAAGCAGTCCTGCAGCTGTTGAGAGGCACCTTCAGGCCAGGTCTGAACAGTCTTAGATGTAGAAAGAGCAGTTTTGCTGAGGGGGGTGTATGCTGGAATCATAAGCAGGGACAGATGGTCTGACTGGCCCAGATGTGGCAGTGGCACAGCCCTGAAACCCAGCTTGATGTTAGAGTAGACTTTATCCAGTGTGTTGTTCCCTCTTGTAGGGCATTTAACATGCTGATGGAACTTGGGTAGAACAGTCTTTAAATCGACATGGTTAAAGTCTCCTGCAATGATGTGTACAGCCTCAGGATATCTGCTCTGTTGACTGCAAACCGTGTCATGTAAGAGACTAACAGCCGAGTTAGCATTAGCATCAGGGGGAAGATAAACAACAGTGATCAAAACAGCTGTAAACTCACGGGGCAGATAGATGGGCCTGCATTTAACAGTCATGTACTCCAGGTCTGGAGAGCAGTGGCTGTTCACAGTCATACTGTCTGTACACCAGCTGTTGTTTACATACAAGCACACACCCCCTCCTCTGCTCTTACCGGAGGTCCGCATTCTGTCATGCCGGTGCGTTGTCCTGCCGGCTAGCTCGATGGCTGCATCAGGAATGGATGAATGAAGCCAGGTCTCAGTGAAGAGCAAAACGCAGCAGTCCTTCACGGTCCTGTTTGTAGCCACCAGCAGTCTCAACTCATCCATTTTATTCGGGAGTGATCTTACATTGGCGAGGAAAACACTGGGTAACGGAGGTCTATGAGGCCGTTTACGTAGCCTCTCCAAAACGCCAGCTCTGCCGCCTCTTTTCTGCCTCCTTTCTCTGCGCCGTCTCCGTCTGCGACCCCCCCTCACAGGGATGATGAACCACAAAGAGCCAGGTGGTCTGGCGATGTCCACCGGGATGTTGTGAGAGTGGAGGAAGTCAGCCATAACCGCCTGCTCACTTTGTGCTCCTATATGTAGGAGTTCGTGCCGTCTGTATGTTATAATGTCCGCCCGACATAATGGTGATGTGTTGAGCCACAGTTGAAGCACACATAACAACATACACAATTTCACAGAGCACCGAAAAGGAGAGCACTGAGCCGCTGCGACTATGCGCGCCGCCATCTTGTCTAAAAGAGAAGTCACTACTAGTTAAAGTGAAAGGAATACTCGGCTCTACAGAGCTCTGACTCTTTGTCAGCCTGGCTACAGTGCTGAAAACAAACCTGGGGTTGTTCTTATTTTCTTCAATTAATGATGAGTAGTAAGATGTCCTAGCTTTATGGAGGGCTTTTTTATAGAGCAACAAACTCTTTTTCCAGGCTAAATGAGCATCTTCTAATTTAGTGAGACGCCATTCCCTCTCCAGCTTTCGGGTTATCTGCTTTAAGCTGTGCGTTTGTGAATTATACCACGGAGTCAGGCACTTCTGATTTGAAGCTTTCCTTTTCAGAGGAGCCACAGTATCCAAAGTTATACGCAGTGAGGATGTAAAACTATTGACGAGATAATCGACCTCACTGGGAGCAGAGTTTAGGTAGCTGCTCTGCACTGTGTTGGCACTGAAGAGCATAATAATGAAGGAATTAGATCCTTAAACTTAGTTACAGTACTTTCAGAAAGACTTCTACTGTAATAAAAATTATTCCCCACTGCTGTGTAATCCATTAAAGTAAATGTAAATGTTACTAAGAAATGCTCAGACAGGAGGGGGCTTTCAGGGAATACTGTTAAGTCTTCAGTTTCTATGCCATATGTTAGGACAAGATCCAGAGTATGATTAAAGTGGTGGGTGGGCTCCTTTACATTTTGAGAGAAGCCAATTGAATCTAACAATAGATTAAATGCAGTGTTGAGGCTGTCATTCTCAGCATCTACATGGATGTTAAAATCACCCACTATAATGATTTTATCTGAACTGAGCACTAAATCAGATAAAAAGTCTGAGAAATCAGACAGAAACTCTGAGTAAGGACCAGGTGGACGATAGATAATAACAAATAAAACATGTTTTTGATTTTCCCAATTAGGATGGACAAGACTAAGAGTCAGGCTTTCAAAAGAATGAAAACTTTGTCTGGGTCTTTGATTAATTAATAAGCTGGAATTGAAGATTGCAGCTAATCCTCCTCCTCGACCTGTGCTTCGAGCATTCTGACAGTTACTGTGACTCTGTGCCAACACAGTGCAGAGCAGCTACCTAAACTCTGCTCCCAGTGAGGTCCCAGTGAGGTCGATTATCTCAATAGTTTTACATCCTCACTGCGTACGACTTTGGATACTGTGGCTCCTCTGAAAAGGAAAGCTTCAAATCAGAAGTGCCTGACTCCGTGGTATAATTCACAAATGGGGAGTCTTCTTCACACACTAAGGTTAATTATGGAGTTCCACAGGGTTCTGTGCTAGGACCAATTTTATTTACATTATACATGCTTCCCTTAGGCAGTATTATTAGGAAGCATTGCATCAATTTTCATTGTTATGCAGATGATACTCAGCTTTACCTATCAATGAAGCCAGATGACGCACATCAATCAGTTAAACTGCAGGAATGTCTTAAGGACATAAAGGCCTGGATGACCTCTAATTTCCTGCTTCTAAATTCAGATCAAACTGAAATTCTTGTACTCGGCCCACAAATCTTAGAAACATGGTGTCTAACCAGATACTTACTCTGGATGGCATTACTTTCTCAGAGTGATGCTGAAAAGCTCATTCATGCATTTATTACTTCTAGGCTGGACTATTGTAATTCATTATTATCAGGCTGTCCTAAAAGCTCCCTGAAAAGCCTTCAGCTGATCCAAAATGCTTGAGCTAGAGTACTGACAGGGACTAGAAAGAGAGAGCAGATTTCTCCCATATTGGCTTCTCTTCATTGGCTCCCTGTTAAATCTAGAATAGAATTTAAAATTCATTTTTTCTATCCTATATATTAAATTAAAATGCCTGCCTGCTATGAACAGCAGGTAATGGGATTTTAATACATTAACTTGGTTTTAGATTCTGGTTGTGTGTGTTGATTATCTCACACTGTTAATTGTTTTAGTTCAAAGACTGTTAAGATTATTTTGGTTGCTTTGTTTTATTTGGAGTTTTGAATTTTTACATTTTATTTTTTGTGTGTGTTAACCCACAGCAAGGAGGCTTTTGGGCTAGCTACAGATTGCTAGTGTATTGTGCAGCAGGGTTAATCACACATTGTATTGAAGTGTATATAATTTGTGTATTGATTTATTTAGGAGCTGATATGCCTATGGTGGAGGGATCTGCTTCTGTGTGCAGTGGCTATTTCCTCATCACTTTGTGCTGCACTTTAGCTTTTGTGTGTAGGGCAGGGGTCGGCAACCTGCGGCTCATCCAGGCTTAATCTGCGGCTCTGTGCGGCTCGCGGAAGTAAATTATAAGTATCCAGTTGAAGTACATTTTATTTTTGTCAGTTCGGTTTTTGTTGTTTTAAATTAGAACATAATTGTGATCTTGAAATATTAAAATAAAATCATTTTATTTATTTTAGTTTCTCAATATATGCGTCACTCGCGGTAGCCGCTACCGGCTTCCGCGAGTATTTGCGGCTCTCACTGTCTTGTTTTTCCGTGTAAACCGGGTTCAAATGGCTCTTTCCGGATTACAGGTTGCCGACCCTGGTGTAGAGGATGAGACTCTCACCTGTGAGCTGGTGACTCTTTCAGCCCTTTTCTTCAGGCATCCCATTCACATACCTGTCAAGTCGTCCTGCTAATCAAGATGGCGCCCGTGTGTGTGGCTTGCCGTCAGCTGTTACCTGTTTTGCTTATTTTCGCTTTGTTTCTCTTCAGTAATGTCTCCACTTTTTTGGTTTATGACCGCCAATTCCTTCTAACTACCAAAGTCATCGTTGAAGAGCAATATCGACTGCTTCCAGGACGTCAGGAGTTTCAAATCCCACCTGTACTGGAGACTGTACCTCTGTACCTTCGCCGCAGCCCACTTTGTCTTCGTGCAAACAAGAAACGCCACAGGAAACGAGGTGGTGTGTCAGCGAAGTTTAAACACTACCTGGCGGTCTCCCCGATGGTCAACCCCCGCGATTTTCTGAACCGACTCGCCCCGGACCCCAAGTGGACCATATCCTGGCGATCACTGGAACCCGCTTATCGGTGGATTGTACCTGTGGCTCCGCGACCTACTGTCCAGCTTCCTCGGCATCCCTCACCCCGTCTTCGTAGAGGTGGAGTGGATCACCGGAATCTTCGCCCCCTGGGTCGTGTATCGCAGCCGGATAGCAACTCTGTTTTAGCCAGGCTTGCCCTGGTTAATGCCAGGTCACTAGCCAATAAAACTCTTATCCTGAATGACTCTCGAGGCTTGGATTTTCTCCTAGTGACGGAAACTTGGCTAAGCTTGGGTGAGTTGAGCCCGTTTTCTGGACTTGTCCCTTCAGGCTGTCACTATCTCAGTTCTCCTCGGTTAACCGGCCGAGGCGGACGGCTAGCTACTGTCTATAAAAACAGCTTCAGCTGCCGGTGGTGTTACACCAAATTCTGCGACCTATCATATTCTGCGACCACAGGGGGCGATAGCGTACATCCCTCTGCATGTACGTGCTGAATGCGAGTTGAGCTGGGTGGCAGAAAATCTTATAAATCGTTTGAACCCCTTCCCAAAAAAGTGCTTGGAAACATTTATTTATCGTTTACCAATTTATTGAAGGATGGGTAGTAGTGGTTTTATGTATTTCAAACGATAGAATAAAAGCATTCAATGCAACGGT
This sequence comes from Archocentrus centrarchus, assembly GCF_007364275.1. Lineage (NCBI taxonomy): Eukaryota > Metazoa > Chordata > Actinopteri > Cichliformes > Cichlidae > Archocentrus > Archocentrus centrarchus. The sequence continues at coordinate 1,479,421 of NC_044361.1, forward strand.
CCGTCCAGCTGTGTTCAATGTCAAATAAAAAAAACGCATTTCCTTCGTCAATGCGAACGAAATAATATTCCGTAAGGTTTACAATCTCCTGTTTTGGTGCTTACACAGTTTACGTAAATAGTGTCCTTCTCGCTCGTATTCAGCACGTACATGCAGAGGGATGTACGCTATCGCCCCCTGTGGTCGCAGAATATGATGGGTCGCAGAATTTGGTGTAACACCGGCAGCTAACAGCTGATGTTTACTCCAGCTTCGAACTGCAGTTATTTGAAATCAAGCTGTCCACCCCTGTACTGTGGCCTGCCTCTCTGTGACATTGAAATTTGTGAAGTTAATTTTTCTGATCACATGCCTGTAATATTTGAGATTTCACTTTCATGCCAGTCAGCCAAACCTGATGTGCCTACACACCGATCTCGCATGGTTAATTCAGTTACTGCTGATCACTTTATTCGTTGCTATCAAAATAGCAACAATGCAGTACTTCTTGATTGGCCCAGCCATCTGAACACTGACGACTTACTTTCTCTGTTCTGTTCCACCTGTTCACAAATCCTTGACACCATTTCTCCTCTCAAAATCAGGAGACCAAAACTGAAAACTGAGCCTTGGCTGAACAGTGGCACCAGAGAACTCAGACAGATGTGTAGAAAAGCCGAACGTAAATGGAAAAAGGATAAACTTCAAGTGTCTTTTGATGCACTCAGAATCTTTACTGAACTATCAGAGAGCTGTAAGAGCAGCAAAAACAAAGTATCTCTCTGAGATTGTGTCTAATAACTGTCACAGACCCCGCATTTTATTTACTGTTTTTAACTATGTTCTAAATCCTCCCGGTGCTCCTCCTCTTGTTGCGTCTAAAGCTGTGTGAGAAAAATTACTAAGATTTATTGTTGATAGGATAGCTAATATTAGGTCTCATATTATCCCTCCTGTCACCGACCCATCTGTTCACACAATAACCGCTACTACCTTTGACCACTTTGAGCCCGTGTCTTTCTCACTGCTGAATGAAGTAGTCAACCAGTTGAAACCCACAAGATGTCCTTTAGATATTATTCCATCTCTCCTACTAAAGGATGTTTTTTACACAGTGGGAAAGCGTGTGCTGTCTATTATCAATAGCAGTCTTAATTCTGGTTGTGTGCCTGCTGATTTTAAACATGCTGTGGTAGAACCTATTAAAAAACAAAACCTTGACCCAACCATTTTATCCAACTTCAGACCAATTTCTAAACTGCCATTTCTTTCAAAAGTCTTGGAGAAAGTTGTCCTCCTTCAGCTCCAGACCTTCTTAGACCAGAATGTTGTTATTGAAGTATTCCAGTCTGGGTTTAAAGCATATCACAGTACTGAAACCGCACTTTTAAAAGTTTTAAATGACCTTTTAACTATTACTGATTCGGGGGACTCTGCCATTTTAGTACTCTTAGACCTTAGTGCTGCCTTTGATACCATAGATCATGGTATCCTTTTATCTCGACTGGAGCACTTTGTTGGTATTAAAGGGACTGCACTTAAATGGTTCAAATCCTATTTAACGAACAGAAGTTTTACAGTTAGGCTGTAGGCTCAGTTTTTAAAAAAACACTGCATTCCCTTCCACTGTTATGCAGATGACTCGCAGATCTATCTGCCACTGAAAAAAACCTCAGCGAGTCCTTTGAAGGCCTTACTGGATTGTCTGGAGGAAGTTAAAACATGGATGGCTCAAAACTTTCTTAAATGAAATGAGCAGAAAACTGAGGTCATTGTGTTTGGTACCCCTGACCTCTATGACCTTGGCCCCTTAAAGATGTATAATAAACCCTTTGCAAGGAACTTGGGGGTGATCCTTGACACAAATCTTAGTTTTGACAAGCACATTAATACTGTCATCAAATCTAGCTTCTTCCATCTTCGTCTACTTGCAAAGGTGAAGCCATTTCTCTGTTCCACGGACTTTGAGAGAGCTATCCATGCTTTCATTTCATCCCGACTCGATTACTGTAACAGTCTCTATTCAGGTGTCAGTCTGTCGCTACTTTGCCGTCTGCAACTGATTCAAAACACAGCAGCACGATTACTAACCAGCACTCGTAAACGAGACCATATATCCCCCATACTTGCATTCTTACGCTGGTTACCAGTCAGTTTTAGAATTGATTTTAAGGTTTAATTTGTTTTTAAGGCGTTGCATGGGTTAGCACCTTCCTACCTCTCTGATCTTATAAGCCTGCACACTCCCATCAGATCACTGAGGTCTGCTGAGCAAATGCTCTTAACTGTACCGAGGTCAAGATTAAAACATAGAGGTGATCGGGCTTTTGCAGTCGTTGCTCCGAAATTATGGAACAAGCTGCCCCTTCACATCAGGACCTCCCCTACAGTTGACATCTTTAAAACTCGTTGGAAAACCCATTTTTATTCTTTGGCTTTTAAATCAAAATGAGTCCTGGATACATTACTGATGTTTGTTCTTTTATTTTTGTTTTTATTTTATGCTTCCTGTTTTATCTGTCTCCTTTACGTTTTTAAGTTATTTTATTTTATTTATCTTAAATGTACAGCACTTTGGTCAACGGCTGTTGTTTTTAAATGTGCTTTATAAATAGACTTGAGTTGACTTCCGTTTTGGCCGGGAAATTCCCGTATTTTACCCCTCTGTCCCGGCGTCATCCCGTATTTTTATTTTCCTGTATTTTTCCCGTATTTTCAGTTTTCATTCCTGTGCTGCTCCAAACTGAATTGTTACTATCACTAGGTTAGTGCCGACAGCCGTAATAACCCCATAAAAACAACTGGACCTCAATGCACCATTTTCAGAGTTCGGTGACTTGTTTCCGGTTTAGTTTAGCAGCGTAAACAAAGCCGCGCTAGGGCTCAGCACTTTATTTTTTTGCCCCATAAAGCGATATAGCGACAGCGAAATCCTCCGCTGTCACCATGTTTTGTGTGCATAAAGCCTTCTTACTGTGTCCCTTCACACTTTGGCATCGCCCAGACCTTTGTCTCCACCCTCCAACACCCGAACCTCACTTAAACACCGAGCCTGCCCACCCGCTCCGTCCGCTGCCATCCCCGGTCCTCACTTCGGCCTTTGTCACAGACAGACGACAGCGAGTTTTCTTACACAGGTTGGCAACAGTGTCCCAGATGGAGGAGGGTTGAATGTAGCTAGCAGTCTCACCCCACAGTGTTTTCATTAAAGTTGATATTCTAACATTAAACAATACGGGACAAAACTGATCTATGTAATGTGGGTCTAGGCAAATCATTAAAGTTAAGTTATTTCATAAAGTTTATTTGTAGTTCTAAACATATTTATGGTGTTTTTATTTTTTGTTTGTTATTTTTTTTGTTTTGTTTTGTTTTTGTAACTGATATAACTTGAAATTAGATTCCCTGGGTGAAATTCCCAGGGTGGCCTTGTCAGTTTTTAAAGTGACTGGGAAGCTCAAGCTCCCAATTCTTACATGGTCAGCCTTGTGTCATCTACTGTTGGTAATCTCTTTTTGGAGGGGGGTGTCCTCACATTCCTTTTGGCCAAAAATCCAAACCCAATTAAATCCAGAGTTTCCAAAAAAAAAATAATCACTGCGCAGGTTCTGGTACAGCCCAAGACAGAGACAGTAACATAGTTAAGACTGAGATACACAGAGAGCGAAGAGAGAAACACAGACAGAAGGATGCAGAACACAGAAAAAAGGACAGGAAAAAAGCAAAAAAGTGTGAAACAAAGAGTGGCCAACATTTAAATCTTAAAGATGGTAACTGCCCATTTACCTTTGACTCCTCCTAATTTACATAAAGTCTCAACCCATGAAACTTGAACCCCAACCAATTACCTGTTGAGGCTCTGCCAACTCTTGTCCCACATGGGCGAAAGAAACAAATGTCACTCAATGATTTACAACAGCTCTGGCAGGTGTCACAGTGAAGGATCTTCTTTCTATTAAAACCTCTGTTAATCTACGTTACAAAAACACAGGCAGGTCTGCAGAACTCCATTTTAGGAGCGTACCTGTCATAAGACTTCCTAAAATACAACATGAGGTTGCAAAAGTCATGTGAAACAGAGATGTGTCCCACTAAGGCCTTAAGCACGTATAATAGCTATAACAGGCCTTACCTTTACCCCAGTAACCTTAATGTATTCAGTGGTCATTAGTGACAGTAAATATCAATATAAAAGTGATTTAAAAAAAATAAATAAATAAAAATCACCGTTGAAATTCAAAAATGAGGAGGGATGAATTAAAGATTGAACAATCTGAGTAACTTTTAAACTCTTATCTGTGTTTGTTTCTGAAACATCGTTTACTCTGAACACTCCACCAAGACTTTAAAGGCTACAACATTTAGAGTTGATGGAGAACGCAATAAGGGAAGCAGGGTTATGATCTGCACTAAAGAAAGCATTCAAATAAACTGACATATGTTAAAATGTTTCATGTTTTCTCCCAAAATATCCTTTGATCTGCTTGTACAGAATAGAAACTGCAAATGTTGTTTTCAATATTTCATGTATCCTATAAAAGTGAGTATTGTTTAGATGAAACACAAAGAAAAAAATTCAAATAGGGTTGTAAGTTTTACCTGATCTAAGTGGCAAATAATGCAACACTCAAAGTATGATTACCCTTAGAAAAGTGGACTAACTGAGAGACAACAAGCCAAAAAATTAAAGACATAAATTCAAAATCAGTCTTTAAACAACCATATATACTTCTTTACATATTCATACACATGGATCATATTAAAATTATTTCAATTTAAACATAGACATAAATTATATTAATCCTGCCAATAGCTTACACTCCATCCCATGCAGATTTGGGTGTTCAAAGGATTGCTTGACCCCCACGTCAAAGGTCAAAACCTGCTTCTATTCCTCATTTACCAGACCACACAGTGAAATGTTTTGTATTTCAGTTTCATTTCATTTTTTGACATCTGTGTGCAGTGTGAGATATGTAGACGACCCTAAAAGATTGTGTGGATATATATTTACTACGACAGAATGTTTTGTGTACTAAATATTGTCTAATTGTAGACGTGACAGTTGAGTTTCCTGAGGTCAGTTGTCAAGGTAATAATATAATACAAGAATTCCAAAACAACACTTGATGTAAGTTGACCTTCAATTTTTATTTATTTACTATGACTTAAAACAGTTACAACAGTATGTTAAAACAGTAAGACATTTTAAGTATTGACCGCCCAGATAGACAAACTCAAATTTAAGGTCAAATTTTTAGTATAGCCAATTTTCCATTTTCAAAAAAAATTTGCTCTTCAGTGACACTTGAATGTGAGGTTACTTGTTCAAGGTCAAGATTATATAATCTGTTGTTGAATAGGCTTTTTCTTCTTGTTTCAATTTCCACAAGAGTCCCCACCCCAAGAATCAGATGATTCCCTGTGAGCAAGTACTTGGCAACAGTGGGGAGGAAAAACTCCCTGTTGACTCCCTCCGGCAGAACCAGGCTCAGAGAGCGACGGCCATCTGCCGGGACCGCCTGGTGGGTGAGGGGAAAGTGAAAACAGGAAGAAAAAACAAAGCCCAAATGATATTTTTTGGAGCAACTTAATAATGGGCTGGTGTAATCATAACTAAACTAGTACTGGGTTTTGCAGTGTGGACAATTTGGGCAAATTTGATGAGAACGGGTAGCTCAGCAGAAGCAGGACTGGAAGGACTCTGCACTTTAACTCCTAAATCGTACGCTCTCATTTGTGGTTTCAAATTTAATGTCAAACTCTTCATTGTTGTTGCTCAGTGTAGAATTTAGGTATGCAGCTGGGTTTTGGACACTCCAGTCAATGCTGTGTGGGCTTTTGTATACATTTGTATCCAATGGGACGGACACTGAGACAGAACAAGGATTTGTTCTTCTGTGTTATCTTATTTATTTATTTATTTATTTTTTTTGTTTTCTATATCAATGCAAGGATCTCTAGAGGAACTCAGAGAGGCAGGGGTCAAAGAAGGGATGCTGAAGAGCCTCCAAGGGTGTGATGCGCTGATTGTAATCTAAGTGCAGCATCTGTTTAATCAGGCTGACCAACAAATCCTGACCACTGTGGTGTCCCGTTCTCATTTTCATTAATTGCTCAAGATCATCAAGACTCTTAAGCTTAAAATATTGTGTTTCTTGCATTTGGTATCCTTCGTCACGTTTAAATTCTTGTTCAAACATGAATCTCCAGCGCTGATTGCCGCAATTTTCTTGCATGAAGTAACACTCTGTATTAAATCCACGGTCTAGGACACAGTCTGGTGGCTGACCCTGAGTGTGTATTATTAATCTGAGAACATCAAGCTCTGTTCTACTACGGTAGAGTGGCAATCCTGTGACCAGCTCTGCAGCTATCGTACCCAGGGACCACATATCAATGGCTTGATTAAATGGAGCACTGACCATTACCTCTGGCGCCCTGTGCCAGATGTGCTGCACACAGACACATGGATTCAATGAAGACACAGGACGTGCCAGTCCAAAATCGATAATTTTGACTTTGATTGGAGACTGATGGCGGTCCACAACCATCGCGTTATCTGGTTTCAGGTCAGTGTGTACTATTCCCATGGAATTCAGGTGGGACAGGGCATTTGTCAGCTGATATAAAATTGGCCTCAGCTCACTAATGGGAAGACCTTGGAATTTGCGGTCCTTCATGTATTTAAATAGGTTTTGATCGAGTAGTTCTAAATTTAAGCATATACGCTGCCTGTCGAAGAAAAAGCCATTCCATTTCACAATGTTGCACCTGTCTGGATCCAAGCATCGCAGCTGCTCGAGGATGAACATTTCCAATTTTGCCTGTTCCAGACTTTTACGATTGTTCTTGTTGACTTTGATAGCCACTGCTTTGTTGGTTTGGGTATTGAGACATTTTGTTACATAACCAAAGCTGCCCTTATCCAGCAAAGCCTCCACTTTGTAGGAGTTTCCCAGTATGGTTCCTTCCACAATCTCAAGATTATTAGGGAGGACAGATGGTTTGTTGACTGACATGTTGAGCAGTGTTTGTTCAGGTAATTCAACTGGGTTTTTAACAATGTTGTGTGCGCTTTTTGATTGGCAATAGGAAGGCTCCTGAAAGAGAACCAGGCTTTGGTCGTCTTTGTTCTCTATGTCAATGCAAGGATCTCTGGAGGAACTCTGAGAGAGGCAGGGGTCAAAGAAGGGATGCTGAAGAGCCTCCAAGGGTGTGATGCGCTGATTGTAATCTAAGTACAGCATCTGTTTAATCAGGCTGACCAACAAATCCTGACCACTGTGGTGTCCCGTTCTCATTTTCATTAAATGCTCAAGATCATCAAGACTCTCAAGCTTAAAATATTGTGTTTCTTGCATTTGGTATCCTTCGTCACGTTTAAATTCTTGTTCAGACTTGATTCTCCAGCGCTGATTGCCGCAATTTTCTTGTATGAAGTAACGCTCTGTATTAAATCCACGGTCTAGGACACAGTCTGGTGGCTGACCCTGAGTGTGTATTATGAATCTGAGAACATCAATTTCTGTTTCACCAGGGTAGAGTGGCCAACCAACGGCCAGCTCTGCAGCTATCGTACCCAGGGACCACATATCAATGGCTTGATTAAATGGAGCACTGACCATTACCTCTGGTGCCCTGTACCAAGCAACCTGCAGATAGTCACATGGATTCAATGAAGACACAGGACGTGCCAGTCCAAAATCGATAATTTTGACTTTGATTGGAGACTGATGGCGGTCCACAACCATCAGGTTATCTAGTTTCAGGTCAGTGTGTACTATTCCCATGGAATTCAGGTGGGACAGGGCATTTGTCAGCTGATATAAAATTGGCCTCAGCTCACTAATGGGAAGACATTGGTATTTGCAGTCCTCCATGTAATCAAGTAGGTTTTGATCGAGTAGTTCAAAATTTAAGCATATACGCTCCCTGTCGAAGAAAAAGCCATTCCATTTCACAATGTTGCACCTGTCTGGATCCAAGCATCGCAGCTGCTCGAGGATGAACATTTCCAATTTTGCCTGTTCCAGACTTTCAGGGTTGTTCTTGTTGACTTTGATAGCCACTGCTTTGTTGGTTTGGGTATTGAGACATTTTGTTACATAACCAAAGGTGCCCTTATCCAGCAAAGCCTCCACTTTGTAGGAGTTTCCCAGTATGGTTCCTTCCACAATCTCAAGATTATTAGGGAGGACAGATGGTTCGTTGACTGACATGTTGAGCAGTGTTTGTTCAGGTAATTCAACTGGGTTTTTAACAATGTTGTGTGCGCTTTTTGATTGGCAATAGGAAGGCTCCTGAAAGAGAACCAGGCTTTGGTCGTCTTTGTTCTCTATGTCAATGCAAGGATCTCTGGAGGAACTCTGAGAGAGGCAGGGGTCAAAGAAGGGATGCTGAAGAGCCTCCAAGGGTGTGATGCGCTGATTGTAATCTAAGTGCAGCATCTGTTTAATCAGGCTGACCAACAAATCCTGACCACTGTGGTGTCCCGTTCTCATTTTCATTAATTGCTCAAGATCATCAAGACTCTCAAGCTTAAAATATTGTGTTTCTTGCATTTGGTATCCTTCGTCACGTTTAAATTCTTGTTCAGACTTGATTCTCCAGCGCTGATTGCCGCAATTTTCTTGTATGAAGTAACGCTCTGTATTAAATCCACGGTCTAGGACACAGTCTGGTGGCTGACCCTGAGTGTGTATTATGAATCTGAGAACATCAATTTCTGTTTCACCAGGGTAGAGTGGCCAACCAACGGCCAGCTCTGCAGCTATCGTACCCAGGGACCACATATCAATGGCTTGATTAAATGGAGCACTGACCATTACCTCTGGTGCCCTGTACCAAGCAACCTGCAGATAGTCACATGGATTCAATGAAGACACAGGACGTGCCAGTCCAAAATCGATAATTTTGACTTTGATTGGAGACTGATGGCGGTCCACAACCATCAGGTTATCTAGTTTCAGGTCAGTGTGTACTATTCCCATGGAATTCAGGTGGGACAGGGCATTTGTCAGCTGATATAAAATTGGCCTCAGCTCACTAATGGGAAGACATTGGTATTTGCAGTCCTCCATGTAATCAAGTAGGTTTTGATCGAGTAGTTCAAAATTTAAGCATATATGCTCCCTGTCGAAGAAAAAGCCATTCCATTTCACAATGTTGCACCTGTCTGGATCCAAGCATCGCAGCTGCTCGAGGATGAACATTTCCAATTTTGCCTGTTCCAGACTTTCAGGGTTGTTCTTGTTGACTTTGATAGCCACTGCTTTGTTGGTTTGGGTATTGAGACATTTTGTTACATAACCAAAGGTGCCCTTATCCAGCAAAGCCTCCACTTTGTAGGAGTTTCCCAGTATGGTTCCTTCCACAATCTCAAGATTATTAGGGAGGACAGATGGTTTGTTGACTGACATGTTGAGCAGTGTTTGTTCAGGTAATTCAACTGGGTTTTTAACAATGTTGTGTGCGCTTTTTGATTGGCAATAGGAAGGCTCCTGAAAGAGAACCAGGCTTTGGTCGTCTTTGTTCTCTATGTCAATGCAAGGATCTCTGGAGGAACTCTGAGAGAGGCAGGGGTCAAAGAAGGGATGCTGAAGAGCCTCCAAGGGTGTGATGCGCTGATTGTAATCTAAGTACAGCATCTGTTTAATCAGGCTGACCAACAAATCCTGACCACTGTGGTGTCCCGTTCTCATTTTCATTAAATGCTCAAGATCATCAAGACTCTCAAGCTTAAAATATTGTGTTTCTTGCATTTGGTATCCTTCGTCACGTTTAAATTCTTGTTCAGACTTGATTCTCCAGCGCTGATTGCCGCAATTTTCTTGTATGAAGTAACGCTCTGTATTAAATCCACGGTCTAGGACACAGTCTGGTGGCTGACCCTGAGTGTGTATTATGAATCTGAGAACATCAATTTCTGTTTCACCAGGGTAGAGTGGCCAACCAACGGCCAGCTCTGCAGCTATCGTACCCAGGGACCACATATCAATGGCTTGATTAAATGGAGCACTGACCATTACCTCTGGTGCCCTGTACCAAGCAACCTGCAGATAGTCACATGGATTCAATGAAGACACAGGACGTGCCAGTCCAAAATCGATAATTTTGACTTTGATTGGAGACTGATGGCGGTCCACAACCATCAGGTTATCTAGTTTCAGGTCAGTGTGTACTATTCCCATGGAATTCAGGTGGGACAGGGCATTTGTCAGCTGATATAAAATTGGCCTCAGCTCACTAATGGGAAGACATTGGTATTTGCAGTCCTCCATGTAATCAAGTAGGTTTTGATCGAGTAGTTCAAAATTTAAGCATATACGCTCCCTGTCGAAGAAAAAGCCATTCCATTTCACAATGTTGCACCTGTCTGGATCCAAGCATCGCAGCTGCTCGAGGATGAACATTTCCAATTTTGCCTGTTCCAGACTTTCAGGATTGTTCTTGTTGACTTTGATAGCCACTGCTTTGTTGGTTTGGGTATTGAGACATTTTGTTACATAACCAAAGGTGCCCTTATCCAGCAAAGCCTCCACTTTGTAGGAGTTTCCCAGTATGGTTCCTTCCACAATCTCAAGATTATTAGGGAGGACAGATGGTTTGTTGACCGACATATTGAGCAGCGTTTGTTCAGGCAATTGTTGAGAAACTTTTAAAAAATTATTTTAAAATGCCTGATATTCTTTGGAAGAAAGTTCCATATGAGGGGTCTACTTAAGATCTTCCGTGACCAATTCGATGACATCATCAAAAGATCTAAGGAGTTAGGAATGTTCATTGATGCTTACATCAAAGAACATTCCGAGCTAGAGAGGGATCCAAATCTAAAGTAATCCCCAGTGCCTGACCAAGTGTAATAAAAATATCTGACCAAAAGGCTGATGGTTTAGGACAGGGGTCTTCAAATAAAATTTAAAGAGGTCCAGTCATGGTCCGGAAGTCCAACTATTTAATGTGATTTTATATATAATATATATATATATATATATATATATATATATATATATATATATATAATAATTTATCTTATATATATATATATATATATATATATATATATATATATATATATATATATATTAAATAAATAAAATTAGGGGTGGGACTCGATTAAAAAAATTAATCTAATTAATTAGGAGCTTTGTAATTAATCACAATTGCATTTTGATCACATTTAAATATTTAATATGATAAATATTAATTTAAGTTTGGTTGATGAATGAATCAATATACATAAGCTTACACTTCAAAATGTTGTTTATTTTCCCACCAGTCTACTACACAGACCAACGAAGGGTGGAAGTGCTCCTGTGATAAGCAAACTCTTAAATTAAAGTTAAGCATCATAACTGGATAGTTTTATTCAGCATTAATGTCTCACTTAATATAGTTGGAAATTAATCATTCTCTCAGCTGTATTCCTTGATGTTGAAATGTGTCATCTTGTTTTAACAGCTTATTTTGAATTAAAGATTTAAAATTAAACCACAAAAAGGAGCAAAAGTTCGTTCTCCGTTTAACCAGCTGCTTTTACACAGCTGTGCTTCGCACTCACGGTTGCTAGGCGACATGAGCTACGCAGAGGTGACGCTGATATGAAGGCTAGCCGCTCACTTCCAGCCTTTGCAGTCTTCGTGGGCCGCAAAGGACGTGGGCCGGGTCCTTCGAACGATGCGGCCGCTGAATTTTTGACATCGTGCGTCGATATAATCTGTATGCCTGGAACTCGTGCACTGAGAAACAGTATACAGCCTACACAAAGCTTTAGCAATGCGTGGCTTCCACATGTAAACACGTTAGCAAGATGACAGCTGCGTGTCTCCCCGAACACAGCCTTCGGCCAGTCCTGTTTCTGTATCAATGATCTGAATATTTATGATATCCAGATAAGTGATATACCTTCCACAGAATAGCTGCCGCATCACTACATGATTACGATAACAGGTGTTATCGTAAGGAGACTATTTACGTAAACTGCAACATTTATTTATCGTTTACCAATTTATTGAAGGATGGGTAGTAGTGGGTTTATGTATTTCAAACGATAGAATAAAAGCATTCAATGCAACGGTCCGTCCAGCTGTGTTCAATGTCAAATTAAAAACACGCATTTCCTTCGTCAATGCGAACGAAATAATATTCCGTAAGGTTTACAATCTCCTGTTTTGGTGCTTACGCAGTTTACGTAAATAGTCTCCTTCTTGCTGGTATTCAGCACGTACATGCAGAGGGATGTACGCTATCGCCCCCTGTGGTCGCAGAATATGATGGGTCGCAGAATTTGGTGTAACACCTGCCAGCGGGAAGTGTTCACGACTCTACATATGAATAGCAGCGCTGCAAGCCGAAGCAGCAGTAACAGACCCACGTGGCTTCTCAGTTATTGGATGAAAAAAATGCCGTCATAATTCAGCACTCACATGTGATTGGTTGGTAGATATGTCCCCATTGGCCTTTATAAAGACAGGCCTGGGTAAGCCCCTCCCTAATAAATAATAACCCAGTAATAAAAATTATTTTTAATTATTATTTCTGTGATATACCTTGTATGTTATGTTGTATTCATGCCATGCTAATAACCTCAACTAAAAGGAATTCAATTAAGAGAAACAAATTGTGAGGCACAAGTTTGAATTTTTTTTTTTTTTTTTTTTTTATTTACAAAGCAATACACACACACACACACACACACACACACACACACACACACATCATATATAAGAAAACAAAAACATTATGACATATGATGCTTTGCTACTTCTAGGCCATGTGGTGGTGGCTTTCTCTCAGAGCATGGTCCAGCATACAAACACTTATGGTGCACAGTGTTGTATTTAGGGTGAGCTTCTAGTCAGTCTTGCAGTTTGGCTCAGAGGTCACTGAGCTCCTGGCTGGGGAAGCTTGGGGGTCTTAATCCAGCCCGATACGCCCTCTGAGACGTCATCCTCCTCATCCAACATGAGGTCAGTGGTGACACCGTCCCAGAAGGCAACCTCCTTCACTGCCAGGACACTCGTCCTCGCCTCCAGCAGCTGTTGACACAGAGCACACATTAAGTCATTATGAAACTATATGAAATATTGTGAAAAATCAGGAAACTACACTGAAAGTTTGAGTCTCTTGACTTTGAATGCACACATAGCAGATAAGACCCTGAATGCAAAAAAAAAAAAATTAATCAGCCCATCTTTGTCATCAAAAACAATGGTTATGTGACAAAGTACCAACTCCTGCATCCTGTGAATAAAAGACAAATGAACAAGTACTTTGAAAAAATGTAACATTTATAAAAGTACTTCAGTGATTTTGGTCATTAACCCTTACCTCCTTACCTCCTCCATCACTGTGTGGTACGCTGGAGCCACCACTAGGGACAAACAGAGACTACAGCGCGTTGTGCACTCTGCTGAGAAGGTGATTGGCTGTAACCTCCCATCTCTCCAGGACCTGTACACCTCCAGGACACTGGGGCGTGCAGGTCGGATCACAGCCGACCACTCTCACCCTGGGCACAGACTTTTTGACCCTCTCCCCTCAGGCAGGAGGCTACGGTCCATACGGACCAGAACCTCCCGCCATAAGAACAGTTTCTTCCCCTCTGCTGTTGGACTCATGAACAATTACCCTAAGACTGTTACCACCACCCTCCACAAACGCTGATGACCCTATGTCTATGCACCTGTCTGATTGCACTGATGTACATATTAGTGGAATATAGTTTACATTCTTTTATCTTTTAATTAGTCTCTGCACTGTATATTTTGTAATTTTGTAATATTGTGTTATAGTTATAGCTCTAATATCTCTGTATATTTGCAATTTGTATACTTGTATCTTATAGTTTTTATACTTATTTGTTTTTTTTCTGTAAGCACGAAGTACCGCAGCAATTTCCTAATGCTGTGAACCTGTTCACACATATGGCAATAAAAACCTTCTGATTCTGATTCTGATTGAGGCACCTTTAAACTGATTATACATTTTTTATCTTTAGGTCCCAAAATGTTACAGCTGCTGAAACTATAAACATTCAGTGTTAATTATTTTCACCTGCACTGCATCACCTTTTTATAGACATTTTGGGTTGTTCAAAAGAAGCCAGATTTTATATAAAGTTAAAAAAATAAGTAATATTTTCCAAAAATAAAACTGCATTTCCAAGCTAACTACACAAATACAGCAGACCAACAATACAATCCAACACGTCTTACCGGCTTCCTTCTTGCACGTCACCGGGCAGGATTTTTAATGGCTGCCGCCTTTTCCTGAACGTGAGGCTGACTGTAGCAGAAGCTGCGGCGGACCGTCTGTAGGTTTAACAAGAAGCTGGAAAACATTCTTTTACATTGTAAATAAAGAGTGTAAACACAGTGCATACATAAACATATTCAGGCAAAAAACACACAAACAACACCAATAGATACTTACACACAATTATATCACGGTCCACGCATTAGGAACACTCACACTCGCATTGTGAGGCGAACACAGTCTGTGGAAAATAAAGGTGAAAATAAATAAGAGTAAAAACATTTTAAGTTCTTCTCTCCTCCACACATTGAATACTGCTGCTTTGTTTCTGATTCTTACCTCTGCAGAGGATCATTGTGCCAAAAAGTGATCGTCTGCCAGAAAGTGATTTTTGATGTTGCTGTGTTTTTATGTGTAATGTATTTGCTCATATTGGTGAATAGAGTGTAGTCAATAGGATTTATGAAGGGCTTAGATATAAAATGAAGAAATGACCTGTTATTCAAGTATGTTAATGACTGCATTATTGCATGTACATTATAATAAATCCAGTCCTCTTTGGGCACTTAAAATATCTTTATAGAGTGTAATATCACATTTGTTCTGATTTTTGCTGCCCTCTTGGCCACATATCTCTTTAAAAATCTGGCCAATCGCAGTTTTTACCCTGATAAATAAAGAATATATAAAAGTCACTGCCAAAAACTGATTGCAGCTTCTACCTTGTGACATAAATGTTGTTTCTTACTCAAAATGACTTGATATCATTCACGAGAGATATGTTTGACATATTTTTCACAGATTATAGGTCAGCAAGTCATTTACAACAGTTTAAATATGGACAATCACTTTTTGGCAGACGATCGCTTTTTGGCACAATGATCCAGGGTGGGGAGAGTTGTTCTAATCTTTCTCCCCATGAGGAGCTCAGCTGGACTGACTCCTGTTGTAGCACAGGGTGTTGACCTATAACACATGAGAGCTAGGAGGGAGTCTTCCTGTTTAAGGATTCTCTTAGCGGTCTGCACCGCTCCCTCCGCATAACCATTTCCTTGAGGATGGTGAGGACTTGAGGTCAAATGTTTAGTGTTCATTTGTTGTGCTAGCTCTTTGAATTCAGCACTGGAAAACCGAGGTCCATTGTCACTCCCCATCTCATCAGGAATCCCAAATCTAGCAAAGATTGCTTTCAGTCGTTGAATAATCTGAGTACTTGTTGTGGAAGGTAAGTGCAGTATCTCTAGAAAACGGGAGTAGTAGTCTGATACTATGAGGTAGTTATTCTTGTTGTGTTCACAGAGGTCGAGTGCGATACGTTTCCAAGGTCGACCAGGCAGAGGTGTTGAGATGACAGGTTTGGCATTGCATTACAGTCTCTTTGAGCTCGTTAGAGAGCCCTGGCCACCAAACAGAGGAATTTGCCCGGTCTCTACACTTTGTAAGTCCTTGGTGTCCATCATGTATTTTCTTGAGGATCTCTGCTCTTTGTGACTTTGGAATGACAATCCTGCATCCTCGTATTACTAGACCATCTGTCTCTGACAGTTCATTTTTCACTTTGGCATATGCTCTGGCATTCAGTGGAACTTTATCTCTGTATTCTGGCCATCCATTTCTTATGTACTTTATAACAGTTTGTAGTTCACAGTCTGTTGCAGTGGCTGCTTTGATGCTGTCCATTCGACCCTTAGAGGCTGGAATGCCTAGCATTACAGTAGCTATGTAGCACTCCACCTCACTGTGTGTGTCAGTCTTTTCTTTGGTTTAAGTCTGTGGGCCACGAGACAAGGCATCAGCTACTACGAGGGTTTTACCTGGCATCTAGACAGCTTCTGGTTTGTATCTCATGAGCCGCATTAGGAGACGCTGGCACCTCAGAGGAACATTGTCTAAGCTCCTGCTGTTAACGAGTGGTACTAGTTGTTACAATAGGAACTACTGTTTGTATAGGTGAAGCGCTCGGACAGTTTTAGGGGCCGGAAGCGTATGCAGCAGAGCATCCAGACCGAGCTGTATTGTTGTTTACACGCCTGAATTAATAAAGTTAAAGACCCTATGAGTTAAAGTGGACCGAGTTTGTGCTCTTTGAGGAATTACAAGAAAGAAACGAACAAGAATAAAACATGGTGGCAGCGGCGAGGACTTGGTCTGGATTACAGTAGCGTAGCACTACAGTGTGTGCCGTCTAGCGGTAGCGAGAGCTAACGAGGAGAGAGACCACTACAACACGTCATGGATGGCCTGAAGCCGCCCCGGACGCTATGCCTGGATTCCAGCAACATCGCAAAGACATGGAAGAGCTGGAGGGACGAGTTCCTGCTGTATGTGGATCTAACGCTGACAGATGCAGACGACACACAGAAGGTAAAGCTGTTCAGCTATCTAGTCGGTGACAGTGGCAGAGACCTTTTGGACACGCTGATGGGAGATACTGCTCATGATGCTTGGAAGCTAGAGGATATCATCAAGAAGTTTGATGATCATTGCAACCCCGGCGTGAATGAGACGGTTGAACGTTATCGTTTCTTTACTAGGAGTCAGGGGGCCAGCGAGAGCATTGACAGCTACGTTACTGAACTAAGACTGCTAGCAAAAACGTGCAACTTTGGGACATTAAGGGATTCGCTGATTCGGGACAGGATTGTGTGTGGAGGTAACAATACAAGCATGAGAGAACGCCTGCTTCGTGAAAAGAACCTCACACTGGACACATGTCTTCAACTGTGCAGAGCGGCCGAACTGTCCAAGGAGAATGTGAAAGCAATCACCAGCGCAATTGCAGAAGAGGTGCATGCTGTACAAGGAGCACAGTACCAGAGTACAGACAGCAACACAGTGCAGTGTAAATTCTGTGGGAAAACGCACGAGAAGAGGAAAGAAAAATGTCCTGCATTTGGGAAAAAGTGTGCTAAGTGTGGCACAAAGAACCATTTTGCAGCTAAATGCAAAGCAAAAATGGACCGGACAAGACACAAACATGTGAGTAACATAAAGACAGAAAGTGTGAGCGATGAATACGAGGATATCGCCAGTGTCACCTCAACAGAGATGGAGAAGGTGGACACTGAGGAGACAAGATGTGGTGAGGACAAGGGAATAAAAGAAAGAAACGAGACAGGTACAGTTAAAAAAGACTCCCAGCTTCTGTACGCAGGCATGCTGCTAGGGAAAAACACAGTACAATTTCAAATAGACTGTGGAGCTAGCTGCAACATTATCCCAATCAACCTGCTACATCCAGACGTTGAGTTGGAACATACCAAAAGTGTGCTAGTCATGTACAACAAAAGCAAACTGAGACCTATAGGGAAGTGTAAAGTTAAGATAAGAAACCCAAGAAACAATAAACTGTACCGACTGGAGTTCCAAGTGGTGGATACAGATGGTGTAATGCCTTTGATTGGTAGGAAAGCCAGTGAGGCAATGAAGCTGATTAAAGTGCACTATGAAAACATCATGGCAATTGATAGCATAGTCACAACGGCAAAAAAGCCTGCAATAGAACCCTGGACGGTGGAGCAGATTAAAGTGAGATACGCTGATGTATTCACTGGAGATGGGTGTTTAGAGGGAAAATATAAAATGGAGATAGACAGTACAGTAAAGCCAGTACAGCTACCAAAGAGACGTGTACCAGTGGCTTTAATGAAACCGCTTAAAGAAGAATTACAAAACCTACAACAGAGAGGGATAATCACACCTGTGGAATGCAGTACAGAATGGATCAGTGCCATGGTGGTTGTCCAAAAACAAAATGGCAAGCCTAGAGTGTGTATCGATCCCAAACCTTTGAACAAAGCGCTAAGGCGTAGTCACTTTCCACTGCCAACTATTGAGGACATTCTACCAGACCTGTCGAAAGCTAAAGTGTTCACAGTGTGCGACGTCAAGAGTGGATTTTGGCATGTACAGCTGGAGGAGGAGTCCAGCTATGTGACGACGTTTGCCACTCCATTTGGTCGGTATAGATGGCTGAGGATGCCAATGGGGATAAGTACAGCCCCAGAAATCTTTCAGAGAAAACTGATGCAAGCACTAGACAATATGCCTGGACTGTACATCATAGCGGATGACATTCTGATCACAGGGCAGGGAGAGACGGAAGAGGAGGCAGAGCAAGATCACGACAGAAAATTGAAGCAGTTTTTGGACAGATGCAGAGAAAAGAATATAAAACTGAATGCAGACAAGTTCAGATTGAAGCAGAAGGAGACTACATACATCGGACACCGCCTGACTGCTGAGGGCCTCAAACCAGACCCAGAAAAGGTGCGTGCTGTTGAGCAGATGCCAGCGCCGACAGATGTGAAAGCAGTGCAAAGACTGATAGGTATGGCTAATTACTTAACCAAGTTTTGCCCTCACCTGTCAGATCACTGTAAGGTGTTAAGAGACTTGACACACAAGGATAGTGAGTGGACGTGGAATGCAGAACAAGAGGAGGCGTTCCTTAATCTAAAAAAGACAATAACAAATGCCCCTGTGTTAAAGTACTATAACCCAGAAGAAGAGCTGACATTGCAGAGTGACGCATCAGACACAGGATTAGGTGCAGCACTGATGCAAATGGGCAAGCCAGTTGCTTTTGCTAGTAGAGCACTAACAAAAACAGAACAAGGATATGCACAGATAGAAAAGGAGTTTCTGGCAATGGTCTTTGGCCTGGAGAAATTTCATCAGTACACATATGGCCACAAAGTGACTGTTCAGAGCGATCACAAGCCATTAGAAACCATAGTGCGAAAACCATTGCTGAGTGCTCCCAAAAGGCTGCAGGGTATGATGCTGCGCATACAGAAATATGATACAGAAGTCTTGTATGTGCCAGGAAGGGATTTAGTGCTAGCAGACACCCTTAGCAGAGCCTATCCTCTGGAGGACGTACCTGTGGAGGCTGAGCTAGAAACAGTTAACATGGTACAACATCTACCGATCTCAGCAGACAGACTACAGGAGATAAAGACAGCCACAGAACAGGATAAAACACTGCAGCTTCTCATCAACACAATGACATGGGGATGGCCAAAGAACAAGCTGCATGTGCCAAGTGAAATCAGGCCTTATTTTTCATTCCAAGAGGAACTCAGTCACCAGCATGGGATAGTCTTCAGAGGGGAGCGTGCAGTTATACCAGATGCCATGAGAACCGAAATCACCAGCCGTATACATGCATCGCACCTGGGTGTCGAAGGATGTCTTAGAAGGGCAAGAGAGTGCGTTTACTGGCTAGGCATGAATGAGCAGATTAAACAGTACATAGCGAAGTGTGACATTTGCCGGTCCATGGATGACAAACAGCAAAAGGAAACACTAATACCACACGAAGTGCCAAACAGGCCATGGGCTAAGGTGGGCACAGACCTGTTTATGTTTGACAACAGGGATTACCTCATCACAGTGGATTATTTCTCAAATTTCTGGGAAATAGATTACTTGGCCGACACAAAATCAACCACGGTGATAAAGAAACTTAAGGCTCATTTCGCCCGTCAAGGTATACCAGATATAGTGATTTCAGACAATGGCCCACAATATGTGTCACAAGAATTCAAAAAGTTTAGCCAACTGTGGGGATTTCAACATAAGACCTCATCTCCAGGTTATCCCCAGAGCAACGGCAAAGCAGAATCAGCTGTTAAGACAGCAAAACGACTTCTGCACAAAGCCAAAGCCGCAGGACAGGACCCCTATCTTTCCTTGCTGGACCACCGTAACACACCGTCGCTGGGCCTGAACACCAGTCCAGCACAAAGACTGCTCAGTCGGCGCACCAAAACATTGCTACCAATGAAAAGTAGCTTGCTGAAACCAAGGGTTGTTCAAGTTCAACAGGAACTGATGAACAGGCAAACACATCCAAGCACCTACTACAACCGCTCAGCCAAGGATCTGCCTGTGCTTAAAAGTGGGGACTCAGTGAGGATACAGCCGTTCCCACCACAGACCGTCTGGAGATGCGGCAAGGTGCTGTCGCGGATCGATGAAAGGTCCTATGAGATACAACTGCAATCTGGGAGTGTCATCAGGAGAAACCGCAGACACCTCAGACTGGTTCCGGAAAGGGCAGTCAGGGACCCCGTTGATGTGGACATCAACTTCCCAATTCAGGCAGAGGTTACAGGACAGGGTCAGGCAGGGTCTGTCCATCCTCCGCACAGGGTTTTAGACCACACACCAAAGGACATTGGTAGCGGAGAGACCACTGTCACAACCAGAGCAGGTCGCACAGTCAAGATGCCACAACACTATAAGGACTATGTCCTGTCACACAGATAAATTACTCAGTGTTGCTCATGGCCTTTGGGGGGTTTACATCAAAATGGGGAAAATGACAATAAGTGTTCAAAACAGAAAAAGGACAATGGAATATGTTTATGTTAATAATTACCTGTTATAAAGAAATGCACTCTGAACTGAAAAAAAAAAAAACTGTACTGTATATGTTGAAATGGGGATGAGCTATGTTCAGGCTCGGAATGATGCGAGTCATGTGACAGTCAATGTTTTGTTTTGAATTTTTTCAGAGGTCACTAAAGATGAATAGTTTGTTTTCAGAGGTACTAGTCAGATGTTGAAATTAAGGGGAAGCTGTAATTCTGAAAAGAAAAGGGATGTTACAATAGGAACTACTGTTTGTATAGGTGAAGCGCTCGGACAGTTTTAGGGGCCGGAAGCGTATGCAGCAGAGCATCCAGACCGAGCTGTATTGTTGTTTACACGCCTGAATTAATAAAGTTAAAGACCCTATGAGTTAAAGTGGACCGAGTTTGTGCTCTTTGAGGAATTACAAGAAAGAAACGAACAAGAATAAAACACTAGTGGTCTGTGATCGGTCTCCAGTCTGAACTGATCTAATCCACACAGGTACTTATCAAACTTCTCGCAAGCCCATACACTCGCCAGGCACTCTTTCTCTATCTGGGTGTATCTTGTCTCAGCCTCAGTGAGACATCTGGAGCTGTAGGCAACTGGTTTCCACTCTTCTCCATGGAGTTGAAGCAACACAGCTCCCAGACCATAGCTGCTGGCATCAGCAGACACTGTAGTTGGCTTTGAAATGTCATAAAAGGCGAGAACTGGTGCTGTTGTTAGACTTCTTTTGATATTCTCAAAAGCTGACTGTTGGGAGTGGCCCCAGATCCATGCATTTTTAGTTTTGAGCAGTTCGTACAAAGGTTGGCCAATGGTGGCAAGGTCAGGTCATTTGCCAAGATAATTGACCATGCCTAGCAGTCTTTTTAGCTCTTGCACGTTTTGTGGTGAGGGCAACTGGTGAATGGCCTCAACTTTTTCGGGGTCTGGTCTCACCCCGGACTGATCAGATGACCCAAGAACCGTAACTGACTTTGCCTCAAGGAACACTTTTCTTTGTTAAGCTTGAGGCCTGTAGACTCAATGCAATGTAGTACTTTGTTCAGTCGAGCATCGTGTTTTTCCACGGTGGCCCCGTAGACCAGGATGTCATCCATGAAGACTTCCACACCCTCCAAGCCTTCCAAGGTCTCCAGCATCTTTCGCTGAAAGATTTCAGGTGCACTTGTTATGCCGAATGGTAACCTTTTGAAACAGTACCTGCCAAATGGTGTTATAAAAGTTGTCAGTAAGCAGCTGTCGGGGTGGAGAGGAATCTGCCAAAATCCACTGGCAGCATCAAGAGAAGAGAACACCGTTGCACCACTTAATTTAGCGGTTATCTCATCAGAAGTAGGCAGGACGTAGCGCTTTCTCTTAACTGACTTGTTTAGCCTTGTGAGGTCTACACAAATTCTTGCTTGGCCTGTGTGTCTTTTTAGGATGGGAACCATAGGCACGCACCATTCAGTAGGTTGTGTCACTCTTTCAATTACACCATTTTTTTCCATTCTCAGCAGTTCATCTTTTACCTTTTGCAACATGGGAAAGGGCACATGGTGTGCAGTGTGTACAGCGTAAGGCTCTGCATCTTCTCTTAGCTGTATTTTGACTGGTTCTGTTTTCAGTGTGCCATGTTCTCCATAAGGCTGCTGGCATCTGCTTGTGTTTGGTGTAACCTCATCTACTCACCTCACGAGATTCATTTCTACTGACAAGGAGCAACTGAGTAGATTATTGACACTGTGTCCACGGACTACATACATTTTGGATGGATAGTCTTTGCCTTTGTAGCTTACTGTCGCATTAAGATATCCTAGGCACAACAGCTGTCCACCTGGGCTGTTTAAAGGGAGGTCTGATGGTTGTAATTGTCTTTCAGGGGTGATTTTGCAGAATGTGTTTTCATTTATGACATTAAATCTGCTCCCATGTCTATTTTAAGTTCTACTGGTACAGAATCAACATTTAGTACCACAGTCCATACCTCACTTTTATCTTTTGACTTGCACTCTGAGCCCAGAAAATACGACGTCTGCTCACCTTTGTCAGGCTCTGTGACTTCATTCACAGACCTGCGGTTACGGCACACCCTGGCCCAATGTCCCGTTTTGTGACAGACATGACATGCTGCTTTTGAAGCTGGGCACTTTTCATCTCTCCTGTGTTGTGTTTTGCCACATTTACCACATTTCTTTTCCTTCTCTCCCCATTTTCTGCCTATTTGTGACTGGCCTTGTTGTTGTTGAGGTTTCCAGTTTGTGATTTTATGTTTGGTTTGTACTTCTTGCACGGACGCCGCCGGATCCCCTTGCAAATTCACTTGTGCCGCTACCTCCTCCAATTGCCTCACAGTCTGAATTGTGAGCGCCAGTGTGAGGTCCGACATTAACTGCAGTTTGCGTGAGAGGTCTTTATCCAATATCCCGACCACGATCCGGTCGCGGATGTGTTCCTCTCTGGAAGCCCCAAAGTCGCAGTGTTCGGATAACTCATATAAAGCTCGTATGAAGCTTTCTGCTTTCTCCCCCGGCCATTGGAGTCACTGGTGAAAACAGGCTCTTTCATGTATAACGTTCCTCCGCGGGAAAAAGTAGTCATCAAACTTCGCTATTACTACTGTAAAATCATTGTGGTCTTCTCCCTCCCCAAACGAGAATGATCTAAATATGTTTTCGGCTTCATTGCCCATGGCGTAAATGAAGCAGCTCACCTGTACCTCGCCGTCATCTTTGTTAAGCTTAGTAGCAATCCAGTAGCGCTGGAAGCGCTGTTTCCAGTCTGGCCATTCCGTCGGCCTATCGAAAGGAAAGTTTGTGGGAGGATTAAACTTTGCCATCTCTCCGAGTCCGCTTATTCTTTTAAGTAAACTGGCGACCGGTCCGGATCACTTCTGACACCATGTAGAATGATCGAGTGGTAGTATAGTTGAATAACGTACCTTTTATTATGGCTTGGCAAAACTCACAGCAACTCGCAACAACGTAGCTAGGCAACGGGTAAAACAGTTACAGGGCACCAACGTTTGTGCGTGTGCCATAAAGCAATATGGTGTAGTACACAGCAGCAGTTCACAGTACACTTTCAAATCAATAATATGACAGTATCCACCTCCGATGTGGTTCCATTTAGGCCAGGTAAAAGAAACTGCAGTGTCAAAATGTTTAAATGAACGGCAAGTGTGTAAGCCTGCAATGTAAAGAACAGCGCAGAGTCTGGGGGGCCAAGATGGCAGCGTGATAACACGTAGTTTGTTGAGCTCTCGGCACCAAACTTTAATATAAACTTTCCACATTTGTAAGCAAAGTTTATTCTGAATATACTCCTGCTTGAACTAAGTCTGACAACCTTTGGAGCCTTAAAAATGCCCAAGTCAGCCAGAAAAAGTGATGCCTGCGGTGAGAAACAAAACCAAGCTAGCATCGCAGCTAACGACCACAACTATAATGGCAGCATGGACTGCACGGTGCTTCCGCCGAATGAAGAGGACTTCCCGCCGCTGCCGATCACCCCAAGTAAGCCTCCTCCTGCCAAGAAACCCACTCTACTCAAATCCCATGACACAGACGTCTTTGGCTCGGACAATGCTGTCCGCACATTATCAAACCTGATCAACTCCAGAAGCGACGCGCTCGAAAGCTTGGTAGACACCATTCGCACTGAGTTAAAAGTGATGAACGAAAAAATGACTCTAATTGAAAAACGAGTGGAGAAGAATGAGGCGTCAGCTTTGAAATGCTTTATACGCATCGCTGACCTGGAAAGCTATGGCAGGCGGTGGAACCTGAGGCTGCAGGGACTTCCAGAGGACGAAAAGGAAAATGTACGTGCGGAAGTCATCAGTATATGTCAACAGGTGCTTCCATCTGAGAAAGAGAAACTTCTCGACGCCATAGATGTAGCTCATCGGCTGGGGAAAAGGCGCCATGACAACCCGAGGCCTCGTTGTGTTATCATCAGGTTTGTGTCCCGGCGGCACAGGGAGGAGCTGTGGAAAGCAGCGAAGAACAGTGCCTTTCTACAGTCAAGAGGTCTGCGCTTCACGGAGGACCTGGCCATGGAAGAAAGGGAGCACAGACAAAAACTGTGGCCCGAGATTAAGAAAGCAAGAGAGGAAGGGAAGACGGCCTACTTCGTTGGGGGGAGAGGTTTTATCAATGGCGCAGAGATACGGCCATAGTGGTGAAGAGAATCTATTTATCCTAAAGAAGTACGGCAGCTGTTTAACCAATTTTGTCAGGCTCATTTTGTTCTTAGGTTCGTCTGCCTGGAGTATAGTTAGCCACCATTTTCTTTAAAAAAAATAAATAAATAAAAAAAATTAAGAAATAATAACGAGGGGGGATTAGAAGTCGTTAACACTGTTTATTCTATCCCTAATAGAGCTGTGTTTTCTAAAAAGAGGGGCTCTATATACATATTTAACTGTTTAAGGCTTTATTATAAATTTAAGGAACTCAAAAGGAAAATGAAGGTTTTACTGAGTTACTGTTCAATCACTTTTCCTGTTTAGTGTAATATAGCATATTGGTGCTGATCTCAACGTTGCACACTAAAACTACTTAAAGTTTACTCGAAGTTTTTTCTTTGTTTACTATTGCTTAATTCTGTTAAGTCTATCTCTAATATCTCTTAATGCTAGGGGTTTGCGTAACAATGTTAAGCGCAAAGCGTTATTTCTTTTTGCCAAGCAGTTCAGAACAGACCTTGTCTATCTACAAGAATCTCACTCTGTGCCAAATGATACCAACTACTGGAAATCGCAGTGGGGTAACTCCATTTGGCTCTCTCATGGCACAGAGCATTCAGCGGGGGTCACTACATTAAAGAACAGGTTTAATGGGGATGTTTTATGTACTAAGTGTGACCCTGCTGGTCATTTCATTTGCCAAACCATACAATGTAACGACCAGATATACATAATATGCAACATGTATGGGTACAATTCAAGACAGGAAAATAACAATCTCATTGCATCTATAGAGGATATACTGCTAAGCTGTTTATCCAAATTTCCAAATGCTAAGTTACTGTTAGGAGGTGACTTTAATATTGTACTTGATAGTGCCATTGATAAATGGCCTCCAAGGTCAACAAATAGAACAAATACAAATTTCACTGCATTCATGGATAAATTTAATCTTGAAGACATATGGAGAGTAAAATATCCTAATAAAAATGCTTTTACATGGAGCAATAAAACAGGGTCCAAACAATCTAGAATTGATTTTTGGTTAATTTCCCAGGGTTTTAACAAAAATGACATTGAGGTGGGCATACACCCCACTCCCCTCACAGATCATAAGGCTATATATGTTAAAATAAAATTATCCGTCTCTCAATTAGGTGCTCTCCATTCAGGATACTGGAAACTTAACAGCTCAGTACTAACGAATGAGGTGGTAAAGAGAGAGGTGATGCGTATGATTTCACACTTTTGGTCTAAAGCCAGAAAAGAGGAACAATTTGGCGTCAACTGGGAGCTTCTGAAGTTCGAGCTTGGTACTTTTTTAAGAAAATTCAGCAGTGATTTAGCCAAATCTAGAAAAATTGAGGAGTTAAATGTGGTGTCAAGGATCACTTGTTTGTCTAGTAAAACCCCAGATACATTGTCAGAGGGTGAAAGACTAGAACTCTCAATTCTGCAAACTAAATTAGACACACTGTATAATCTGAAAGCTAAAGGTGCCTTTGTCAGATCTAGAGCAAGATGGCTGGAGGAGGGAGAACAAAATTCTCACTACTTTTTCAATTTAGAGAAACACCACTCCAAGATTAACAGTCTCAATAAGCTAAATGTGAAGGGGGTGCTTACAGATGATCATAAGATAATATCCATATACTGTAGTCAATTTTATGCAGAATTATACAGTTCCAAATTTTGCCAGTGGTCGGCTGATGCCTTTCTGAACTCCGTAACAGCTAAAAACATCTCCGAAGATGAGATGGAGCTGTGTGATGATCCTATTAGACTTGAGGAGGTTATAGATGCAATCAATCAACTAAAAAATAATAAGTCACCTGGCACTGATGGTCTGGTCTCAGAATTTTACAAATCTTTCACGGAAGATCTGGCTCCCTTTCTCTTTGAGGTTTATTTGGAAAGTATAGAAAATGAACAACTTCCTCCAACCATGACGCAAGGACTAACAACACTAATTCCCAAATCCAATAAAGACACTTCCCTGATTGATAATTGGCGCCCAATATCATTACTTAATAATGACTATAAAATATTTGCTTTAATTTTTGCAAGAAGATTGAAAATGGTACTGGGCTCAGTAATTGAAGAAACACAGTCAGGTTTTATGTCTAAAAGACACATAACAAACAATATTAGGCTAGTTATGGACATTATAGATTACTCTGATATTCTAGATGATGATGGATTTATTCTGTTCCTAGATTTCTATAAGGCCTTTGACACAGTGGAGCACCAGTTTATCCTACAGTCTTTGCATAAATTTGGCTTTGGTACTTATTTTTCTTCTGCTATAAAGACACTTTATAAGAACAGCAGCAGCTCTATTAAATTACCAAGTGGCACATCCCCCAGATTCAATCTTTCTAGAGGAATAAGACAGGGCTGTCCTGCCTCCCCCTACCTCTTTCTGTTGGTGGCACAGCTTATGGCATATCATATCAAAAATAGTACTGTGGAAGGCATCTCCCTCCTTGGCAGAGAACTAATTTTAACACAACTTGCAGATGACACAACACTCTTTTTGAGAAATGAAGGCCAGATCCCTGTAGCCATTAATGTAATTCAGGAATTTTCAAAGGCATCTGGTTTGTGCCTCAATCTTAATAAATGTGAACTTATGGCTATCAAGAACTGTACAAAACCTGAACTGTATCGCATTCCCATAAAGGAGGAAGTGCAATACTTAGGAATCTCAATAATAAAAGATCAAAACAAAAGAAGCACCGCAAATTTCAACCCAATTATACAGAAAACCCAAAGTAAATTAAATCAGTGGCTCTTACGAGACTTATCACTGAGAGGAAGAGTTTCACTGCTCCCAACAAAAACCAAAATAGCCTACACAATGTAGGATAATATATAATATACTGTAAATAGTCCGGCACATCATGCACATTGTATATAGTGTTATTATTATTAGTAGTATTAAGGTTAATATTGTTTGTTGATTTTATATATATTCTTTTCTTAATAGTGTGAATTATTATATCTTTATTTATATTTATAATAACTGCGGCTGCTGTTACACCCAAATTTCCCCTCTGTGGGACAATAAAGGCTGTTTCTTCTTCTTCTTCTTCTTCTTCTTCTTCTTCTTCTTCTTTTGCTCAGCAAAGCAGAAGGAATATCTCGGCTAATATATGCAGCCTTGGCTCTGCATCTCTCTGATGAGACCCTAAAAGTTATTGATAAAATGCTCTTTAACTTTGTCTGGAAAAATAGGAATCACTATTTGAAGAAGTCAGTTGTCATGAATGCATGTGAAAATGGTGGTCTCGATATCCTGGATTTTTACAATTTAAACAATACATTCAAAGTTAATACTTTAAAGCAAATCTTTAGAAACCCAACTTCAATTTGGAATATTATTCCTCTCCATATATTGTCTAAGCTGGGTGGTATTGAGTTTTTTCTTGTTTGTAACTATGACATTGATAAAATCCCTGTTAAGATATCTGCTTTTTATCGCCAGGCCTTTCTCTCATGGTCCCTCATCTACAAGCATAATTTCTCTCCCCACAACTTTCTGATTTGGAATAACAAAGACATCTTATATAAACAGAAATCTCTGTTTTTGGAACACTGGTTTCAGAACAACATCATATGGGTTGACCAGCTATTCAATAGCAAAGGCCTTTTGCTCACCTATGAAGAATTTCTTAGAAAATTTAATATCCCTGTAACTCCTGGAGACTATGCCAGGGTATTTGGAGCCATCCCCTCTGGTGTATGTATGCTTTTTAAGGGCCAAAAGAGACTTGACGTTTATGACCTCACCTGTCTGTCTCCAGCAGACACGCCTGTAGGGAAAATTTGTCTATCTGATCAGCGAAGAAATAACAGAGCTATAAGAACATTATTTCTAGATAACCGCACAACACGACCGGATGTTATTCCATACTGGAATGGGTTTGTGGATGGGATACCATGGAGAAAGGTGTGGCTTCTCCCAAATACATATCTGATTACAAATAAAGTTAAAGAAGTCTCTTTTAAAATTATCCATAAGATATATCCTGCTAAATCTTATGTAAAAAGCAGATTCAAGAAAGATATAGATACTAACTGTAGCTTTTGTGATACATGTCCTGAAACTGTTGTTCACCTGTTTTGGTATTGCCCATTTGTTAATGCATTTTGGCAAGAACTGTGTGACTTTATTCACAGTAACATAGAAAAAAACTTTGTCTTATCGTGGAAGGCAGTACTGTTTGGTCTTGTTAAAAACTGTACACAGAGAAATAACTCTGGCTACTTGATAAACCTTCTGTTGTTAATGTCAAAATATCATATTCATTGTTGCAAATACTCTGGAAGGAAACCACTTTTTATTGCTTTTCACAATGAGGTCAAGCAATACATTCGGACAATCAAATACTCAGACAAACAAAAGGCACTTCGAACCATTGAGGAATGTACTGCTTTGAATGTTTTCTTATGATCCTGAACCCCCCTAGCATTCTCTTTTCTTTTTTGTTAAGTTAATTATCTCCTTGGACTGTGCAGTATGACTATTGTGTGTAGAATTGTTTTTTCTGATACTTACTGTATGCTATTTCTTTCTGTTTGTATCAGTAAACAGTCCAAATTAAAAAAAAAAAAAAAAAAAAAAAAAAAGAACAGCGCAAACGGAAGTAAAGTACCGGCTTCCACTATGAATTATGGGTAATGGCGCGAAGTCAGAAATACTGTGGATAGGCCTAGGCTGCTGGGGGGTTCCTATAATGCACTTTTCATTCACCTTGTTTACTTTGTTTATACTCCACTCTGCATTTAATCATTAGTTATTAATCTCTCTATATCTTATTAATCTCTAATCCCCTCAGCAGATGACCCCCCCCCCCCTCCCTGAGCCTGGTTCTGCTGGAGGTTTCTTCCTGTTAAAAGGGAGTTTTTCCTTCCCACTGTCACCAAGTACTGCTCATAGGGGGTCATTTTTAATGTTGGGTTTTCTTGTAGGGTCTTGTAGGGTCTTTACCCACAATACAAAGCGCCTTGAGGCGACTGTTTGTTGTGATTTGGCGCTATATAAATACAATTGAACTGAATTGAAATGTGTCCTCTTGTGTCGAGGATTCGAAGCGTGTATCGAGTAATTGAGGGAGACTTTTGTGACGCGCGTATCGAGGATTGTGTCGGTGACGTTCGAAGCCTCGCAAGCCGCCCGTACCACGTGACTAATTCAGGAAACGATTTGCGGGTTCGGCGTACGATTCGGAATGTAAGGGGCAGCAAAACACAATGGATCCCCCCCCCTCACATTTTGTGGTATTGGGGACTGTTGCGCATTGGTTTGCTGTCTATTTGAGCTGTTTCTTTCTTTCTTTTCTCTTTTCTTTTTTTTTTTTTTTTTTTGTGTGTGTGATGGAACCAGCCAGAGGGAGATTTTCCCTGTCTGGGAACATTTTGAGCTGATCTCTCCTAATAAGGTGTGCGCATAGTAATAAATTATTACCCTAGCTTCATCTGTGCCCTGTGAAAGGGTATTTTCTAAAGCAGGCAAAATCATTTCAAACAAAAGAAACCACCTGAAGCCCAGTACTGTGGCAAAGCTGTTATTTCTAAATAAAAATGAATAAATAAAATGTCACTAGTGACACGAGCAGTTACAAACCAAGTAACCCAGTCACATTCACATTACTACCCTCTTCCAATTTATTTCCACTTTCCCTCTTGAGCATGTTAATTAGTTCAGGATTTATTTATTGCCATCACAAAAATAATTCATTTATTCTGTTCAAAGCTTCACGCGCCAAAGCCACTGTGATTATAATCACTCTGCCTGTTTGACATTGACTGTCCACTTGATGGCGCAGTAGAGCAAATGAAGCGTCGACCCATGGGTTCAGTGATTGAATGGAAAGCTTCAGTGCTTCATGAAGCTTCATCTCACCATCACTAAGTTTGCTATCAGAGCTCTTCAAGCCGGTGCGCGGCCGGTGCAATCTACCGCCGGACACGGCAGTCTCGTTCACAATGTGCAGGCGCGATCTCGCGATGGTCCTGTTCACTCTTGATTTCGCGGGGCTTCAGAAAGCAAAATGGCGACCAGCGTGAAACGAAACTAGGAACTACAGTTCCCAGCAAAGTATCACTTCCCGTTGTCGTCGTTGGCGGCTTGCATTAGTGATAGTGTTAGCAGCTGATCGATCATAAAACACCTGGATTAGTGTTTTTACAGTTTTTACGTGACTGCTGCAAACCCATTAGTGGAAGGAAACGGCGCTCTGGGACACACTGACTGCGTGATATGTAAGTGTAACTCTTCTGGTTTATATGTTAGAATTATCGACCTAACTGTTCGCAATCACTGCAATTAGCAGGCGGGCCGCGCATTTAGTGGGCTTCAAACTACGTATCAGTTTTTAAATTGTGTCGATAGGCCAAGTAAAACCATAGTTATGATCAATAATCTATGCCAGAGGTCACCAACAGGCGGACCTCGGTCCGGATTCGGACCGAAACGATGTCTCATGCAGACCCGAACCTAATACCGAAACAGAAATGCCCACTTAAAATCTTGAGCGCTTTCTGGTTTACCGGCCCAGCTTTTACAGCCCTTACGGTACGGGTGAAGCGTCCAAGGACACCCACTGACCAATTGCATGCGAGTTTGGCCATACCACGTGATAACACCAAGCTCGTTCCTGCCGGTGTCTGACAGTAAACTTTGTAACAAACAGGGTTATTATTGTTAAAAACGAACGAAAACTGAAATTGAAAAAAAAAAAAATTAAGTGAAATAAATAAAAATAAATAAATAAAAACTATAATTAAAAAGAAAAAAAACTAACTAAAACTGTATTGTGAGTTTACAAAACTTAGTAAAACTAACTGAAATTATAGATAAAATGACCTTTGTTTTCATTGTTTTATTTAAAACCCTTGTGGATTGATATGAAGTCATTTTTTTTCGCTCTAGCAGTTTAAGCTGGGAGCGCCATCGGGCAACTGTGTGCGTGCTCACTGCGCTGGTCCGCAAAGTAATGGCAGCGGTCTGTGGAAAGTGACAGAATCCCATAAAGGGGTTTCTTTGAGGATGATATCACAGATAGAAGCGAGTGTCCTGTTGTGGATGATGAAAACGTGCGCAGCACTTCTCAAGCGGAAAACCACCAACATCAAAGTCCACCTGAGAAGCGCACAATGGCCGCAGAAACCGCACTGATCCTACGACGTAACCTGACGTGCGCCTCCGGAGAAATCAAACTACGTGTCGGGTCCACGCAGCCCACAACGTTGTGATCAAACTGTTCAGTCCTTGTGCGTTTCTGGCTACTTTTCGCTGCAGTCTTTGAATTTACCAGGCAGAGAATAACTATCAGGAATAATAATCAAAGCATCAATATAAGGACTCTCAAATGTCAGCAGATTCCTGGAGTGAGACTGCTGGAACTATCAGAATGGATGTGAGGGAATAAAGAAAGTGGACAAACAGGGACAAATATGGTTGCAACCAAAAAACTGAGCGCAAAGAGCGAGGACCAAAAGAAGTCCCATCCAGCACCGCATATAAAACACCAGCACGCGACCGCAAGGTAATTAACACACATAATTCACCCACACAAGCAGAAATGCGGACATGAGGGTCGGCCACTTGTAGGCTGCGTACGGAGGCTGCAAAGACCCTGCAAGTCTAATATCGGCGAGCATCTACTGTAACCGAGCTAGGTCTCTGAGCAGCTCCAAAACAGAAGCAGCTTCATGTGGTGAGAACATCAGGATGCAGCTGGATTTGAGCTTTGACTCCTTCAAAGATGTTCTGATGTTTTACACCACGTGTTCTGCACTGACGCTGAAGTTTGTTGGAGAGTTTATTCAGTTTTGGAGTTCATGTTTTTCTTTGTTTTTCCTTGTTGATGTTCATGTGTGTCTTTAATATTACACACATTAAGCACGTAATGCTGCTATTTTGTGAAAAGTTGGTTGTTGAATGCAATTTTTTTAAACGGTATCTTTTGTCTAGTTTTTAATTACACAATAGTCACTCTGCACCTGACAAAGTATGAAAAACTAAACTAAAACCAAGCATGAAACCAAACTAATAAAGACCACTCTGAAAACTAAACTATAATGTTAAATCCAAAACTATATAAATATAAAAATAATAGCTGGACTTCCGGACCTTGGCCTCATGAAATTTTGTCTGACCAGACCTCTTTAAATTTTATCTGAATACCCCTGATCTGACCCCTGACCTTTTCTTGTGTATTATCCTCACGTTTGTTGCGCGTAAAAATGGGCTCTTTGCTAGCAGGAAGTGCTCACGAGCAAAGAAAAAAACAAAAACAAAACACATATCACATCCTCTTTTCTATTGGTGGAAAAATGCACCACATCAACCAATCAAAAAATTAGATGGCAATTTGGTTGCATTTGAGTGGCACAAATAATTCGTTTGGCATTTTATTGTGACACTTGATCGCTCTGTAAATAGTTGTACAAAAAAATGCCTGCAGCATTGCTTGCATTTTAATGATGTCATAACTTTAAAGTTAAATTTCTGCGTACATTTTTGAAAATTACAACTTGTATTTTAAGTTGTAAAAATAAACATATTTGTGGTTTTTCACAGTTAAAAAAAAAAAAAATCCCAAAAGTTTTTTTATACTTGGATTTTACATTTTTGTGTAATTTGAGGTCCAATGTGTTAATGCCATATGTTAAAATGAGAAAATCATGTGAGGCTGTGCAAAAAAGAATGATGCCAAACAAGGCAAGATAAACATTATTTTGATTTGTTTGTTTTTAAGGTAAAATATGAAGGTAAAATCAAAAAGTGGTAAATGGCCAATTATACCCCAGAGGGTTAATAATTAACCCCTTCATAATCCTTTGTCTACAGCCTGTTTACCACTGTAAGCAAAGATATTAGACACCAAAAACACATTTGGCTTAACACCAGCATTCTTTACAGGCTTCAACACTTTATTAATATAGCAGCTGTTTTCCAGTCTCACTGACCAAAATGCTTAAAGCGCACAAACTCATGTGCAACTGTCTGCGGCTGTATGGGAACAACAGGAGTGGTTTATGATAAGATGTGCATACAGTCTACAGGATTCATTCAAAGTACATGTGTATCCATCTTTTCATTTTCAGTATTTTTATTCTTTTATGATCTCATCTTTATTATCAATACAACTATATTCACTGTTATTTGTACTGATGTGTCTGAATGCTACATAACTGTTTTTCGTTTTTTTGTACTTTACTAAAAAACAGTTTCTTGTACATTTTGAGCATCCATGTGGTGTCAGGTAATGGGAGAAATGGATTTCCCACTGGGAAAATTAATGTGGCCTCTCAAGTTGGAAAAACATTTCAGAAAGTCGGAGGTAATTTCCCTGCATTCATGCAGCTCCTTTTCACGGTTGCTCTTCCTGAGTTGTGACGTTGTTCCACCAGCTTGTGTTCATGTGGAAACGACATGTTGACGGCTGTTTCCATTGCATCACTGATTTATTTGACTGTCGGGATCACAGCTAATAAATAACTTTGCCAAATAATGTGGGCCACACGAGGTGGACAGCAGCTAATGGTTAAAAACCTAATAACATAAGGTAACTTATAGCAAAAATATAAGTTGAGTATTAACTTTATTTACTTTGGGTTTTTGAATATGACTTCAAACTGAATGTGAGATGGGGAAGGAAGGTGACTCAAAATGAGGATTTTCCCACACAGCCATCTGTAGGATTTAGACTGTTTTGACAGAGAATAGAGAGGGGGGTTAGTTTTCTGCCTTTTCCTTGTTGATGCTAGAGGTCAGAGGAGACTGGCCGGATGGCTTCGAGCTAACCAAGGTATGCAGATGATCAGGGGCGGGCTGGGGTTGAAATTCAGCCCGGGAGCTTGGTTTGGAGAGGCCTTTTTTCCGCTCGTACAACGGAGCAGCGAAAGGGGGAAAAGAGATCGTCAACCCCCCCCTTAGCTGGTGTCTCACCCTTCACCTCTCCTAATGGTGTGCTGGCTGGGCTGCAGTGTTAATTTTGACAGCAAATTTTGATTTAATTTTAGTCATAGTCTTTTGATGAAAATGTAATTTAGTTTTAGTCATAATTTAGTATCTGAATAGTTTTAGTTTTAGTCGACGAATTATGGTAAGAACATAGTCGACTAAATCTACAGTCGATTTAGTCGACTAAAATATAAAGGGTGTAAAATGTAAATGCTTTTTCTTCAGTTCCCTTGAATTAGTCATTATACACACTTACACAAAATTAAACATTTATTAAAAGTTATGGAATATTATTAATAATATTAACATTAGTGTTTCACCTGCTTCCCACATACCTGATCATTAACACCACCTTACTGAGATAATCCGAGCGTTTTACAGCAGGACGCTCTGAAAGGTACAGGGCAGTGTTCAGGACTAAGATTATAAAGGCTAATCCACCGCGGTGTGGAGATTTTCTCTAAACACAAACTGGGAAAAAACACTTTACCCTGCATGACATTAAATGCTGACCTTTGCATGGAGATCTGGGTGACTGGTTTGCAGATGTCGTTTAAGATTTGTCGTGTTTTTACCCGAGATAGTCGCCCCACATGGTTTACACATGGTTTTGTTTGTCACAACGTCAAAGGACAAATGTGTCGATACATCGGCTCTTCTCTTTCTCCCTGCTGACACTGTTTACATCACTTAGTTCTATCGGAAGGAACGACCAATCACAGGCTAGTTTGGTCTTCCCGGGTTTAGAGAAAATTTGCGCAACTGTGCGTTTGATTGGATGTTTTCCTAACTTGTCCCGCCCTATCACAAAATTAAATAAGTTCTGATTGGATGTCCTCCCCTACAAGCATTTTTGTCTCATTTTCATTTGTTGACAAAAGTGTCAATTAATTTCGTTATCATTTAGGTCGTTTTTATTTAGTTATCGTCTCATTTTCGTCATGAAAAAAAGGGGTTGTTGACAAAAACTAATATTTATTTAAAAAAAAACACACTCAGCTGTCATTTTACCGATGAGAAAGAGAAGCGGAAATAGCTGCAGTTGATAAGGTATGTTACAATCATCTTTAATAGTGAACAGTCATTGTTTATTTAGGAGCATTTGGACCCGGAAATGACGTCAGACTTAAAGACCGGATTAACACTGCTGGGCTGTTGTGTTTGTAGCCCCTCCTGATGAAAAAAGAGCCAGCTCTTAGAGCCGAAACGTTCACGGCCAACCATCACTGTCTGCACCTGTGGCCGCGCGAGCGCTGCTGTGCTTAATTGGGTTTAAAAAAAAAAAAAAAAATTCTCATCATCGGCCTGGAAACAACCGGCCGTTTGGGAACACTCCCGAACCTCCCGATGGCCACCACACCTCTGTAGATGATCATCTCTGAATGCACAACAAGCTGAACCCTGAAGCAGATGGTCTATAGCTCCTGTCAGCTAAGAGCAGGAAACTGAGGCTGCAGTTCACACATTCTCACCAAAAATGGACAATAGAAGACTGGATTGTGATGAGTGTTTTTCTGCTGTGACATTTGAATGGTACACTGAGAATTTGGTGTGGAAAAAAATGAAAGCGCCTTCCTTGCATCAACAGTTCTGTTGGTGCAACGCTGTGGGAGGTATTTGGGGCCCGTTAGCACCAGGCGAGCATCGTTTAAACCAGGGGTGGGCAAACTTTTTGACTCGTGGGCCACAGAGGGTTCTAAAATTTGACAGAAGGGCCGGACCAGGAGCAGATGGATGGAGTGTTTTAGTAATTCACCTCATAAGAGAAAGAATAACATGGGATATGTAGAAAACGTGCTTTAATTTTAATAGAAAATTAACAAAAGCAATACAACAAAATATCTCTTCCAAGTCCCACAGTATTTCTTATTGAAATGACTCTTAAACACTGAAAATTCCATTAACAAAATACAGTTTAAAAAAAAAATACTAACAGTTACCATTTTGAAGCATTTAAAGTTTTGATATCCTTCAGGATATTATCATCACTCTCCTCCTCAACATTTCAAAAATGGTTGGACATGCAGATCGGAACAGTGACAACATGCCAGTATGTGGCCATGTTAAATATATCTGGTGTGCATTGTTTATATTGAGAAGGCAGTGCACCTGCACACCACTTATGAGCACACCTTAACAGAAATGACATGTAACACGTAAATGCATGTTTAAGAGCAGAGAAACTTACTTTTGATTTCAGTGGGAACAGTGTTGTTGGTGTCCCTTTTTAACAAGCGCATCAAGTCTGGAGTCAGTTTGTTGTGGCGATTCTCAGGATGGATCTGAGGTGTTGCTCAGTCAAATTGGATCTGTGGCTGGCTTGTTGAAGTTCATGACGCTGAACGTCTGTTCACACACATAGGTCGAGCCGAACAACGTCAGAATCTTCTGTGCCGTCCTCCGGAGGTTTGGAAACACCGCTTCATTAAGTGACGCATAAAAGTCATTCAGTTTAAGAGAGTTGAACTTCTCTTTCAAGACAGCATCAGCCTGAAGGTCTATCAGTTCCAGCTGCATCTCTTCTGGTGCTGTTTCGGGATCTTGTGACAGGGGACAGGCCACCAACTGAAGTGACTTGTTAATTTTCTCAAAATCAACAAAGCGACGGCAGAATTCTTTGTGGAGCGCATCCAGTGTCTTGCTGTATTTCTTAACTTTTGCGCCAGCCTCCTCTTTCAGTGTAGCTAGTGTGGGGAAATGAGTGAATGACTCATTTAGGATTTGCTTGGAAAATAAAGCCAGTTTGGCTTTGAAGGCTTTCACGCTTGTGTACAGGTCATGCACAAACCGATCCTTCCCCTGTATGTTCACGTCAGCTCATTCATGTGTGAAAATATATCCACAGCAAACGCAAAGTCACAAAGCCAGTTCTTGTTGCTCAGCTCAGGAAATTCGTCGGCCTTCCCCAGTAGCTCCAAAAATGCACCGATCTCCTCTTTGAGGTCCCACACTCGTTGAAGCACTTTTCCCAAGCTTAACCAGCGGACACGGGAGTGATAAAGTAGGTCATGGTGCTCTGCATCAGTTTCCTCCAAGAACGCGATGAACTGACGGTGCTGAAGTCCCCTTGCACGTATAAAGTTGACAAGTTTTACGATAGGATTCACAACATGATTCAGCTGTAATACAGATTTACATAGAGATTCCTGGTGGATGATGCAGTGAAGGAAAATAACATCCTGGTCAGGATTTTCTTCTTTCACTTTATCCTGGATTCTTCTCAGCAGGCCAACATTTTTCCCTGTTAAATTTGGAGATCCATCTGTGGTGACGTTGATAAGTTTACTCCAAGACAGCTTCGTATTTTCAATGACAGCAGACACCCGGCTATACAAGTCCTCCCCCCGTGTTTTTCCTTTCAGAGACTCCATTGTCAAAAAATCCTCTGTTATTTCAAAAGTATTGTTAATTCCTCGGATAAAATGAGGAGCTGAGCAGTGTCATTTACAATCGTTGCTTTCATCCAGAGCTAATGAATAAAATGTGAATGACTCCGCCGTTTTTTTTAAGTTGCTAGTTAGCTCTTCGTCTATCAGTTCCACACGGCGAGTCACTGTCTTGCGTGATAGACTGATTTTTCAAACTTGTCTTTGGCCTCTGGACACAAGACACCTGCTGCCTCCACCATACATTCCTTTAAAAACTCCCCGTCAGACAGAGGCTTGCTGGCCTTTGCTATTTGAATGATAGCATAAAACTGGCCTTGGTACTTGACTCTTGGATGGCACTTTGACGATGAAAAATACGTTGTTGAGCTTGTAAATTAGCTATCAACCTCTGAGCAGTAGCTTCCCGTTCTTTCTCTGACTGCTTGCTAGCATAGTTAGCATGTTTTGTGGTAAAGTGACGGCTGATGTTAAACTCTTTAAAAACCGCCACAGTCTCTTTGCATATCAGGCATACAGCAGTAGATCTGTGTTCGGTAAAAAAATATTTAGTTGTCCACTCCTTATTAAACACTCGACATTCTCTGTCCACTTTTCTTTTTTAGCTCCGCTCATCATTGCAGAAGTGTTGAGCTGTCAAAGAGGGAAAACGCTGAATAATGATGCGTTCATGCGGTGTCGGAATGATCGTAAAAATCACTTTCCTACTGGGAAAAACAACTCGGCAAGACGGGTCTTCCGACACCACTTGAATGCAGCGTAATGGGCTCGACACACGGGGAGCGACAAACGACAGCGATGAATGGGTCGCAATCGCCACTGGGGGTGAAAACCGAACACACGGGACGCGATAGCGACGGCAGCTTTGCGAATCGCGCTCTTACGTCACTCGTCTCCAAGAAATGTGATTGGTTATGAAACTGGAGGGATTTAGACATTTTCAAAGCAGTCCGTGTCAGACACGGCAATAAAGATGAGGAGTCCTGAAGATTTTATTGGAACTGACGAAATCTTGCTGTTAAGGCTCCGCTACAAAGAAAAAGACAACCTCGGGTTCATCCTATATTAGCACAAAAGTCCTCTCTATCCGTCTGTTTAACGTTAGTCTTGCACCAACACGTTCTCATATGGCTGCCTTTTATGTTTAACTCGATAATCACTGCGTGAAGTGTCATATAATATAGGAAAGTCAAACACAGCTAAAACGATGCTTTCCTTCCTGCTGAAAGTGGTTGCAGACTGCAGCGTGTAGCATACTTTTCGCTCATTGGTCAGTCAATGAAACTCTTGCTGATTGGTTTAGTGCCACGCGACAGCGACAAAAGTAGAACATTTTCCAACTTTGTTGTGTCGCGTCGCCTGGTCGCGTGTGCACGTCTACGTGTACGAGCTCGAAATTTCACATGCACGAACGTCGCCGGTCGCTTAGCTGGAGGAGGGCAAGCGATTGTCGCCTCATCGCACAAGCTCCATAGGAAATGAATGGAGAGCGAGCGACGTCGCTCCCCGTGTGTCGAGCCCCTAAGAGCGCACCTCAACAAAGGTCAGTGTGTCAGAGTATCCCATCTAGCGATAAACGCCACAATTGCAGGGAGAGTAAAACATTAACAAGGTTTACCATTATAATTGATTCAAATTCGGGGGGCCGGATTAAAAAGCTTAACGGGCCGCATACGGCCCCCGGGCCGTAGTTTGCCCACCCCTGGTTTAAACTCTGCTGCCTACCCGAGTGTTGTTGCTGTTGTCCCTTTATTACCACGGTGGACTGTAGATAACAGCAGTAGGATAACACACCACGCCACAAGGCTCAAATCATCTCTCACTGGTTTTTTGAACATGACGGTGCGTTCACTGCACTCTAATAGCCTCCACAGTCACCTTTAGAGGCCATTTGGGATGCGATGAACTGGGAGATTCCTGTCATGGATCACACAGTTGCTGAGAAATCTGCAGCAACTGTGTGATGTCATCAGGTCAGTATGGACCAAAATCTCTGAGGAATGTTTCCAGCACATTGTGGAATCAGTGCCATGAAGAATTAAGGCAGCTCTGAAGGTAGAAGGGGGTCCAATCCAGTACGAGCGAGGTGTACTGCGTGTAAGGTGACCAGTGAATATGCATACAGTTACAGTGGTGGATGCTCATATTGATATCGAGAGAGGATATCCACATTATATCACTAATGTGCAGCCATGGCTGTGAGCGCAGAGGCCCCGCCCACCTCTTCTTCAAATCTTCAGCCAATCAGAAGAAAGGTTGTCCGGGTCAAAGAAGATGGAAAGACTGTTTCGGTATTGGCTGAATTGTGGGTCTGCACCAGTAAAGATTTTCAGCTTTGAATCGTGCAGAGCTGCTCTGAAGGTCCGGAGCTGGAAACGAGCTCAGGTCACTTCTAACATCCAGCAACAAACGACTCGTCCTGTCGTTATTACCCACTAATGCAAAAACACACGGACACACTGTAACGACACTGAGGCGGAGTTTAATTGTGAAGCCTCTGCGTGTTCTGTATGTGACACACACTCCAAATAATGTTTTAAAACAAAACACGTGGGGCGCCATCATGAAACCAACAAATGCTAAAATACATTTCTTCTTTTGGCTTCAGATTTTCTGAATTTTTGTCTTCACGTGTGATTTATGGAGCAGAAAAGTGTGATTTTCTTCATTAAATGACATGTGGAAAAACTGAGCTCGGCAGCAAAGTCAAATTACAGTGTAGTCTCTAAAGCAGCATTAATCTTCTGAGGAATATGAAATTGCTGCTGTACTGTACTCTTGTACTGTTATTTTGTCACAGCCAAATCAGACAAGTGCAGCTTGGCAGGAGGTGTTTGACTGGCTTGAATTTAATGATAATGTGACACATAAAGATGCATTATGGTACATTTTTCCCCTCTCATTCACTGATGCTGTTGAAGCATTATTCTGTAGGTTAAACAAGAGTGCATCAGTGAAAATGACATCATTAAATGCACATTGTCTGGGCGTATATCAAATATGCTTCAGTGGAAATTAGCTGTATTAAGGCAACAAAGGATTTATTCAAGTACACAACAAGACTGATGGTAATGTCTTTATTTCTTGAACAATGGCACAATTTGGAGGTACAGCTCGGATAATTACAGCCTGGCGCTCTGGGCTTCCTGGCCATGCCATAAAAATGAGTTGCCAGGCACACGCTGACCTTTTGTGATATTTTTAAAAACCCTGAAAATACTAAGAAGGC
Source organism: Archocentrus centrarchus (assembly GCF_007364275.1). Lineage (NCBI taxonomy): Eukaryota > Metazoa > Chordata > Actinopteri > Cichliformes > Cichlidae > Archocentrus > Archocentrus centrarchus. Next base: position 1,520,790 of record NC_044361.1, read on the forward strand.
CGGTGTGTCTCTGACGAACTCCCCTTCTCCCCTCAATCTCATATTCACCTCACCCCCCCCCCCCCCCCCCCCCCCCCCCCCACACACACACACACACACATCTCCCTCATCTACTGGAGAGAAACTGAAGCACCACTTCAAGCCAGCGCTATTATTTGCTCCTTTCGAGGCCCGGCCCCTGAAGTACCGCACTCAGTTAGGACCTGTAATGTAGATTCCATTTCAGCTGCTATTAGGCCTCATCCGTTATAGCAGACCTGTCTGTACGTTATTCCTCTACCACTCTCTCCATCCTCCACATGTGTCCCCCCCCCCCCTGCTTTCTGTTTTTGTGCTGCCGTCCCTCCACTCATCCTCTCATTCCTCCTCAGTCCCCCCCCCCCATCCCATCCTGCTATCGCTCCACTCCCCGTTGACCACCCCAGTTTCTTCCTCCCTCTCCCCTCCATCCATCTACTTCACTCCACTCCCATCCCCAGCCTTGCCCCCAGGGGAGCCCTGCAAACTGCTTATTCAACAATCGGCCGCCATAAAGATATGTAATGACATTTTCGAAGGCAAAGAGGCCTGTGTGGTTTTTAATTCATATTTAATGGCTGTCAGGCTAAATAGCCCACTATCCTAAATGGGAGCGAGGCTGCTGCCCGTCCACTTAAGACTGAAAGCCGTCTGCTTGTGGATATCTGCTGCTCGCACAGAGGTTCTGCTGCTGCAGTCCATTTCTGTTTGCTCTTATTTTGGAAAATCGCTCGACACGATACAAGAGTGAGAGCAGGTCTTCATAAAGGAAAATGTTTTTTATTAATATCTCACAGTATACTAATAAGTTGGATGTGTTATTCTTATAATTTTAACTAATAGGTGGCTCATTTCATGTCAATGAGATCAGGAAAAAAGTTCCAGGCTTGACTCCCTCAAAATCAGCAAATATTTTAATTTAATGCAGAATTTTACCTTCATACTATGAAAACAGGCCTTCAAAATTCACAGGATGGACCAAAATTTTCTGCTTTTAATTTTCCATCATTTTTCTGGTATTTTTTTGAGCCGTCATAACCTCAGAGTGCAGCAGGTAAAATCACATTTTCAGGGCTGAGGAACAATTTTAAGAAAATAAAACCTCCTGGGACCAGTGCTCCTTTCTGTTGCTGTCAGTCATGGATATTATCATATATGCCATCATGTTGATGCTCAAACTGCCGAACAAAAACATGGCTTTGGCTTTAGTGTGTGTGTGTGTGTGTGTGTGTGTTTGTGTTTGTGTGTGTCGTTTAGCCCTGAAATTTTCATGTCGCTATTTCCTGTATTTATGAAGTTATGAGGGCTCAATAGCAAAAATGTAAAAAAGCTTAAAACTGGGAGGTCAAAGAGGTTTTCACCTGACCCTGAAGGAAAATCGCTGTAACACAGTTTTTCAGAGGTTTTAAAAATATTGCATTAAATACTTAAAATAAAAAAAATCAAATAGCAGAAAAATGCACGCACTTGAGTAAGGTGAGATATTTATTCCCTTAAGTATATGCAGACCAATTTCGCTTAGTCAACCTCCAAAAGCTCATTTTGAGCCGGGGAAGACCTGAGCAGGCGTAATTACTCCATCCTCTGAATCACAACAATCCAAGATACGGCTGTAACCTACAGTACAGGTGTACATCAATACATTTAGTATCTCTCCAGTTTATGCCTAAATAATATCATGGCTGCTTTGGTCTCCTTTTCTCTCTCTGTAAATGTCGCTGCTCTCCCTCTGTGTGTTGCACTCGTCCTGCTCGTGGATGATCATGAACGTTTTTGGGATGTGTCCAGTTAGAAAAGGAATACAGACATTTTTTTCTTTGTCAAAAAAATAAAATAATTATAATGCAGGCAGAAGTACTCCCCGTGGAGAGTGAATTTATGTTCTTTCTCATGAAACTTCTCCATCATTAATGAGGTACCAGATCAATAGATCCAGTGGGGGAGCGTGCTCTGCCTCCCTGGACACTTGCTGCTTCGGCCCTCCGCTGATGGTGACGGCCGTCCAGCCACACGTTCAGGTCATGAATCCACTGCAGTTACCCTGAAGCTCGTCTCAAAACCTTTAAATGTTTTCATCCTGAATTGGTTTTTTAAAAACGACAGTTTTAATAAGAGCTGTGCATCCCTGTTTTTTCTGATTTTCTATCATTTGTTAAATCTGCTTCATTCATTCTGAGGTGCGTGTCCAGGATAGTTGGCTGAGTTTGGGAGAGACTCGCAGATATTATCATGTCCATGTTATGATAATATAAGATTTCAAGCTCTAAAGTTTAAGATGATAAATTTGTAGCTTTAGTTTTTTTCCATGAAGGCAAACGTGTTACAAAATGTGAGCTTCTGCCTTCACCGTGGGCTTGTCTCCAGTCTGCACTCCGGATAATCCACGAGCACCGTGCTGCTAAACCCAAGACATGTTTCCAAAATGTCTCATCAGAGGATGAAAACTGTACTTTGACCTTAAAACCACTTGGTTATTATTTGTTTATAAAATCAAATCAGGGTAATAAATGTCAGTTGCTGGCATTTAGTAGTCGTTCTGATTGGTAAAGAGTAAATAAGCAGGTAGTTGTTTGCTGTCAGATTTCAGCAGGATGCTGGATCTGTGGTTTTTCTTTATCTTTTCCACAGAAAAGGATTTTCTGTTGTTTCTGATTCCATATGTCTGTTTTAAATAACGTTTTTCAGCGTTTCGGTCCAGACTGAAAAATCTGAAAATGTTATTTTGTGCAGGCACTCGCTGCAGATAAAGGACACCGACTTTTACTGGAATCCCACCGTCCCACTGTCTCAAAAAGACTTTTCCATTAGCATTAGTGTATGCTAATTAGCAAATGTTTTGCTAAATACTGAGATTGCACTGCAGTAGAACCTCACGTGTGTGTTCCTGTTGTTACATTGCAGGCTGTTCTTTTGCAAGAGCTCGTCGATGTCTTCGTTCTCCACCTGCCGATCAGCACCCGGTCGATTCCTGCCGCTTACCTCCATGCGGACAGGAGGTCAGAGGTTTTAAAGGTCGGGACTGTGTGCAGAGTTTCCCCTGACTGTCTGGAAAATACGAGTAAGTGAGCATTGATCTTTTCCCACTTACTGTAGGTTCTTTTAGAGAAGGCGGCCCTGGAAGAAACCTCAGAACGGAGAAAATAAGCAGTCAGAGATGCAGCTGAGGGGAAAATGTGGCATTTGCTGGCTGATTTGTAATAATTACATAGTAGGAGCAAATTAAAAACTTGAGGGCCATTTATAATTTTAGATTGCACTTTTGGCCTAATATTTGGCACAGCGGGGGGTCGGCACAAATGTTTTTAAGCCTTTTCAAAATGAAGTGATGGCTGCACCATTTGGAACGACTTCAAAGTAATCAGCGGTGGTGCAACAAGGAGAAGTGCAGTAATGTTCACAGTCAGATGTGGTAATGCAATCATGTCCGTGGAATAGTAATTGATTAAGTGTTAAAGTTAATTACAGACAAAATGTCTCTCAGAGTCACGATGAAATCTGCTCAAGCATTAAAAAAAAATTCTCCTCAGACACTGATGTATTTTATGGAAATGTAGACAGTGGGTATAATTGCCAAGAAACCACTCGTGCCCAGTCATCCAGCCAACGACTAACCGGTGCAACATGCAGCCTCACCAGCAGCATTAAGTCATCGTCATGAAACAAAAGAGCTGGGGCCTGGGTAAAAGAGGATCATCGCTACTACAAAATATTGATGCCACAGCTGCCTCATGCTATTTTTTTCTGAGCGGGGTCCAGGCGCTGAAATGTAAATAAATCTATCAGGGCAAGGAGCTGGGGGCTCCAGTTACCACTCCTAACAATCAAGAGGCTTTTCATGCTGCCCTGGAGGGCCATTCCTGTAATGCTAGCACACTGGAGAGAGCCACAAATCATCATCTCTCCTCTGCGCTCACTCCCATTGTCTCACTCGCTGGACTCTGGTCTTTCTTTCTATCCTCCCTTTTCCATTTTTTCCTCCCTCGCTTGTTCTTTCACTCACACTGCAGTCCCTTATTCTTCTGCTCCCTTTTCAGCCTTCCCTCTTATTAGCACCCATCTTTTCTTCTTAATGCCCTTCATCATAATCTCCTCATGCTCTCTGCTCCCCCACGGTTCTGTCTTTATACTTGTACTCCTACTCGTGGTTCTTCACAACTCCCCAAAGCTCACAGTGAGCCTCACACGACAACAAAATGAAAGGCCAGAGACTTGCAGCCACACTTATCAAGATCTCAAAGATCATTTCATTTTACAACCATTTCTGTGTCAGAAAACCACCTATCAACATGTCATATGTACAATAATATAGCATCGGTTCAGTGCCGGCTCAGACAGGAAGCTCGAAATGTGGTGCTGTCTGTAGATTTCTATTTTATGTCCATTTCTGTGCATGAAAGCCTAAAATAAATATTGTAATTTTTGCAACTAACATCCTTTCAACTGGTGCTATGCTAATGTATACAGTACCACACAAGCCTCCAGATAAAGCACAAATTACACTGTTTCCAAAGGAGTTTATTACACTTGGTGCCTTTTAGCCAAATTGTCCTGGGGTAGGTTCCCAGCATTGAGTTTTTTTTTTTTTCATAAACTTGAATTTATTCTGTTGATTCTTGTTTTTTTTTATATTTTCTCTTGCTTCATGTGTCCTCTCTTAGTTTGTTCTTAGTTCCCAGTTGCGTTTCCCGCTGCTTCCGTGTTCCCTCCTCATGTGTCAAATCTCTTGTGTTGTTGTGCATGTGTCTGTGTCTTCCACATTTAGTTTCACACTTCCTATTTTATTTTGAGTCAGTGCTCTGTGTGCATTGCTTTCAGTTTTGCTTCCTTGGTCTCGTCTTTTGTGATTCATTTCAGCCTCGTCTTGTTCTCCCCAGCTGTTTCTACTCCCCTAATCCTCCCTCTGTGTATTTACTGTCAGTCTCCCGTTGTCTTTGGTGAGTCATCTGTTTCTGTTCCTGGTCCCCTCGCCCCACAGTTTCCTAGCCTCTGAGAGTTTCCTAGTGTTTTGTTTTGATAGTTTAGTTTCAGTGTGAAGTTTTGTAGTACAGTAGAAATCGCCTAAGTCGGATTCAAATGGCTCATGGAATTTTATCCGACTTGTAAAAGTTCCGTGTTATTTGTAAGCCAGATAAAATTGATTCTTCAAAATATCAGACCGTTTGGGGTCTAATATTGAATTTCGTGGCAAAAGCTTTCTGCTTCATCCCTGGATTTGCTTCTGCAAATTTTTATAATCTCACATTTTTGCTTGTAAATGCGAGTTTGTAGCTTACGCTTGACTCCTGCGCTTGCCGTGATTGTCTCCAGTGAAATGAACTGATTCACCCAATGCAGCCAATCCAGACATCACATGACTGTAGACACTAAAGCAGGGATCCTCAAATCCAGGCCTCAAGGTCTGGTGTCCTGCAGGTTTTAGATGTGTCCCTGATCCAACACACCTGAATCAAATGGCTGAATCACCTCCTCAGTCTGCAGTCAAGTTCTCCAGAGTCCTGCTAATGACTTCTATATTTGACTCAGGTGTGTTGGATCAGGTACACATCTAAGATCTGCAGGACACCGGACCTCGAGGCCTGGATCAGAATCAGAATCAGAAGGTTTTATTGCCATATGGGTGAACAGGTTCACAGCATTAGGAAATTGCTGCAGTACTTCGTGCTTACATAAAGACAAATAAGTATAAAACTATAAGACAATATTACAAATATACAAATTACAAATATACAGAGATATTAAACTATAACTATAACACAATATTACAAAATATACAGTTTTACAGTTTTATACAGGATTTGGGGATCCCTGCACTAAAGCAATGTCCATGTGTTGTCAGTGTATTGTAGTTGTGCATGAATGAGTCAATGCATGGAGTTTGCATAGATCGTAAATTTCGTAACTCATCCAGCTTATGCGATCATATTTAATTGTGTTACAATGGGACCAGATTTTTCATTTGAGGTAAGTGAAAATCCGACTTGTATGATCCGATTTGGGTGATGATTTTATTGTAATTAACGTCAGGAAAAATCAGAACCTGCAGAAGCCATCCGACTAGAGTGAAAATCCGATTTGTGCGACTTCAACTTAGTCGATTTCTACTGTATTATGTTTTAGTAGTCCTTGGTTCTGTTTTTGGACTTTGACCTTTGTTACCTGAGGTCAATAAACTGCTCGTTTTCAGTTTGCCTCCACGCATCCTGCATTCGGTCCTCGCTACCTTCTCACCTTCAGTGACTGTGACACAAACAAAATGTTTTTCTTAACCTGTACAGGCCTGCTGTTTACCGATCACACGAAATCACAATGACATGTTCAAAAAACATCTAAGTCAGACTACTAATACCACACTATAATAGGACTCTCTTGTGTATGTAAGCATACTTGAAGTAGTGAGCACATTGTATACTGTATATAAAGATTGACTGTCACATGATAAAGCCTCAGTGGTTTTTGTAATTCCCATTTTGGTGTTTTGAAACCAGATGTGATGATCACATCCCAGTCAGGGTGGATCTGACTGAGAAACTGAGAGACTGATTCATACAGTAACAACTGATCAGTCACGAGGTTGGCCCACCACCTGTTTTATCTGTAATGGATACCATAATTCATGAATAATATTCAAACTGGTCACTGCAGGAAATGGGGAAGAATGCAGGTTTTCACTCTTGAGAAAACAGTCTTTTGATTTGATATGTTGTGACCATCCAGCAGGCATGTGTCCTTTCTTAGTTTGTTCTTAGATCCCAGTTGTTTCCCTCTGCGTGTGTCAAATTTTGTTCAGTTCAATATTTATATAGCACCAAATCACAACAGTCACCTCAAGGCGTTTATATTATAAGGTAAAGACCCTACAATAAACCCAACAGTCAAAAGGACCCCCTATGAGCAGCACTTGGTGACAGTGGGAAGGAAAAACTCCCTTTTTAGAGGAAGAAACCTCCAGCAGAACCAGGCTCAGGGAGGGGGGGTCATCTGCTGTGAGGGGGCTGAGGGGAGAGAGACAGAGATTATTATTAATAATAATAATAATAATAATAACTAATGATTAAATGCAGAGTGGGGTATAAACAGAGTGCATCATGTGAACCCCCCAGCAGCCTAGGCCTATAGCAGCATAACTAAGGGAGGGTTCAGGGTCACCTGATCCAGCCCTAACTATAAGCTTGACCATAAAGGAAAGTTTTAAGCCTAATCTTAAAAATAGAGAAGGTGTCTGTCTCCTGAAACCAAGCTGGGAGCTGGTTCCACAGAAGAGGGGCCTGAAAGCTGAAGGCTCTGCCTCCCATTCTACTCTTAAGTATCCGAGGAACCACAAGTAAGCCAGCAGTCTGAGAGTGAAGTGCTCTGTTGGGGTGATATGGGACTATGAGGTCTTTGAGATAAGATGGTGCCTGATTATTCAAGACCTTGTATGTGAGGAGAAGGATTTTAAATTCTATTCTAGATTTAACAGGGAGCCAATGAAGAGAAGCCAATATGGGAGAAATATGCTCTCTCTTTCTAGTCCCTGTCAGTACTCTAGCTGCAGCATTTTGGATCAGCTGAAGGCTTTTCAGGGAGCTTTTAGGACAGCCTGATAATAACAAATTACAATAGTCCAGCCTAGAAGTAATAAATGCATGAATGAGCTTTTCAGCATCACTCTGAGAAAGGATGTTTCTAATTTTAGAAACAGAAGACAAGAAAAGTGAAGTAGAATTAAATACAAAGCATGAGTGACAGAAAACCATCAAAATAAAACTGTAGTCAGAATACAAAAACAAAAAAGCCAGTAGCAGGAAAGTTCAATAAACAGAAGATGAGGGGGCTGACCTCGCTGAGGAGCAAGCAGTAGAACAGTTCAGGGGGCCAACCAGGAGGCCAGCAGTGGATACCCTCTTGTGGCTTGGCAGGAGGCTGATATCAGTGAAGGTGACGCCATACCTCAGGAGGCTTGGTCGAAGGCTGACCACCGTCTTGAGGTCAACATTGGCGGAGGAGATGGGACACCTCAGGTGACTTGGTCCATGGGCGGTGTTGGTGGAGGAGGCACGAGGCTTGAGAGGAGGTCAGCAGCTGAGGTGGAGCTCATCTGATGGTAAAGCAGGAGGCTGGCAACAACGACGCAGGCGGCACCCCTCCAGTGACTTGTCAGGATGCTGGCAACAGTGTCGAAGGAGGTGGAGACCCTCTGGGGGTTTGGCTGGAGACTGACGTTGGCGGAGGTTGACGACAGCAATGATTTGGCAGAAGAGGCGATGACGGAGGAAGTGGAACCCCTCTGGAGGCCTGGCAGATGGCCTGTAGCGGAGGCCTTCGCGCAACATGGAACCCAACGGCTCGGACTCTGGCGTCACAGGACACACCGGCTTGGGCTCTGGTGGCGTGGAAACCACCGGCTCGGGCTGCGTGGGACCCTCAGGTTCATGGGGGGCCAGAGTTGAGGCTGTGACCTCGCCTCATCCTTAGAGCTGGGGCGGGCGCAGGGTACTCAGCCTCTGGCAAGGCCCTGGGCTGAGCAACACTCTCAAGGAAGACCCCAGGTTGAGCAACACAACAGTTATTGAATGGACCACGATGACACTGGGAGCTCCGGCAGGTTTGTGTTTGTGGACAGGCTGTGTGGGGTGTGGCTCTGGTTTTTGTGGATTCAGCCATCATATTCCGTTATTTACCACTTTCCAGCTCCTAGCCAGTATAAAGTTAGTATAAAGAAGATCTTAAAGTTCTAAAAATAAGTTTTAAATTTCTGCTTCATTCGACGTCACTTGTCTCAGCAGTTCTTACCTTCCAACATAATCTCTCATCTTCCTCTCTTGTCCTCTTTTTTACATCTTAATGCATCACTGAGCATGATGCACAGTTTATGCTCACAAGCTTTCTGTAGTACTATCTAGATCCCAAAGATAAGTACAGACACCACAACTTTATCGGTATCTGCAGGATCTACAGATGACCGGGATGAGAGGGGGGAAAAGGATGTGTAGAGTGTGCAGGCGGGATTATGGGGTGACATTCCTTTTTGATTTGATTGTTATCTGATTGTTGTCTATTTCCATGGCATCTGCTGGAAGCAATGCCGGGCTGCAGCACAGGAAAAATTAGCTGCTTGATATTATTATTATGAACTGTCTGTCAGATGACTCAATAACCAAAGGTGCTGGAATGCTGTTCTGGATCATTCCAGCCCACTTAAACCCCTGAGTGTATTTAACATAAATAAGGAAGTATAGTTTTAGCCATAACAGTGGGTTTGCATGCACTTTAACAATAGTCACATATTACAGAATTTTGAAATTTTTAATGTTTGGCTCCAGGTAACCATTGGTTTCCATTCATTCCTCTTCATCATCGCTTGAATGTGTCCTTCACAGAAATAAGAGAGCCTCGATGTTCACTTTGACTGCAGAATGAAGCGTGTTTGGAAAAGAACAGGAAGTGAGTTATTGAACTTTGCCCCCCTGATTTGGCCCATGCTGTGCCGCACAGTTAAGTTGCTTGAAATAGTAAAAAAAAAAAAAAAAAAAAAAATTGGTTAATTTTTCTAACAGCATCACAGCCTTAAAGTAACGGATGTCAGTGGTGGCAACATAATGAACCTCAAAGTTCTCAGGTTTTCATGTGGCTAATTGCAGTTTCTTTGTTCTAGGTTGGTAAGAAAAGACCCATACATGATTATATAATTATACAGACACTTATACCCATTTTCATGAGGTGAAGTTAATGATACAGAAGCGATAACAACAGTATAGTGTTTATGGGAGAGCAGAATGGGGCGCATGCTAAATTTTGGAAATCCCTGCTGTACGGTATTCATTCGATGTGAGTCACACATGAGTAGACAGCAGTCCCATTAGCTCAACCCTCACAGCACAGTATTTGAGTGCCAGCTGTTTGTGTTGCATACCCCACACTTTCCTTTTGTGGTGGAGAAATGGATTTGCTTTTAAAGACAGCATGCGCTTTTGAAAAAAAAGTCAGGAGACTGAGCCGAAATGGTACATGTCGGTAAGGAGGTTTTGTTCAGAGGTGAGAAAGGAGGTTTTGGCGGCCACTGACTCACTGGTATTGATCGACCATCTTACAAAACCCCTGTACAAATCTTATCATCAACTAGGACACTAAAAGCCTTAGTTGTTGCACATTTACACATTATGGAGACTAACACTTGCTGGTCATGGATGCAGCCTTCACACAAATAACTTTTCCTCGTCCTATCTTGGTCCCGTGATCGATGGTGGCCTGATCCAGTATTTAAAGCTGTCTGGCTCAAGGCTCTGGGACTTTGCCAGTTCTGCTGTGACCCTCAGAGGCCTGAAAGATAACACAGGTTATGGCCACAGTTTGGACTGATGCTGCCAGAGGTTATTTAATATGTACCAGGTAAACATGACAGCAGCAGAAACAAAGCATGCTCATAAATGGGGAGGCAGTTTTAAAGATTCTTCCTACAATTTTATTCCTGCTGGATAGTTTTGAAGCAATTTTATTATTATTTTTTTTTGCAATGTCTGCAGCCTGCCAAATTTCAGCTTTTTATACAAAGCTGATCAACATCAACCGAGTGATTTGGTGTTCTAGATCAATAAGCTGAAGGATATGTTTACAGCAGTGCTCTGGGTAATAATTTCTTTTGCGTGCTGACTGTAATTTCTTGTTGATGTACTTCCTGGGAGACTCACTAAATCTCATCTCTGCTCCTTAAGTGTGATTTTCCTGAGTGCCCACTTAGATATCAAGCTGCCAGGATGGTAATAGTTTAGAAAAATAAAGGATAGCAAATGAAAGGACCACCTTTATTTTATTTTTTATATATATATATATAAACACACACACACACAGTACCAGTCAAAAGTTTGGACACAGCCATTCATATGAATGGGTGACACTAGCTGAGATGCTTCCAGTGTTTTCTTCACACAGCCGCACTTCTGCTCTGTGCTCAAAGGTCTGGAGGCAGAAACACAAGTCAACATAAATAACAACACAAGTAAATACTCAAAGTTTAAAGTTATATGTGCATGATTTATTTTTGGCTTTTAAAAGTCAATCCCAGGCTGCTGCAGTGAGGACTTCAGCCTTGGTGTTTGTGGTAACAGGTCAGAGTTTGCTGATTAATGGAAATGACCCACCTGGATGGTTTATAGATAAATCAGTCATTCTTTCTAAGAATCCATCCAGATATATATTCAATTCAGCCTGAAAGTATTTAAATGTGATTTTACTTTTAAGTCCAAACCTTGTTGTGAATACAATAATAATTTGTTCGACTCATATAATCATATTGTAATTTCTCCCGTTTTCCCTCAGAAGCATGCAGGCAGTGCTGATAAACTGTATAATCAAAGTAAATATTCATATTTTATTGAAATTGAGCCACTAGTTGAGAATTACTTAGTCTGTAAAAGTCCTGAAAATTGCTAGTTATACTGATCATTTACATAAGTAGGACTGAAAGCAGTAAAGGGACTATTTTAGAATAATAGTGTGATGAGAGTTATCATCATCATCATTATTCAGGATTTCTTTTTTACCAGGTTGTGAGTTTCTTCTGTTTTCATTCTATTAAGACAAAACAGCAGGAAGAAATTTAGTATTTCTGTTATTGATTAAAACACCAATCAGTATCTTTTTTGCTTTTTTTTTTCTACAAGATCAGACTCGAGCCACTAAAGCTCAGTTTATGTATTTTGGAAATAATTAAGGTTCATAACCAACCCCCATGTCCTGAAAAATCCTTTTATATACTCCATCAGCAGCAGATACATGTAGAACATGATGGAGTAATGTCAGTGTGTGCGTGAAGTGTAATGCTGCTGTTGTGTGTGTTCTATAATTAGTGCCTGGTTGAACTATTTCCAACTTTTCATCAGCTAGAACTTTTTTCCTGTAGGAACTTTTTTCGGGGAGCTGAAATATTTCTTGTGACCTTTTGTTTGTCTGCGTTTCCACCGGTCCTCGAGTCCTGGTGTCGTGGCCGTTGGCCCCGTCTGCTTTGTTTCTTTGAGTTGTGTTTGTAGTAATGTTTTAGGATTTTAGTTTGCCTTTATTTTCGGTGTTAGATCCTGCTCCCTGTGTTGTCCTTCCCGTGTCTCTGTGTTCAGGTGTCTGGTTGTCTTTGTCTCTTGTGTATCCTATTCCTTGTGTTCTGTTAAGTCTACATGTGCATTGTGGTTGGTCACTTCCTGTTTTATTTTGACAGTCCTGCATTCCCTGTGCTTTGTTTAATTTTGCTTCCTTTGTGTTATTAGTTTCATTGATTTCACCTGTTGTTCCCTGTGGTTTCCACTTGCCCTGATTACCTAGTGTGTGTGTGTGTGTGTGTGTGTGTGTGTGTGTGTGTGTTTAAGGTCTCAGGATTGTTTAGTTCTTCGTCGTGTCATCGTCCACTGTAGGGTTGTAGGGTCATTTTGAATATTTAACAGAACCTGCTGACTGGAAGCACCACAAGCCTTTGACCCAGATGTTTACCCAGAACTATTCGACCCTTCTTGAAGCTCTCAGTTTTTCTTGCATTCAATACTCTGACTGCATGAACTAGCTGTTCACCTACTAACATATTTCAGAACTTGACATGCACTGTTGTTTTGAGAAATCTCAATCTTCCAATAAAATCCTTTTCTTCGATATTTCAGCTGGGCTCAAACACTGCATACATGAGAGAAATTCACTGACAGGTTATGAGAGTAGAAATGTGCTGTACATGTGACAGCCGTGAGAGAGTGACACTCGAGGATGAAGGCAGGCTCTAGTTGTTGGCCTCGGTCCAAACCGCTCTAAAGCACCTTGCACCACTTTGCTGATTGATGCTCACACGGTTTGGACGTGAGCCCAAAATCCACAGAATCATCTGTAGCACTACTGTATGTACTTTTACTGCATATGTGTTTGTCCCCAATCCCATATACACCCATATTACATGGCTGATGTGCAGCTTTGACATAGAAACTATTCAAAATCAATTGACTGTAAGTACTGCCAGACCTCTGATGGACCACTTCTCACAGGCCAGGAACCAATTCCCATCCATCCTGGCAAAATGGCAGCTTTATAGCCTCTTTCCAGGACCATCTTCAGTTGGCCAATGGGATGGGGCAAGTCTCTCCCTGAACAGGGGGCAAACAGAGGGATGCATCTGGTTGAGAAAAGAGGATGTTGCCCAAGGGTTGTTGGTTGCATTCTTGGCCTGGACAATGAAATCATTATTGAATCATTTATGCTGCTCACGGTCTGTCATACTTCTTCTTTCCTAGTATGGTTCCTGCTCATTGTTTGATGATGGGGACTCTGAAACCTCTGTCGAGCTGTCTTTGAATTTTATTAAAATGATTATTGTTGAAGTCTGTTGTTCTTTCAGTTTATTTTCCTCCTCCCATTTTTTTTCTTTTAAACATAAAGCCAGCTGGATATTTTCAGTCATTTTGATGGTACTGGTGTACTGGATGGATCACTGTAAACCTTTATACAGACTCTCGATTCCCAGTTCATCAATTCTATTAAAATCTGGCAGCAGGTAACAATGAACATCTTGATTGATTGAAAGGGTAACTTCTTTTCAATCAGTTGCTTGTGGAAAGTAATTAAGTAATTAATTTGTCTGCAGTGCACTTATTTCAGTTTTCCTGCCAGCCGTGGTAAATTAAGTGAATTTTAAATAAGCATAAAACTAGTATATGTTGCATCTTAATTTATTTTGATCTATTTATTTTACACTGAAGTGGTAATAGATTCACAGATGATGAATCATATCAACCAATGCTCCAAGCACAAGAAATATTAACAATAATGACAGGCCTGATTTCCTGAGTGGTAAATACCAGACTATGAGGCTTCACATCCAGCCTGCCCTGTGTGGAGCTGCTGCTGGTTGCATTTGCTATTTGAAAGTTATTAGATCAAATATTTTGAAATATGCCAATTGTGATATTTAGCACAAAATAAAGCCACAGTGACGATGTCTTTGATATGGTGTGGCAGTTTGAGATAAACTCTAAATTACAGTATTGTAAACATAAATATAGAATAAGTTAGGACTAGCAGTCTCGGTAAGGTTGGGCACACTCAAAGGGGTGAAAACACTTTTTCCACCAAAACGTTACTGATTTTCTTTTCTCAGTAAAAGTAAGTAAATTATTGAACCTGTGAGAAGTTGGTGGGATCAGAGCGCACGAAAGAACAATGAGCTAATCAAGGCTGAGGCCCCGTTTACACGAACGTTTTCAGTGGAAACGGTTTTGTTTTGCAGTTTTCGTTTCCAAAAAGTACCGCGGTCAGATGGAAATGTTTCAGAAACGATCTCCGTTTACACGGAGACGGAGGGCGGAGCATTTCAGAAAACACCACCCTGGAGCCCGTTTTCGAAAAGTATCCTTTTCACGTCGTTCTCGTGTAAACGGGGCCTGAGACAACAGTCCTAAACCTTGGTGCTACCATAGGATCACATCAGTTTTTCTGCACATAGTCCCGACTACTCTGGATTTTCATTGGGAAGTTTTGTGCATACCTTCCACAGCAAAGAGCTCTGACTCTTCATCCAGTGCTTTCATTAGGCAGACACGACAGGAACAAAAAACCTCCGATACTCATCCCCATCAGTCTCAGCTAGATTTGTATTTGTTACTAATTAGCAATGAATGCTAACAATGCTAACACGTGAAATTAAGGTAGTAAAAACGGTGACTGTTATAATTACTGAACGTTAGCATTTTACTATTAGACAGACAGCCGCCTCTTTGGTTGGTGCATTTTCAGTCCTAATGCTTTCAGTATATGCTTACCTAACTGTTGGATTTGTGATTATGCAGGTACCAAGGTTTCTCTGCTGTGTACTGGAGCAGATGTGTTGATGTGCGAGTTGAGGTAGAATTCAGAATTTGTCGATGCTCATTTTTAAAAGTCTTTGATGGGACTTTAATCTGTCATTCAGATGCTTCAGAGATATTAAACTGCAGGTCAAATATGCTGACACAGACTCAGCCACAGAAGATGCACACGTGCAGACACAGAGGCATTTTCTCTACACACACACACACACACAGTGGACGGTGGTCCTTTGTGTTTCACTCTGCAGGGTGCTGTGTGACTTGGAAAGAGCTGCTCTGACTCCTCCTGGTGCTGTAACAGTTAATCTGCCATTCTGCTCACAGAGTCGCCGCCAGTCCAGCAAAATGACACTCGGTGGTCTCCCAGCGGCTTCGTGTTCTCACAAAAGTCCAGCCAACAAATGAATGAAATGCAGAGAATCTGCTGAGATGCGTTTGTTCCTTTAATGCAGTACAAATTAACAAACTGTGTGCTGCTTTGTGCAGACTTAATTTCGTCTGGCACTTTATAAAGTTGTGATATTTTTTACAAATGGCACAAAAACAAACTGAATGTTCAGTTGTCAGTCTTAAATGGATAACCGTAATAAGCCAGGAAAAAATAAGAAAAACTTTTTTTTTCCTTTTTTTTTTTTTTTTGTGGTTAACTGGTTCAACTTGTATTTGCTTATTAGCCAAGAAGCAAAAACTTAGATGCCAAAATCAAAGATGATGCAGTGTCCAACCATTGTGCAAACTGGAGAAACTCAACTTTATTCATAAAGCACTTTAAAATCATTGCCATTGGCCAAAGTGCTGTACACAAGTAAAACATATAAATGCAAAGCAAAGATGACGGTCTTTAATAAACTAAAAATGAAGTTCAGTGTAAAAGCCGTGTGCAGTCATTTAAGAGCAGTGTGGGTGTGAGTTGCCTGACCTTCATCATCTGAGACCAACAGCCCAGTTGAACCACATGCATGCTGAAGAGAGATCCACCAATCAGTTTAAAGTGTGATCTGCCAATCAGAATGCTCCTCTACATTTAAATCCACCAACTGAAAACAACTGCCCAAAGCTGCATAACTGCTGAAATGCACTTTGTGGCAAATCTGTTAAATTTGCCTCGGTGCACCTGTCGAACAACTGCTTCTAAATCAAAAAATGTAGCTCCTATCAAAATACTTTTTGAACAGTGAGTGTCAGAAGGACCTGTCCTACACAACAGTGTGTTTTGTATATTCCTGAGGTCAAAAATGTGGTCATGGGAGCAGTTTAAAAAGGGGGCTCTTTTCTGATGTTGAGAAAATCTCCTCTCTAAAATTACAATTGATCTCTGTGGATGAGTGCAAGGTACTCCCTCTACTTGGATGCACACAGTTCAAAAAGTTTACATCTGTCAGGGTTGAGACACAATTTTTGAAAGAAGAGGAACGGCTCTATGATTTAAGGGTAAAATGATGGCTGTAGAGTGACCACTGGACACAGCTGCAGTTTAAAGAGAACATTTTCAGATGAATTAATTGATTTCTCCCCCTCTGTCAGTTGGAGCTCTCACTCTAACCGCCAACATCCATCCAATACACACTCATTATAAAGGGGTGGAAAAAAGCATGAAACTTAAACTTGAACTGAAGAAAAACCATGAAAGATATTGAAAAGATAAATAGAAACTGAATAGTTCAATGTCTTGGCATCGTTTTAAAGTTTGAATGGTGTCTGTAACTGAAAGTATGTGGATGTAGTTTGAGTTGAACACTCTCCATTCAAATAAATGGAAACATTTTTGTAAAAAAAGTTAAGTAATTAAAAAAAATATATAATAGTTAAAAATGAGAAGCCATCTCCAAAAGAAGAGGAATCAAATGGTGGTTGAATGGTTTGTCTAAGTTGAACGCTGTTGAAGTAGTTAGCCAGCAAAAAACTTACAGAATAGATAATAAGAAGAAAGAAATGGAGAGCAATACTGTGAATGCTGTTAAACATTCACAGTACTTATATTTGTTGTATGAAGGAATCAATTATGTTTGGGGCTTCCTCTCTTTATTGAATAGTGCATTGAAGAGGAGACAGTGGGGAAAGACAAGAGTCGAACCGAAGACTCGAACCCGGGAAAAGCGTTTACCTTTCTGGTATATGGGCACCTGCTCAACCTGTCAGCTAAACCTGCACCTGTACAGAGGGATTCATTCATCAGGAAGAAACCATCAGACTCAGTGATTAGAAGAGTAAAAGCATGTTTTTGTGTTGGTGAAATCATTCCTGTGTAAATACTGAAACAGTTAAAGAAGAAACTAACAGTGGAATTAATCATACATTAAAAATAACTGCTCGATGAAGCTAATCAAAGATTATCAGGAACAGTGAATGAATGAAAAAAAAAATTCAATATGATGGTTCAAGAATGTAGAGCTGCTGTCTTTCACCTCAGTTGGCTGTTTTCGTCCATCAGGTGGGTCTGCTATGCTGGCTGTTAGTCTGAACTTGTATTTTATTTTCCACTAATAACTGCCTGCATCACAAAATGAGAGGTTTGTGATTATAACGTCCCCGCTATGTATTTTTCTGCATTATTGACTTTTCCAGGAGCTGCAGAAGCTCATTCCATGAACGTCTTTGGACATAAATGTAGCCCATGTACTCTGAGTCAGAGTATGCTTCCAGGGTTAGTGCGATGAAAAATTCTAGTTGTTCTGGGAAGTGTGTGTATGTGTGATTGTGTGTTTGTATTGAGAGGACAGTTATAAAAATAATTGACCAGATGAATCATTCTGACATCACTCGTGTGTGTGTGTGTGTGTGTGTGTGTGTGTGTGTGTGTGTGTGTGTGTGTGTGTGTGTTGTCTGCTTCTCACTCAGTGACAAACTGTAAATGATAAAAAAACATAAATATAGATACTAATATATGTAAGACAGAAACATATAAACAGTTTTTATTGTGTATTCTGTCATTTCTTTGGAGTAATAGTGATTTGTCGCTGGTGCCTCAGGGCGAACTGTCGTGAATGAGATGAATAGACGGGTTATGGCCATGTATTGTGTATAAAGTGGTACTTTACTCTCATTTTTCAATTAGGATAATGGAGAGCAGCTCTTTATAAACATGGATATGAGCTGCGTCGAGGGAGAGAAGGACAGAGCAGGAGAGCAATGATTAAAAAAAAAAAAAATTTACAAACTGTTATCTTTATATTATTTTTAATCATTGAATTTAACTTGTCCTTCGCATCTTGTAGAGTGTATGAATGTATTTTTAAATTAATCTGCTTGGATGGTTAATGTTATAGAAACTGTGCCTTGACATTTAGAGCCAGACTGATCCATAAGTTAGCTGATGTATTTATTGATATTGGCATGTTGTTGAAGTTATACCCTTTAGTTTTTGGGGGTTTTTTTGGTGTGGGTTTTAGGTTCGATGCCTGAAAGTAAATTTGGAGTTTAGTTCTACAACATAAAATATGTAAGTAAATACTTCAACCAAGAACTGTGAAGCTGTAAAGTGGCTGACTAACAGTTTGCTGTGATGATGGAGACTTTCGCCATCATCATGGCAAACTTTGTGGTGGTGACACTCAAGCAGGGTTCTAGCCAGAAAAAAGATTTCACCCAGGCGTGCATGCATTAGGGCTAATTAGCATTAGCTTGCTAATGCTAAATGTCGTGCTAGCTTGCTAATTCAGTGAATAGTTGGATAATATTATGTATGTAATATTCTGTGATAATGGTTGGTTGGGATTTTATGTTTAATAGGAAGCCCAAAATTGTCCTTTGAGCTCCCTTTTTCCTCTACCGGGACCTGCTTATCCTTCAAAGTTAGCTGGGATAGGCTCCGCCCCCTCAACACCCTGAACTGGATTAATGGTAAAGAAAAAGAATAGATGGTCAGTGATTTTACCCCATAAAATCAGTATTGATGAAGGCCAAAGAAATCCCACATCATTTGGTCTCTTCTTACTTTGAACTGTAATATCTTTAAAATAAAGGTAAATATTAAATGTTATAATCAGAACGAAGCTCAACATTTGTACTCTTAAATGAAAGCTTCCAATCTGGATTTAATATAAAAAAGCATGTTTAAAAACGTGTCATAAAGGTTTTAATGGTAAAAATGGTTTAAAAAAAAATACTTAGACCTATCTAAACCTGGGTTTAAATAGTTGCTTTTTTTAAACATAGTTGAGGAAAACCTTTAATATCAGCATTATACAGAGAGAGAGCACGGCATGCAGCTTATGGACGCAATGTTACAGGTTGTAAACTCATTGATTTCCCTTTTACTAATTCATCTGTTTAGTTGGTGCGTCCTGTTTTGAGAACTACGGTGAGAACGAGTAACAGCACGGTGTCAGACTGCACTGAGTGAAGACAGGAGGGCTCACTGGGACACTGCTCGGGAGTTACGACTGAGATCAACAGCTGGTAGCACCGGTTCTCCAGCCAGGGGAACAAATAGAACAGAATAGAATAGACTTTTATTGTCATTCAACTACACAGCACAGTGATTGAATTCTTGTTACGTTAGCTCTGGATTGTGTCTTCTCTGATACAGTAATACCTAAACGATCCAGTGCTGAGCCTCCAGATGTGCTGGAGACCTCTTTCTGTTAGTCCACCCCGCTGTCACCAAGTACTTGTGAATTGGTACTATATGAAGAACAAATTAACGTGAAGAGGAGCAGCAGTAGATAGTTGGCAAAATAATGGAGAGAAAGAAAAGAGATGCTGTTGTTCATGACCTCCTGAGCTAAGGTCTGCTGTCTGCCCCCCCAACTCCCACCACAGCTCCTCAGATTTCTGCTCATCTGCATGAGCCTCTCAGAGGCCTCTGGTGTCCACAGCCCGGGTACTAATGAGGGGCTGAGACAGGCTTATCTGGTTACACACCCACAGACACCCACACACTCACTCGTAAATCTTCCATAGCCTACTCCAGCCCATTGATTCTGGGCATACCCTGTGATCTACACACACACACGCACACACACACAGTTCTGGGCATTACTGGTTGGGTGTGGATGATCCAGCCACAGATGAAAATAAGAGGAAAATAAGAGGGTTGGGTGACATTAAAAAAAAAAAAGACGAGAAGAAAAGTGAGGTGAAGAATTTGAGACGGCTTCATCCAACACTGTTGTTTTGCTTGGTGGTGTATTGATCAGGGAGGGGAGGACTGGAGAGGCTGGGACTGTGATGTCCAGATCTGTAGATAAAGCCTCTATAGCATAGCATGCTGGCTTACACAGTGTCCCCTCTTTGTATCTTGTTCCATCAGCTTGTACTGATCTGATAAGACACAGTGGACATGTGCTCCCTGGTATACATTGTTTATGGACCAGGGATAGAGATCTGATTATGGTTTTCTGAGGCAAACAATCATGCTCAGGTCGCTGCTTTGAAACATAACAGTCCTGAACAGCAGGACATGTTGTTACCGTGTTGGTACTAATTTTATATGATTTGTTTTGGAAAGACGATATAAAGTTAAAAGACCCTGTTTTTGTTTTTAATTATCCTGTTTTCATTATTAATTATGTCTGTTAATTATTCTACATGTTTGTTTTTTCTAGTACCTGATCCAAATCAGTTGGTCATTTTAACATGAAAACGTAACCTGGCGTGGTGGTTAGCACTGTCGCCTCACAGCAGGAGCGTCCTGTGTTTAAATCTGGCCGGGGCCTTTCAGTGTTCTCCCCGTGTCTGCGTGGGTTCTCTCTGGGTACTCTGGTTTCCTCCCACAGTCCAAACATGTAGTTACTGGGGTTAGGTTAACTGGTGTTTCTTAATTACCCACAGGTGTGAATGTGAGTGCAAACGGTTGTCTGTCTCTCTGTGTTGGCCTTTCGACAGGCTGGCGACCTGTACAGGGTGTACCAGGCCTCTCTTCCTGTGGCAGCTGGGATAGCCCACCCCCCCCGACCCTGATTTGGATAAATGGAAGAAAATGGAGGGATGTTGAAGCAACTCCTAAAGGTTAACCGCAGCTCATTGAGCTGTCGAAAGGATATTTTTTTAGTTACAGTAAGGATGTGTGTGCGTTCTTAAGGACTTCTAATGAGTTGATGAATTTCCTTCCTGAAACATTTTGTCAGTTTTTATTTGACTGCTTGGAAACTACTTGATTAGTGTCGCTTTTCTTCTCTGCTGCATCACTTTGTGTCGCGGTCTCTGTTTTTGGTTCCTGGGTCTTGAGTTGCTCTGAAGTCGCTGGATTCTTGTTTACTGTCAGTTTGTGTTTCACTGGTGTTTTAGTGTTTGAGGTTCATGAAGTTCCTGGATTTGATTTCATTTTAGTATCCTGAGCATGAGGTTTTTCTGTATTTCAGTTGTAGTTACAGTTTAGTGTTTGTGGAGTTTGGATGATTGTGTTGATTGTTTAATGCTGGAGTCCTAATTTTGAATCCTTGATCTTTATTTTTTTAAAGTTTTTGTTTTTTAATCTTCTTATCCTCATTTATGTCTTCAGGTTTAATGTGAGTTAAAGTTTTTAAAGTTTTTAAGCAGTTTTTTTCCTTTTTTAGAAGACATAAAGAATAGATGGCTCTTCCCAGTGGCGTATCTAGGATTTTTCTGAGTAAGGGGCCATCAAGGGGTCACAGTATTCATAGAGGGGCCAAGTATTTGTGTTAGATGTGGTGATATATGGACCAATAAAAATTAAAGCCATTACATTAAAGTTATGGTAAATCTTATCACCATGAGGTATAAGAATTCAGTGAACTTATGTGCCATTTCACTAAATAACAATATCAGACATTTCATAGATTACAGCATTAACTGTTGTTGCGCTCCCTAAATGATTTCTGACCTGATGAAAAGGGACTGGAGGTGTCCTGCTCCTGACCAGCCTCTGGTCTATTGTGTCCTGCTGCTCTCTGTCTCCTCTCACCCTGCTCATCTTCAGCTGCAGACTCACTCTTTTGCTCAAAAACTGCTGAATTCCCGCCTGAAACTGACCATTTCTTTTCATATTCTTCTCTATCACTGCCAAACATTATAGTTAATGTTAACACACAAATGCAAATTACAAAGAAGTACATGAATTAGTGAAATGCTAACATTCATGTCCAAACACAAGTAGGGCCTCAGTTAACATTACTCTTAACTAACTTTGCTTCTTAATTTGATGTTTGTCAGACTTACGCTGTGACAGCTGAGAATAAAAAGGGATTTATGACTTATCATTACCAACAAACTCCTCAAAATGTAGACTGGCATCGGTTGTCAGTTAAAAAACTTCCTCCGTGAGATCGTTCAAATCTTCTTCTTCTGTAAGCTTTATTCATGCTGGACATTCCTATTTGGCTCATTAGCACTACTGGTGTTTCGGCATGGAATTGCATCCACCTATAATTTGGTCCTCACTCTCGGACAAAGGACGGATGAGTGACAGGACAGGGGCACTTCAGGGGGGCCAATCAGATTTCAGATGGGGCCAATGCCCCTGTGGCCCCGCCCCTAGAACCGCCAATGGCTCTTCCTGTTGTCATTTTGTAGTCTCAGGTATGAAACTGTGCCACAGCCATCTTCAAAAGCATCAGAGAACTTATGTAATCATGCACTTATGAGCTGTCCAGAGTCTTTGGGTTTAATACATCTTGCCATGCTAAATGCACTGAGCTTCTTTAAGTCTTCTAGCCACCTAGCCCACTGGAGCTGGGAGACTTGGGGAATATCATCATCCCAGCTATAATTAAGCCTATACAGGTTTTGCAGCATCAACCTGGCTGCAGTCCCAGGGTTCTCTCAACAGGGAGATGGTCTCTGTCAAGATCCAGCTCTTTCACTTCTTTGGCTCTTTAATCCACGTCAGTGGATTCCAGCTCTGGGCTGCTGTTGCTAATCCATTTCTGCAGCTGAAACCCTCCTAATTGGCATACAGCTATCAAATCTGTCTCCACTGCAATGGCCTCTGCCTCTGAAGGGATGAACTTTAAGCAATCATCCACATAAAAATTGTGTCTGATGTATCAATCACGCGTGCTGGGAATTCAGTTCTGTTATCATCAGCAGTCCTTTGTGGGGCAAAGCCAGCACAGCTGGGCGATGATATTGCACCAAACAAATGGACAGTTATCTCATACTCAGTAAGATATTGTGTAAAGTCACCATTTGGCCACAACAGGAAACAACGAGTCTACATCCGGGTTTGATACCTTGACTTGGTGATCCATTGATCGGTCATCACTGCTATAAGGTCCTGCTGAAACCCTGCAAGAACTCCAAGCAAGGAATTTGTCAAGTCAGGTCAGAACAGCTGACTGTTAATGCAGACCCCTTTACAATTTGCTCTACAGTCAAAGACCACTCTCAAGGTTTGCTTTGGATGATGCACACCATGGTGTGGGATGTACCACACCTTTCCTTTTTCTCCTTACAGCTGGTGTTCTGGCCCTCTGTCTGCATAACCTTTATTTATCACATCATTGACAAAACTCGTGCAGTCCTCTGTAAATGATTGTTGGGCATGATAACACAGTGATGTCCATTGAAGAGTTCAATTATTCATGATTTTCATAAATGTAAGATCTTCTCAGGCCATTTCAGGCTTTTCCTCTGTTGACTTCTTACGGTTGTATTACTTCAGCAGCAGTTCCTCTATGTGAGCAGTGGATATGTGGTTAGCTGTAATGGTGGGGCAGCTGCCTCCTCTTCCAGCTCAGTAGGGCTTTAAGAGCATACGGCTGTTCACCCTTTTATGTACCATCACCTTTGAAACATTAGTTCCAATTAGCAGCTTTACCTCAGGTCAATGACAGGAATGTCCCCAGAGTTTAAGTGTGGCCAAGAAGTCAACTCGTCCCGTCGTGGGATGTTCTCATGAGTCACAGGCATCAATCACTGTGTGTACATTCACAGTAAGTATCAGTGTTAAACGGAGCTTCTTCCTGTCCAGAAATGATGTGACTATTTGCAGACTTTTCTTGGTTTGTTGTTCTTATCAGGATTTTGGCATATATTCCCTTTATCTTTAGCTCCCTCATGAGCCACTGAGTGCAAAATGTGGCTGTGCTACCAGGATCTATAATGTGCAGGTCTTTAAAATCTTGCTGTCCTTTTTTTAAGCCTTGATCTGTACAGGTGCAGCTGACCAAATGCAGCCTTGTGCTAAAGCCCCTTTATGGCCACATGTAGAAGAAACAGCATGCGTCCAATTTCCTTTCCTTCTCTTAAAATGGATGTGGAGGATGTTTCAAGTTACACAACTCACACTATAGATGACTGACAGTCTTTCCTTATATGGCCTAGAGACAAACATCCAAAACAAATGCCTTTCTCTTTGAAAAAGTCAAGTTTATCTCTGTGCAGCTTCCTTTTCATTTTGAGGCAGGCCTCCAGTCAATGATCCTCTTCACACAGTAAAAATAGACACTACACTGCCAAAAGTATTCGCTCGTCTGCCTTCACACACACATATGAACTTGAGTAACCTCACATTTTTAATCCATAGGGTTTAATATGAGTGATTCATCCCTCCAGAGAACACGTCTCCACTGCTCTAGAGTCCAGTGGCAGCGTGCTTTACACCGCTGCATCCGACGCTTTGCATTGAGCTTGGTGATGTAGAGTAGAATAGAATAGAATAGAATAGATTGCCTTTATTGTCATTATACAGAATGTACAAAGGCGTGGATGCAGCTGTTCGACCGTGAAGCTCTCTACACACGGTATATGGTAAGTTCATATCATTTCTGACAGATAAACAATGTGCTCCAGAACACACACAGAAACGAGGCAAAAGCCTGAAAGACTTCAATATCTTTCTAAACTTTAACAAACTAAACCAAGTGCCTTTATTCGTTTTTTCATTGAAGCAGAGGAGTTTCAATGAAAATCTGAGCGCCCAGCACGCTCAATAAAAATGTTTTGGAAGAAAAAGGAACATCTTCAAAATGAAGTGCTGAGTAGTACGGCTGCAGGCCACTTTAATACAACCAAACTTAAAAAAAGAAACAAAAAGAAAAATCTTCAATACCGTCTGAAGCAGGGTCACTAGTTTGGAATTATATTATAATTTTTTTAGAAATGGCAAATTTAACCTCCTCTTTAACTGGCCAAGGCTTCCACATGGCCTGAGGGTGAAGAGGGGCCATGCTTTCAAACTTAATAAATAAGAAGAGGGTTATAGTAGAGAGGTGATTTCATTTTCACCACCACCACAAAAAAAAAGCTGGGGGACTCGAGTGAGACATAAAGTAATCAAATCACTAGAATGTGTCAGTTTCTACAAAGACTGGATCCTTGACATGGTCAGGGTTTTTATTCCCTGAAAAATTTCACTTCAGAGCCCCACCGAGCATTTTACAACCTTTTTCACAGACTGCCAGTACACCTCATGATGAGTCAAATGTAATAGAATACATTTAAACTCTGCTACAACCATAGACTGTATATAGGGCTTCAGTCACATCAGCAATACCAGCTCAGAAATATCCTCAGTTGTTCCTCACAGAGATTTTGATCACATCAGTCGGTGAGGTTGACCTGGCTGTAACGGAAACAGACAACAGTTCATCTGATAATGATCATGTTGGTCCCCAAATCTTCTGGATTTGGGGACCAACATGGACTTTTACAGTAGGTGATTGTCTTGTTTAAGAGGATTATTTATTTCCAGCACACGATCCATGGGATCACTCCTGCATACACGAGTCACTGCAGAGCGAGTGAGCACGCTACATTCAAACATGGCTGCTTCGAGCATTTACCAAAGCCTTTCCTTATACTTGATCCAAAAGAGCTTTTACTCGTTCTCTCAGTACACTCTCTTTCCCTCCAGCGCTGGACTAAAGTATGAAACTGATTATTGTTTAAGGCAGAGTCGCTGCCTCTCTTAGACGCTTCCTGTCCACATGTGTTTGACCCTCCACGTGTGGCCTCTTTGCTCCGATGTGCTGGATATAAATTACATTTTTGCTGCACAGAAATTGTGTTTTGATGGTCTGCATTATTGATATATTTTTAATTATTTTAGGATTTGGCAAAGTTCCTCTAAATTCCCTGGACTTTTGGGATGCAACCCCAACATTATACTGTATATGTACTGTACATGCATCAGCATCAGCCAAATCAGTGTCTGTCCAGTGCTCAAAATTGGTTTGCATACAGATGTCTGCATAAAAACCTGGTCTTAGCTTTATTAGGATGCACTTGGACACAGCAGTATTGAGCTGCTCTAATTAGTTTTAATATTGCAGTTTTGTGTTTCACCATGATGCACAAAGTATCTGTTGATACTGTTGCTGCTGAGAGAAATTTCTGAAGATCTCTAACAAAAGTAGGCAACTGGACTTCATAAGCTGGAGACTCACTCCAATATGTGTCCATGTGCACATGATGAACATGTTCTGCTTTTAAATGGTAAAAAACGAGTTTGTTGGTGGTGTGAATCCTTCAGTGAGCAGTTCCTCTCCCTCATGAGACAGTTTAATCTTCCTTTGTACAGTTTTTAATACCTCATGAATATGTTATTGATTTTAAATAAGTCATCGTTAAAGCATATTTTGCTGTGAGATTTTGCTGCCACTGATGGACAGCTGGTGTGTAATTTGCCACTCTGAAAATGAGACCGTGCTGACATAAAATGTCAGTTCTTGAGAGGTTTGACTCAAAAACACAAATATCAACATCACTGTGATAATAAAGATCGAGTTTATCCTCTGGGGACTGTGAAAGGCTTTACATACTGGGTGTGCCATACTGAATTTAATGTACCAGTGAAGAAATTTCTGCGTGGCCCACAGGAGTCACGCCGAGACTTTCTGTGCTGCAGTTCTCAAAGAACTTTCATACACATTTGGTGCTCCACTGGGTACTTAATGCAACATGTATGTGGGATTAAGTCAAAACAATAAAGCAGGAACCTGCCACTCATCGCAGCAGTGTAGCTCACTAATGCATTTTTAATAGTTTTTCAAAAACAATGGAGCTCCACGGTGGGACAATACGGATATTTTTTCATGGGATTTGTTGACAGTAAGAAAATATAGAATATATCTAAGCTTATCTTTAAATCTCAGTGTAGTGATTGATTTCCTGAGGCTGCTGATTGCATTATGCATATCTGTGTGCATATGAGCATAAAAGAGATAGCAACAGGATGTATGTTACAGATATGGCTGGTAACATGGTCACATCTCTAAAGCAGGGTGCACCAACGTCGGTGTCTTCCCCATGAGCGGTGTCTAACTGCTGTATTAACCTCTGACATGGGGGGGTAGGCTGGTCCAAAGTGTCACGATTTACCCCTCCTGTGACCATCAGTCAGCATAATGCATAAAACACTAATCCGATTAAATAGCCAGAGGGAAATGAGACCATTATTATCTGACAAATGTTGACTTGTTGATGATGTAATGATGTAAGTGGTTCTTATACAGCGCTTTTCTACTACAAAATGCCTCGTTCACCCAATTGTACACATTCATACTCGGAGAGCGGCTCAGGGTTCAGGATCTTGCCCAAGAATACTTTGACATGCAGACTGGAGCAGCCAGGAATTGAACCACCATCCTTCCAATTAGTAGGTGACCTGCTCTACGTCCTGAGCCACAGCCACCCCAACATCAGCTCTGTGTGAGTCTGAAAAACTGTTTTGCGGCTTGTGGGGAAATTAGACTGTCTTTAAATTAACTGTGCGGCTTGTAATGAGTACAGGTACACAAATGAGCATTATTGTTATTTTTCTTCTTTATCCGGAGTCAAGTTGAAACCGGCTACATCACTGGAGGGATCAGGGAAATGTGACGTTTTTCTCCTTTAAAATGCTGAATGAATGTCCATGACAAGTGGAGTGTTTTTGAATTATTATTCTTTATTGTAAGAATAGGTAATATTTTTCAGCTGACGGACATCTCATTGGAAAAAGCTCTTCACATTGTTCTCGTGTTCTTCTTTTGTTTTGAGCAGGCAAATTTCAAAAGATGTTTTTGTTGCAATTTTCAACTTTATGAAATGAACTAGAAACTCTGGATGAAGCTGATGGTGTGTGTGGGCAGTACATGTAAACTGCTTGATTGGTTATTGTTTTATCAGGAATTATATTGTATCCAGCGTGAACCGAGGGCCCCTAAATTCTTTGTTCCTGTACTTAGCTTTCATTCGAATGTAAGACCGGCTGCATCGCTGCGAGGAGCGCAAGTGAAACAACAAAAAATACTAGAAAAAAAAAAGTGATGTTAACAAAAGCAAAAGGTGTTTAATAAATAAAGAAGATTTAAAGTCTGCAGCCACACATCATACTGCTGCTCCTCTGAGGCACTGCTTCAGATTTGAGGTAAATTGGCACACCTTCAGTCACAGCGCTGTCATGCAGACTTTTAGAATTTAGTCAAATAATCTAAGATTGAAATTATTTATTACAAAGCAGAATATTGGAAATCATGCTGGATACCATGTGGTGCATTTATAACCATAGAAAGTTTCCAGTTTAATTTGCGAAATTTAGTTTTTGGACAGATTGGAGGAAAAAAAGTCTTCATCAGGGTCTGACAACCACACAAAATACCAACCACGGGCAGCAATCTACCAATGTCTGTGGGTTATAACGCACAAAATCATAAACACCACATGTGAAAGGTAGTGTTGGGCTCATGGGCGCCTGGCCAGAGTTTTGAGGCTGATACTAACACAGATTTTTAGGGAGTTAAAAACACTCACATCTTTACATCAGACGTCATTCTTTGGATACATACATGAAATATATTTCCCATGAATCGTGTCAGGGTTGATTCACTTTCCACTAAATGTATTCCACAAACTAGCTGAAAACATGACATGAAGACGTCTCTTATTGCTGCATCATCGTATGCTCAGCTGTGCTGCCTGAAGGCCGGGGCCGCTGGCCTCACACATTTTTAGCTCTATAACACAGCAGCCCCGTGCCGTCCGCTCCCACCCACTCAGGGACATTTGGTGGTGCTAGAATCAGCTGCAGGAGCATCACTGCAGGACTCAAACATGAACACTGGCCATAAAAACCCCACACTGTGCATGCACAACTGCAGTGACCAAACACCAAACGACTGCTTTAGTGATAGCAACACTGCTGACAACCTGAACAACAATATTAAGGTTTCCACGAGTCTTTGCATTTTCTGGCTCAAGCACCTGACCCAGTGTGACCGAGATCATCTTCTCTGGAGGGAGCTCCATTCAGTAGATACTGAGATATTCTTGGGCAAGCTCTCTGCACTACAGAGGAAATCCAGGTCATACCGGAAATGCCGGTTTTCCTACAGGCATCGTTAATACCTGTGCAAAAGTTAACGGCAGTTTATTCTGCACATATTTCAGCTATCCTAGAGCCACGCAGCTCAGGTGGTTGAAGCTAAAGATTGAATGTGTCCTTGTTGGGGTTTATTTGAGTGTACATTCTGTTCGTAACACTTCCATGCTGGAGGGGTTCAAGTTCTACACAGATAGGGGGGAGAACATGCAAACGTCACACTGAAAGGGCCCAGCCTGGATTCAGACCCAGGATGTTCCTGTTGTGAGGCAGCGGTGCTAACTACCTGTCTAACCGTGCCGCCCCCGTGCCAAACAGCTCGGGAATTATAGGAAGTCTTATTAAGAACATAGAGATGTTTTTATTAAAAAATTATCACCTGCTTACATTATATCCATCTTCAGCTGATGTGCAGACACTTTTTTGCATGAATGAAGGCCTTGTTCCCACACTTCTGCTGAGCTAAGACCAACCAAAAGGATGTGTAATTAAGCCACCAGATAATCCTGATGACAGCAGCAAAAAAATAGCGATTCAGCTTATGGCCAATCACTGCGGTCGAGACATTTTGACCTTACTCATGAGCAGAGTGACCAAGAGAAATGGGGGTGGGGCACAGTGTATGGCTCGCTGATGAAAAACGGCTGCACTCATGCAGAGATCATATGAGTGATGGAGTCTCTGCAGCAGGTTGATGTTTGCAGCTGTAGGATAAATGGTGCTGATGGTCTGTAGAGCCTGTGGTGGAATTTACCTTTCCACATGAAAAATATCACAATGGAACATTAAAGATTTTAACAGCTTTAATACAAAAATCATCAACACACGAGTCACAGAAGAATCAGGTGAAAACAGTTCAGACGTCTGACAGCTAAACGTACACACACACACACACACACACACACACACACACACACACACACCACACACACACACACACACACACACCTGACTGACCTCTGCTTTAAGCTGCTGATGGAACAAAGCAGAAATATAATAAGATTCTGAGTCTATTAAGTAGGTGAAGGTTCATCTAGGTACCTACCATCATGGCCTCACTCTGTTTTCTGACTTCTGGTTATTTGTATTTCAGCTCGGTTTTCTTGTGCGTCCATATTCAGTCCTTGTCTCCGTGTTGGTCTGTGGTGGCCCGTCTTTAGTCGGTCCCGTATATTGTTTATCTTTTGTCCCAGTCCACGTTTCTGCTGCTACCTTACAATATAAAGCTCCTTGAGGAGACTGTTTGTCGTGATTTGGCGCTATATGAATAAAATTGAATTAAACTGAATGCTTAGTCACTTCCTGTTTTACTTTGATATTTAGTTTTGCTTCCTCTGTCTTGTTAGTGTGTGATTCTGTCCTGCATTGGCGTCCTCACCTGTTATGCACAGCGCTGTCTCGTGACAGCATATGAATCAAATTGATGCTCATTTGTCGACCTTAACTGGAAGTCACCTTTTTAAACCCATAATGAGCTAATCCTGTGTGACCTCATGGGACTAACAACACTTTAAAAGTTCCAAAAACAAACTCTAAAGAGCTAAAGTCCTTTGTTTTCACTTCCTATTATTAAATTCTACTGGGAGTTGTTGGAAAAATAGCTTATAGCAAATAGAATATGCCCCTCCTGCCCATTACTCCACAGCTATTTAGTCATCACTGACCTCCTGAGTGTCAACAATCATGAACCTTTCAACAGTCAATTCTCCCAGGACACGGAGATCCAGCCCTGCAGCCTGATGCTGCTGCAGCGGTGAGAGCACTGCTGCATGCATCCAGGCACCCGAGAGCCCCGACTCCTTAGCTCTGCTGTCCCGCCAGAAGGCTTCTCACCCAGGGGGTGGGTGGTGGTGGTGGGGTGGTCTCTACCACCATATCCCCATCTCCTCTGCTCATTATCATCAACACACACCCTTCACCTCCACCCCTCCCCCTTTTCTGAGGTGTCTGGTGACTCTGGCCCACGGTCTGTTGCTCCTCCCTTCATCGTGGAGGAGAGAAAGGGAGAGGGAGAGGAAAAGAGGCGGCAGCCCACTACTACTGTGTCCCAAGGGCCCCCTTGCTTGCTTGCCTGCCTGCCCCTCCTGCTGCTCAGTACAGCTGTGGCTCAGTACCAGACCCTGAGCAGCTGGGATCTCAGCCCTTCTAGAGAGTCAAGAGTAGGATTGTGTGAAAGCTTTTCACCACTCTAGTTCAGTCTTCATTAGGTGAATCACACTGACTCCAGCTACAACTGCCAAGCCTACTGGTTCTGCTGAGGAAATCCTTCTTTGAGATGGCACCTCGGGCCCTGGTACTCCTCCTGCCCTTGGTGCTCACCCTTCTGAGCCCGGTGCCAGCGCCGACTCTGGGCGGATGCCCATCGGCTTGCCGGTGCCATTTAACCATGGTGCAGTGCCTGGAACCTAACGGCATAACCAGCATCCCACCGCTGGCTTCACAGGAGAGCGAGAATGTGACAGAGATGTGAGTATGATGTGCATCAGATGTGCTCGTGTGATTGTGGTTGATTTTCTCAGTTTGTGTTTGTGTGTTGGTGTTCAGTTTGTTTCACTGCCAGAGTTTTGGTGCTAATGGGGTCCTTTTCCAAAGCCTTCACATCTGATGTGAATTCTCAGATTAGGCTGATACTTATCACTTAATTTTGGGGGGGGGGGTGTCACTGCTCCAGGTGTCAGGGTCATTGGTAACATTGTCTGGATGCAGAAGCAGAAGTACCCATTAGACAAATTAGGTTAGTTACATTGATTGTATCTTCCAAAGTTCTTGTTTCCATGTTAATGGGATTATAAGTTTCCATCAGTTCAAATGCAGATTTGTTTTTGACTCACAGCCTTCCATAACTTCTAATCTCATGTACAGACGATGATGTCATCGTTAGCCACATTTAGGCTCTGCTCGATGTAAAATAAAGTTCCTGCTATCTGAGATGCATTAATTTAGACACTTTTGCTATTGGGAATCAATATTGGATCTGGAGCTGACAGTAAATGTCACAGAGTGATGGAAACTGATGTCTTACCCCCGGTGCATGTTCGAGCGCACCCTCAAGATCTTCAGAGGATCTCCTCCTCTCCTTTTTGGATGTCCAAAGTTTTATTGCTGAGGGTGTGATCAGGTTTGAGTCTTAAAACTTCCGATTAATACATCGCAGTCCCATAAACCCTGTGATAGTTTAGACACAGACAAAAAGAACAACACACTGTACATGTGCATTGTGTCCTTAAGATGGAGAAATCTTTCCTGGATGCATCATAGTTAAAGAATACTGGAGTCTCAGAGCTTGAGTAGAAAGTACTTTTTAATATTTGTGGCTCAGATCTAAATTCCACTCCTGAATGATTGTCAGACCTGGATGTACTGCTGAGGTTGGCCTGACCGCGTTCGTCTTCCTTCAGTGTCGTTCGGTTGGTTTGCAAAATATGAAGTAGAAGATGACTGAGCTGCTGATTTTAAATGTAATTTTTGGTTTTGGGGGGTAGTTTAGTTTGATGTAGTTCTTTCTAACCAAACATCACACTTAAAAGGAATCATCACACGGCTGATTGACAGGCAGGGCCCGGGGAACTCATGAATAGCTGCGATGAACTGAGGTTTCTCAGTCTGCGGCAGCATGTCTGCAGCTGATGACTGTTATTTAAAATTGGCTTTTTTAAAACTTTGCTCTGAAAAAGAGGCAGAAAACTGACCACCTGTGATTCAAAGAAGGCTGATGTATTATTATGCAACCCGCCATCAGCTCCAACATGGAAAACTAAATGTCACTCGTCGCACCGCCACGCTGTTCTCTCTTTGTTCCCGTCCCCGGATCTGAGCAATTAGCACTTGTTAAGGAACTAAATTTCTGAAATGCTATTTCGTTGGAGAAAGTCAATGCGCTGCCACTCTCTACCTCTATTCACCCACACTGCCCTTCTTTTTTATACCCTCTCTCACGCCAGGTATTTCCTTGTATCTGCAGCTAAACATGTTTGCTAGGGCTCGGGTTGAGGCTTGACATTCTCTCTGAAATCAATAAGTGAGCGGGCTTCTGTTTACCGTGGCGCGCTACATGCCGGCAAACAACAACACTTCACTGTATTGGCAGCGTGAGGGAATACGGCCGATATGTGGAACAAACAAGGGGCCATTAACTGTGGAACACAGGCTGAAATTCATCATAAGCTGAGGTATAAATTCAATTTTGTGAATTGCCAGTCAGTGCCCCCACCCGGGAACAATAGATGATATACAACCCACTTGGCTCAATCCAATAAGTAAGGGCGATGGGTGATCCCGGGCCCACCTGCCCTGTAATCACATTATTGCTGTGCGGGTCAATCAGACATGAATAAAAAGGTTTGTGTGCTGCGGCCGACAAACGGGGAGCTGGGACGCTGAAACAACGGCACGTGCTGAAAGTGACCGTCATTAATTAGAAATTACTACAGGTATGTTTATGGCTCAGGTCCAGCCTGTATCCACATGATCTGCTTTTCTTTTCAGTTTTCATAACCTCCAATTTTGCTGCAGAATGACTCATTTTTCAGCTCTCAATGATCAGCAGTAGTGTAAGCATAAATTGGAGAGCTGGCCTTTCTCTGTGGAGTTGTTCTCCTTGTATCTTTGTGTGTTGTCTTCAGGTGCTCCATACATGTTGCGGTAGTTATTGATTCTAAATTGACCACAGCTGTGGATTTCACAGGTAGGATGGCCTTCTCTCTGATGGTCTGATGACCTGTCAGGGGTTTGCTGTGTAAAAGCTCGATGTAGATACCGTGATGACACCCGTTGGTTTCTGAAGTGTCGGTTTGTAGCCTGGAGATGAGCGTCGCTGCTGTCGCCATCTTGGTTTGCAAAAAAAACCAGATGTGACTTTTTTCATGGCTTTATTTGACAGTTTGTAGTGAAGAGTAACAGGAAACCGGGAGGCGATAAATGGCGACCAGTTGGGATTTGAACCAGTGCAGTCCGCACTGCCACGCAGCATAAACGTGGTCACCTGCTCACGCCCTGAGCCACCCTGGCACCCCATCATCCTCCACTTTGAAACATAAAGATTTGCTAAATAGACTTTTTATCCAGTATGACTGGAAATGGGTGACTGAGCCCAGAAACACGTCAGAGAAGTGTTTAGAGGTCAGAAAGCCGTTTTTCCACAGACTTCTATAGGACTGAAGTCTTTTTGCAGCCACAGCTGGTGGCCTTCAGGTAAAATGCACCTTTAAGGCACTTTGGCTTCATTTTTCCGACACAGAAGCTACGTCCATGTTTTATAATGTCTGTGGGTTTATCCCTGCTCTTTCATTATGACTTATAGGATAGGCTCCTGAGATGGAAAATGGATGGATTATAGTTCTAATAATGTCAGCGACCAGCTGCCAGCTTTAGCACTCGCTGTAGATGATAGTTTTTATTTTTTTAATTTCACTTTCCCACAACATTACTTATTAATGAAATAACACTGAGTTGTTGTAACAGTAAAGGTTACGATTGTTGTAGGTTTAGTCAGACACGGCTGAGTTTCTAAGCTTGTTCACACACTGTGTGTTGCTGAAGTTCAGGGATCCTCAAATCCAGGCCTCGTGGTCCGGTGTCCTGCAGGTTTTAGATGTGGCAACACACCTGAGTCACATATAGAAGTCATTAGCAGGACTCTGGAGAATGTCTGCATACTGAGGAGGTAATTCAGCCGTTTGACTCAGGTGTGTTGGATCAGGGACACATCTAAAAGCTGCAGGACGCCGGGCCACGAGGCCTGGATTTGAGGATCACTGCTGTAGTTAAAGGGGACCTTTTATGCTCATTTCCCGCTCCGTGCTCTTTATTCTTGGACTCTGCTAGCGTACCTTTGCATGTCTCAGCTGTTTTCCTGGTCAGTTGGCAGGCCTGTAATACACTGGTTAAAACCCTTTAGGACCTGTTATACTCTATAGTTTTATCTATTACAGTAGCTTTGCATGATTTATAGTTTGGCACGGCCACTCGGTTCATCCACCGTCTAAAACAAGCTGTTTAAGCTCCTCTGGTTTTAGGCCCCCCCTCCCTTTAACATTCCTCTGATTGATCGTCTCTGAAGGTTTAAACAGTAATCAGGGGCTTCGGTGCTCGCAGCCATATCATGGATATCTGCTCTTTTTGACCAAATGTCCAAAACTGAGCTCTGAAACTTTCTCATGTTTTTAATGAAAATAAAGAATAAGGAAAAGCACGATAACCCCCCCACCTGCAACATGAAACATTAACCCTCACTTGAGCTAAAAAGGAGTCCAGAGACCAGTGGGTCATTGTGGCTGCATCCATCTTTTATATACAGTCCATAGGAGAGTACATTAAAAAATAAGCAGTGTTTAGGTCAGTGTGATGCTCTCAGGAATTACTTGTAGACATGTGGAGCTCATTAGTTAAAGCTTTGGCTGTTTAATATGAACATCCATCCCCACACAGCACACCAGCTGTCATCAACCTTTGAATTGTGTTTCTGAATTGTGATCTAAGGTGTGAGAGATCTGCAGGAATCTCTGTGGGTCAAAGTTCACCAGCTCACACAGACCTTTCACTTCACGTCAGGGATCCGAGTTCAAATGAAGCTTTTCCCAGAATCCATTTTCCCATTTTAAGTAAAAACAGTATTTGTGACTCTTTTTATTCTCGGTCTCTCCACTTTCTTATTATGCAGTAGATTAGATTGAAATTTCAACATCAGTACTCTTAGTAATAATTTGCAGTTAAATAGTCAATTTTTATAGTATTTGGAAAAAAGTGACATTTTCAGTCGTATTGATTGAGCTCGATCATATTTATTTGATCTTCTATTTAAAAATAGTTTAAAGCCTTTATGGGAATATTCATTGCAGATGTGTAATGTTTTGTTGCAGTTGGTAAATGGGTAATATTACATTCAGCGACACTAACACTCAAAAGTTTGATCAGAAATGCTATGATTGATTGATTAGTGATGATAAATCTTTAATAGTTTTTAATCAGGATATCCAGGTGGGCACCCAGAGGACCAGTCCCAACAGGTTTATCTAATGCAGCATAATCATTCAGAAAAACATGTTCCAGTTGTGTTAACACAACCTGAAAGTGCTGCGCTGCTTCAGGAGGCAGTTTGGGTCTGGAGCCTTTGTGGGTTTAATGAGAAATTACCTTCTTTTGAAACTTCTCAGAGTATTCCCAGTCTAAGAAATGAAGGCTATTCCATGCGGAAAATTGTCCCGCCCTAAAATGGAAGATTTCATAAAACAGTGTGTACTGCTCCCTTCACAGAACAGGGCAAACTGGCTCTAAACACAATAGAAGAAGAAGTAAGAGGCCACAGTGCACAGCTGAGCGAGAGCCTCATCGGGCCTCAACTGGCAGCTTCGTTACTCTCAAAACGTCAGGCTCAGCAGTGGAGCTCCAACTCCAGGATATTTCCTCCAGGCAGAGCTGCAAGATAAAGGCGTGTGTATGAGATTAAACATGAAAAAGAACAGATAAAGATGGCCAAAAAAATACATTGGACAGAGGAAGATGGGGAAACGTGCTATGGACAGACTCTAATGTTTAGATGTTTGGGTCAACAGTATTTAGGAGGAACATCTGAAAAGATGATGTCACTCACAGTAGAGGAAGTGTGATATTTTAGGGGAGTCGGAGGTGATAAAGCGGGACGCTTCATTGTACAAGGCCGGGCCATACCTTATGGATGCCGCTCGGTTGGAGCCAAATGCTTCGTACAACAGGACGTGGCACAAAGCGCAGATCCAGACTATGCAGAAATACTCAGAGAAGAAGCGGTCAGCTGGTGTTCTCCCCTATAACGGAGTATCATATATTAACCCCATGGAGCTGTTCCTGGAACAATTTGACCATGTGCTCGTCAGACAAACTGAACTTATTGTAGATTCTTCAGGAAACATGGGGTTCAAAATGGAGCCAATGCAGAAGTGTCATAAACTGCAGGTCTTCAAGGTGCTACATGAGACTGGTGCTAAAAGCAAATCAGCCCCCCAGCAGTAAAAAGCACGGGCCTCCATCAACCACTCGCAACCAGTCGAGGAATACACATTTTCCCTGTGCGTGATGGTCACTGACTGGCCTCGAAGCTGGTGCGACTGGGGCAGAAGTAACTTGGAAAAACCAACATGGCGGCTGCCAAAATGCTAACGCTGAAGCTTCAAAATGTGTGTGTGTGGGGGGGGGATTTTTTCCAAGTTAACTCAACAAACTGACTCCAAAGTACGGCTGCGACTGCTGCGTGAGTTTCTTTAAAAAACAGTATTTCTGACTTGGTCGTTGCCTTCACTGGATTTCAAGTTCATTTTGCTGCGGCTGGTTTTTCATGAAGAAGCAAAAAATCTTTGGGGGTGATGCCAAGAGATCCGTGGGAGTTATCTGCGTATGACAGGAGTGTGCTAATACGACAGAGAACTCAACTTTAAATCCCTAAATATTTCTTATTATTTATGAGAAAAATATGCAGTTGTTTGAAAAACAGAAAGAGAATGTCATACTTTTCTCTATTGTCCTTATTTTTTATCATTTCTTTTGATTGTGACCATTTGGGTAATTCTACATGTTCTGAAGTATACTATGATGTATTCAGCAGAGGGATAAAAACATTCACATAAATAAAATCCTTCAAGTTTTGTATCTAGATATCTTTTTTAAAAAGCCCATTAAGTAAATGTCCTCCTCAGCAAAATGGGCAACATTTCTATGGAGCCCAGGAGGGCCCGGAGAGTCGGAGACAGGCAGGAAAAGAGGTGGACAGATCTCCAGCAAGATCCTTGGAAGGTCTAAACAAGCCATCTATTCAGATGTCTCCTGAAAAGAGCTGGCTGTCCTTGTGTTGAGTGCTGCATTGATCTGCAGCTCAGTAGTTATTCTGAGGTAGGCGCTGTTTGGAAAGTGGAAAATGACTCATTGAGAAGAATTTCCCATCCGCCCAGCATCTCTTAAAGCATCATTATTGTTATTTTCCCCCCACATGAGCAGCAGATTAAGTTCTTCCTGAGCTTTGCCATTTGTGGGTCCCTGGACATCCCACCAAGGTTTGTTATCTGTTTGCTGTGTGGATGTCGAGTTATCTGGGGGGGTATCACATTGGTATCCCAGGGTTGCATGTCCCATTTTCTCACTATTGTTTCTTCTAAATATGAATGCTGAAGTAATATTATTGCACTCTGCTGCAGCAGTTTGGCATAATTCAGAGTTAAAAATAATTATACTGAGCATTGGTGCAGCCCCTTGATTCAGCCACATCTGAACCAAGCTGTTTAAACTCCCTTTAAGACAACTTTAATCTAATTGGCTGACCTTAAAAAACAGAAGGTTTCAGCAGCAGGGGTCGGGTTTCTGTGCTCGTATTAAAAATATCTCCTCTCACTGACATCATCAGCCTGAAGCCCGAGCCTTTTATTACTTGTATATATGATTATTTGAAATTTTGGCTGTTTAATTTGTTCATCCATCATTCTGAGAGCATACATGTGAGAGAACCTAAGGAAAAATATAATTGGTTACCTTTTAACTAAGAAGCTGGTATTTACATAAAGGTTACAAAGGTCACTAAGGCTTAGTAAAGAGTGCAGAAAAAATTGTGTAAATCTGATTTAGTTGTTAATCACATCATTTCAATCTGTTTTCCTCCTTTGTTTTGACAGGTTAGTACATTTTCGAATCTGATCTGGTTGGCGTCCTTGCGTGTTACCAGATCTGATGCAGGTCTGACCTTTACAGATGGACTTGGTCTGAACGGTGACATCCTGACCCGAGTGAAAAGTGTCCCTTGACATCTTTTAATTTGGGATGAAATGCCGTTCACATCACAGTCTCCCTACTCAAACATGCACACACCTTGATGAGCAGCAGCCATTGCTCCTCTAAAGGCCAGAATTAGAAAGGCAGCTGGGATCCTCCTCCTCCTCGCCACCATGAGTGAAACCACAAACGCTGACTTTGGTGGCTTCCAGTTTTAGTTCCGCACGATGATTTGTGTGACGTCCAGTTCACACTGGAATCTGATGTTGGCTACATATAAAATAACTGTTACCAGCCAGAGGAGAAAATCAAATCTGAGCAGTAAATCCTGAGCACATTTTTGTGTCTTTTGTTCTTGTTTCTTGGGTGTTCGGATACAAAGGACGTGTTTTTAAATGTAGTTATTTTTTCCTCGTGTCATTCCAACACTTGAATTCCCTAACACAGAACTTCCTTTGTGGTCCGAATCACGGAATTCTTTCATTTATCTTTTTTTCTTTTGTATGTTTCCCATTCAGTATGAGCTTATATGAATGTCTACACAGCAAAAGACTGAAGGTCACAACAAAATACCTTAATCTAACTCTCTCTACATCTCTTTCTGTCCCCCTTCCTTTATTATCCAGTTACATAGAA
Organism: Archocentrus centrarchus; assembly: GCF_007364275.1. Classification (NCBI taxonomy): domain Eukaryota; kingdom Metazoa; phylum Chordata; class Actinopteri; order Cichliformes; family Cichlidae; genus Archocentrus; species Archocentrus centrarchus. Next base: position 1,560,183 of record NC_044361.1, read on the forward strand.
AACCAAGCCAACCTGGAGAATATAACAGAGGTTGACCTTACCTTCTACAGAGAGCTAAAAAACCTGTAAGTAATGTTTTTCTCTCAGCTTATTTTGATTTTTAGTTTTTTTTGACCCATATAACTGACTGATCCCATCCTCTGGTTAATGCTGTGTGTGTGTGTGTGTGTGTGTGTGTGTGTGTGTGTGTGTGTGTGTGTCACACTGCACGTCTTCAGTTCAGTCAGAAATCTCATGTTTGAAATGATTTATTACAGCAGAAGAATAGAGTTAGGCTGCAGTCATGAGCTCATTACTCTCTGCAGATATGATTATGTGCTCAGAGCCTCCAGGTGGATGCTGAGGGGGAGGAGGGGAGCGATGCGGGGCAGCAGGATTCACATCTCAGAGGGGTGGATGGGAAATTTGTAGCTTAAATAGGCTCCTAAACTGGGAGAGGGTACATGGTTTATTACCCCTGAATGTGCCTGAACTATTTTGCAGGATTCACTCCATTTGGCAGGGATAGCGTTACCAGATAAACACCCAAAGCTCTAACGCGAGGATAAAACACTGTAAGCTTCCTCTGGGAACAAAATGAAGCTCCGGATCAAAGTTAGGGTTAGCTGGAGCCTTTCTGTGAGGAACCTTTGCTGCAGCTAGAGTACTGACAGGGACTAGAAAGAGAGAGCAGATTTCTCCCATATTGGCTTCTCTTCATTGGCTCCCTGTTAAATCTAGAATAGAATTTAAAATCCTTCTCCTCACCTACAAGGTCTTGAATAATCAGGCCCCATCTTATCTCAAAGACCTCATAGTACCATATCACCCCAACAGAGCACTTCACTCTCAGACTGCTGGCTTACTTGTGGTTCCTAGGATACTTAAGAGTAGAATGGGAGGCAGAGCCTTCAGCTTTCAGGCCCCTCTTCTGTGGAACCAGCTCCCAGCTTGGATTCAGGAGACAGACACCCTCTCTATTTTTAAGATTTTAAAAGGAAGATTTTCCTTCCCGCTCTAGCCATGTGCTTGCTCATGGGGGGTTGTTGGGTTTTCTCTGTATTATTGTAGGGTCTTTACCTTACAATTTAAAGCACCTTGAGGTGACTGTTTGTTGTGATTTGTCCTTTATATAAATAAAACTGAGCTGAATTTTTTATGTTCTCCCCATGGATGGATAAAAGTCAGATATAAAAATATTTACCAAGAAGAGTTGCAGTGATTTTCTTTGTGCTTTCTCGTCCTCTCCAGCACGGTCACATTTTGCAGGCTGAGCTTCATCTCTGCCTACGCCTTCCAGAACAACCCCAAGCTTCAGTATGTGTAAGTGTCCTTGTTGCACTGCAGGATTGTGTTCCCCGTGTCGTGTTTTGACCTGTGGGCCGGCCAGCCTGTTTGTCGCTGCCAGTCAGCGCTCGGCCGGCTCTTTAATATTGCACGTGTCACATGATGTTCAGACAGCTGTATCCTCCAATCTGGTAAATCATTAAACCATAAGTTACTTTTAACATCTTGTTAAATACATATTATGTATATGTTTGTTTATAATATATGACAACCTTTAATTCAGTGGTCTGTGTGCAGTAGACAATTCATTTACTGGTTCAGCTTCTCTTAATAAGTGGATTTAATATCATTGATTAGCAAGTAATTAAGTATAAAATTATGGATCAATAATGAAAATCGTTTATAGTCGCAGTCCTAAAGTTGGTCATCACAGATAAAAAAAACACGTCTGCAGCTGTGACTGTAAACTTCGATCTAATTACAACCACCAAAAAACAAATTAGCAAAAAGCCTCATAATTAATTACAAGCTCTTCGTTGAGACTGTTTGTTCAGTCTTTATGTTTCCAAACATTCCCGGCAATAAATAAATAAATGATACCAGGAAGCGTTATCGCCTGAAACCATCAAATCTGTCTCTTCGTCAGCAGGTGACCCTTATCGCCACCATCTTGTGTTCGTCGTTTTACTGAGCGTGTGCAACATGTCCAGTGTTGTTTATCTGAAATACCAGCCGGGTTTTAAGGACCAGAGATGGAGGGGTGGTGGTGGTGGTGAGGCAGGCAGGGTGAGCTCAAGAAATTGGAGAAGACATCCACCAGTCACCTTTTACTCGCTCACTTTGGCGGATTATCGACAACTGATGCATAATAAATACACTCCACTAAGGGTCCATTATCACTTAATCAATATTTCACTGTGGAGGGAGAGGGCGGGTGGGGTCGGGTGGAGTAGAGGGCTTTCTGTGTGACAGATGTATCTCTGAGATTAAGGCTGACCGGCTGCAGCCAAACGAAGCGTCGAGCAGGGAGGCTCAATCAACTCGAGCCACTTTCTTTTCTCTCTTCCTGCTCTGATTGTTAAGAAGAGAGAAAAATGGATTTTATAAAAGATGTTCTCATAAATTACAAAAAGCGAGTGAGCCGCTGTTCCCGGCTCTGCTCTCCCCCCCGTGGACCACAGGAAGAATTGAGCTTGGTAATGGATAAGCCCCAGTGGCTAACCCATCTGACATGAACTTTTGGGGGTAAGGAAAACAAATAATTGAACCCTTGGCCCTGTCAGAGTGATTATGTATTGGTTTCCATGTGCACGCTCCCCAGTGTGGCTTTCTGTCATCTTCAGAGGGAGGTTTATTTACAGCCTGGTTCCTGGGAAGTCTGAGGATCATTTGTGGTGATATTCAAGTGGCCTGAGAGGATTGAGTAAAGGATATGTAGCATTCTATCACAGTGTTATTACCATAGCCCGACATATACAATATGATTTGATTCATCACCATATTAAATGCAGAGATGTTCACGATGACACTGGAGTTAAATTGGGCCCGTTATGATTTTTCTTTTTTAATATGTGCTGTTAAAATTGTGGCTGTTCATACAGAGTTTTAACTAACGAGGTCAGTATATGTAGAAGTAATCCCTGTGAGCGTAAAGCTAAATAGACCGCGCCGAATGCTTGGTTTAACACCGTGGTCTTTGTTCTCGGCTCTCTGTGACATCAGTGAGAGCTCCTCTGAGCCGCACAGCAAGGGTGCAGCCAGTCAGAAAGTTAGCTTAAAATGAGGACGGCCTCAAAGCAGCAGGAGCTCAAACTGGCCTGTTACAGGGAAGTACTGAACCAAGAATAACTACACGGTGCTGGAAATGAGCAAAATAGGTCCAGTTTAACGAGCTTTTATGTTTATCATCATTATTAGCATGCTCTCATTTACAGCTAAGGCTGGTGGGGATTTGTTTAAAAACAAAAATATTGAACAAATCAAGATTTTAGCCAATTATCAAATCATCAGAAATACAGATTTGATCAATTTATCCTCCAAATTTTAGCAGCGGTTCAGCTGAGATGTATTCATCCGGACCGAAGTGTAAAAACCCGGATTTCTCTGCTGCTGTTGTACTTGTGCAAAATAAAAATGGAGACATTTCTCTGATAAATGGGAAGCGTATTTTCTTCCTGTAAATTTCTGCAGCGTGTTTCACTCCAAAGTGTTATTGCCGGTCCGTGTCCCTCAACCCAGAAGTGCCTGTGAGTCTGAACTAATCACCTAATGTACTGAACTCTAAGCAAACACACTGAGATGTGCCGGGGCTGTTTGTGAACGTGGCTTCTCGGCCGGTGTGAAATACTTGCCAGGGTAATTGATCAGGACCCATTTGGATGCATTAACGTTTTCCACAGAGTGTAATTCAAGGCAGGTACACATTGTTCTGAAAGTGAGCAATCAAATCACAGCGTGACTCAACTGCAGAGCAGGACCAGATTGCCACAAAGAAAAATAACATATTTACTTGAATCTTTCCTTTATTTCGGCTGATAACGGCTTTGTTTTTGGTTGTTTTTGGACCCACTCGCTTTCACAAAGCAACATTTGAACAGACACAATTCAAATATACTGCCTGGATGCTCTTAGCTTGACGTCTGGCTGTGCTGCAGGAAAGCTAAAACCCAGACACAACAAGGATGCCGCATGCAAAAGTTAAATGAGCATACATCAATGGAAAGTACAGCAAAGGGTGATCAACACGTGTCCAAAATGTCACCTCTTCTCTTTTTGTTTGACAGAAACTTGGCATCAAACTCTCTGGAGCACATCGGCTGGAGGGTGTTTCATTTTCTACCTCTGCTTAACCTGTGAGTCTCTCCTAAAGCCTGTCTCTTAAATGTTTTAAATCGTGCTAAAGGCTAGCATAGCATTGAGAAGGGAAAATACGATCATTTCCAAAGGTGCAGCTTGGCTGAGCGACTGCTCTGCAGCAGCAGACCGCATGGAAAACACGGCCATTAGCGCCAACACATGACAAAGCTTTACAGACACTTGTGGTTAGCCTCATAGTTGACCTCAGCGCTCCATCCACACAGTGTGGATACAGTGAGTTGGTCACATTGTCTTCACAGTGTTAAACTAGAAAAATCAAAGTATTTTACGTTGCTCTCCTTCTACCAGCTTTACTGCGTTTCTGGATTAAAATGAGGTGTTTGGAAGAAACCTGCTGGACGGCTTTGCAGTGTGAGACAATTGCAGGGACGGAGGGGATAATCTTTGGACTTCTGATTATACTTTGCACCGGGAACTTTTGTTTCAGAAGTCTGAATCATTGTCATTTATACAGCCTACTTAAAGCCATTTTCCACTGACGCAGTGCTGGAGCTGGTGCAGAGCCAGTTCTTTACTACAGGATTATGTAGTGAAGGTTGAGGTGATTTATGTGGGGAAAGAAATCACAGCAGACAGGATCTGTGGATATTCACCCACAGCCACTGATAACAGTGTTTCCACTCAGTAGTTTTGTGGTTATTTATCTGTGGCAGCTTCTTGCAACCTGCACACTCGTCTTGAGCTGGAAAAGCAGCTGGTTTAGTGGAAAAGAGGTACTGGTGGCAAAGCGGTGACTGAGGAAAGGCGGCTAAAGCAATGTGCTGTGCTGAAGTGTTTCTTATTTTAACACTGTCCTGGCACAATATTAAATATCGCACTTATTGTCTTAATATACCTCATCATCTGTTTAATAAATAGAGCCAAGCTCAGAATTTAAAAGGATGTTTTGAAGGTTATTGTGCAGCTGTTTTACTGAGCCAAAAATAATCCAGTACAGCAATGAGTTTGATACCCCCGAACCAGCAGCTGCCCAGTATAACAACATGGTCATGTGACCTCGGAGCCCAGTGCTGCTGCGGCTGGTTTCTGAGGATGTCTGATGAAAGCTGGGCTCAGTGATGCTTTCAGTCTTCAAGGACAGAAGTAAAACTAAACTAACCTGGAAACAGTCTTTGTGCTGCATCTACAACCACATGCTCTTATTTGCTGTCTTCATTCAGAGGTGAACATGTTTAGATATTCCTTTGTTAATTGATTGATTGGTATTCTTTCAGTGCATGTCAGTCAAACTTCCCACTGCTTATAACCTGTAAGGTTTCTGAAAGTAAAGCGAAAAGTAGAGTCATGATTGAAGTGTTTGAATGGCTGTTTGAGTTCTTCAAGGATTTATATCCATTATTTTATACATTTCTAGTTATGCATATAAGTATGAGAGGTTACACTGAGTTAAACCTGCATCAGGATGGCATGTTTTTATTATTCATGTCTAATAATGTTTTGGTTTCTCTGTAACGTTTGATTCCTGCCACCTACTGAGCTGATTTCTGCCTTTTCAGCGTTTTGAGAGACAACCCTCTCGTTTGCTCGTGCGAGCTCTTCTGGCTGCAGCAGTGGCAGTTTGACGAACGCGGCGACCTCGAGAACCAAATGCTGTTATGTTCGTCCAACAGCGAGAAAATACCCCTCAGCAGTTTGGTGTTAGATAATTGCAGTGAGTTTGGTTTTCATTCTGACCTCTGAGCTTGTGATGATTTAGATTTTGAACTTTGTATTTGATTGTTGGAGACTTTTAAACATTTCTAAATCTTCAAATAATCTGATCACCATAATTGATCCCTGTGAGGCAAAGCTAAGCTCAGGCTGCTCATTGGCTCAGCACAGATTTCCTTAAGTGCTCTGGCTCTGCCATAGACTGTAGATAAAAGATGGACTCAGCCACAGTGACATCACCCGTTGGTTTCTGGACCTTACAGCCATCACAGGTCACCATATGTAATTTTGGGTGATTAACTACAGGAGTCTGTGAGGATTGACTTGCTTTTAGAGCGAGCCTCAAGTGGCCACTCCAGAAACTGCAGTTTTTGGCACTTTTTGTGGAAGCCAGGTGAGGGGCAGTCAATCAGAAGAAAGTGGTCTTTTTATGAGTTTTCTCCACATGCGGCAGTGAAGATCTGCTGTGTGTGAGAGCGCACATGTCCAACGCAGTCAGATCACACATAAAACGGTCTGTAACTGCCAGCTCACCTGTGAAATAGGATCGGGCAGGTGTTTACAGTGAGTAGGAAGCTCCCTGCCTAATCCAGTAATAATCTCCTGTTTGCTGCATGTGGGAAAGAAAATCTGGAAAATGTTCCAACCCGATTGATCAGACATTCCCCACAAATCATGTGAAAATTACAAAATTACAAATCTGTGAATCATTTAAGGCTCATGTGGCATCCCTTAAAAATCTGGAGCTGGAAGCTCCTGAAGTGGCTTATAGATTTTTCTTTAGGGTAGAAGCTGCAAATGTAAGAATCAGTGTTTTTTTTCTTTTGGATTTCTGTATGTGGTGGAGATTTTTATTGTAAAGTTCACAACATTTTTAATCTTAATCATGTTTTGTAACCAGCATCTACATCAAATTGCCTTGAAAAATAATAATAACATGTTTTTGTTCCTATTCAGGATATAAAAGCCTGCAGAAAGCAGCCACACCAAAATGAAGAAATTGGCTCAACATTGTTGCTCTAATCACATACAGCAGGAACGTCTTGTTGCCAGGAAACATACGAGAGATTTTGGCCCTGTGCTGCTTTTCTGAAGAGCTTTAAAAAAAAAAAAAAAAAAGGAGTTCAACTCTATACTTAGTTGCACCATCACAACAGCAACCTGTGTTTATTGCTACGGGCTCTCATGCTGTCTCTTCTGCACTCTCAGGTCTGCCTGAGGTGAATATTATCTCCTCACAGGATAAGATTCTGGAAGGAGGCAACCTCACATTCGCGTGTCAGGTGACAGGAAGTCCCACTCCCAGCGTGAGATGGCAAACTGAAGCCCTCGACTCTCACTTCTTTACCGAGGTACTCGAGAATCTTCAGCCTGCAGGACACAGAGCGCAGAGTTAGTTTTCATCTCTAAGCAGCATCGATTCTTCTTTTTAGGGTTTTTTATTTTTTAGGCTGCTGGAGTTGGTTTTTCTCTTCGTGTGATCCCAGATGGACGGGACGATGTTCAGATCAGAGCTCTGTGGACCCGAGTTATAAAAAGACCCAAACATTTGAGTTTTTACGAGCAGACCCCCCCGCTCTACACACTTTGCTGTTGGGCCAATAAATTACTCTCTTAAATGTGATTGCAAACAAAACTGTTAGATGTCATATTTTGAGCAATATAAATATGTAAAAAAAAAAGATTAATGATGAATTATAGAAGATATAATACCTGACAGGTTGCTTCACAAAGTGTCTCATGGCCTGATGATGCTCACCCAAACGTCGTCTTCTCATCTCCCCGTTGTCGTCGTCTGCTCTGCTGCGTTATTTTTAGACTTTAAGCATTTTTATATAGTGACTTATTTCGATACATTGATCGATGATCGGCGGCTGCACCGGGAAGATTAAAGATTAACCTTTAAAATACGTAACAGTGTAACGAACACAGAACGCAGTCAGAAGGTCACCGTTCGGTTCTCAGTTCAACTGAAAAATGTGCACGATTGTAGGATTTGTACTATAAAAATTTGTTTGTCACATAAATGTTGATGATTATGCAACATTTCATCAAGACTGGTCCACTATAGGGATCATACATACACACACACACACACACACACACACCACGATGATTATAGTATGATTTTTATTTAGTTTTAAAAAATGATCCTCAGTTGATTTTAGTCTCCAGAGGGGATTTACTCATTTCAGTTTGATGTGCATGAGTTTGTGTGATTAATTCAATTCAATTCAATTTTATTTATATAGCGCCAAATCACAACAAACTGTCGCCTCAAGGCGCTTTGTATTGTGGGTAAAGACCCTACAATAATACAGAGAAAACCCAACAGTCAAAACGACCCCCTATGAGCAGCACTTGGCGACAGTGGAAAGGAAAAACTCCCTTTTAACAGGAAGAAACCTCCAGCAGAACCAGGCTCAGGGAGGGGGGGTCATCTGCCGCGACCGGTTGGGCTGAGGGGAGAGAAAGACATGCTGTGGAAGAGAGCCAGAGATTAATAGCGATTAATGATTAAATGCAGAGTGGAGTATAAACAAAGTAAATAAGGTGAATGAGAAACAGTGCATTATGTGAACCCCCCAGCAGACTAGGCCTATAGCAGCATAACTAAGGGAGGGTTCAGGGTCACCTGATCCAGCCCTAACTATAAGCTTTATCATAAAGGAAAGATTTAAGCCTAATCTTAAAAATAGAGAGGGTGTCTGTCTCCTGAATCCAAGCTGGAAGCTGGTTCCACAGAAGAGGCGCCTGAAAGCTGAAGGCTCTGCCTCCCATTCTACTCTTAAGTATCCGAGGAACCACAAGTAAGCCAGCAGGCTGAGAGCGAAGTGCTCTGTTGGGGTGATATGGTACTATGAGGTCTTTGAGATAAGATGGTGCCTGATTATTCAAGACCTTGTATGTGAGGAGAAGAATTTTAAATTCTATTCTAGATTTAACAGGGAGCCAATGAAGAGAAGCCAATATGGGAGAAATATGCTCTCTCTTTCTAGTCCCTGTCAGTACTCTAGCTGCAGCATTTTGGATCAGCTGAAGGCTTTTCAGAAAGCTTTTAGGACAGCCTGATAATAATGAATTACAATAATCCACCCTAGAAGTAATAAATGCATGAATGAGCTTTTCAGCATCACTCTGAGAAAGGATGTTTCTAATTTTAGAAATATTGCGCAAATGCAAAAAAGCGGTCCTACATATTGGTTTAATATGTGCATTGAAGGACATATCCTGGTCAAAAATGACTCCAAGATTTCTCACAGTGTTACTGGAGGCCAAAGTAATGCCATCCAGAGTAAGTATCTGGTTAGACACCATGTTTCTAAGATTTGTGGGGCCGAGAACAAGAATTTCAGTTTTATCTGAATTTAGAAGCAGGAAATTAGAGGTCATCCAGGCCTTAATATCTTTAAGACATTATAATGAAGAGTTCAGTCATAAACACAAACTCCTGTCACAGTAAACGCCGAAGCCTCGTCTGTCCCGTGTGGACGGTTCCTGTTCATCTGTTTTAGTTTATTTAAGTGCATAAAATCATCATCATACTCGACTTTTGTTTGTTTCTAAGGTCACGTTTTTATTTACATCTAAACATCCTAAAACTTTGAGGCTGTTTTTCCTGAGATCTGTTTTTATTTTACATTGTGGTGACGTTTGTGTTCTGCTGTAAAGCTCTTTGGATCGGCTACACGGAGCTTCGAGTGACATAAATCAGGGTCAAAGGTTTACGCTTCATAGGACAGTAAACTGGGTCTCATTTCATCCCCCTAACATGTGGGATATTTATATAAACACAATGTCTGTGTGTGTGTCTGTGTGTGTGTCGGTGGCGGCTGCAGAAGAGAATCTGGGGCTCTACACTGGAGCTGGTCCTTTACCTCACCAACGTTTCCTCCAAGGACAACCTACACAACCTGACTTGTGAGGCCGAGAACCAAGCTGGGCCAGGGGAGAGGATGGTGCAATTGGACATTGAGTGTAAGTGCCTGCAAAATAAAACCGAGCTCTTGAAAGCTCACAATACAAATCGTCGGGCTTAATGGAGGTTAGGGCGAGAGCACACTGGGGCCATTTTCTAGTGCAGGCAGGGTGGACAGCCAGAGAAAGGAAAAAATGCACTGCGCTGATTTCTTCTAAATGCCCCCTCTGCAAATACGAGCGTGCCCCCACCGTGCTTCTAATGGAGCTTTCTGTCACCTGCCACTCACTCTGGCGACTGGTGAGAAGTGTTAAAATAGTATAAGTGAAGTGCAGCAGGTATGGCTCGCTATTTAATGCAGGGATACAACGAGAGGACAAAAGAAAGTGAACTCAGCTCACCTTGCTCTTAAAGAACTCCTTCACCTTGTGCACTTTTAAATTGGACTTGCAGCTTGACCCAGGAGCTTCTGTTGTTTTCTCCTTCCAGATGCATTAGTGCATCTGGAAGTTGAACAATGAGGAATGACAGCACCCAGCGGTCCCACTGAAGACAGAGTTAGAGGCATTAGTGATACATTACTGACAGTACTACCCAAACAATATCATATATCACCAACTCAGTGACACTCATTAGAAAATAAAGCCAAAAAGAACGGGGGCGCCAATCAGCTGAGGCCAAATGCGCAGGCATCAAGGGACAGATAATGAACATCAGGAAAATGGGGCTGATAACCCGTGCTAAGATCTGATTTGAGCCTGTGCTAATGGACTTTTCCCTCCTACTCCGGAAAACCGCTTCATCCGCAGTGATTGGCAGTCTGTAAATGCGTTAGTGCAGCTAATCTATCAACATCAGCCCCCCTGGTGGACGGACACTCGTTAACCGCCAGCCCTTTAATTACTCTTAATTACCTCCCAGAACAGTGGGTGTTTACTGCCGAGTGGCTCTCTGTGCCATTGATTCATGGTACTCGTGCGGCTCCCCTTTCATAAAAGAGCTGTTCTAAATTATGCTTTTTTGCAAAGTCATTTTTAAACTTTAAATCTGAAAAGGTGAAAGCAAACCATCATTTTTATCAACATCTACCGTCCCAAAAGTTACTGTTTCGCCTGCAAAGCACCCAGTTAGCAGCGACTCTGCCTGGACTTGGGCCAGAAATCATTTAGTGTGTTTGCCACATTTCAAAATGCTCATTGTCTAATTCTGCAATGAAGTCTGAGAACTGGCAGGCTCATTAAACATAATTCTAGCCTTCCTTTTCACCCCTGCAGTGAAATTGCTTGTGTAAGATTAGCAGAGGTCGCTAATGGATGATTAGTTAAATGTGATAAATAGCACTAATTTTCCCTCAGTGTAACGGGCTTTAGCGAGCCCCGAGTAAAGAGACAAATGCCTCGGTATCCCCTCAGCGCAGCACTTTCTGGGACTGGGTCATGGGTTAAGAGCTCGTGCAGACCGGGGGGGGGCTCTGCACTCCAGAGTTGGGTTCGATCTAAACGAGGCGGTTTCCTGTAACTTTGTGTTCAGAAGAGCTTCCAGGTAGCATTTGTGGTCAGGGGCACGACAACGACCAGGATTTCATTATTCATAGCAGGTCTGAAGTGCAGAGGGAGAACATTGATCCTTGGAAACTCCTGACCTGCTTTATGTTCTGTATGAGTGAGGTGCGGATTCAGCATAAAATCATGGCATGCAGGACTGAGAATACAATTATTATTTAACTTCTTGGCAAATGTGTTAGGACAGAGTGTTTGTCGAAGCGCAGGGTAGGCCCCTCAGACATCCTGTTTGTTACATCAGCCTCAAAAACACAATATATTTAACACCAAACACTTAAAATCATTCAATTTGTCCAGTTATTAGTAACCAATAACTGCAGCTGAAGCTGTGAGGTAGATGAGATTGTTTTACTGACAGATTGGAACGAGGTGGAAGCCACTTGCAGCAGGTGGATGTTGTTACCTGAAGAACTGAGCTAAGCTAACTGTCTGCCGGCGTTAGGCACCGAGCAAACATGAGAATATTCTCATGCAGCTCCTGCAGAAATCTCTCTCGTCACTTTCTCGGCTGTATTTCCTGTTTAAAAATAGGTTAAATAAATTCAGCGGGATGCTGTAACCGGCTCACAAACCTGCTGTCTCCCCACAGTCCCAGTCAGAATAATCTTCCTGAAAGATGCCGTGCCGCAGCACCACTGGTGTTTTCCCTTTGCTGTGGATGGCAACCCTGAGCCAAACATCACCTGGCTGTACAATGGCAAAAAATTGGATGAGACCATCTACATCTACACGCACCCCATCGTGGATTCGGGCGATGGATCGGTGAAGCACGGTTGCCTCTTCCTTGACAAGCCGACCCACATCAACAATGGCAACTACACCCTGATCGCGGAGAACAAGCTGGGAAGAGATGAGGCCACCGCTGTTGGGAAGTTTATGGAAAACCCCTTTGACAATCCAGAGGGGATAATTCCGGGTGAGTTCCAGGTTTTTCTGAGCAAGGAAAGCAGAGCTGCTAAAAGGTGAACGTTACTCAGGTTTGTTTAGTAACTAAGAAACTCTCAATTCAGTCTCAGACTTTTATGGTAACGATCAGTTCAGTGGATTTTAATCCGTTTCCTCACGAGCCGCTTGATTAAATCTGAAACAGCCGCTGAGAAACGGCGCTAACCACTATCTCGCCATTTGGCAGCCATCTTGAAACGCTTCTGAGCACGTGCAGTTATTTTGAGTCATTATTCAACTGAGCTGGAACATAGGATCTGCAGGTATGGATTTATCAGGTAAATCCGATGAAATCCGCTTTAAAAGTTTGTCCCAAAATACAGATTCAAGATGTTTCAGTTCTACCATAAACTCACTGTTTGCTGTAATATCGATATTCACATAAATTACCTGCCAGAGATGATGGGATTCATAGAGATAATAATCATATATGGAACATACATATTTATTAATATTCATGTGCAGATTTGTTTTAGGATGTCACCTTAAAACCAATCCAGTAAAGAGTGTGTGGGCTTGTGCACTGCAGTGGGAACCCCTGATTTCTTGGAGACTGTTGTGACTGCTGTCATAGTTTTATTGCTTAGTGTAAGTGGTGTGTTATTCTTTTATAAAAAGGTGTGTATGGTGTGCCTTAGGAAGAGGTCAGTGAAACGGTGCTAATTGCAATGTGATTGGTGTGTCAGGAGATGATTGGCTATAGCCTGATTACCACACCCTCTACTGTAGAGAGCCAAGATGACCACCATCTACAGAAGACTTCTCACTCGTGTCTTGGCTTCTGATTCATGACTGTAACAGAGAGAGGTCAGAGGCCGGTGGCCATCTTGGAAAAGCCTTCTGGCAGTTATTTGGGTAGTTGATCACTGGGACGTAGAAAACTGTAAAGAATCAGCAGAAGGTGAAAGAAGCAGCTGACACTGCTGCTTACCTGACCAGATTAATATCCCAGATTACCTGGTTTGATGCTCTGATTAAAAAATATACATGACCTATTCATCAGGATAACTGTTATTTAAAAGAGAGGGTGTAGGAGTAAAGCTCACTTCATAGATTGGTAATGATACTAATGTGCACTCCAAATATGATCCTGTGCTGTGAGCACCTGCAGCCCACATCCAAAGGGATTTCTGTCCTAGGAGCTTTGTTACAGTACACAGAAAATTAAATTAGTAAATGACTGTATGATGATATTACCCAGTTATGTGTTATATATTCATATTAGTGCTCAGGGTGTGTCAGTGTTAAAGTGATGGTCAGATATCTGACAGAGAAAATGATGTAAGTGGCACTTAAATCTAACTGACGCTCACACCTGTTGTTGGTATTCTCTCCACACTGTACACTATAAGGTGCCGACTGTACTACACTGTGATTTGGTGCTTGATATGTAGAGGTAACCAAACAGAATAGCACACGTTGCATCGTGGTACACTTCGTATTGTGTGCTCATAAATGTGTTTGTGTTCTTCCCACATGCAAGTCTTCTCGGATCAGAGTAAGTGCTCGGACGATTTTGGGTCTATTATAAAGCATGTCCTCTAAACACTGAGCTGACTTCCTGTGAGATCTGCCTGTTTTAATCTGCTCTCACTGCTGCCCCTCAGGTCCTACAAACAAGTCAGACATGGATGTCACAGACAACCCGGAGAGTCAAATGTATTTGGTACGTCTGCGTCCTCAGTCTCGGTGCAAACGTACTGACCGAAGAGTCTTAATGGAAATCTGACGTGTGTTTTCACAGGTGTATGTGGCCGCGGGTCTCGGCGTGCTTGCTTGCAGTCTTCTGCTCATCATGGTTTTGGTCATCTACAGATGTGGCCAGCACTCCAAGTTTGGTATTCACCGTAAGTTATCACACATTATTTCTGACTGCAAGCTTGAACTCAGGCATGTGAAGCCTGATGCCGCTCGCCTTTTTTATAGGAACTACAGTAACTCAGTCTAAAAAGTAGACGCATAATGAGCCTCTTGGCTCTGTCCAAAGGTAATAAATAACGTAATGGACCCTTTAATGCTCACTACTTAATATACTTTATTTTTATGGGAGAAATTGCTAATTATGGTTTTACCTGTCCCCAAAAAACAATCACGCCACTCACCACCAACTCACTACTGTTCATTTAAAGCTAAGCTAAGCTAACCAGCTTAAGAGTGATATCAAGTGTCTAACCTAATGTGATGGCATGCATGGTTGAAAAAAATCAATCATATGGCTGGAAGAATTTTTCTGTATTAAAAGGAGACTGAATGACTTTACATGTTAGTCTGTTGGTGCAGAGAAATGAGTGAGCAGGCCTCTGCAGCTACCTGCCACTCATCTCTGCATCAGGTTAGCGGCCCTTCTTTTTGTTATGAGCTCTTCCCACCAGACGACCATAGACACACACATGTGACAGGACAGTGATGACTCTGTGCACCTCACTGCACCACCATATCTTAGTTTCTGCTTGGACCGCTGTACTGAGCTGGTCTGAAAATATCCGTAACTGGACAAAGTTTGATTTCTGCCAATAACAGCGTGCTAAAAGGTTATCATGTTTTTCATGCCAGAAACATGTTTTTATGGTCGGTGTGTTTATGTCCTGTTGGCACGCTATCAGACATCCATCAGGAGAAAGTGAACACAGTCATAACACAGACTGTGGTCTTATGGTTTATGATGATGTGCTGGGTGGTTGAGTTGAGCACATTTTAATTGTGTGGAATTAAAAAAAACGAATGTGGCTCTGATCATCTGATATGAATCCATTTGTTGTATTAAAGTGGAAGAAAGCTGAGGTTTTCTATGTGCTTGTATGAAAAATGTATGTGCATATATATGAGTCACAATCAAATGTTCTGCCAAATAACTGTTTCAAGTCACAGACCGCTCTGTCAGTCTGCTGGAAGGTAATGCACAGGAGAGACGGACTAATATAGGATTTCCACTGAGCTGTAACTTTGCTCGCAGGCAGCCGCTGTGTCGGCTAAAGTGCCTTAATTACTGCATGAGAACAGCAGCAGAAACCTCCCCTGGCTACTGCCACGGGGTGAGGGCCATTAAAGAGGATGGATGGATGGATGGATGGATGGATGAACAGCTAGACCTGATGTAGCTCCACCTGCACTCCTTCCCCCTAACACACACATCCACCCTTCCCACTCTCACTCTGCCTAAGTGGGCCTGATTGCCTAAGTGGACCCTGCTCCCTCTTTCCTTCCTTCCATCGTGTCTGTGCTCTCTTATTGTTGTTCCATTTTCCACCGTGTTGGACTCTGGGGGTTCTGTGGTTTGCCTTCCTGAGTGAGGTTTTACAATTTGGGCCCCACTTGTTTGGCTTTTAATACACACTATAGTTGGGGGTTGCTAACCGCCCAGGCTTCCTGTACGGTCATATTTTTTTCCCTTCAGTGTGGCCTGATTGCTGCATGGCTGATGATGGTGATTATTAGAGCTTGTCATCATCTGTCACCATGGTACCAACAAATGTGCATCCAAGTTAGTAATAGTGAATGCTGATTCCTCGAAAGGAAAAATGGGTTCTGAATTGCTTCTTTTGATGGCTGCTGCAATCACAGATGGTTGGAGACTGATTAGGTGTCTCATTTCTCTCAGTTTTACTTGTTTTGCTCCGTTTCATTAGGATCATCAGTTCTGGGTAAAGAGGACGACCTGGCCGTGTCACTGCGCTTCATGAACTTTGGCAGCAGCCCGCCTTCCTCAGATGAAGACTCTGGTTTGTCCAGCTTCGTAGAGAATCCGCAGTACTTCTGCAGCATCATCAAAGACAAAGACATGTGTGAGTGTTGCTGTAGAGCCTGTCAGATGTTTGAATACGCTCATGTTTCCCCAGGAAATGCATTTTGACACTTTGATTGTAGGCATTCATTTGCTTTTTCTCGGGGAATGCCGCGGTCACTCATTGGCTGTTTATTCACATCTGTGACGTTTTGTTTGAATGTCACAGAAGAGTAAACAGAACTGTTGAGATGTAGTTAACGTTTCCTGCAAACAGAACATCAAACAGCTTCCTGGATGATATTTTATTGAATTTAAGAGCATCATAACCAACATAAGACTGAAGGAGAGGACGGAGCGTTCAGGCCTCTTAAAGCTTCCCAGTTTGTGGCACATCGTTCATGAATGGATTCTTCTGTAGAACGATGATGATGTTGTGTGGATACATTTATTATATATGCAGGGAAATGCGTCTTTCAGGGAAGGCAAAAATAAACAAAGAAGAGCGCCTGAGGCCCGAACTACGAAGCAGACCCTTAAACAGCGCCGTGACTCAGCTGGAAGAATAAGAACTAATGGAATAATAATTATAATCCATCAGATTCCCCCTTTTCTTGGTGACAGAGCTCACGGTAATGTTTTTCCCAAACACTTTTTATTTCTGTGATACTGCATTGACATCAGTGTGCACTGCTAAGACTGAGTGTAGTTAAGACCAGGCTTAATTTGGTTGATGGACCCTACGTGTCCAATTTAAAGAGCAGTCTTGACTAACTGTGAACTTAAGACCAGGCTTGGTAGAAACCAGTTGGTGGCTGCTCCATGGACACACCATCTGTATTACAGTGGTCAGTGATGTTAGTCTGTTGGTGCAGCATTTGAGAGAAATGAATGAGCAGGCCTCTACAGCTACCTGCCACTCATCTCTTCACGCCAGACGACCGCAGACACACACACGTGACAGGTCAGTGATGACTCTGTGCGACTCTGTGCATCCGTACACCACCGAGCCAAAGGCATGGATCACCTTCCATCTCTCCTCCACTCGTGCTTTACTTTCAGTTTCTGTCGCGCGCCCTCTTCTTCATCTGTTTCACTGTCTGCCGTTTCTGTTACCGGGGAAAACAAAAGCAATGTCCTCTTCCTGTTACGGCTGCACCAACAGGCCCTCATTTTCCTGCATTATTTAGTGTCAGTGTTGAGGTTTATAGCAAACCCACATACAGTAGCAGAGAGTAAAAAATGGCTTTGTGGCTTACCCAGACTTGAAATGATGAAGGAAAACGTTTCAGCATTTTTGAGTCTCGCCCTGATTTTCAGGCGTTTGTGTTTTCTGTGACCTCAGGTGTGCAGCATATTAAAAGGCAGGATATTGTTTTGAAGTGGGAGCTGGGTGAAGGAGCGTTTGGCAAAGTCTACCTGGCAGAGTGTGCGAACCTTAGCCCCGACAATGACAGGATGCTCGTAGCCATCAAGGTGAGTAACTGCCCAGAATCCCGCTCTGCTGTTTTAAAAGCTAATTTCACCATTAATGTGGCTTCAGCCCCTCTGAGCGTCGGCATCAGTAGTGAAAATGTCAGCAGTTAGCGTGAGGTCTGAGCAGCAGAGCAGAGCGGGTGAAGTGATTGACACAGCTGCAGCACAGCTGTGAAAAACAAAGATTTGGCTTTTAAACCTGATGCTGGTGCTTTTACACCCGATTAGCGTATTTAATGCAATTCAGTGTAACTCCGAGTTCCTGTTTCTCCTGCACGAAGCATAAAATTCACAATTTCTGTGACTTTAGGAAAATGTCTGCGTGTCAGCCTGCTGTTTGTCCCACACTATAAAATAAATAGTCCTAAAACTTAATACTTAAAGTCATAAAGTCCTCATTAAAGCTCTCTGCACCAACAAACACACAGCGCACTTCAGTCGCTCACACGCTGCGGTTTGAGAGTTGTTTTGGTTAAAGAGCAGTCAGCTGGTGGGAGACGACAGGTTAATGCGAACCGCAGCAGATTAAAAAACAAGATGGTGAATGTGGCTCAGCTCACATTTATCATCCCATTAATCAGACATATGCTTTTATAACAGCTCATCAATGATCTGAGCAGGGGCGGGGCACGGACCTCGAGGCCAAATCCATATAATAAAAATAATAAAACTCTTTCAAAGCAGATGAACCCCACAGAGGCCTTCTATACTCCTCGACGTTTGCTGCTTTTAATTCTGTTCATTTAAAAAAAATTGATTTTACTTTTTAAATTTTAAATTAAAGAAAAAAATATTTTTATTTTTCAGTTCTGCTGGTTGTTAAAAATAATCTGTAACTATAATACACTTGCTTATTATTATTACACTGGCTTATTAATATTACACTGACCTATTATTATTACACTGGTTTATTATTAATATTACACTGACTTATTATTATTACACTGCCTTATTATTACACTGACTTATTATTACACTGGCTTATTATTACACTGGCTTATTAATATTACACTGACCTATTATTACACTGGCTTATTATTACACTGGCTTATTAATATTACACTGACTTATTATTATTACACTGGCTTATTATTACACTGGCTTATTAATATTACACTGACCTATTATTATTACACTGGCTTATTATTAATATTACACTGACTTATTATTATTACACTGGCTTATTAATATTATACTGACTTATTATTATTACACTGGCTTATTATTACACTGGCTTATTAATATTACACTGACCTATTATTATTACATTGGGTTATTATTAATATTACGCTGACCTATTATTATTACATTGGGTTATTATTAATATTACACTGACTTATTATTATTATTATACTGGCTTTTACAGTAACTGTTCACATTGTAGCTTCGCTTCAAGATCAGTTCATCATGTCGGCTGCCAGTGATTATGAAAAGAATATAGGTAAAACTAATTTTCCACTGCATTCCTTTGTGCAGTGTTGTTTTTAATTATTTTGTTATACATGCAGCACTCTGTTTTATTTGTTTACTTATTTATTTTTACAGTGGTGTGTTTTCTAAACCCTCCACATTTGTCTTCACATTTGATTCATGTTCTCCAAATTAGGCTTGTTTTTGTTTTTTTCACAGTTCTTTGACCTCTCAGATTTATCTCGTGTGTTTCTCGTAGTATTTATTTTAAGTCATGTTGTATTTATATGATAATTTACAAACAAATGCAATAATAACACCAAACACGTGCTGCCTGAATAAAGAGGTGCTGCAGCTGTAACGGTACGAGCAAAACAGTAAAGGCCAAAGCTGTTCTAGTTCACTTCACCGGGCCTTCAGGTGTTAATGTAAAGGTTTGTGCATGTTTGCAGACTCTGAAGGATGCAAACGAGTCCACCCGGCAGGACTTCCAGCGGGAGGCGGAGCTGCTGACGGTGCTTCAGCACCAGCACATCGTGCGGTTCTA
Organism: Archocentrus centrarchus; assembly: GCF_007364275.1. Lineage (NCBI taxonomy): Eukaryota > Metazoa > Chordata > Actinopteri > Cichliformes > Cichlidae > Archocentrus > Archocentrus centrarchus. The sequence continues at coordinate 1,579,556 of NC_044361.1, forward strand.
CGGTGTCTGCACAGACGGCGAGCCGCTGGCCATGGTGTTCGAATACATGAGGCACGGAGACCTGAACCGCTTTCTTCGGTATGTAACGGCACGAATGCTGCAAGGAAATCCGTGCTGTAGATTTTCCCAACAAATATTAGGCTTTGGTCGTGTTCCTCGTTTCTGTGACTCAGGAAGCAGTGCTGATGAAAGGCTGCAGCAAAGAAGATCACAAACACCTCAAAAAGTCCCGGTAAAAACGTGTCTCAGCAGGCCATCAGAGTGACAGTGTTACAGCATCACAACACGCTAACGACACAGTTCAGTCATCACTAAAGCTGAAACGCTGATTAATCAATTAGTTGATTAATGTTTTAACCTTGATTAACTCACAAATGATGGCAATTAAAGTGTTTTTTAAAGCAATATTGCTGTAAGTGCTGAAACGACCGTTTCAGGCTGTGAAATATGAATGTTTGCAGGCTTTCTTTTTCCACGTGTTGTTATGTTTCAGACTCATTTGATTCACCTTTTGGAGTTATTTTCTCTAACCTTAATGAAAGACTCAGAGAATCTTCTGTAAGTATTCACACGCTCACATCAGGACTTGGATAAAGCCGTTTGTTTCTGAATTATCGGGAGACCAGATTTGCCTTTGTGCAGGAATAATTGCTCAGGAGATGCAGGTGAATAGTATGAAATAATGATACATTTATAATTGTATTAATTTCCCTTGATATAAAGGAGAGTGGACAATCATCCCAGAGTTTCGTGAACCCTCTTACTTTGACTCTGCAGGAAAGATTTCATGTGGATCCACTCTCTACGAGCAGCTGTAGCCCCAGGCCTTCACATATAGTGAGACCTCCTCAAAAAGCAGTCAAACCTGAAGGCTTCTTACCAACTAGCAGGATTGTTGAGGCTCAGCCAGGCAGCTTCTCTGCAGAGATGTTCTCCTGGATTTAGGTTCAGACTCTAGCTGGGCCGCTAGGACTTCCATAGGGTTTCTCCAAAGCCACTTCTGTGTTTTCCTGACTGCTTTGGGTCATTGAAATGTAAATATTCACGTCAGCCTCAGATTCTGAGGTTTTCATTCATTTCTTTCTGTTTTTCCATCTTTCTCTCCATCTTAAATAGGATGAATAGATATGGATACTTCCATTCTCTTAGTCTGCTGCTGCAGGAAAACCATCAGCTACCTTCACCATGTTTGACTCTAGGGAAAGTGTTATTGAGGTGATGCTCACTTCTTGGCTTCCTGCACACATGCTGATGGGAAATGTTTGAGTCAACCAAAGGATTTAGCTTTTTGTGGTCTGGGAGTCTTTCAGGTGCCTTTTAGGAAAATCCCAGCTGACCGTCATTTCTCTTTTAGTGAGGAATGGCTTCCATATGTCCGTCTCTACCATAAGGGCCGGAGTATTGGAGTGCTGCTCTCTGGCTCTTCCCATCTACACAAAGGAAAACGTCCTCCAAACTTCTTCCATTTGAGAATTAATCATGTTTTTTGGGCACTTTCGCAGCTGAGAGAAGTTCTTCCTTCCATCAATTTCGAGATCCTGCGTGTTCTCGTCCTAATTACGCCCATTAAATTCAGTCGGGCACAGGTGGAACCAGGCTGTACGAGCAGGAACACTGACAGAAGCAGGATGTGCCGTAATTTTTAGTAACATAACCAAACCGTGGTGTACTTGAGTCTAATGTAATAAAACCTCACACAGTCACGTGGAGACTGATGAGAAATGAATAAACTTAATAACATTATCAATTTAAATATTTGAACCTGAACCTCAGGACCTCAGTAGGGACCAAAGAATTTAAACCCATCGAATGAACCCTGCTGCTTATATCCATTAAGCCCCTGCAGGTCAAATCCACCTGGTTTATCAGCACTCGAAAACATTTCATACATATTTTTAAATAGTTACAGACATATTTCATATCATGTAATTGTTTTAAAGTGTTATCATCTTTATGTGCGCCTGCCTCCACTTACAGGATGAGCACCAACACCTGAATCTGTTTACAGCGACATCATCACGTCGTGTCGTTTGTTTAATGATTATTTCCTGCTTCCAGATGCGCTTCAGGTGCTGAGGATGGGAATCTCCCTCACACAGATAAGTGACTGCAGCTCTTTAAAAGCTGCCATCTGCGAGCTGTGCTGCTTTTATCGCCCAAACTCGATGTGTGTTTAAAAGTTAGACCCACTTAGCCGACCTCAGCGCGGTTCCAGTGGTCACTCGGTGGATTTCGTGTGTTTAAGTAGAAATGTCACGAGGAGTCGCGAGGACAGCCGTGGAAGTGTTTGTGCTCGACCGTACGGACGATTATATTTGATATTTTTGAGGCGACTGCTTTTCCTCCCTCTCCGCACTTCGAGGTTTCTGAGGTCTTATTTGAATGGTGTTTAGATTATCTGGAGACCCAGAAACAGCCGGGGTGATTTTAAATCCCTCAGAAAGTTGACACGTCTTTGTTTTCAAGTCAAGCATTTCAAATGAACCGCTGGCTCCCTTTAGCTAAAGTGACTCAGGCACTTCTTAACATCAGCTGGGATTTATTTGACTTCATTTCTTTTCCTTTGCCTTCCTCTGACAGCTCTGTGAAGCTAATGAATCAGTAAACAGTTGGCTGAATTTTATTTCTCTAGCTCAGTGTTGGAAATCACAAACAGCTCTGCTTTAAGAAAAACTCACCAAGAAAAAACTCTGTTCACATATTAATGAACCAAAACCAACTGAAAAACCACTTTATGTGTTTTGTAGTTATTAAACAGCAAAAGTAAGAATCCAAATATTGTACCAAAGGTTCACAAATCAAAACCGTACGTTAGCATTCGCCTGTATGTGGTTCACGTAGCTAACAGGACGACTGGCACCGCATCAACTGTTTAAATTAAACTCTTACTCTCAGTTTGGATTTCTTGACTTGAGGACAAAAGCAGCTTGAGAGGTTTGTGGGAAGAGGGGGACGTCCTGGAATAACATTTTAGTCACCTCACAGAGAACACATCCTCTGCTTTGTTCCGTTCATATCCTGGATGCATCCATAAATCTCTACATAACAGACGAATGCAGCAAAGTTGTCAGCTTGATCAGCAAACAAATTGAACGGTTGCACAACGACACCTGCTAATTAATGCAAATGTAGAAAATAAGCACAGATTTATTGGATTGTCTGTTAGTGTAATGTAACCACACAGCGAGCCGATTTAAGTGAGATCATCGCATTAAAAAGCACGACATCACAAACATGTTGAGGAGGGCCTTCAACTTTTGGAGCCAGACACAAGAGGAGCTGCAGTTTCAGTGGCACTGGCAGTGCCTTCATGTCTTCGAGGGCTGCAGAGGCTGCTGTGGTTTGTGCACATTTTGGGAAAAAAAACTAAACAAAACTAAGAGCAGCATAATTTATGTGACTGCTGGGAAAAAAATAAATTTGTGTGTGACAGGTGGAGGGTTGTATTCTCAGAGCCCTTAGATGAGCTGCTGGTGCCCCCTCCTCCCCACAGGATAAACAGCTTTGTAAAACAGCTCACTGATCATCTGCAGAGGAACGGTTTATTATTATTAGTTTCAGTCAGGTTTCAGAATTCATCACAGTACAGAAACAGCATTAGTGAAGGTTACAAATGATCTTCTTACAGCCTCTGACAGTGGACTCATCTCTGTTCTTGTCCTGTTGGACCTCAGTGCAGCTTTGATACTGTTGACCATAACATTTTATTACAGAGATTAGAGCATACTATAGGTATTAAAGGTACTGCACTGCAGTGGTTTGAATCATATTTATCTCATAGACTCCAATTTGTTCATGTAAATGGGGAGTCTTCTTCACACACTAAGGTTAATTATGGAGTTCCACAGGGTTCTGTGCTAGGACCAATTTTATTTACATTATACATGCTTCCCTTAGGCAGTATTATTAGAAAGCACTGCATCAATTTTCATTGTTATGCAGATGATACTCAGCTTTACCTATCAATGAAGCCAGATGACACACATCAATTAGTTAAACTGCAGGAATGTCTTAAAGACATTAAGGCCTGGATGACCTCTAATTTCCTGCTTCTAAATTCAGATCAAACTGAAATTCTTGTTCTCTACCCCACAAATCTTAGAAACATGGTGTCTAACCAGATACTTACTCTGGATGGCATTACTTTGGCCTCCAGTAATACTGTGAGAAATCTTGGAGTCATTTTTGACCAGGATATGTCCTTCAATGCACATATTAAACAAATATGTAGGACCGCTTTTTTGTATTTTTGCAATATTTCTAAAATTAGAATCATCCTTTCTCAGAGTGATGCTGAAAAGCTAATTCATGCATTTATTACTTCTAGGCTGGATTATTGTAATTCATTATTATCAGGCTGTCCTAAAAGCTCCCTGAAAAGCCTTCAGCTGATCCAAAATGCTGCAGCTAGAGTACTGACAGGGACTAGAAAGAGAGAGCAGATTTCTCCCATATTGGCTTCTCTTCATTGGCTCCCTGTTAAATCTAGAATAGAATTTAAAATCCTTCTCCTCACATACAAGGTCTTCAATAATCAGGCACCATCTTATCTCAAAGACCTCATAGTCCCATATCACCCCAACAGAGCACTTCGCTCTCAGACTGCTGGCTTACTTGTGGTTCCTAGGATACTTAAGAGTAGAATGGGAGGCAGAGCCTTCAGCTTTCAGGCGCCTCTTCTGTGGAACCAGCTCCCAGCTTGGATTCAGGAGACAGACACCCTCTCTATTTTTAAGATTAGGCTTCAAACTTTCCTTTATGATAAAGCTTATAGTTAGGGCTGGATCAGGTGACCCTGAACCCTCCCTTAGTTATGCTGCTATTGGTCTAGTCTGCTGGGGGGTTCCATGATGCACTGTTTCTTTTCATTCACTTCTTTTACTCTGTTTATACTCCACTCTGTATTTAATCATTATTTGTTATTAATCTCTGTCTCTCCCCCCTCAGCAGATGACCCCCCCTCCCTGAGCCTGGTTCTGCTGGAGGTTTCTTCCTGTTAAAGGGAGTTTTTCCTTCCCACTGTCACCAAGTGCTGCTCATAGGGGGTCGTTTTGACTGTTGGGTTTCTCTGTACTATTGTAGGGTCTTTACCCACAATACAAAGCGCCTTGAGGTGACTGTTTGTTGTGATTTGGCGCTATATAAATAAAATTGAATTGAAATGAAATTTTCAGTATGGCTAAATAGAAGAATAGCCGGTGGACGTGTATGTAAATTATTACCCAGGAAGGCAAAGAGTGACTCAGAGGTGAGGAAATGAAACCAAAGATTCTCACCGTGAGAAGAAAGAAATCAAACTCACTGAAAGAGACAGAAATGTAAGAATCCTCTGGATGAGTCACAACATGCCAAGGCACAGGGGTCAGTTTTATTATTTACAAGAAGTCTTCACTTCATTAATGAGATGAATTCCAGCTATGAAGGGTTTTTAGCATTCGACACGATTCCTTGACCTGTGCACCGAACTAATTTTTTATCTGCAGAGGGGGTTATGTAGCAAATGAGGTACTGATAACACTAAAATTGTTGCATAACATGGTGACAGAAGAGCTTCAAAATCTATTTTCAATCATTTAAAAACCTTTGCGAAACTGTGTGTGTGTGTGTGTGGGGGGGGGCACCTGGGAAACAGACGCTGTTGATGCTGCCTGCCAGGTGTCCTCCACAGGAGACAGACTGTGAGTGAAAACACACACACAGACTTTTCCTGAGATATATGTTCACGAATGGATGGAAATCGCATTTTCAGCAGACAGCATGGGTGAGATGTCTGAGAGCCCCCACAATGCAGCTGCTTTCCCACCCTGCCACCTGCCTTTTAAACTAATAGTGAGTGTATAGACAACTTCCTTTGTAAGGAGGGGACAAAGTGGAGAGGAGAGATATTAGGATGGATGGAGACACATCAGCTGTGATTTGCTCATTTAGGCAGGAGTCGGTTGTGAGAGTGGGTGTTTATGATCCACAAAAACCATGAAGAGTTAATGCACTCTGCATCTCTGAATTGCATTATTGCAAATCAATTGTAGGCGTATTATAAGCCTTATGTTTTTGATTAAGCATTGCTGTTTAATGGCTTTATTGTGGCGTGGTCGTGCTCACCGTGTCTGCACCGCTCTAGGGAGCTCATGTATGTCAGAAATGTTCAATCTGCAGATTGCATGCTGAGGTCAGTGACCTTCAGGTCACCCAAGGTTGGTGCCATAGTTACAACAAAATGACAAAAGCCTGAAAGGCTCGTTCAAGTGTTTGACAGAGCCGAGAGAAACAGAGAAGAATAGCAGCGGCCTCTCGAGTCAGCAGTGGAAATATGTGATTTTATTCCTTTCAGTTCACAGTTCACACAGGAGCGCCAGGCTAGTGCAGCACATTTAATCAAACATTAATTTCAAGAAATAAGGAAAATATGTCATCAACCAGAGGCAGCGCGCAGAAAAAATGGCCTTTAAAAGCAGTGCAGCTGCACCAATTAACAGCTTTAACTCATCAAGTGTCTCACTGGCAGCGTGACACCTTCAAGTGCTCACGTAAAGTCGGCCTTTACCTGCCGGGTTCATTCTCGTGCCGCAGTGCCCTCGAGTAAAGCACGGACTCACAGCAGGGGTTGGTCCTCGTGCGGCCCTCTGCTCCCGGATGGCCTCGATGCAGAGGATGAATTTGTCTAAAGGGATCAATAGTTTTTATTTCATGAAAATATGATTATCCTGCTCACTTGGATATAAAGCGCTTTGTAGACCAAACGTCTTTCAAGTTGACAATATTAGTTTTGTTTTTAAAAAGATGATGAATTTCTTGACTTTTGTGAAATGTGTTTTTCTTTTAGTCGGGAAAATAACTAAATACATTTTATTATTTGAAAATACTCGAGTTGTATAAATCCATTTCATACTATTTTTACTAAATGGTCTCTACTTTTTTCCCTGTACCTTGACAGCTGTAATTACTTCTCAGATTCAGATTTGACATTAAAGACTCTGAATCCACTTTTAAAAACTGTGCAGCACATTGTTAAAGATTATATCAGTGCCCCAACCTATTTCCATGTGACCTTCTACAAAAGGTAGTGCTTTTCAGATGTGCACTCTTCTCAAACTTCTCAGTCTTTCATGCAGGAAAGAGAAAAACCCACAAAATGAATGCAGAACTTTGTTTCCTTGGAACCCGCCATGTGAATCATCTCTGCTGCCCAGCCTCGTTCGGTGACCCTCTGAAGAGCACTCAATCCCCCAATAACTGATGGACTCAACTGTTTGTGTATAAAGAGTGACAATAAACTGCTGCTTATACACTCATGCATCTAATACTGTCATACAAATCAATATAATGGACCATTTTTCTGCAGAAGGATGGATCGGGTCCATTGTGCTCTGTAACTCTTATCCGGAGGATTTACATTGTGGTATTTGTACTTTAACTTGTACTTTAACCATGTCTTTCTCTCCCCTCAGCCCAACCGGTCGCGGCAGATGACCCCCCCTCCCTGAGCCTGGTTCTGCTGGAGGTTTCTTCCTGTTAAAGGGAGTTTTTCCTTTCCACTGTCGCCAAGTGCTGCTCATAGGGGGTCGTTTTGACTGTTGGGTTTTCTCTGTATTATTGTAGGGTCTTTACCCACAATACAAAGCACCTTGAGGTGACAGTTTGTTGTGATTTGGCGCTATATAAATAAAATTGAATTGAATTGAATTGAATTAACTCCCCCTGCTGAGGTCTCACTTTCACCTTGCTTCCTACAGTCTGATAAAATAACCTTGGATGAACAGATGTGGAATGAAGCAGCTCGTGTGTCCTTCTTGTGTCTCCTGTAGAGCTCACGGCCCTGATGCTCACATCCTGGAGGAGTCCAAGATGCCCCCGCTGGGAGAGCTCACTTTGCCTCAGATGCTGCACATTGCAGCCCAGATCGCCTCAGGCATGGTCTACCTGGCGTCGCTGCACTTCGTCCACCGTGACCTGGCAACTCGCAACTGCCTGGTCGGGGAGGGTCTGGTGGTCAAAATCGGAGACTTCGGCATGTCCCGAGACATCTACAGCACAGATTACTATCGGGTAGGTGGCTGAGACACGAAGGGAATGAAAACGTGACTGTTGGAGGGTTATTATCACTGTGTTTCACACCAACTGCTTTTATCTCTGTGTTTTTGAGGTTTCTGTCACTAAAAGCAAGATTTCAGCAATCGTAAATTTACTCCAAGCAACAGATCTAATAAAAGTTTGAAGTATGTACATTACACGATGATTACAATAAAACGGCAGCTGCTCCGTTATTGCTAATCCATCTTTGCTGCAGGCTTGGTAATGACAGGAGGACACAACAACATGTTACCATCTATTTGGGTTTGTTTGGGCTTTAGTTCCCCACACATACCAGCACACGTCAGGCTGCAGTCACATTCAGCATCTGTATAAGATGTGGAAGTTCCTTAACGCTGCATTCTTGGTGGCCAGCAGGGGGCGACTCCTCAGATTGTAAAGAAGTCTGTGGTGTTCCCAGTGAACACTGATAACTTTATGGCCTCAGTTTCCAGTTTCAGGTCTTAATGAATGCAGATACGTTTGTTTTGTAAATTACGGTCACCATCAAATTAAAATAAAGCAGGTGTAGTGCTAGCTTGTGATTGACAGCTCGCTGTCGTGGTTTATGTGAGAGAGACCCTCACTGAAGTCTGGTTTTAAAAAAGCTGAGGTGGCGATGGCGGCTGTGGCCATCTTTTATATACAGTCAGTTATACCAAGATTCAAGAACTTTATTGTCACTCTGGATATTTGAGCTGGAGGGCTCCAATGCAGTACATAAAACAATAAAAAAATAATAGTTAAATATATTAAAAACAGTAAAAATATCCATCTTAGGGCTGTGCTGTCCTACTGCAGTGTAATGTATCTGTGCTACTTGCTTTTAAAAAACTGTTCCAGGAGTTTCTCTGCATAATTCAAGTGACGCAGAGCTCTGTGTGCAGTGGTTAACATATTTGATCTCATTACCTGTGGCAGATTCACCTTTTACTGATCAGGTAGCAGCAGGTAAGATCTTACAACCAAATCACAGCGAGCTGTCAGAAGCATCTCTGTGAGATCGGGACTTTGTTTAAAGTCGTGACATGTAGCACACAGCAGGAGATGGTCAGGGAATAATCCGGTTTAGGCAGGAAACAGGACGTCGCACAGACATGCGAGTCTGCGGGTTAAAGGTTGTTTAGGGATCGGTCTCACCTGCACCTCCATCAGGGCTGCAGTGCGTGTGTAAAAACAGTTCTTACTTTTTGAGGTAGCTTTGCATGATCCACAGTTCAGAATAATCACTTATTTTGTAGCAGGGCCGCCCAGCAGTTCATCCTCTTCCTTAAAGCAACTCTCTCGGCTCCTTCGGCCGGCTCGGCACTGACAAAATATTTGAACAGCAGGCAGTTCGAACTTCTGTGTTCATCATAAAGAGCCAGGAGTGGAGAAATCACTCGGAGGCTTTTGGATCTGCACTTCTCGTCTAGTTTTGTAAGAAGATATTTCATTTTTTGTGTGTGTGAGTGTGAAAACGTGGTGCCTCAATCCACTATTAAACCTGTTAACCACAGTGTAGCCTAGGAAGATTAAGAAACACCTTTTTGGATATACATGAAGATGCAGCAAGTACATAAAGCAGCTGTCATGAAGTGTTTCCTTCTCAGACTGCTTCACCGTCTCCTGCAGTGAGTTAAACTGCAGGAGGAACGTATGTCACACATTTTAGACGTGCAAATGGCAGCATAACCTTTGAGACTGTGGAGAACCTCCTTTTAACAACTACAGTCGAACAGCTGAATAATAACATCGGACTTCTTCACGTGGCTGCTGCTCGGTGGGATTTGAGACTCTGGAAATTGCTCGATTCTGCTCCAGCGTGTACTCACGTGCCAGTGAGCGGGTTTTACTCATTAAGAGCATGTTGAGATCTCATAAATGTAATAAAATTTACAAACCTAAGAAGCTATCTCAAATTTATTTTTGGATTTCGAGCTGGTCTCCCGGTCAGTCAGAGGCAGGAACATCTATTTAAACATCACTTAGCGTGCGTTTCTTCGTCCTCAGGTGGGCGGACGTACAATGCTGCCAATCCGCTGGATGCCCCCCGAGAGCATCATGTACAGGAAGTTCACCACGGAGAGTGACATCTGGAGCTTTGGCGTGGTCCTCTGGGAGATCTTCACGTATGGGAAACAGCCGTGGTATCAGCTGTCCAACAGTGAGGTGGGTGGGTGTGGAAACAGTTAACTCACCGTTAGTTTATTGTATTTTTTGACTTTTCACATCTCAAAGTCGGCACTAAGATTCATATTTTTGTTGCTCTGTAAACTTCAGATCCAGTTAGGTTTGCTTTCACTCTGCAGCCACTAAAGAACTTTAAATAACACACCTGCATCGTGTCATTACTGCCTACACGCGCTGATGTCACCAGGTAGCCTTCCAGCAGCATGTTCATTTAGCTGCTGGTTTGTATGCTGCTGAAGTGCTTCTGGACACGAGTCTTACCATTTTAAAACCCTTATCTAAATGAATGGGGACAGAGTTATAACTTTAATTTTAGTCGTCCCTCAGATATAATAAACACCCTTTAAATTTCATTTAAAAACAGCTTAAAAACTGTAATGACTGTGTCCCAAAATAAGGTGCATATTTATTATAATAACGAGTAGATATGTCTGCCAGCACACAGTTAAAACCGCCATCTACGGTGCATATACGCAACAATATGATTGGCTGAATGTTGATTGGCTCATTTGGGGGCAGGGGTGGGACAGCCTCCATCTTTGGGATCGTAGATTTCTCCTCTTTATATGGCGTCTGTGACACATCCTCAGAAACCTCCCGTGGACCCTCATTCCTCACGAGTCGTGTGTCAGCATAACAGAACCCAGTCAGAGGCTCTGGAGAACGGCCTTTGACCCCAAGTCACAGAGGTCCAGACCTCGGTAACCTTACAGCTGGTTACTCGTCCTGTTTACGGTGGTCCATTGAGCTTCGTGTTTTATTCGCAGACGTGCTCACAGTATCGATGACCCGCCCCAAAGGTCAGCGGGATGGTCAGCAAAATGTTAAAAATGATTAAAAAACATTATATCCACGTTTATTGGCCTCAGGGATTCACTGAAAGCTAATTTTTCAGGATAATGATGAATCCACACAGGACATGAACCAAAGAAAGTTGGTCCAGATTTCTCTGACAGAGTGAGTCCTCTTGGCTGTCGCTCAGGCTTTTTGTTTTGTTGTTCATTAGCAGGCTACAGAAAAATCATCATTGAAAAAAATGTTGCTTATTTTTCATCTTTTTTCATTTTTTTTATAGATGAAAAGATTAAACTACTAATTATTTGCCAGTTAGTAGATTTAGTTTGTGGTAACAAGCTAACGAGGCTAACTGTAGCTTGTTCTTACTTGCAGACCTAAAAAAGGCGAAACTGATCATGTGATGTTTGTTATTCAGCCGTGTGGAGTTTATTTAATAAATGAAGTTAACTTGAAGTAACTTCCTTTTTGAACACTCTGCTCTGCAAACAGCAGCCTGAAATGTTTTGGTGCCTTCACGTAATTTAAACTTGCAGAACAAAACATCTTCACTGATACTTTACTCTTAAACCAATCAATAAATTCGTAGTGATTAAGGCCGGTCCAGTCTAGCCTTTTCAGCTCGAGCACCAAGAAGTGGGACTCCACTGTGACCACAGCGGTGCTATTACAGGCCGTAACCCTCTCTCCTTTCAAGACGAGGGTGGATCGCTTTTCCTTTGCACTCGATTCTAATCTGATTGGCTTTCATTTTTGCCCCCGGCCAATGAGCTGTAACCTTGTTAGCTTAATCTGCCTCATCCAATGAAGGACAGGTGAAATTACAATGTTGCCTAAAAACTCAGTGGTGGAAATAAATCATCCTAAAATACTGACGTGACGGCGTGTGATTGATGGGCCGTTTTGGTGCAAAGTGGCCGAGCGGCGACAGGCGCGCTCTGTTCGCCGGATCAGGCCGAGGTTAACGATGGAGCGGAGAGCACGGTGATTTATTCACTGAGCGTGTGAACTGAATCAGTCACTGCAGCCATTAGTGTCTCAGCTGGAGGTTCTTGGTGTTCTCGTTTGACTCTGAGGTCGCTGCTAATTGACGCACATCTGTGAGACTTTTGTGCTGTTTATTAAAATGTATTATCCTTGGTGCAGCAGGTCAGAGGCCTCCAGCCCCTTTACCTTCATTTACACTAGTTTATGAAGGACTGATGCATAAAAATGAACACGTGTATTATTTTAGGATTCTTTCGTGGGTTTATTGAGGTCGATATTTTGGGTTCTGTTGTTTAGAATCGAGCCAACACCTTCCTGTCTGTGCTTAAAAAGAAGAAGTTAGTCCGAACTGTTTATTATTCATCTTGTAACACTTCGGTTTGCTTTGCTCCTCCCACACTTCGGGATGCTCACCTGTGGCAGGTGGGGTGTGAAAGGAAACCGGTTGTTGTCTGTGAATTTACTCCCACCTGTTTTTTTTTTTTTTGGTTTTTTTCCAGCTTTATAATATTTACATTTAACAGGATCTCACCATTCACATGTTTTATTTAATGTTTTTATTGTTACTGTGTTCAGGAAGCCTATAAACTGATTAAAATAGTTTATTTTTTTTACCAGCTGCAACTTGCAAGTACAGATCATATCTGTATGCAATGATTTGAAATTATGTATAAATAGATTTTCTTTTTGGTGCTTTCAGTTTAGTCCAGTGTTACTGCATTTCTACTGCGGTTTATTGTTTATTTATGTATTTTTATTGCTGACCACTGAGTCTGTGTCTCTCAGTCTATATACAGATATTTGTGATTATGTCTGTGCGCTGCCTAAAATTTAAAAATATCCAATTCAGTGATTTACAAAGTCTTTAAGCCCTATATTTAAATAAAATTAGTACCAATATGATGACAGCGTGCTTCAAAAAATATAATGCAGGGATGCACAGAGGCTGAATCTGTGTGGAAAAATAGCTTCACAGTTTATCAGTGCCGAGAATCCAGAGACGTCTGCGTGGACGAGGCTTCGTGAACGGCCTTCAGGTGGCAGCGATCACAGCTCGGGCTCAGCTACATTTCTGAAAATCTCTGTCAGTAAACAGTTTATCACAACATCCACAAACACCAGTTACAGCCTCGTCATGCAGAGAATAAAATGGAAATGAAGAAGCTCCTTCAAGGCTGCCGGGGCCTCAGCAGGCCTGCCGTCCACACCTGTGACAGAAACCGCAGCAGAGACGCCCTGAAATCCTGCAGCACGCAGGAACTTAAACACATCAAATTTCCACAACTCCAGAAACTGAAACTCAGCATCGCACATGTTTACATATGATATGCTTTTTACTTTAAGTTGCATTTTAAATGAAATACGAGCTTTGAATGATTTGTAAATAATTGTATTCTGTTGAAATGATTTTATGTAACAAAGCGTCGTTAACCTTTGGAAGTGAAGTTTAATAAGGAGCTGTGAAAATCAGCTTGGAGCCGACAATTAACTTTAATATTGTGCACAGACCCTTAAAAGATAATAACTTCAGCTTTTCTGATGGCGCCTCATTTTTCCACTTCTACGAGTGCAGCTTTGAAAAACTCCACTTAAAAAAAAAGAAGCATCCTTTTCCAGGAAGCTTTTGTTATTCCCGGAGTCGGGATAATAAACGGAGCAGCATCAACGTTTCATTTAGAGACTAAATCTGAAAGCGTGAGTTTGGTACGGGGGGGGCTCAGTGCTAAAGTTTGAACTGCTTTAGTGCTTTTAGCACCACACAGATAATTGTTCCCTCAGCTGCGTTCAGGGGACGCCGAAAACCTCAGAAAGATTTCTTTCTTTAACAAATGAAACCAAAACTGCAGACGGATAAATACGGAGACATGTTTGAGGAAACTGTTCATATTACGGCTTCATCACAAAATACATAAAAATATATCGTCGCTGTTTTTAATGGAAACATCAAAACATGTTTGAATCTTTAACAGTTTCTCCTTCAGTTTTTTCCCCTAAAGATGAAATCTGAGTTTCATAAAAAATGTATTTACTGTAAACCTCTCACAGCTGATGACCTTTGACATCCATCGTTGGGCGGGCGAATGCTACCCAGAACTGTCAGAGCTGCGTTTCCTGTTCCCGCATGAGTCCACATGAAACTGTTAAATTAGCTTATTTATTATATTAAATTTAAAAAATAAACTTTAAATATTTTGTATAGTTTAAGACCAAAAAAAAACACTGTTTGAGCAGGTTCATTAAAAGAGTGTGATTGGTCCGTTCCAGTGATGTTACAATGATGTAGGAGCGCCGCCATCAGATGAATTGGAGTGGGTGTGGACTGTGGAAGGCTCCGGTGTCTCGTTTTTACTGTGGATTCGCGGTTTCGCTCATTTATCTGAAACTTCGAGATCAGACTCAGACACTCAGCGCCGTCACGATCTAATCCCATTAATAAGACGATGTGAACATATTCTTCTCTCTGAAGCCCCGAGGACAGGCTGACAATACATATTTTATTCTGGCTGTTAAAAAATGATTATTTTTCCCTGCTACCCACAGGCCATTGAATGCATCACGCAGGGACGGGAACTGGAGAGACCACGCACCTGCCCGAAGGAGGTCTACCTGCTGATGCAGGGCTGCTGGCAGAGAGAGCCCCAGCAGAGGATGGTCATGAAGGACATCCACAGCCGCCTGCTGACCCTGGTCAAGAACCCCCCGGTTTACCTGGATATCCTGGGCTAGGGGGGCCGACCAGGGAGCAGAGCAGAGGCTGGGGAGGTGGGGTTTCTGGTTTGAGATTTAAAACTTTACTCTGTTACTCTAATAAGACCTAATTACTCCAACAAGTTCTCTTTGGTTTCAGCTTAAATTCAGCCTTTTCTTCCGTGGATTAAAAAACAGTTATGCACGAATGAATTCATTTTCCAGCTGTGATGCTTCACGGGCGGTAAAGTCTGCTTCGAGCTTCTGCGCTGCAACTTTTGCCTCATTCCAGCTCGACTTTGACCCCCGTTTACCGCCCCGTCCTTTTCCTGGAAACCTGTCAAATGTTTACCAAAGAGTTTGATGTTTATCTGAGCTGGGATCAGCCTGATGGAGGCGCGTGCGCGGCGGGTTTGTCAGCTGATCTGCGGCGCGTTTGTGTTGAATTAGAAAAAAGTGAAAACTCCTTTTACAGATTTGAGTACAGCAGATAGTCATTTGTACAGTACAGTCACTGATTTTGGATACGTTTTGATAATAGAGGGTTATTAAAAAAGAAGCTTTCATTAATGTACATAATTCGGTCACAGCAGGAGCTCGTTTCTCTCGTGTCAGATTCAGTGTATCATACGAATATTTTTCAAAAAGAAGATGTTAGTGAAAATGTTTCCTGGTATAATAACTACTGTGTTTACATTTAATTACTGTCAAATATGAACTTCCAAAGAGTGACCTTTGACCTGCGGCCTGCTCACCCAGGAGTGGATTTTGTACAATCGTACCCACGTTTAACACGCTGCTGTAACCGCCTTCAGGATCGGAGCACTGCAGTGAAATTCGGTAAGGGGAGAAAGATGGTGGGGAGGCGACACCACCCTGAGAGGCAACAGATGGGTTAACTGAGACTCCAGGAGGAGGAGGAGGAGGAAGAGGAGGAGGAGGAGGACAGATGGCACTGAAACTGACACTGGAGGTGAATCTGCCACCGTAAAAGTTTGAACTGAACCAAATGGGGCTTTTAGAGGGTGAAAGACGTGTTGTGTAAACCACTGCGATGCCTTTACTGAATGTAAATACTCTGTATTAATGTCTAAAAAATATATATATCTCCATGTATTGTTACTCCAGCACTTTTGTCTGCCCTTAAAAATAAACAAACTTGATTAAAAAAAGGCTGCATCCTTCACAGGAACATCCCTCTGGATCAGTCAATCCGTCATTATCGTGCGCTTCAGAG
Source organism: Archocentrus centrarchus (assembly GCF_007364275.1). Lineage (NCBI taxonomy): Eukaryota > Metazoa > Chordata > Actinopteri > Cichliformes > Cichlidae > Archocentrus > Archocentrus centrarchus. The sequence continues at coordinate 1,595,505 of NC_044361.1, forward strand.
CGAACAATGATTCGTGCTGCCGTCTCTACTTAAAGTTAGACATCTTAACAAGGCTATTCAAGAGCCTTCTATTATTTTGACGAACTAATCAGCAACCTGCGACGTCTCCACGGGATGCTCAGCAGACAGTTATTGAAAAGGAATAATCAAGTTTCATATTGCCTTACCGCGGGCCCTCCAGCAAACAAACACCCTCCAAAACCAAGTCTCTCCCTCTGCCTCGCCCCCTTCCTTCCTTCACCACCACCCTCCCTCGCTCGCTCCATCACTTCGTATGCAGAGCGCCTCCAGGGAGCGGTAATGGATTGAGAGTAATGCTATCATCCCTCTCTGTCTCTTTCTTTCTGTCGACCTCCTCTGGTGCACCGGGAGGGGGGATGAAAAACACTTGGACCCGTGTCTGGCTCATTGTTTCTTGTAGTGTCTTACAAGCAGATTCTGGGCGGATAGGATTAGTACACTCTGTCGTGTTTGTCCCCGTTATCCTTCAGGGCTCCATTTGTGGTTTCAGAATGAACCTTTTTAATAAGCACTCGAGGCTCCACCCCGGTTGGATGTGGAATATGACTATAATAAGAGCTGGAAATGAGGCCATTTCTAAAATGGAAGTCCTATTAGAGCTTTGCAGCAGGATACTTTCCTTTTCAATCTTCCATCTAGTCATATAATGCATGTATACAGGATATTGATTTCTTATGGTAATTATTTCTTCATGATAATGGTGGTGCCGATTCATTTTGTTGCACTGCTAATAATAAATCAGTCTGTGAGCTTTACTGTTCGTCCTGTAAGAGATTCGAGAACAGGAAGAGGAATGATTTAGCGAATCCAACTGAAGCAGGAGATCCTGCAGAACCTGACTGGAAGAATTCATGTGAGCCGAGCTGAAACTCACAAATCCATCATCACTGCATTTACCAGGAAACTTTCCTGCAGTTTATTAACCTCGAACACTGACCCTCCATTCAAGGCTTCCAGAAACAAAAGCTTTCCCTCTGTGAGCAGGTCAAAAAATCCAGCAGGTAAAAAACATTTTAATAATGGAATACATGTCAGATTGTTTCATGTGGCTTCACCAAAAAAAAAAAAAAAAAACGATTTATCCTGCAGATAAATCTTCGTTCTGCACCTGCAGTTCATTTCTTTATGGATGAAGGCTGAGCAGCAGAGATGAGCTGCACTCTGCTGCCCTCTGCTGGCCGCTCACGCACACTGCTCCAAGGATCTGCAGACGAGATGAGACGGTGACGAGCTTCACCATCATCATCATCATCATTCTGCTGAAATGATTCCAGGCAATAACTTCATGTATAAAAGGTTTTATTTATTACACAATTCTAGTAAAACAAAGCAGCGAATTATAAACTTTACACAGCAAAGAACAAATAAGTATTTATACATTTCAAGAGTAGTTTGTGTGTTTTTTAAACACAAAGTTGTACAAAATGTTAAAAAAGGCACCAATATCGTTTTTCCCACTGAATTATTACTTTTTTTTTATCCAATGGCTCCTCCCACTCTCATCTTTGGGCTCCTTTTCACGTCACTGAGCATCCATCAAGTTTGAAGAAATGACCAAACTGAGTGCTCATCACTTCTGCTAATTAAAAACCTGCCTCGACTACCTCTGAGGTTTACGTAACAAACGCCCTCGGTGACAGTGACCTTCTGTGGAGAAATCTGATTTATAATTGCTCAAATAAATGCAGATACCTGTGTGATGTGGGCGCCTCGAGCCTGACTGAGCTTAATAACTGGAACTGCTGCAAACAGTAAGAGGCTGAGAGGACGAGCAAAAATGCTCGTTTCCACATCAGAAACGATCCAACAATCAACAGGGTCAAACGGAGGAATGCTGAAAGATGACCGGAGAAAAAATAAATATATATCGGGGGGGGGGGGGGGGGCGGCTGCGTGTAAAGGAAGATGCGCTGTGATACTCTGCACACCGACCTCGGAAACATCTTAAAAACAAGTGCTCTAATATAAAAGTGTGTGTGTGTGTGTGTGTTTGTGATCCTACACACTCGCTCCGTGCTCCACATTTCAACTTCAGCGTCCGACACGGACCTGTGACACACCTCAGTCCTACAATATCACGTACAGTTCCCCTCTGATCAGCCGCTCTCTGCGCGCGTGTTAAAGGTGTGAGTGTGTGTTAATGTGTGTGTTGATGATGTGAGTGTGAGCAGTGATGATGAGATGTGTGTGTTTATACAGTACGAGCAGAATGAGCATCAGTGCTACAACTGAGAGGTTTAGTGATGTGAGACCCAGCTTCCTGTATGATCCGCTAATATTATGACGACATATCCTAATTAGTCAGTTATCTAATTAATGCATCTCAAAGTCTTTGTGCATTATTGGGAACAAAAGTTTCTCTTTAAACAACTAAAAAAATGTAAGACTGACTTTTTGAAAGATCAGAGCTGCAGATGTTTTATTATTGATTTCTGACCAGCTTCTTATTTTTAGCAGATTCACAGATTTTGTCACTCCAACAGGCTGAATATTAAATGCAGTAATGCAAATTATTTTTACACTTTTCAAACTGAAAATTCGCTCCAATTCTTCACTTGTTTTTTTCCTGAAGGGGGACAGTTCACTCGTAAATAGATTTTAATATTTTCCCTCTGGCCCGTTTGTCTTTACGATTCTGGCCCAGTTTTGGAGATATTGGCTATCGAGTCGTCCGCCTTCTCTTCAGTATGTTGGTACGAACTGCCACCTGCAGCTTTCTGCTCCAGCTGCGCAAGAAAAGCTCAGCAGCAACAATCCTGAGCGAGTTACTAACAGAGATCAATGTTCTCAGTTTGGATTTTAATCAGTTTCAGGCTGGTTTTAGTTTTTTTTTTTAAATACACACACATACACACACACACACACACACACACACACTGAAGACAGCTGACTCACAGTCAGGTACACACATACCTGTGACAAATGTTACCTGTCAAAGACTAAAACACAAAATCTCACTTCAGTTAATTTGTCTCAGGTTTATTTCAGTTAAACTTCTTCTTAAACCTGGTTTTAGTTTAGTTTAGTCAAACTTATGTGCAGCCTCGGTCAGTACTTCAACATCGGTCATGTAGGCCCCCCCAGCAGCTTCTTCAGGCTGGTCGACGCTGACGGTAGAAACGTTTTTGTGTAACTGGACCTGATTTCTGGAAAACTGCAGCTGAGTTTCTATTTTCTGAATGCAACAAAGCAAATATTCAGTTACTGAAGAGAAGGCAGACAGCTGTACAGCAGATATCTCAGGAACTGGGCAACTCACACAGAACCGACACACAGACGCAACAAAATGTGAACTTTTAAGGTCAAAGAGTCCTCGATGAGGTGGGGCTCCTGTTATGAGTTATAGTTGCTAAAAAAAAAAAAAAAAAGACCTTGTCTTCATTTTTGTTAATGCACCTAAAGCTGGAATAAATATTCTATAAACAGGTGAGTGGTAAACGTAAACAATGGTCAGAGTGCAGGAAAGGTTAATAATGCAAAGTGCACCAAAATACTGCAACAACACAAAGCTCCCACATTTAAATGATCCCGTGCTATGAATTACTAACTATACATTTCTCCTCTGTTTCTCTTCATTCCAACAGTAGTTACTATAAATCACAAATGTCTCCAAATATTAATTTTTATGTATTGATTGATTTTTATATTGACAGTTCAGAGTGGACCTGATGAGCTGTGATGGGGAGGTAAAAATGGTACCGTTTGCTCAGAGCATAAAACTGTTGAAGACCTTCAGGTGGGGGGGCCACTATAGTGTTGCCATGGGAACACCAAATGGTTATAAAAGCGGTACCTGTCTTTTAATCACCGCAGCGCTGAAACCTGTGGCAGACTGTGGGGTAAACGCAGGCAGCCAGAAAGAACTGAACGCGGCCCGAGTGGAATCAATAAGAGCCGCCGATCACGTCTGCATTACATCACGCACAGCGGAGAACGTGATGTCCGTCCTGCTTTAACGCACAGAAACACTGCACTGACCGACGTGTCCAGTTACAGAGAACATTGCAATAATTAATGATGCAAAAGGAGTTTCTGACACTGTTAATTAGAAAATAATCCCTGCAAGTTGTGACATGAAAAGTTTCCAGTTTGAAGCTTGTAGTGATGCACTGCAAACAGGCACTTGTGTGTTGTGTTCCCACAGCTCGCTTCCTTCAACCCAGAGCTTTTTTTTTGTGTTCTTGTATAAACGAGAAGCACAGAAACAAACGGCCGTCTGCAGATGTGCCCTCAGCCTCTCGCGCTCACACGATAAACGTGCCTGGGTCCTCAGCTGCTGAGGAAACACGTCAGACATGAAATATGGAAACACTTCATCTCAAAGTGACAAAACCGAAGGTGTTAAACAAGCACTACTGTGAAGCAGCCAAACCTTTCCTTTGGAAAGTGAGTCGGCCTTTATTCGGAGCCCTCACTGCTCCTTGCACCCGCAGGTGGAGGATTGCGGCTGGTTGGAGCCGCGGCACCGTTTCCACAGCAGCGGGGCGCTGAAAATGCCGATGATGCCCAAGTTGATGACGAGGCTGATGGCGAGCGCGCCGATGGTCCCGAGAAAAGACGGCATCGCTCCGTGGTTCAGGAGCCACGCCCTCCGCGACGTCATGTCTGCGATCACGCCCTCCATCTGGAAGTGGGACCCCACCACGGCGCAGACGTGGAAGAGCTGGTGGCTGTGACCTTTGAAGGACGACGAGTTTCAGTTAGTGAAATAAAAACAGTCGAGTTCAGTCAGTTACCAAATATGTTCCCTTTAATTTCTGCAGGGGGGGGGCTCCTGCTATGATAGGGAAGTGCATTATTTTATGATCTATATGTGTGAGCTGTTGTTACACGGAGTGCCTTCTTCCTTCAGATTAACTGCACCGTCTCAGGCTGTTTTCCAACATTAAAATGAAGATGATTAACAAACGCGGCGCCTTCAGAGGCGTGTGAAACAAAACAGTCCAGCGTTCAGGTTTGCACGCCATCACTTCAGAAGCCCGTTTGATACGGAGCCATTATTCAGCCCAGCAGGGAAAACAGTCAAACGCAGGCAAAGACAATAGAAGGCAAATATCAGAGTCTGGAAGGTAAAACCTGTTTGTTTGTTTTTTAGAGGACGTGATGTTTACTAAATAACGGAGACGCTCCTGAAGGCGCCGTGCTTTAAAGGCCCTTTCCCAAACTATTGTTCATAAAGTTATTTGTAATCATAACTTGGCGCTAACCCAATGAAAACGTGGGTTTCTAAAACTTCTCTGGGGATCAAACGCTTCTGTGAACGCATTTCTATTCAAATGTGACTCGTTTGGTTATTTTTTCCTTAACATCAACATCTGAAACACATCGACTGCGTTTGCTGAACGACGTACCGATGTAGTCAAAGCGGCCCGGGGCCAGCCTCTCCGGGAGGTGGGCGGTGAACAGGAAGCAGGTGAGGAAGGCGAAGAGGAGGTGGTAACAGTGACTGGACACGGCGTCGGCCGGACTGCAGCTTCCACCGCAGCACAGAAGAATCTAGACAGGAAAAAAAGAGCTTTAATTATTGAATTAAACAGCGATTAACACTGATTGTTGAGCATTTCTGACCCAGATAGAAAAGTGACTTGCATAATGCATAAACTAATCAGAGTGATTAGGGGAATTAACTGATGGCAGACGCTTGTATTAGATTAACAAAGGAAATCAGATCATTCTGGGACGGTGAGCCAAAGTCCCATTACATTATTAAAGAGTGGCACTTATCAGCATTTATGTAATAACACAAACCAACACACACCGCAGCCTTTGAAAAATACACTTGTTCAGGGTGGAAATTAAGGTCAAATTAAGTAAGAGAAGAATGCAATTATGCAAGTTTATTATATGTAACGTTCTCCCTTTCAGCTCTAAGCAAACTCAATTAAATCATATAAACAGTCTGCACCTCCCACACTGGGTTTGCTCCAATTTCCAGCTTCTTCATAGTGTCAGAGAAATAAAATAAAACCTTTATGTGAAGAAAAAGGAGCGAATCCTTCAAAATAAAACACACTTTTTCCTTTCCTCATATCAAACAGGGCCATGCTCTGAGTGGAGGCTCCAAAAATGGACCTGAGGAGGAAATCACTGAGCAGCAGAGAGAACGGGACCGGCCTTTAATATCTAACATTAATTAATAAAAATTATCATCCGGCGCCCGGGTGGCTTAGTGGTGAAGCTGGCGACCACATATATATGCCACGTTGCAGTGCGGGCAGCGCGGGTTCGAGTCCCAGCCTGTCGCCAATTGCCCGCACGTCTTCCCCTGTATCTTTCCCTCATTTCCTGTCTCCCTCCACTGCTCATAAAAGCCACTGTGGCCAAAAAAAAAAAAAAAAAAAAAAAAAATCATCCTCACAAAACTGCTTTAATGGAATATTTATTACTTTGTAATAACTGAAAATTCATGTGGTACGATATAATCTCACTACAGCAGATAAAAGTACCTAAAGGATAGCTGTACTGGATACATGTACATGCAGATACATGCATACGTGTACATGTAATAGTATATATATATATCTGTCAATGTTTTTCTGTACGCAGCCCTTAAAAATAAACTATTAAACAAATGAATAAAAGTCTTGAGCCACCCCCATTCCTTTATAATAATTATAATAATTTTTATTATTATTATCATAGATTAATTGGTTTGTAAAAATTCTGAAAATATAAAGAAACACTGTAACAAGTCACAATCAGTGAAAGTCAGAGCTGAGAGAGTGAACACACACACACACACAGACACACACACACACACACACACACACACACACACACACACACACACACACACACACACACACACTCCCTGGGTTCAGGTCGTGCACACTCACCCTGTAGAACAGCGGGACGGTGTCGAATATAAAAGGCACGACGAAGGCTGTGGTCCGAAGGGCTTTACTTCTCTTTGGGAACTGCAACTCCAGGAACCTGTGGAGACCAGCAGGGGGCAGCAGTCACTTCACTTTGTCCTGTCAGGCAAACTCGTCTGTCTCAGCACAGGCAGTGAAGCTAATGTAAGCTACGCAAGTTTAAGTCCCTCTAGTCGCTTTACGTTGGTGCTGTGCGCGGTGTCTGTGACACACACAGCAATCAAAGGCTGGTGCAGATTGAGATCAGGCTCTTCAGACTTTGGTGTCCTCTGGCCTACTGTAAGTGTTCAAGGGTCACGATCTGAGTGACCTGACAAATCCAGACTCCAGATATCTGCAGGATTTCAGTGATTCAGACTCCATTCAGAACCAGTTTGTTTTAATCAGAACTTCAGGATGAGAGGAAAAAGGCAGACAAGCTAAAAACTGGGTCTGAACTATTCTCATAAATAAGATCACATGATGGGGGGAACCCTCAGTTCAAGTGTGGACAGTCTCTGACCTCTGACCTACCTGAAAGGCTGAACATGTCCACAGAAACAGGGAAAATATTTGGCCTTGTTACTGTACACAGGACAGTAATCTCCTCCTATATAAACATACAAATGCACTACAAATGAAAACATTTATTGTGTAACAGGTTTGTTTTAATTCTACTGTTTCTTTAATTTATAATAAAACCTCCCCGTTTACATTCACTCCTGCTCTAAGTTCGATTTTCCACGTGAGCCTGAGGACAGGCAGGATGCAAACATCAGCGTCTCACCTGGAGTAGCAGGACAGGCTGGTGCAGAACACCGTGTTCCCAACAGCAATGGGAACAAAGTGCTGATGGAGCCAAGTGTTCACCCAACACTCGGGCATGACGTAGTATCCGTAGCTTATGGCACATCCTGAACGAAAGCACAGGAAATTTAAAAGTATTATCATGTGACTTCATCTGGGAGAAGACTTCAGCTACCAGCTGATAAATATGCATATTTTCATGTGATTATCATTTAAATTTCTTCTCTCAGAAAAAAAAAACAACAGAACAATAATGCGAGGCAGAGAAAGAAAAAGTATTCCTCACAATATCGGCTTTAATCTGAAATTCAACTACCTAACAAGACAGAACGGTGCATTTAGGATACGTTTAACGCACATTAAAATGAAAGCTGTGCGTTTTATTCCCAGCAGAAAGAAGAGCCTGTCACAGACCTCTAACACTAACTGATATCAAACACTGTATGAAATGCAGTAAGAACTGTGCGTAATGTGCAGCTCTGCACTTTTTCCCTGAGGAAACTTCGGCCTCTGCCGTCGTCCTGCGGTGACAAACCCTCCTGCAGCTCTTACTCCTCAGATGGACTTCCGAGCACGAGCAAATCTCGGCCCTAAGAAGCTTTGTGGTAGATTACGAGTGCGCCTGCCGCGGGTGGGAAACAGCATTTTCACGAGGCCCTCAGTTAATGCTTCACCGGCTGTCTGACCGGTGGGATTTTATATAGGGTGCAAAGATCATAAACAAATATGGACACGTGCATCTCTGAGACTGATCACCTGAACATTCACCAGCATCACTGTAAAATACACGTATGATCCAAAGGTGAAGTGCAAACAATATCAATTAAATTTTATTTATATAGCGCCAAATCACCTCAAGGCGCGATGGATTCAGTGGGGTTCGGGTGAGGCGAGCTGGTGCTGCTGGAAAAGTCAAATCAGCATCTCCATAAAGATTCTGATCAGATGGAAACGTGAAGCGCTCAAAGATCTCCTGGCAGATGCTGCGCTGACCAACCACCAACCGCAGATACGACACAGTCGGAAATCTTCACCCTGGACTTTGAAAGCTGGATTCTCTTCCTCTCCATTTTTCCTCCAGCTCTTGGTCCTCAGTTTCACAGCTGTAGCTCCTTTCCTGAAGATGCCTCTGTGGCGGCTCTTCATGCCTCAGTCCGCTCCTTGTGAAGCTCCAAAGATCTCAAATTGATATTCTTGACCATCTTCTGAAGGCTGTGGCCATCCCTGCTCCTCCCGGTCTTTTCTCTTGCAGTCAAACATATAAGCACTGACCTGCTGTGGTTTCCCGTCCTTGTGGACGGTGTTGATGGTGTTTGAATGGTACCTTTTACTCAAACTCAAATCTGAAGCACTGAGTTTCTGATTTTCATCATCAAAATCAGAACAAAAAAAAAAAAAGGCCTGAAATATTTCACTTTACAACTAATAAATGTAGAATGTATGAATATAGAATATACAGAGTTACTTTTTTGAATTAAATTATGAAAATATTTTTTTTTGGAGATGCACTCGTATGTGCTCACCTGCAGATATGCAGGTAAACTGTGGGAAAAAAGTCTGCAAATAACCGGCTGTGCAACGAGCACGGCTTCCTTAGCAGACAGGTGTGTTCGTGTCGCTCTCTGTGGAAATTCCTTTGTAAGGGCAGGTGCATGCTGACAGGGAAATGCTGCTCACAGGAGAGCTGCTTATGAAACCCATGTGGTTAGAGACTGTATGGAAATCAGACATGCCCTCAGCTCACTCCAAAGGCAACAATGCTTTGAATATTACTGTTATGGAATTTACAATGCAAACACTGTCTCAGAGACAGGAAGTGTTTCTTCTTCTGGGTCAGTGTGTTATTATGAATCCATCTTTGTTATTACAAATAAAAAGGCAGCATTTGTTCTTAATAACGACCTCTATTTTCTGAGACGCCTGAGGTCCTTCAACATCTGCCGGACTATGCTCAGGATCTTCTATGAGTCTGTGGTGGCGAGTGCCATCCTCTATGCTGTTGCATGCTGGGGCAGCAGACTGAGGGCGGCAGACGCCAACAGACTCAATAAACTGATCCACAAAGCCAGTGATGTGGTGGGAGTGGAGCTGGATTCGCTTATGGCAGTGTCGGAGAGGAGGATGCTGTCTAAGCTGCAGGCCATTATGAACAATGGCTCCCACCCACTCTACAACACAGTGATGGGACACAGGAGCACATTCAGTGCAAGACTCATCCCACCAAAATGCACCACAGAGCGCCACAGGAGGTCATTTCTACCTGTGGCCATCAGACTCTATAACTCCTCCCTTAATAGGTGACATTGTGGTTCATCAGTGTCATTCATTTATCAGTATTCAATTGTACATAAAATTGTTTAAATTTCCATATACATTGTACATACACTATATACATTGTACAAAAAAGGACTGTGCATATATATATAATGACACCTATTTAAAAATTTTTGCACTCACAATTTTCATATGTGTATAGATTTAGATGTGTATATAGTCAAAATATCTCTTTAGTCTTTATACTTTTATGCCTTTAGTGTATGTTATTGTGTTTTAGGTTTACTCATTTAAATGAAACGGTTGCAGCTGTAACAGTAGTAATTTCCCTTTGGGATCAATAAAGTATTCTGATTCTGATTCTGATTGATCAACCTGTTAAACGTGTTTCATATTAAAGAGCAGCTTCAAACTGTCTGACTTTACTGTGGTTGAAGCCGCCGCCCCTTTACCTGTGAAATATTAATTACTCATAAACGATTTCCTCAAAGTGGAATCTACAACCACGAAGACAATGAGAGTGATACAGTTCAAAGTTGGTTCAGATAAAGAGCTTACACTCTGAGCATTATCACAAAAATCACCGGGACTGCGCAGCCCTCTCTGCAGAGCATCTGCCATCCCAGAGTCCACAGGAGAGCTGCCTCCCTCATCCAAGACCCCACCCACCCCCCCAACATGGATTACTGACACCTCTACCTTCAGGCCGGAGGTACAGAAGTGTGAAATGCAGGACTACCAGACTAAAGAGCTCTCTTTCCCACAACCATCAGACTCCTAAACAGCTGAGCTGATAACGCCCTCATAGACATTTCTGCACTTGACTGTCACTGTTTGTCTGCGTACAGCTGCACATGCATGTTCAGACCATTTTTACCACGGACTGTTGCAACATAGGATATACGCACAATGTACATAACTTATTCTTCGAGAGTTACATTTATTTTTATTGCATGCTTAGTTTTATCTATTTTTGGTATTCTGACATCCAGTGTGGGCAGCAAAGTAAAAATTTCATTGTACAGGGAAACAATGTTTCTTCACTGTGCATATGACAATAAAGCTTTGAACAATTGAACAACTGATTGCTTAGTAACACCAACGTGCACCAAAGGAACCAAACACAACCACAGACATGAAACGGTGCTGCGGGAACGTCTGTATTCAACCCCAAAGTCTGAACAAGCAGCTCGGATAGACCTCATTTCCAAACACGGATCCTGAACACTTTTTCTTCCCTGCTGGAGAAACCCATGAAGGGAATGACAGCTCCACGTGCAGCGTTACCACGAGTCAAGCAGCCCTGAAAAAACAGCGGCAGGATGACACAAAACCACATGACGCTTTAATCTAAAACTGAACCTCACGATATATGGAAGCTTATTCCATTTCTTGCTGCGTGTAGCTGCTCCCTACGCTGGATAAGAACCCATGAAGATGAAGGGATGGAGAAAGGGATGGACGGATGGAGAGAGGAGGGGATGGATGGATGGAGGGAGGGATGGATGGATGGATGAATGGAGGGAGGGATGGATGGATGGATGAATGGAGGAAGGGATGGATGGATGGATGAATGGAGGGAGGGATGGATGGATGGAGGGAGGGATAGATGGATGAATGGAGGGAGGGATGGATGGATGGAGGGATGGATGGATGGATGGAGGGAGGGATGGATGGATGGAGGGAGGGATGGATGGATGGAGGGATGGATGGATGGATGGAGGGAGGGATGGATGGATGGAGGGAGGGATAGATGGATGAATGGAGGGAGGGATGGATGGATGGATGGATGAATGGAGGGAGGGATGGATGGATGGAGGGATGGATGGATGGATGGAGGGAGGGATGGATGGATGGAGGGAGGGATGGATGGATGGATGAATGGAGGGAGGGATGGATGGATGGAGGGAGGGATAGATGGATGGATGAATGGAGGAAGGGATGGATGGATGGATGGATGGATGAATGGAGGGAGGGATGGAGGGATGGATGGAGGGAGGGATGGATGGATGGATGGATGGATGGATGGATGAATGGAGGGAGGGATGGAGGGAGGGAGGGATGGAGGGATGGATGGAGGGAGGGATGGATGGATGGATGAAAGGAGGGAGGGATGGAGGGATGGATGGAGGGAGGGATGGATGGATGGATGGATGGATGGATGGATGAATGGAGGGAGGGATGGAGGGATGGATGGATGGAGGGAGGGATGGATGGATGAATGGAGAAGGGGATGGATGGATGGAGGGAGGGATGGATGGATGGAGGAAGGGATGGATGGATGGAGCGAGGGGGGGAATGGACGGATAAATGGAGGAAGGGATGGATGGATGGTTGGATGAGCACTTTTCCCAGAAAGAAATGGACATAAAACTGGGATAAAATGAGCTACATGCCTCTAAAATACCTGTGAACCTACAGATATAACAGTAACAAAGGCAGAGGGGGGGGGGGGGGGGGTTAACGGAGCTGAACTGATGTCTGTGTGAAAAGCAGAGCCAACAACACAACGCTGACACTGTTGTGTTAAACATCACATCCCTCTGATTCTGCAATGCTGGCACGCTCCTCAAAAACACACACTGGTTATTATTATGCTTGGAGCGATCCAGAGGAACAATCAAAGAGCCGTCACCATCTAAATATGTGCATAAGTCAGGGTTTCGCCCACGGACGTTACCTAAGCTGTAGAGGCTGAGAGCTCCGTAGTCAAAGAAGTAGCAGATGTGGCGGGACTCTGCGGACATGGTGCTGAAGGTGTGCGCGCAGCTGGAGGTGAAGGGATAAACGCAGATGAGCATCATGTACACCAGCAGGGGCCAGGTGTAGCTGTCTGTCAGGAAGTTCAGGGTGGAGCAGAGGACGCAGAAACGCCACAGGAAGTACCTGCAAAAACACAGTTTTGTCTCAGTCCAGGTAAAGAAGTCACGGCCAGCTGCTAACAGCAAAACAAGGTGACACATTTTTGCCTTCCTTCATTTTCTTCAGTTTAAATTCTGAATATTTTTCCTATGATTAGCTGCATTTATGACCGTGTCTGCTCACAGCGCCATCACCGCCACTGAAAGCTTGTTCCTGTGCAGTCAGCTGACTGAGGCTGTTAAACTGATCCACATTATTTTAAACCCAGAAGCAGCGCTGAGCTTTTTGAGCCCCGGCTGAATCTGCAGCTTCTTTAAACGTCTGCTGAGAACGTTTTTATTGGGTCGCCTTTTGTTTTAGTTCTTTAACTTTTAGAGACACGCATGTATTTATTTACAGTATGTTGGTATCTGTGTATCTGTTTTCAGTGGCACTCTGTCATATTTATTCAGCTGAACGACAACTTTTGATTTAACCTTGAATACAGTCAGACCAGCTCTGGTCCAGGCTGGTGCGTGTAAAAGGACAGCATTCATTCTTTGGTGTTTTCTAGGTTTCTGGTGGGTTTTCGCGCTCACCACGTTGGCAGGAAGTGGGTCCAGATGTTGATCGTCTCGTTGTTCATCTGGAAGCTGCTGAGGACGCAGTCCAGCGCTGAGCTCCGTGGGTGACGGTATCCAGAGATGATGCTATCCTCCCTGAACACCTGAGGAGCGAGCAGACGGTCCAGGTGAGACATGAAACACTGCAGATCCTCAAAGAGAGAAATACTGTCAGCTGCCAGTGCCCCCCCAACACTAGTTACTAACCAGCTTGACACACACACAATCTGCAGTATCAGCTAATTAACAATCAATCAAATAATGATAATTTCCACGAAAGCCAAAGTAAAAAGCGTCTGCAGAGCGAGCCGCTGCCTCCGCTGCACTAAACGCTGCAGATGTTGAGGACGCAGTGAAAACTCGTTTCGTTGAGCTAAAACCTCCCTGACAGGATCCATCTGGACCTTCTAAGAAGGAAGACGTCAGGACAAACAAAGATGACAACTATGTAAATATTTAGCAGGAATATCGCTTTGCCAGTTCACACAGACTACAGTGAATTAAAGGGACCGTTCAGGCCAGTGGAAACATCTGGATTTGAGTTTGAGTAAGTAAAGGGGTAAAAAGGTCATCGGGGTCATCACAGCACCAGCTGTGGGAACAGAAGAAACAATTCTTATTTACACGGAATCATGCAACTACTTTAGTAAAGCTAAAATTAAGCATATTAGGACAGCATATTACAGACTCCTGACTGGAAACGGTGATGCAGACCTGCTGCACCAAAACTATTTATCACTGATGAGATAAGGTCACTGCAGAAGGGTGGACGCCTGCCAAAGCACATGCCTGAACTGCAGGGCTCCGGCTCCCGCCGACAGCCTCTGAGCCACAGTCAGCTCCCACATTTGTTTCCTACTGAAGTGCGAACATTAACGCTCATGCCAGGACGATTGTGTGCAAATACAGCGCGGCTCAGTTTCCAACACGCGGATTAGGCCCAGTCTTAAACTGCAAACTTGTTTCAGTGGAGACGCTGAGTCCAGCCTTTCCCACGTCTGGGAAACTAGATTAGGGTCGGGAGGTAATCAGATGATGAAATCCTCGCCTTCTTCTGCGTGACTTACATCAGTGTTAATATATGTTATTATTATTGTTGGAAACAAATGGAGGCCTCAAGGTCAAAATAAAAACAGCTGCAATAGAGATGAACTGGACAGTTTATACTGTGGTGGTTAAATGAGTGGGACACTGTGCCTTAAAGCTTTCAAAGGCTTTAAGACCAAACTGGGTTTTTAAATGATCATTTAATTAGTCCGTCTGGCTCCTTCAAACTTCTAAAATCCATCACAGGCCGATTTACATGGAACAAACTGAAAGGCCGCACAGCATAAAAATATCTCTCATAGTATCTCTATTGTTTGAGCCACTCGTTCACATCCTGACAGACGAGCCTGAGAGTTTCCTGCCATTACATAACGAGACAGTGAGAAAATGCAAACAAGCATTACATAAACTGCAAAATGAAAAGAAGGATGCAAGCTTGGCTTTATAATTATTTACAAACTGTTTCCTAGGAGCATTTCTAGCAATAACTGTATAATAACTAAAGCCAGGAAAAGGATTTTAACTCTCCAGTTAATACGTTTATTCTAAATTAGTTACTGTAACTAAGACAGTGTTTTATTCAGCCTGCAGGAAGTTAAAGTGTGTGATGTATCTACTATCCTATAAGATAAACTCAGATTAAATGACCAAATAAAGTTTACAGAAAGGTCTGCTTGCTAATGTAACATTCACATTCACTTCTTAGTCCTTAATAAGAGTTTAAGAAGAATAACCTGATCAGTAAGGGAACAGAACCATCAGTTATACAGTCCTTACAGAGCTGGCTGTAGGGACACCTGGTTACTTTCTCACCTTGGGGACTTGATGGATGTCAAAGAGCTGAGGAAGTTTGATGCTCAGCATGTCTGTGGGCAGTCTGATGGCACCTCTCCCTTTCTGACAAACCTCCCTGAGCCTGGCTCGCCCCCCACGGCAGAGGACCAGCCACACGGGGTAGTCAAACACTGGGATTCTGGCCACTTGGTCGATTCTGTTCGGGTCCCATCTCAAGCAGCGCCCCCAGCCCTGGCTCCACTCAATGCCACTACTGGCCCCGATCCCCCGCCACACAGGAAACACTGCAGGGGCACAAAAGAAACCCACAATCAGACACCAACATAAGGCCAACACTTTGACTTCCCCACACTGGCTCCCCATCGAAATGAGAGTATCGTTCATGATCATCCAGCTTATTACCAACAGTCAACACAGCATCAGTGTTTGGTTACATATCTGTGCATCCTTAAATGTTACACATTTTAGTTAAAGTGTTTATAGATGACTTAATCAAGCGATGATCAAAATTACTGTAGCATCTTATGTTGCTCTGTGTATTTGTCTGCTTTATTTTGGTAGGATATATTTACTCTTAATGAATGCAAAACCTCTAATTTATAACTAATTAAATGCACAATAATAACAGTTAAATAAGAGCGTTTGCTTCTACCACAAAAAAGAAACAAGTTATGCACTTCTTGCAGCATCAGCAGTGCAAGATTTTTTTAAAAATGAAAGCAGATAATAAATGTTTATTGTGCATGTTAGCCCACATTTTCCTACCTGTTGATATTTATGCTGGTATCAGAGAAAAGCCGCAGTTGTGTTAATACCAGTGTTTACCCTGCGTGGCGGAGAACACTGAAGTCTGTTTGCTCATCGTTAAACTGAACTGAACAGCACCCGGCCTGTTTCGGTTTTCACTTTGATTCACTGAAATCTTCCGACAATCGCAGCACGCTGGATAACTGGGTCATCTGATGGCACTCGCCATTAAAATTTATATGACAGAGTCCTCGAGTGTGACATCTCTGTCGCCTGGAGCAGATGCTGAGAACAACTGCTTATTGTCGTCGCTCTCGAGACAGACCCAGACACCGATGTGAAGAATGGCCGGCACTGTCACGCTGCAGCGGCCTGTGACCAAGTGCAAATATGTAATAACAGGTTTGTGTGAGCGATGGCCTCGCTCACCACTGCCCCACAATGGGAGCGTGATGAAGGCAGATTGTGGGATTCTTTGGGAAACGTTCAGCTGGAGTTGCTCAAATGGTCATTGTATCGCCAATAATGCAACCATTTCTTTCTCTAAAATGTCTCTTGTCTTGTTTTTGCCTGCGGCTGGTAGTACGTTTCACACTGCTACCTCCAAAAAGCAGCATTAACACACCTGGAGGCTGTTTGCCAGAAGAAGAACACATCGAACTGCCAAACACACTAAAACCCTGTGTAGCTTGCTGAGGTCAGATGCTAATGCACAAACAGGTTCAACATGCACAGTCAAAGACTCCTACAGCAGTAACAAAAGGTCTAGCATGTCACAAGTCTGCGCCAAATAATGAGATGACGGCACATTCAAAGAACAGAAAAATATCTGCCAGTGCTCGAGTTCCCCGTCTTTCATTGGTTCCTGGCATTTATGTTGGTGGTACTTTTGACTTTAAACACCATTTCACTCCACATGCATTTTTCATGGTAACAGCAGCCTCTATCAGCAGGAAAACATCCCACAATCTGAGGAACACGAAAGAGGTCAAGGTATCCGAATTCCCCAGATCTCAGTCCAACTGAGCATCGTCCACACAGGCAGTGTGGGAGCAGCAAGAAGGGGCCGCTGCTTACTGCACCCCAGCTGCAGGCCTCGGCCTATTAACAGTGACAAAGTGAGCTTTGTGGAGGCTAAAGCCTTGAGAGTAGAGGGACCAAAGGATGACTGTTACACGCTGCACTGGATGGAAATGAGGCATCTCACAAACACACCCACACACACACACAGTCTCCCACCACGGCTCAAGTGCTCAGTGCACCGACATGCAAGCACGCTGGCACAAATCCTGCATTCGCCGTGGCTGGAAAGCATAGCTGCACGCAAACAACTTATAACACCACAGCGTGCGTTCACAATAAAAAGCTACCGAAAGGTTCACGCCAGCCTGGAAAATAAATAAAAGCTCATTTAGATTCAGATCATTGGCAACATGTGCGACCAATTATGTGAATAGTCTGAGATGTAGGTGGGTTTTTTTTTGTTGTTGTTGTTCCAAGGTGTGTGAAAGCAGCCGGCTTCGAGGACACAAACAAGGGAAAAATATTTGGTTACACTGAATCTGAAATTCCAAAGTTTTCAGTCGTGTTTGACTTGATTTGACTTCCTGCAGAAATGCCATAAACTGCAGTTCCTGTTATAGACACTAGAGGCTGGCTCCAAAAAAACGAGACAATCTTCACAGTCTCTGTGTTAAAATGGCAAACTTACCAGCATTAAAAAGCAGATTTACAGCCTGGTACATAAAACAGTTTTGTCCTCTATGGATAATTTTCCAGTACATTGTCAGTTTTTCTACAACTCAATCAACTGGACACTGAAGTCAGAGGTACGACGCTTTAATTTACAGGTGTTCTGATGTGCCAGTCAGTCTGTTAAACCTCATTTATACTTTCTGCATCCATGAGTCCACTGGGATCCGAGTGCTGTAAACTTCATCATCACACAGTGAGTGCGAGGGTCCTTGTGGGTGTTTGTGCGACTCGTCTGCGGAGACTTTAAATTACAATTGAACGTGTGCTGCAGGCGGTGGACAGGTGGAGGTAGAACAGGAGTAAGTACTCGGCTGACATGTCTCCAGCTGTCCACATCTTTGTGTGCAGCACAGTGTAAGGCTTCTGGCCTCATCTTTGAATAGAATAGAATAGCATAGAATAGAATGCCTTTTATTGTCATTATACAGGATGTACAATTTCAGCTTCAGCATAAAGCCGGACCTGCAGCCTCGCTTCTGCTTCCTCTCCCTCCGCCGTCGGCGGCGCCTTCCAGACCCGATAACAATCCACGGAGCCCCCGGCGGTCTCGCTATGTTGTCTGGGATGTTATGAGTGTAGTGAAAATCACTCGATACTGATATCTTGTGCCGGTAGCCAATGTCCACAAGATCCTGGCGTGTGTAGCAGTTGTTTGCGGAGACAAATGCACCAAAACTAACAAATATGAAATACAAAAAGTACAAAAAAGAGCACCGAAAGGAAGAGCCGTGAGCCGCTGCGTCTGTGCGCGCCGCCATCTTGAATTACCATTTGAATTACCTTGAATTTGGTAGATGGAGTCACTAAACTGGACGTCTAGAACATGTTTGTGAAGCATTTTTGATGAAATTATCTGACAGGATATCTGAATGATGCTGCTATGGCACAGATCATGCTTTAGGAGAGTGAAGCTGAAGGACTACTGAACTGAAGGTGGTACAGTGGTTAGCACCGTCACCTCACAGCAAGAAGGTCCTGGGTTTGAATCTTGAATGTTGGTGAATGACAGTGAAGCTGCAGCAGAAAGAAATGTTCAGTTCACTTTAATGGAAATCCACATTTTTTTTTCCTATAATGTTTCTAAAGACAACAAGTTACACTGAAATACTTTCAGTGGCACAAAGCCTCGGTCACCTTTAAGTGTCGCCCTCCACTTAATGGAGATTTTTACCGGTTTAAGGAACAGAAAACTTGGAGACATTCCCAGCTCCTCTTCAATGCAGGCTGAAACAAAAGCACAGCGGCAGTCTGAGAGGATGAAAACAGTGTAGATCAAACACAACATCCACCTGTAGTTTGAAGCTCAGGACCGGAGCCAAATCAGCCGAACATTCAATAAGCAAACGGCGGCTGAACAAACTGATAAGCAGTCAAATGAAGGAGTGCTGCTTCTTCGGTTTGTTTGGATAAAGGGGACGAGACTGAACGGGTGGAATAGTACTCGAGTCTGCAGCTTAATCTTTGCTAAGATTTAACTATCTAGGGCTCAACATGTCAAATCATGAAGGTTCCCAGGATAACGCAGCTCCATGAGGCAAAGGCTCAAAGAATAAGACTCATCTTCACCCCACCCTTCTTCCTCAGTCCTCCTGCTCCCTTGGCTCAATGATTTTGTCCTAAGACCAGAGGGATGTATTCACACAGCATAATACTTCTAATACACACATATACACATTATATATATATATATATATATATATATATATATATAATCTGTATTAGCTTTAAACCCTGCATGCATCCTCTCTTAAAAGATGGAGCACTGAAACACCAACCTGAACTTTAGAGGAGCTGGTAGGCAGAGCTCTTTGGATGGAGCCAGGTTTCCACCCGTCTCCCCCCTCTTTGATGAGCTAAGCTAACTTACCAATAAGCATATTTCCCAAAGTGTCAACCCCTCCTTTACACTTAAGGTGTTCCTGTGAGAGTGAAAGGCACCTGCGCTCTCTTTCAAGAATTGGGAAATGCTACCATGTAAAGGTGCTCCTTGTGACATCGTCATGTGACCTCTCTCAGACGTCTTTATCGACCGACTGCTTATTTCCCACAAAGATATGCACATGCACCCTACACTGCATGTATGACAGCATGTTCGTGCTGAAGGACACATACAGTACATACTTCAGAGGGCTCACTGTACCTAACTGCACCAACCACCGTTCCCATTTACCCCAGCAATTATTTTCCCAGTTATGAGCCTGTTGTGATTATTTTCTTCCTCTAAGCATCCACCCAGAGGACATGCCCACACATGCTACAACCACCTGTTGGCATTCAACCCTGGAGAAGAGCAACAATGAGCAACGCTGAGAACCGGTTCTTCAGGTTAGGAAAATTAAACCATTACTCAGCACATATAGAGTCTGGCTGGAACACACTAAGTCCCGGCAGGGAAACTGGCATCTATAACAAATTTCATATTAAGCCTACCCTGGAGGGAAAAACCATTTTAAACATTTATTTAGTGTTTTATGCATCAGGCTAAACGCTCCCAGATCACTGAAATGATTTTCCTCAATAGCAACATGAGACACAGTCAATATAAAGCTAATAAACTCATTGGGAACAGGGCCCTGCCAAACCAATCATGTGGTTGGAATAAAGATGGCGGCACATCAGGGCCCTGTTCTAGGAAATTCTGAGTTTAAAAATAAGCTCTGAGTTTCCCGTTCCAGAACAGCTGACCGGAGTTCAATCCGAGTCCGGTCACCTGAGTTCAAGCCTCATCCGTGGCGATTCACCATGGCAACGGGTAAATAAAGAGCAGAGCCTCCATTTTAATCCAGAGGACCGAGGAATACGAACACATGTCAGTGCCGACCATATTTATCTTAAAAAATGCTGTCGCCCTCCTCGTATATCGTGGAGTGAATGATGATGCATGTTAAGTACACAAAATAGCAAACTAACATCTAATGGCACGTTTCCATTAGTACCAACTCAGCAGATACTTTTTTAATACCCACTCAGCCGGGGTTCCAAGTGAGCCGAAAATGTGACGCGGAATAACAGCATGCCTCTGATTGGCCAGGGAGTGTCGCCACTAGCGGAGTCATGAGAGCGACTCCTTCACCAGAATCAAACGTGCCATTTTTAAAACCCGACACCAAGAAACCGGAGGCACGCAAAGCACCGGCTGAACGTCCAGACCGACAGTTTGCAGCGGTAGTTTTGCAACATGCGAGACATCTGAAACACACACACACAGCATACAAATTTTAATACTTAACAATGATACCCTTCATCCATTAAAACATTATGCATGATGACAACAGTAAACTGGTGTTAGCTATGTTAGCTTGCCTCTATCTCATCCACTGTTGTGT
This sequence comes from Archocentrus centrarchus, assembly GCF_007364275.1. Classification (NCBI taxonomy): domain Eukaryota; kingdom Metazoa; phylum Chordata; class Actinopteri; order Cichliformes; family Cichlidae; genus Archocentrus; species Archocentrus centrarchus. The sequence goes on from NC_044361.1 coordinate 1,616,595, forward strand.
TGTGATTCAGGTGCAGCAGGAGGGGAGGAGTCAGCGAGCAGGGTTAGTTACCATGTTAGTAACTAACAGAGTCTGTTACCATGGTAACTGACTCCGAGTTGAAATCGACTCTCTTTCTGGGACAGAAAACCTGACGGTTAACGCTGAGCTGTTAGCTAAACCTGCGTCCTGGAACAGAGCCCAGGTTAGGTTGATGCAGACAGCGCAGGAGGGGCAGCCGGCTGCAGCACCTGTGCTAATATTTGCGTTACTGCAGCCACGCACACATCAGTATGTTAGGAGTGTGAGCGAGACAAAAGACAAAATGACAACAGAAAATATTAATAAAAACTCAACAGTGTTACCAAACATGACACCCCAAACAGACACGCCCCAAAGCTCAAAGGACGAGACGGTGCTGAGACGCATCTGACCAAGTCCAACAAAGCAGAGGAGCGCGCACTGCAAACTGTGTCGAAAGCACGTTCCCACACCGAACCACGACAACACAGGACTTCATGTCGGATTTAAGAGGCTCGTTAAAGTAGCCGACCCTCGTTAGCACTTCTCTGGCCATAAGCGCGTCCTTCAGACGTTCCTGCTGCACACGGAGTGGAGAGAAACAGCTGAGTCGTGCTTTGCTGCCACATCGGATTTGTGGTCAAGTCACACCTGTGATGCGTATATGAGCCTCACTGCCCACCTCACTGAAACAGTGCTGCACTTCTTGTGTGGTTTTTATTAACTTGGAGCATAAGTAGGAGTTATTCTTGCCTCACAATCAGCCTCAAACGGTGTATTTAGAGCAATCTGAAGCCTCAGCGTTGGCTGATTATTTTAAACCATGTAAAGTGATAAACGATATGAAGTGTAATCGTCCACTTTAAGCATTCAGAACAGAATTTGACATTTCTTAAAGCCTAAGCTGGCTTCTAACACAGAGGTATTCTGCTGCCGGACGTTCACTCTGTCTAACATAAATGTAATCTGATTACCTCAGGGTTTTTGACTTCCTGAACGAGGCAATCTGAAGAGGTTATCCGGGACATTTTTTCACAGGCCACAAACAAACGTCTATGAGAAAGTAAACCTTGTACCCACACCTTTAGTAAAGCTGGACACTAAACGTAGACCAAGCGCTCAGTTAGACACTACCAGGTAGTTTTTAGTTCTTTTCTTTATTAAATGCAAATGAGTATAAAATATACAGAGTAACTTGGTGGCTCAGGTGTGCCACGACTCTGACGTCAATATTTGTCAATCCCAACTGTCAGAAAAACGCTCCAGCACCGATGAAAGGAAGTGATAAAATCTCAGGAATGTGACTCCAAAATGACCGGACAAACCTGAAAGCGGTTCATGGTTGTGAGAATCCAGCACACTTGCACCAAGATCTGGTAATGCTGAAGGCGGCATGCAGGAAAAACACTGCACCCAGAGAGGGGGCTAATGCAGGTGTGTGCTGCTGTATTTTTGGAAGCTTGACTAAAGTCTGCACGTGCCGTGCAGGTGGAGATGCGAGCAGAAAGAGAGCGACGCTGAAGGGTCAAAAGTTGCTCCTGCGAGAAGAACGGAGCACAGCAGCCAGAGGCTGCCTGCCATCTGAGAGCAGGACTGATTTTAACATTTATTATACAGAAAAAATAAATAAATAAAAACTTGTACCTAGTCACAAACAGCCAAGAAACTAAAACAAAAACTGATGATTTTTTTTAATCAGTGCAAGTTTAAAAAAAAAATGAACTACTCAACCCTGACTCAGTATTTGAGGTCACTCTGAAATATGACAGGATAACCCTGCAGACACTCAGTCATGTGACATGTTTTGTAACTTCCCTATGGCTGAAGTCATGCGGCTTCTCTAAAGGTTTTCCTATTTCATCACGCCTTTTCTAATAACCGGCTACATGTCACATAAATGGACTGCACACCGTTATGAAATGAGATGATATGACTTCCTGTGCCAAATCAAAACAGTAAATCGCTAGTTTGGTTTGTTTCTATTGCATTATTGAACCAAGTGGATCCTGTAACACCCAATTCTGAATATTTGGCACAGTCTCATAAAAAGAGTCAGCCAAAGAATGCAGCATCAAATAGAAACCAGCTGAGACATAAAACACAAGACACAGGGCTTAGGTGATAGTGCTGTGGAGGTATTTCTGCTTGTTATCCTGAACCCCCACCTTCCCACGTATGAACATGGAGATCATACAAGAAACTCCTCAAACTTTCTATCGCCTGCCGTCGGAAACAGAAAGAAAACAGGACCGGTCTGACTCCAAACTGACTCCAACTGCCAGTAACCATCTTTCCAAGTTAAGGAATTAACCTGTAAAATTCTTTTTGTGTGACGAACACTCCCTGAGATCCCTGAAAGCATCATTAAACACAAATGGCAGCAAAATTCCTCAATATTCCCTCCACTGATTTCCTTTAATTCATTTTTGTTAAAAACACAAAAGCAAATAATCTTTGTTGATGAATATGGAGGTCCTACAGTGTCAAAATCAAAAAATTAATTTGACTTTATAAAAAATGCCATTAAAGGCAAAAAAATAAAGTAAGCAAAACAGCAACAATTAATTTATCAAACATACACTGATATTTCTGACTTAATTAAGTATGGAAGACTAACGCTAATATAAATAAACATAAATAAATTAATCAAAAAGAAATGTCATGCACAATGCAGAAAATATATTTTTAAATGTAGGCAAAAATTATTCTACAAAGTGCAGCACAAATTCATATTTCTGATTAAATTTCATCAATTTAGTTTATTTTTGGTTAAAATACAAAAAGGCAGCAAATCATAGCATTAATATGGCTTAAACTTGTTTTTTTTAATAATATTTCTATTTTGACCAAATGATCTGTTGAGTCACAGATCACTGCAGATCTAAAATTAAAAAGAAAGAAAAAGAAAAAAAGGGGAAATAAATAGAAGACACAACACGGCTTGAAACATGTTCTTTAAATCACAAAAAAAAAAAAAAAAAAAAAAAGTTGAGTCTTTCTGGCAACTTCGTACAATGTGGAAAAATCCATGCTGGAAAAAACCCTGCGAGTTTCACTTGAACGCATCTCCAGGGAAACGGTTCAGGAAAACATGCTGATCACATGAAGCTGATTCTCATAATAACGGTCTCGGTTCTTCAACAACATCACTGTTTGTTTCCTCCACTTCTCGGTCCTAATTTCCTAAACACGGCATTCCAACAATTCCTACGCCAACACTGGCTGGGTTAAAAAAAAAGGGGGCTAGATGCTGGAGTTTCAGCTGGAGACAAACAACAGCTTCTGCTGAAAAGAGTCAGAGCAGCGAAACTTGAAGCCCGCAGCGGCGGACAGCGAGGGGGGAAATCTTGATGTCTGTGCACCCCAAACACTTTAAATGTGTCGACTTACCGCGACCTTCGGGCATGGGGAGGGATTCCTCTCCGTCGGTCCGCGTAAAAACGCTGAAAGCTTCCTCTGGGTGACAACCAGGGCTGGGTGTCTTCACTTTTCCGTCCCTCGCTGTGACTGCGCGAGCGCTCCACACAGCCTCTTTTTCTCTTCTCCCACGCGAGCCAGTAGCGAGCGCCGCTTCGCGCTCACGTGGACCGCGCGAGCAACAACAACACGAGCCATGTGTGTCAGCCCACTGCGCGCGCGCTACTGCTGATATGACAGGGACAGTGGTTTTTGGTGTGGCACGCGCCCAGCATGGCAAATTAGGCAATTTACCTGTTTTAATTACACGCAGCCAGAAAAGCAGCAGCAAGTTAAACTCTGCTGATGACACGCACAGGCGGAATTTTTAAAATGCCACTTCATTCATTTACCAATTCATTAACATAATGTTTCATACTGTTTCTGATTTAGTATGTATGGAGGATCAAAACTGACAAAATAAGAAAATTTAAAAATTACTTAAAAATTAGAATTAGATGACATTAAGTGCACCAAATATAATATTAAACAAATCTAGGCTACACTCAGTGTAAACTGATATTTCTGATTTAATTTACAGCCCCAGTTCCAAAAACATTGGGATGCTGTGTAACGTAAATAGACTGATTGAAAAACTCATAAACCCATATTTTATTCACAATAGACTAGAGAGAATGTCCCGGTTCCTGGGTCTGGGACCCACAGTTTGGAGTTTTGTGTCTTTTTTTCAGCATTTCCTGACTGTGTTCTTGGTTTCGGATTTTGTATTCCCTGAATCCCTGTGCATTCCCGCCTCCCTCGTGGTTTAGTCTCTGTCCCTGTGTGCTGTCTTTTATCCTTTGCATGTCAACTTTGCAGCCTTGCCTGTATGTTTAGTGTTTACCTGCTGAGTTTTCTCTCTGTGTGTTTTGTGTGTATATTTTTAGGTCTTCCTGGGTTCTATTCTTGGTTTTGTTTCACCTTCCTTTGCTGTCTTGTGTGTGTTTGTAGTGACTGTGTTTATTCCAGGAGTTTCGGTCTAGCCTTCCCATGTTCCCATTAAATCTCCATTTGTGTGGCACGTTCTTGTGATTTACTTCCTGTCTTATTTTGATAGTCTCTCATCTCTCGTGCTTTGTATTGAGTTCTACTTCCCTTGTCTTGTTTCCTCAGCGGGTCTCAGCTATGCTCCCACCTGTTTCCTCTTCCCTCGTTACCGTCTCTCTTCATATTGTCTCAGTCTCTCTTCATCCTTTGTCACGTCCTCCCTCACGGTGTTTTCCCTACAAGCTTCGTGCTTGTGAAATACGACCTCCTGACCTGTTTTGTTTGTATTAAGTGAGAGCCCAGCAATAAAGCTGTTTGGAGTTTAAGTCCTTGTCTTTCTGAGTCCTGCCTTTGGGTCCCACTCTGCCTGCCACACAGCCAGTTCATGACAGAAATCATATCAAAAATTAAATTGAGAAAATGTATCATTTTAGGAAAAATACTGACTCATTTTGAAGTTGATGGCAGCAACAGATCTCAAAAAAGTTGAGATGGGGCCATATTTACAGCTGTGTAGCTTCCCATCTTCAATTAGCAATGTAAACATTTGGGAACAGAGGAGAGCAGTTGTTGGACTTTTGGGAGAGGAATGTTGTCCCATTCATCTCTGATAGAGGTCTGCAGCTGCTCAACAGTCCTGGCTCTTCTGTGTCGGATTTTTCATTCCACGAGATGTTAAATGTTTTTAGTTGGTCAAAGGTCTGCAGGCAGACCAGCTCAGCACCGGACTCTTCTACTATGAAACCATGCTGCTGGAATAGATGCTGCTGCGGTTTAACATCATCTTGCTGAAATTTGCAAGACCTTCCCTGAAAAAATGTCTGCATAGGAGCATTTTCTGCTGTTAAACATATATATATTTAAATATATATATATATATATATATATATATATATATATATATATATATATAAAAATTTCCCTCATGGGATCAATAAAGTATCTATCTATTTATCTATATACACATTAACTAGTGGCACGGTGGTGACATAGTTAGGACAGTTGTCTCACATCAAGGTTTTGGGTTTGAACCTGCTGGATTGTTTCTGTGGGAGTTTGCATGAGTTTTCTCTCAAAGTCCAAAGACTGTATGCTAAGGTGATTCTAAACTGGCCATGTGTGTTGATGTGAATATTATAAATCACTTCACGTGCATGAAATAAAGTGCTATGTGAAGGCTTTTCATATAAAGCACTTAAAGTGATCAGTAAGACTAGAAAAGTACTATATAATTGCCAGTCCATTTCCATAGGTGCTTAAAAACTACGTTCCACTTCATTAAAACTTGTGTGAGGTTATAATAAGGTGCTGTGTTATGAAGCCAAAGAAGCAGATGTTGCCTCAAGCACAAACAATAATAATTACTGACATACCTGGTATTAACTCTCCTTCCTTCATTCTGCAGTCGTTTTCTGCTCTAGGGCAGCCCAACCCTTTAGGCCTACGCCGCAGTGCAACACGATGACTCAGCTCTTTAGGACTGAAGGACAAGCTGCCTAAGCTGTACATTCAGTGTATGTATAACTTTTTAGACTACCCCTCAGACCTCCAACAGCTGTCTGCTCCCATAGCTGCTCTGGTGCTGACCACACAGTGAGTCCCCGTGCACTGAACTATTCCTTTAACGGAGCAACGGCACTCAACAGTCAACACGTGGTCTGATACTGCGCCCATCCATTCAGAGCCACTCTGGAATTACACCGGCACGAAGACACAACACCACGGGAGTAAAGGGAGAATCAACCTGACCAAATTTAGACCGAGAACAATTTGGATCAAGTGCAAGACCAATCAGTAGGCCAGTCCACCACTTTGGTCCAGCTTGAAATATTTAAACCGATCCACCTTCCAAAGATAGTGCAGTAATTATAGAACAAAACAGGAGGAGAAAGGGGTCAAAGTTTTAAAGCTAGTCATCTAAAACCTGTAAGCAGACAGACAAACTGGTGAATGGAAGGTGAATAATACACTTGATAAAATTTATAGTGGATGATCCACATCAAGGAAAATTAAAATTTTCTTACTTCTTTACTATCCAATTAACACTAAATTTACTTGTTGTAACAATATTTTCATACATTTTTCCACAATAGCTGGGTGGTGCTCATATTCCCAGGTAAAAAGATTAACATTTAAAACCTAGTTCATATTAATTAGCTGCAGCAATAGCGTAATTGATGAGTAATTATCGTGTATTAACTGGTCTGTAATTTTCTTGCTCGGCACTAATTTTGTGGGCTAATAAAACTGTATTTTTAAGAAGTTTGATCATGGCAGGCAGTGAACAGTAATTAGCTGCGGATATCTTGCTGAACAGTGAAATACGGGCTCTCCATCAGAAGTGCAGTGTGTAAAATGTCACCACATGTCAGAGGATTGCAGGTTGCAGTCATCTAATTTCAGTTTTCTTACCCCTCCCAATTCTCACATGTAGTGAGTGTCGGCTGTAAGTATGTGTCCAGGTCTATTTACTCTGGAGGAGACTGCAAAACTTTATGAAAGAAGTCTGATACGAGTCAGTGAGTCAGCGACGCGGACTTCTCTCTGATGGCAGCTATACTGAGGTGAGTTATTGTGGATAACCCGGTAAGAGCTGCTGTTTTTGCCACTGTTAGCTGCTGTTAGCTGCTATTAGCTGGTTAGCTGCTCTTAGCCTGTTAGTTGCTATTAGCCGGTTAGCTGCGGTTAGCCTGTTAGCTGTGATTTTTAGGACACTCAAGCCTAACATTAGCTAGCATAAGGTTAGCTTATGACCAGCTGTTGTTGTTTAGCTGGCTCAGTGTCACCTGTCCAAAGATGGGAGAGCCACCTGTTTATTCTGCTGAAAAGAAGCACTTAAATAAACATGTTTATGGGTGTTTTTGTGTGTTAGAGCCCTGATTTCAGTTCAGGAGATGAGGCTTGAGGTGAGGAGGAAGAGGATGATTTTTTAATGAAGATGCCGGTGCGGTTGTCTCTTTCCTTCACATTTTCACTTCTTTGGTGAAAGGCACCAATTCTTAGATGATAAATCAAAGGTGTGATCCTTCATATCTGGAGTCTGAAGGTCCAGACATGAATTAAAATCGAACATCTCTGAGTGGTCTACTCCACTTTTGGTCAGGGTTTCCACAGGGTAGTAAAAGGTAGTAAATTGAACTCTAGGATTCCTGTATTAACCCTGTTGGTGTACTACGGTCTCTAGCCACATACATAAAACGCAACTAATCGGAACAGCGATGCCCATCTCAGCCACTGTATTCAAGATGTCAGGGCAGCACGGCAGCTTCCATACACAAGGACAAGAGACACAGGATTAGCCCCGTATTTACTGTTCAGGTTAGTATTTAGTGAGTTTCCACAGGATGGCTGCAGAAACGTGACAGATTAAGGCAACAGTTTCATTGCAAATTTTCTTTCCTTTTTTTTTTTTAACACTTTTGCTTTGTTTCCCATTTTTCTCATGTAAAAAACTGTTTAGCTTGAAATTATGTATCAAAGTACCTCAATAAACCAAATATGTGGCAACTGTGGTTTTCTTTTGTTAGTACAGAACTGTAACCTCATGGTCCTCACTGACTTTGGTGAGACATCCTCAATCACCACCCTGACATCCACGGTACTCAGGAGGAATTCTGAGGACTTCCACTGATCCGCTCCTTTTGTGTTTGAGTGACGAAAATTACAAATGATTGAGAAGCCACATGGTTTGGAGTTCAGTTTTGCTATTTCAACAGTGGCTGGTCACTGTTTTATCTGTTGTTTGCTGGATGGATGGATGGATGGATGGATGGATGGATGTCCCCACAGCCCAGTCAGCCTCTCTCAAATTATTATCAAATGGTCTTGTGTTCTTTTTCATTTTGTTTAAATACAATTAAAACATTTTTTAATCACTTGTGTGTCTCCACTCTGTCTGAGGGAATTATGCTGCGTGGTCACCAGCAGGATTCATCCTCTGGTGACCACGAGCATTAGTACAAAATTCCACCTGATCTATTGAGATATTTCGGTGTTAACCAAAGCAATACACTCACTGACGGACAGCATCGCCAGAGTCATGATTGTCTCATGACAGTGATAACCACAGTGACCTGGCAGTGACATCACTGACAGTGGTTAAATACTGGAAGTCAGTCCTCATCACCTCAGCAGAGCCAATCAAGCCTCTGTGATAATGAAATAGCCTCAAGGTTACAGGCGCTCGTTGGCTTTGACTTATTTTATCTTCTACTGTATGTTTATGTCAGCCTTCACATGAACCTGTGGGGAGGCTCCTTCGTCTGGGCTTTGACCAAAGAGGACATCCTGTTTTATTCTGTGTCACACAAACATTCAGTGTGTGTGAACACGACCTTCCGTGCTGTCGTGTTTCTGCACAGGTCTTCTTCATCCTGCTTGAGTTCGTCCAAACTCAGAAATATGTGACATTAAACACAAAGGATATTTTAGTCCCACACATGATGACAGCAGCACCTCACTGCACTATTCAGACCAGCTGAAGGATTAGAAACAGATATTTCTTTGCTGCATCATCGCTGGATAAAAATCTTAAATTCCAAGTCGGGAACTGGGCTCAGTGCCGTCTATGAACTACATACTTGGACCCCCACCCCCACCCCAATGCATCTGCAGTAATATTCTGTCAAAAGCTATCCAACAAGACAAAGACACAACTGAAAATCTCCCACATCAGATCCATCTGTAAAACACATTACCATGCATTCTTAAAATAACCCGCAGGCCTGACCCCGCCTCTTCCAGCGCAACATCAGTTATAAAACTCTCCCGTACATGTGCAGTGACCTCCAGCTGCACATGTTCCTCCTCCCTCAATGAGGTCATCGTGTTTGTCTCCTTGTTATTGTCCCAAAGTCAAGTTTTGGACCTTTTAGGGCTCCAACATTCGGTTGAACTTCTAGCTTGTTTCGTTTTACTTTGCAACTTTTAAAAAAATGTTAATTATTGAAAATGATATAAAACAATTATCGCGCTTTAATTCCGCGAGAATGTGACAGAAGTAAAAGTCCTACATTCAAAATAACACAATTATCAACAAAACACAAAGTCTCAACAGCAACAGTGCACAAAAAAAGAAACGTCATTTATTATTATGAATATGTTAGTGATGTGCTGCATCTTAAGTTTCAGGCTTAAGTTTATGTTTTGCATGTAAAATTTGAATCTGTAAAGTCATTTAAACTCAGATATAGTAATGACCTTTTTCTGTATTGGGTTAGAAATACTTAAAGTAATCGCTGTACTGAGCACGTCTGTTAATCAAAAGCAGCTTTACAGACTCCCCCCGTTATTACTGCCATTACATAAAAAAGGGCCAGGCACGAGCACGCAGGCACGAGCACGCAGGCACGAGCAGAAACAAAGCCCGCTGCAGGATGCGCAGCGCAAAGGATGAAAACATGCGTAAAGCCTGGAAATTGCGACACATTTGTACTTTTTTTCCCCCCTCCGTGCACAGACCCGCAAGTTCCCATGAGGTGCTGCGACTTACGAGTAAAAACCTCCCGCGTCCCTTTACGAGAGGAAAGGGAATGAGTGCACAGAAACATTACACAGTTCTTAGAAAGAGATGCACAGAGGAGGAGGGGGTGTCCCTGCCATGATGAAAAATTGTTGCCGAGTTTATGCACATCACAGTGGGACACAGAAACCGGGTCTAACCTTCCAGCTTAGTGTGTCCGATCATCGTGGGTGCGTCCGGTGCGCAAAGAAAATAAACGCTTTCCTGGAAACAGAAAACTTACAGTTCCATCATAACTCCCCAGCCGGGCTCAGGTCCTCCTGTGCCAAACACCACCCCTCCTCTCCCCCTTTCTCTCTGCACATTCCTGCAGTAACAAAATAATAAAAAAAAAAAAACACTACTAGATCCCCCCACTGTCGAAATCCCACCCTCGGGGCTGATTCGTTTTCCATTGGATGTGGCGAAGAAAAGAAAACCTTGTTTTTCACGATCAGGAGACAAGACACGGAGGACAGGAGCTCCAGAAACACCAAGAAAAAGGGAAATATTTACAGTAACTATATGAAACAATGAAGTATATCTCTATATTTATGAATGCACGAAACATGTGCAGTTCAACCAAAGAGAAGTTACTTACGCATAAACTCCAGGCAGGCGAGGCATTTCCCCACAGCGAGCACAGAGCCCTGCATGGTCATTTCTGACAGATCACAGACGCTTTTAATTCAAGGGAAAAAAAATCTAACTAATAAGTTTCACGTATGTTTAAAGCTCTCATCCTGTCCCCGCAGTCCAGTCCCTCCACTCCAAAGTCCCTGCAGCCCCACAGCTTCATGAGCTCACAGAAAGAGGATTGCTTTGGGTCAGCGAGGTTTCCCAACCCCCTTACCCAGCAAAATAAATGGGCCAACGCCGGTGCCAGCCGCCTGCTGCCAGGGGATTGGTTATTCTGTGTGCTCGGTCAGTGGTGGGCACCGGGCCTGGGATAGAGAAGAACACAAGAGATGGAAGAAAGAAGAGAAAGAATGGCACATGGAGACCTAGTTTGAGGGAAGAGGGGCCTCGCAGAGATTTGCAGGGTTGAGGAGGTTCAGGTCACTCCGGTCTGCTGCAGGATTTTAGATCCGGAATTTGAGTCGATGTTTCATTTAAGTCAAAGTCAGAAACTTACTCAAGTAACAGTACAAAAGTTTTAAAGTCAAAATATTGAATAAAGTACTCATGCAGAACCAACACATGATATCATTGGATCATGATTACTGATTCTTTGGGTTTGGGTCACTTTCATGTTGCAGCTGGAGTCGATTATAAATATTTGGGCAGTTTTGTCTGCGCTGCTCTTCACAGTATGACACAAAGTCAGTCAGTCAGATTTCATGGATATCAGTGTGTCCAGTCAGGAAACCACTGAATTCATTTCACCAAATCAAAGTGGCAGCAGCAGCACCGGAGCTGCAGCACGACAGCAGGCTGTGGCTGCAGAGCTTTCTCTCACTGATTTTTCTCTAGTTTTACTATTTCCTGGCATTATCATCACAGCTGGTAGCACGAGGTAGTACCTGCAACCCAGGGTGCGCAGGTCATCCAGCTCCTCCAGGTGTCGTTGCCAAGAAGTGTGTGGAGATGTTTCACAGTGAGAGCTGGACTGTATAAGGGCATCAACCCAGTGGCAAGACCAGTAGATAAAGCCATACAAAATGACCTCCGGCCAGGCACTCGTGCACATTTCTTATCTGAGGGTCCTTCAGTGGGACCTGCGCTTACAGCCAGCATGGTGCAGCTCATTTGCTAGAGACCACCAGGACTGGCCGGGGTGCTGCTGCTGGTGCCCCTGCTCTCATGTGACTCATAAACACCTACAGACGCATTCACACGTGCTCAGTGTGAACCAACCTGCTCTCACACTCCTGACACTCCCAACACAGGAGAATCAGAAACTGCAGCAAAACTTGCATACCATGTTCAGGTTTGAACATGCCCCAGACATCACAAGTGAGGAGTGAATGTGACTGAAACACCGAGGATGCCACACTCTCACAGGGCAGACTTCTCCATCAGGAGGCAGCCGCACTGTAAATCAGACCCTTTATTAAAAACGAGGGTTTAATTTATACATTATGTTAAAAAAAAAGGTTTGAAACTGGTGACCCAAACCATAAACTTATCACTCAGAAATTAAATTTTTGACTTCTCTTTACAACCACAATCTTTTTACGCCCCCTGCTGGTTATTTGAAAGATGAACTTGACTGTTCATCTTTTATATACAGTCTGTGGTTCAGAACCAACCTTTCAGGCTGCAGCCATGAAGAAAAAATAAAAGCAGCCATTTTTCCCACCGTCTGGAAAGGAATTGTAATGAGGAAATAGGTGCAGGTATTCCTAGTAGGCTGTGCAGCTTCAGCAGCACAGTATTTGTACTGTAGACATCACGATTGTTGACACTAATTATGCTCCAGATTTGTAAAACCTGTTGTTTCATAAAGTTTATAAACTCAGTGAGCTGCCTTTAAATTCATGGAAGTGGGATTCCAAACTAAAACTGGACTTCTGGATTATAGTTCATGTCTCACAAGTATGTAAAAGGCAGCTCCACCCCCCCTGCAGCCTCCCCCCTCAGAGCTCCAGAGGACAGAGCTGTCTCCAGTTTCTGATTAATCACATCGGTACTCTTATTAAAAAGAAAAGAAAGACGGGGTCACAGAGGACTTGATGACAAGGAAGAGGTCATTATCGTATAAGAGTTTCTTTTTATTGTTCAATGCATGGCCACACACATATACTGGTTTTCTTTTGCACAGTGCATGATGGGACAGTCACTATGGAAATGGTGATGTAGATGGGGTACATTTGAGGACTTTACAGGGGTCTCACATTCCTCGGTGAAAAGCCGGCTGGCCCCTCTCTTTTCTCAGCCTCCATAACGACTAGCTACAACACGAGGCCGATCGGCTCCTAGCTACCTCCTCCGTCTAACATTACACCGCGATAAATAGATTCTAGGCTTCGTTTGATTTTCAGAACTGAAATCAACACACGACAGCAACCCTTTCCCTTAAACATTCTTGCATATATCATTCAGATTTAGCTTAGAAAAAGCAAAATAAACAACATCATTTGGGTACAAAAATAAAATCCAAATTAAAACCTTCAACAGGGTGACACCTGTCATGTTTTTTTTTTTCCTTTTCTCATACTGAGACAGCACAATACATAAGTCACTGGTCACAAAAGTACACTGCAAATAAAGAGAAACAAAACCAAAAAAAAAAAAAAAAAAAAAAAAAAAGCCACATAGGAAAGAAACCGATCCCGGAGAAGTTTACATCCGTCTTCCTCAACCCTTCCTAGAGGCCGATGAGACGCCCGGCTTGTTTTTGAGGGTTGGAAGTCTCGAGTATCAGGCGAACAGAGCGTGTTTTTCTCTGTCTCTGAGATATCATCACACGGCTTTGACTTTACAAAAACACAGCCCCACCAGACTCTCACATTCCTCCTCACCCTGCTTCTCAAACACAGACTGAAGGGAAAGGGAAGAAGGGACCGGAAATCCAAACCACTGCTCTAAATATCTATATGGACTCAGCTTGAATGTGTTTGTGTGTTCGCGGTTTCTCTCAACACATATGTACTCGTTTGCTAACATATACAGTGTATTCCTGGTTAGGGAGTGAACCAGGGGCACTTAAAATTGTGTAGCGTCATCCCACCATTTCCTCACCCCAACCACTAGGGGTCGCTCTTTATGTTTAGGATTAGGAGTGGGAGATCTGCTGTTTCTTATTGCGTCTTTTCGCCCGCATTTCTCTTTTTTTTTTCTTCTTCTTACTCTGCTATTTACTTTTCCAGCCCTCTAAGCTTTTTAACTCCTCGATCCAGCTTTCATTTGAGTTGTTTTTTTGCCTTTGGAGACGCAGATACACACAGAGCAAAAGAGTGGGAGAAAGAGAGAGGGAGCGAGTGTTGTGATCGATCAGCTGTTCGCAGCGCAGACAGCTGCCCCCCCTTTGGTCCTCTCAGCCAATCTCCTTCCACTGACGGTAGAACTCCACGATGTTCTTCAGCTCCATGCCCGCCGAGCCCGCCGCCTGGATCGCCGACTGACGGAGGCAAAAAGAAGACACGAAAATAAATACAAGACATCTGTTCACATACAGTTTTAGCATTTCCTAAATAGAGATAAAATGCACGGATGTAGGGAATATGTTGGTTTTATATGCGGCACCATGGAACTGGAGGAAGGCTGTTTGGTCCAAACCCTTCGGGCTGTACAAAGATCACATGATCACCTTTTAACCTATGATGAAACATTTCTCCCCTGATGGGAGTGGTCTTTTCCAGGACGGCGATGCCCCGGTCAAAGGGCAGGACCGGCTCAGTGAATGGTTTAATAAGTATAAAAATGAGATGACTCATATGCTACGACCCTCAAACCAACTGAAGACCTATGAGAGATTTAGGCTGATGTGTTACATCATTAGTGCCAAAACACCAAATGAGGGAAAATGTTTCTGAAGAACGCTGGAAAACCGGAGATCTGATGGAACACCTTATCGGTGAGATGATGATGATGATGATGATATAAAAGCCAAGCTGATTTATCAGCTCTCATTTCCCTCCAGCCCTTCACTGTATATGACGGATACAATGAAAAAAGGCCGACCCGGATCAGTTCAACATGCTGTTTTAGCACCTTCTGAGACTCAGGAATCACCTGCTGCGGGTCACATCAGTGAGGTCTGCATGAAAACTCAAAGCTCAAATCTTCCAGTGAAAAACCTTCAAATAAATAAAAGTTGGTCTTTAAAAAACAGGAAGTGTTCTTTTTGAACTTTCTGTGCCAAAAGGCACCCCAAAGGTCACGCTCCAGTTTCACAGCACGTCTGCATTCACATCCCCGGAAAACATCCTCCACACACTCCGACATTCGTGAGCTCTTTTTTTATCTCGTATATCTGACGGCCCGTTTGCAGCTTCTGGATGCTCCATTAGCATTGGCCCTGACCCACTGCCTTTTCCACACTCTTCCACAATCCAACAAACAGTGTCCAAGAGTTTCTTCAGCCATCAGCAGACAAAGACAAATTCCAATGTCTACGTTTTCTGTCCAGACATGCTGTTACTGCGTTTGGGATCATCCTCATGCCGGCTAATTACATTTGGGTGGCTGTAGCTCAGTAGGTAGAGCAGGTCACCTACTGATCGGAAGGTCAGCGGTTCGATTCCTGGCTACTCCAGGCTGCATGCCAATGTATCCTTGGGCAAGATACTTAACCCCAAGTTGCTCTCCGACGCAACCGTTGGAGTGTGAATGTGTGTGAATAAAAATAGTTAATCATGGAATCATGCTTGTATGAATGGGTGTGAATGTAAAACTTGTTGTATAAAGTGCTTTGAGTGCTCCGACAGAGTAGAAAAGCGCTATATAAGAACTGCGTTAATTTCATCAGTGGCTGAAATGCAGCCCAAACCTCCACCGTGTTTTAAAGATGGCTGTAGACACTCTGTTGTTCCTCTCTCCTCTGTACAGACGGATGACGATTTGAACCAAAAATATCAAATTTGGATTCATAACTCCATCAGACCTGATTTTCAGTCCAGTTCTTGTGTAATCTGGGATACCTCAGCCTTTTCTCCCTGTTTTCCTTCCTTAAGAACGGCTTCCTGACAGAAGAACTGTTTCTCAAGAGCATTTAAAAAATATATAAATTATAAAAATAAAAAAAAGTGAGGGGTGGCTCATGACTTTTGCACAGTACTGTACCTTGCTTGGCACACCACTTGTGACTTAACATAGCAAATGCTGCTGTGTGTTTGTGTGTCTGCGATGATGCGAAGCGCACAGACCGACTGACCTTCATCGCTGCTGACTGAGAGCAAAGCTCTTCCACTTCGTGGCCTGTGAGAATGGTCACCATACCGGCGGTATCTTCGTCTCCGTTGCTCTGGGAGACCGTTAGCTGACGGCAACTATCCACCATCTTGTACAGATGCCTAGAAACAAGGGAGGGGGGGGGGGGGGGGGGGCAACTTAGAAGTCGTATTCATTCAAACGGATGAAGGTGACGGCACAAGAGAAGCAGGGCTCACCAGGCCTCGATGTCCTGCCGCTTCAGTTTATCTCTCTCAAAGCTTCGACCCGACTCCTTCTGGCAGCGGATGTATCTGCGGAGAAAGTGAGAAACATGAATGGAGGTAGTTTCATTGAGGGAAGCGTTTCCTTTCACAGCTCTCAGCAGCGATTCCCACCTGTTGCCTTTGCGAAATTCAGACTCCAGGAAGCGGATTCCATCCCTCGCGCCAGGATTTTCCTTCTTCAACCTGTCAAGTCCATCAATCACTAAAAGAAAAGAGGAGTCCAGATTAAACACCTGTGCAAACGGCAGCTCCAGCAACCAGAATGACTGGAGGGCGACAGGAGCAGAGAGAGCATCACAAATGAACTGCGCTCATTTAACAGTCGTTATATTTTAGCTGTGAATGGGGGTGGGGGGGTGGGAGAGGGAGGGAATGCCATGCTGGCCAATGCTGCACCCCCGACCACTCAGTAATCAGGTCACCCCAAACTGGCACATGTGACCGCTGCTGCTGTCGAGTCTCATTAATGAGGAAGCAGCTTGGTGCCGACCAATCACGTCTGTTCAAACCAGCGCTGTCACACAGGGGCAGGAAAAACTGATCAAAGAGTCAATTTCCTGTTAATCCGGTCATTTGTGTTCATGAAGTCAGAAAACTGCTCAAAAATAAATCAAACAATTTCTAAAATCAGCAAATGCTGATTTTAGAAATTGTTTGGATTAGGCTGATATTTTTCTCTCTCATCCTTTAAAAGCAAAAGTCAGCAAACAAGAGAAATATCCCCATAAATCCATTAATCCCACCACCTCTGTGGGGAAGTGGTACAAACAGGGGCTGTGTACTGCTGTTCAGGACAGAGGACGCCGCAGTGCACCGACCTGTTCGTGGGATGATGATGATGAAGCAGCCGCTACCAGCCAGCTGCCGGATGAGGTTCAGATGCTGGCAGAGAGCAGCTGCGTCTGGCACCAGGTAGGGAGACATGGATGACTGGGCTTTAGGCTGCTGAAGGCTGCCCTCTAGCTGCGACACCTCCAGCTGCAACAGGAGGACAGAATAAAGAAACCCAATGATTTGCAATTAAATTGCGCAGCACTGTAACACACATTAACCTATTCAGGATCAGTGATGATTACATCGATGTCTGCTGCTTTATGTTGCCTGTTTTGGGGGGAATAGAAAAGGCAGCAGCAGGATGACCACCTCAGCTCACAGCTGTGTTTCAAAAGGAAACAAAGGCGATGCTTTATAATAATTATGACATTTAAAGTCACTAAACTTTACTATATACTACTGTATATAGTGCATCTCTTTATTTCAGTCTGTGTAATTAACTTATACAATAAAATAATTATATACTGTTTTATGTATTACATCATAGCTGATGAGACGTTCATAATGTCCTCTCCCGCCCCCTGCTGGTTACCTGCGCATCAGTCTCTAAGACCTGTCGGTCTCGTCCCTCGGGTGTCTGCGGTCGGCCTAAGGAACAGGAAGCTACAAAGACGAGCAGGAGGTCGCCTCTCACGCTCCGTCCGCCTGCGTTCAGCCACTGCAGCAGCAGCAGTTTGTGTTTGTATGATTCAGAGCCGTTTGTGGTGGTCCTACTCTCACAGCTTTGTTTCTATTAGCTCAGACCTGATGCTTGTTTACAGTGTGGTACAGAGAGGAAACCAGATTCTGTGTGAACTGTTCGGTGTTGCTTCCTTTCTGTTTGTTAATTTTGGCTAGCCCACCAGTCTCATGTTTTGTGTTAGTAACGAGTTATTGTTAATTACTGCTGGATTTTTTTCTTGGTTATCAAGACTCTTACTGATGATGTTGGACGCTTTGCACTGAGCCTTTCTGGGCACTGTAAGAGTTCACAGTGACCAAATATTATTATTGTTTTGTATGTTTGTTTTATTACAGAGCCCGTTCTCATGTCCAGGATATCAAATCCTGCCATTTCGTGACAGTCGAAGGGATGTGGGAGATATGCACAAGTTGTCCCTGAGCATGTGACACCTGAGCAGCAGCAACAGTGAGAGCAACGACTGCGAGGGAGCAGTGATATTAACAAAACTAAAGAAAACCTGCAGTCGAAGCTGTGCCATGTCCCTCATTAAGCGATTTCTCCGAGCCTCCTCTTCAGCCTGGACAAGGAAGGATTTAAAAAGTGGGGTCAATATCAGCGTGGGAAGTTTCTTTGTAAAAAAAAAAAAAAAAACCTGTTTGGCTGCAGGTCATTATATAAATAGCTTCCACACTTATTTGGGTTACACAATGAAACGTATTTTTTTAAACTGTTTGAGTAATGACTAATGTCGCTCACCATTCGAAACTGGGCCTTGGCCTGCTGCACCAGATTATCCTGTTTGGACTGGCTGATGCTGGTGAAGATGCCCGCCTCCGGGTTAAAGTGCAGCACGTTGCCTTGGAGACTTGTTAGGAAGTGGCCAAAACTGCGAATACAACACACTCGTACCACACACTGGAAGAAAAACACACACACAGAGAGAAAACTTCAATACTGAGAATACCTGATTATATTTTTCAGCTTCACAGGAGCGAACATGTTTCCACATTTCTTAATTTAAACAAAGTATTTAGCTGTGATGACTGAAAACCAGCTCCCTGCACTTCTGTCGAGCGGACGCAGTCACACACCAGTTATTACACACTTGAACAGCACAGATGGTGAAGTACATGTTGATTTGTCAGCAAAGGCAGAAACAGACAGCAGAATTTCTCTTGGTCTGGACTAAACAGCCAAAAACAGCTTTTTTTTCCTTTTAAATAATCAGTTTATCTGAAGGATGATTTCTCAGCCAATTAAAAAACTTGCTTTGGCACATAAAAACTAAACTAAATAAATAACCATCTTTTATCTGATCCCAGGGTTATTCAATCAACAGTCCAAAGTCTGGAAGTATTTACTGTTGCATAAGAGAGAAAAACAGCTTTGCTGTTAATCAGTAATCCTTCCAGCTATGATCCCAATAATTCAGCTAATTTCATTAAAATATTGTAAAACGTTGCATCTTATTGAGATATTTTGGGCTGCCGATGCACTGCAGAGTGAATGAAACTGTTTTAACTGAACTGTTATTTTTCTGTATGTATTGCAGTTCTTTTTTTGTTGTACACTTAAAATACTTCAGCACCTACACACTTTCAGTATTAACTTGTGTGTCCACTATAAGCCATTACTGCACAACATGCTCTAATGAACTTGTTCAGGACATAAAGTGTGAGCGATGTAGACCGTGCAGTAACAGCAGCCACCTCTGCTGTTTGTGCTGCGCCCCCCTCGGTGCGGTCACAGTAACAGCAGGAGGACACGACGAACGAGCCTCTGCTGCAACACCTCAACTACAATTTCTTCTTCGCTGCTTTTCTTGCATCTATTCTGTATGAGAGTTTCTCCTTCCACAAATGCCGGCGTTGTGTTGATTTTGTATCGTATTCCCATTGGTTGCTTTAACAGACGCAGGTCCCAGGAGCAGTTACAGAGTCAGGTGGTAATTCTGGAACAGCCGATTTTGAACCTCTCACTGTAGGACAGCTGTTTGGAGTCCCGACCAAAGATATCAACACCATTCTTTCATACGTGTCATCTTTCTCCTACGACAGCCCAAAATCTCACAATGTGTACCCGACTTAAAGAAATCAAACAAAGACACCATTACATTTGTGCCTTTTTAACCTGCAATTAAGATTTGCAAAAGCTCAGTCCTGTGTGTGTGTGAGAATCTGAGGGTCTGTACCTCCTGCAGGGGGCTGAGGGCGGGGTTGCGGCGAGAAAAGTCAAGGCGGCGGTGGGCTACACTGAGAGCAGGCAGGTGACGCAGAGCCAGGTCCTCAGGCAGCAGCAGGCTCTGGACCAAATCCGGCCGCTCACACTCGTTTAACAACTCCATCACCTCAGCACCGAGACCGAGCTCTGCAGCACAAACACACGCACACACACAAATAGATAAATAATGGAAACGTAGACTCAGAGCACACTCACCAGAGTGTTAAAATCGCACAGGGAGATGACTCTTCAGTGTGAGAGCTGAATATTACACAGCACTGTCTGTGAAGTGTACAGTGCAGGGATGAAATCAGAGCTCAGACGTGGGCAAAACTAACAGCACAAAAAGAAAAATCACATAATTACATTAAATAGTGTCATTTGGTTAGTGCAGCACATTTGAGCCATCTATTAGCACCTTCAGCCAGTTTCACATTTGTTTGTGTAGTCAACAACACATTTTACTGTGGTGACAAAACACCCAATTTATAACTGCTTTACATCTCCTCCCCAGCTACCAAGCGTTATTTGGTTTATGTTTACGAGAGGAAAGAAATACAGCCTCAAAAAAAAGTTATTTAAGAGATAATTAAGTTAAGAATAAAGAAATGCTCTTGAATGAGGCTCAGCACCTTCATCTGGTGTCTCGAAATATCCACAAGGCCAACATTTTAATATTTAAGGACACGGGAGAAATAAAAAGCCCGATCCCGACTGCTGTTGAGATGAGCAGAAATCTCCGTGCAGCGCAGCCATCCAGTAACTCACCAGCCTCGAGCATCTTGCTGCCATCTGGCAGCAGGTTGAGCAGCACAGACAGTCGGTTCCACAGGCTTTGAGAACTCTGTGGAGAACGCGGATGATTACAGTCTGCAAAGCCAGTGTTTCATAAACAAAGCAGGGAAAATGCGTCACCTTACCTGAGCACACATAAGGATAATATCTGTATTTGTCCTTAGCCAGTCAAGAAAGACCTTAACAACCTGGATTAAGCCCTGATTGGTCAGGATCTCCAGTTTCTCTAAGAGGGTTTTTTCACTGTGTACGGACTGAGCGCTGTGCTGACTGCCTGAGTCAGAGTCCAAGTCTGGAGAACGAGGAAAAACAAGCCACAGACAAACTCGGTGAGAACACTGTGAACTTCCTGTGATCACATGATTAAATAACAAAAGAGAACACAGATTTTATATAACACTGATGTTAAGCACGTTACCGTTTTCACTGGTTCCGTTGGCAGTACCAGGATTCATTTCACAGGGTGACTCTCCAGGAGGAGGAGGAGTCTCTTGGGAGGGGGGAGCCGAGCTGTCGGTAGGGGTGGGAATACTCGAGGAAGATGCGGCATGAGGCCTCAAAAGCATGTTACTGAAGGTTGGTGCCAGGCGGAAGCAACGCTTAGCCTGGAAGAGCTGAGAAGACATGGCCTGCAGGTTGCTGCTAATGCTGGAGTCGCCGGACATGAGGGGCCCGTTGGTGGTTGGAGGGGTGTCGCCATCCTTCTCCCCTCCTCCCTCCTTTGGTTGGTCCTCCTCTTCGTCGTCGTCCTGGTGCTCCCGGGGATGACCCTCTGAGTTTTCTGTGTCCTCCATGTCTTCCAGGTCTGAGCGGGACTCTTGGCTGTTCATGTCTGAATCGGTTTCTACATCAAATGCTGTTCCTCCCTCTTCCTCCTCCTCTTCCTCTGAGCCACTTCCCCAGCTGCCCTCCTCACCCATGGGGTCTCGCTTAGTCTCCTTTTTCACAGATGAAGAATTGACCGGTGTTTCTGTCACGGTCCCACCTGTTGAATCAGCACGGCTCCTTCTTCCTTCATCATCGTCTTCATCTTCTTCACTCTCAAAGCCTTCACTCAGGTCGCTTTCATCCTCCCTGTGGCCGTCTTTGCGAGCGCAGCGGCGACGGCGGAGTCGAGAAAGGCGGCTGTACTTCTTCTTCTGCCTCTGCTTCTCTTCGTTCAGCTTGCGCTGTTCTTCTACGCTGCCGTGCTTCTGGACTGTGACCCTTTCACAGCCATCTTCATCCTTGTCCTCCTCATCCTCTTGCTCCAGGGAACCATTCTGCAAAGGCCTTTCACCAGAGTGATCCGTCGGTGCAGCTGACAACTCCCTCATGTCCAGGTCATCTAGATAACAAATGAAAAAACATGGAAAAAATGCTCATTTATGTCCATGTCAGCTGCCACGCTAACAACAAATCATGCACATTTAACAAAATGTGCTGTTAGCATTCATGTAACAGAGCAGATGCAGACGGGGAGGGGGTGGGGGAATTGCTCAGGTTGCTAGTTGCATTTAAAAAATATTAGGATAACTGATAAAGAAGTGGGACAGATACAGAGTGAGACCAGTGCAAGGAGGCAAATGCTGGAATACTTCAAAGAGTCAATCAAAATATATCTAAGAGGGCTGCAACTAACATCTATTTTGACAGTCGATTAGTGATCTACTATTGAAACGATTAGCCGACTAATCAGATTATGAATCACATAATTATGAAATAGCACTTATTTAGCTATCAGCTTTTACATTTAGCATAATATTTAAAATGTGGTAGTAAACACGCGTAAGATGAATACTTCATTCAAAAATTTTAATCAGGTTTGCTGCTGATATAACTTTAACGGTCCATTTTTCCAACCATAAAAAATATATATAGTACTTTTTCGTCCCTGTAAAACAAAGTTGGCAGTTTCACCAGTTTCCCCCATCACTAAACGTGCCGCTGAATGCTATCCGGTCTTTAAGTCTGACGTCATTTCCGGGTCCAAATGCGTCTAAATAAACAGCAATGGCATAACCAATGACTGTTCACTATTAAAGGTGATTGTAACAAACCTCATCAACTGCAGCCATTTCCGCTTCTCTTTCATCAGTAAAATCACAGCTGAGTGTGTTTTTTTCGAGCTAAAACAACCAGGGACACAGCATTGCGGCAAATTGATCACGTGACAGTTTGGACCAGGAAATGGAATTCTATGTCATCACTTAACAACCGGATTGCGCATGTGTGAAGCTCGCCAGAGATAGACGGACAGGAAGACGTCTCACTCCGTTTAAAAAAAACAAACCAAAAAAAAAAACGGAGTGAGTGTGAAATTGTCCCAAACCTTGGATCGTCTAGCACAGAGGTCCCCAACCCCCGGGCCGTGGACCGGTACCGGGCCGTGGGACATTTGGTACCGGGCCGCACATAAAGAATAAATAACTTAAATTATTTCCGTTTTACTTATTATCTGCGCCTAAACTATATTTTATTTTGAAAAATGGGCGGATTCGCTCCGTTACTTCCCTCCATGACTTCCTTTTGACGTGTCAAGACATTTCTGCTCACATGATACGTCACCGCTAAAATTAAACCCAGAAGCTTCAGGCCAGTCTAACGAAATCGGTTGGTTGACCTACATAACGCTTCTTTAAATTTTTGAGTGCTCAACAAGAGTAGAAAAGCGCTATGTAAGAACTAGTCCATTTACCATTTTTATTTATCAACACCGGGGATAGCAGTGAGGTAGACCCAGCCATCAAACTGAGTCTCCAGCGCTTGACACCGCGGCTCTGCAGCCACGCTCCATGTGAAATCGGCCGAACCCAGTCAAACCAGAAGCCAGCAAAAATGAGTATCAGAGAAACAAGCTCAGGGGGCTTACACTGATTCAGTGTTATGGTGAGTTGTATTTTTCATGCGCTTTATACAGTAAAAATCACCTAAGTCGAAGTCGCACAAATCGGGTTTTCGCTCTAGTTGGATGGCATCTGCAGGTCCTGATTTTTCCTAACATTAATTCCAATAAAATCATCACATAAATCCGTCGGATATTCACCTACCTCGGATGAAAAATCTGGTCCCATTGTAATAAATTTCCAGTTAAATGTGATCGCATAAACTGGATGAGTTTAGCGCTAAAACCCTCCTCAGCTCCTGTCCGCCCACTTCCATGCATCAGCTCGTTCATGTACAACTACACACACACTAACAACGCCTGGAAATTGTTTTAGTGTTTATATCAGTTCATTTCACCGGGGACAATCGTGGCAAGTGTAAGCTACAAACTTGCACTTACGAGTAAAATTTCAGATTATAAAATTTGCAGAAGCAAATTCATAGATGAAGCAGAAGCCATTGCAGCGAAATTCGATAATAGACCCCAAACTGGGCCATTTGAATCCGACTGAGGTGATTTCTACTGTATTTGTTTTTGCGGTGTATCTTATTTTGAAGGCATGTTTTACCATGGCTCTAACAGCTGACCAGGGAGCGCTGTGGGCAGAGAGCCTGTTATTCATGTTGAGGCGGGATGTTACGAGAACGCTGCTGATAGAGTTGCATACGAATACAAAGTGGATTTCCGTTTTTTATTATTATACGTAGAAAATATCACACTTGGTTATGGTCGTATCATTTATTTTGACGTATTTATTCGCCACACCTTAAAAGCCGGTCCGTGGAAATATTTTCTAACACTAAACCGGTCCGCGGCTCAAAAAAGGTTGGGGACCACTGGTCTAGCATGCTGTGTTCAGTAGCCGGCGTGACTTAACATGCCGCTGAATGCTATAGCGCATGTGTGAAGCGCGCCAGAGATAGACGGACAGGAAGATGGCTCACTCCGTTTAAAAAAAAAAAAAAAAAAAAAAAAAAATCACCAGTAATAATTAACGACTATTATCGACAATTAAATTCGTCATCAGCTATTTTTAATGTTGATTATCGTCGACAATGTCGACTAATCGTTGCAGCCCTAATATAACAGTGGATCTTAAAGAGTCAACACACCCCCTTCGCCCCCCAGTCCTGGTCTATATCTGACAGTGGATCTTGATGCTTTCTATAGCCAAGAAATAACCTGTAGCAGCATTTCTATGCCCTTTTCCCTACATAAGAACATTTCTCTTTCACCTGCAGCATCAGTCTGAAGTGGAGGCACCTGACCCTCCGCTTCTTCCAGTTCAGCCTGCAGCCGGATGTTGACGTGGTTTACGAGGTGGGAGAACAGAGCCAGAGTGAAGGCTATAGATGCACTGTACTGCTTTGAACCTAAAGACAAAACACACCAAAATACACCGAGGAACATTGGTAAATAAACAGGTGAAAGGTTTACTTTTATACCTGTAAAGTTCCAGGTAATACTCATTATAAAGACAACTTATTTCAAAGATAAACATTCGGTGGCTTAATGCCTGAAAACAAGCTGAACCCTCATCTACACAAAGATGATTATTTTTAAAGGTTAGGGTCCAAAATTCAGTCTGGCAGTGAACAGATCAAAAATCAATAAGATAATCACTTCAGAAGTCCAAAACAGCAAAATACACCACCCACCTCCTCTCTTGAGGCTGTGCACCACCATCAGACACGTGACCACCATTTTGAAGATTAGGTTGTCGGGCAGTACAGGATAGGTGCCGTCACTGTGCTGCTCCTCCTCTTCCTCACTGGGGGTGTGATGAGCACCGCCGTGTGTTGGTGGCGGCAGGTAGAACAGCACCAGGTTGAAGTCTTCCAGCACCGACTGGCAGAGTGAAGTCAGCTCTGTTTCCATCAGACTACAAAAACCACACAAAATTAAAATTGAAGACGTATTGTAAAAACATTTTAAACACAGTTTAACAGTTAAAACGTCCACAGATGACACTGGAAGACATCGTGCTGACCGCTGGCTGCACTTCAGATTTGCTGGTTTTGTTTATTTGGAAAAAGAGGCATTCAGGGCCCTATTATCACTCTGTTATTGCCATACTGTCTCAAATCTTTCTAGTTTCAACTGTAGTCTTGTAGTTTTTTTTTTACTCTGTTTGACTGATGCTGGAGGATTGGGATCATTTTCCTCTCTATTAGGAGCAGAACTCTCAGTAAGTAACTCCATTCTCTGTCTGCAGAGCTTCAGATAATATCCTGAGTGTATACAGGGTAGGGGTCCAGATGCAGCTCAATAATGCTGCCCTTATTTACTTTTGCACACTCCAAAAATCTGCAATCTTTGGTCAGTCCCATAATGAATGAGTGAAGTCACCCACAGTTCCTCCAACATAAATTAGATGTTGTACTGTATTTTGAGGAGACATTTGGGGTGTTATTAGTCCTCCCAGTCATCGCCTGTTATTATTACACCAGCTCCCAGTTCCCATTTTTCTTTGACATCCCAGCTAGTGACACTGGAATCACTCTGCAGAGCACACTCATTGTTTCAGCTGCTGAGTTTCAGATTTTAAAATAAAACCAGTTTAAAAGTCAAAGTCGCCTTGTTTTAAAACCTGACACAATGTATTAAATTCAGTTCTCAACAGCTGGTAAAGAAGACAAACCACAGACGACAGTCAAAGTGAACCTTTGAATTCTGGCCTGTTAAACAGAATTTGAAGCGGTCACTGTGATTTGGGGCGTTCACTGTTGTCGGGGTTTCTGTGGGTGACCTGCAGGCCCGGAGGGGCTGGACGCACATGCGGAGCTGCCTGCCGTGGCGAACCCTTGGAAATAATCATTACAGCAGCGTGATGCTCACGGTCTGGCTGTGGGTGTAACAGCCTGTTGCTAAAAACATACCAACATTTATAATGAATATTTAAATGAGCTGTGTCACTTTGTCACTCATTTTAACAAACAGTCAGATGGTACATGACTATAAATCATGAATTATCTCCTTTCCTTCCATATGGGACGGTTCAGAGCCTCCTCTGCTACAGGAGGTGATAACAGAAGCACTGACGCACCTTTCCTGAAAATGTGGACAGCTCTTATAATGGCTGCTGCACAGATACTTGGGCCTCTATGGACAACAAGTGGAAAAAGTGATATGAAAGCAAATAACTTTTAAAAAGCAATTTTTTAAGTAGTAGTTTGATTTTTTTCCTACCAGTCTTAAACAGGCCATCTAATATTTTACATACAGCAAGTTTACTGGAAATAATTTAAGAGCTTATTTTCCTTTATTTTAATTTCATACTCGACCCGGGCAGAGCCTACACTGACCCTACAACAGATCTACGGTCTCACTTTACAAGGTTAAATATTTAACTTGAGGTAAAATGCTATAAACTAACTTGTTAAACATTTACTACATATTAATGTTAAATTCTTTATGTGGCGTGAACCGAAAGATAAAACGGTTGAGCATTAAAAACAAACAAAACCATGTGATTCATTTCCACTGTGGACTCTGATTGTAACACAGTGTGGGAGCGACAGCACAGACACACAAACACAGACCTGTTCTTGGGCTGCAGCAGGCTCTGCAGGTACATGAAGCTCACCAGGAGACGTTTAATGTCTTTCGATCTGTTGCAGCAAAAATATGGGAAATAATCAGAGTATCACACACAATATAGAATTAATTTAATACTTCCGTGTTTCAATAAAATAACAGCAAAACATCAGTAGAACCATCGTACCTGTGACTATATGATCAGTAACAGGACCTGCTATTATTATTTTCAGCTCCATGGTTTTAATCTTTGGACTCTCGGGTAAAAACAGAGGGATTTGATAGAGCACAAGCTGCTTACTGGTTATTTATGTATATGGAACAAGAACAACATTGTTCTCTGTCCAGGTGGGAAAACAAGCTCACTCTTATTTCCCTGAACTGCTTTTTTTTTTTTTTTTTTTTTTTTACATCCTTCATTTTGTCCGTATTTGTCTTTTATTCCAACTGATCCTCGTTACTTTTGTTTCTTCAACAATCTAATTTACCCGCCAGGATCATCAATCACTTAAAATCATCTGCAGAGAGATGCAGCTTTATTCCACCTGTGGTTAGGGCACCTTTGTGATTGAGACAGAGTGCATATAAGCTGTTAATTAAGTGAGGCTCCAGTAGTCGCCTGGGACTGGATTATTATCCCTCTGAGGTGTAAACAGACCAAAGTCAACAGGTTTTATTTTGGACACATTTTAACCAAGCAAGCCATTGAAGGCCATTAATAACACCAAAGTAAAATTAATTAAATCTGCAGAAGATCTACCAAAATCATGAAGGTCAGAAGGGAAATGTTTACTATTAGCACAGTAATAATAGACTTTATGGACTAAAATGAGCCGTGAATGGCGTCTAAAACACTGCATGAACTTAGGCTGCAGGTATGCAGATTCCTCTGAATGCGCCTCACCTTTGTCGGGAGGGAGACAGCTTCTTCATTTCTTGTTTCTTCACTTGGTGATACATCTTGGCAGCTTTGTCAAACAGGCGCTTCAGGTTGCCGTAGGCGCCTTCAAAGGGGGCGTCCGATTGGATGCTAAGCACAGATTAAATCTGTTAAGACTTGGAACCAGAACGCTTAAATAACTTGTAAGTGTGCTTAAACACGGCTCACCAGCGTAGGTAGTAGTAAGTGGCTTCGACATTGTAGAACTTGCTCCCTGCCAGTGTGCCCAGTTGGTTAAAAGGCATTCCTGTTGGCAGACAAACACCAAAAACCAAGTTAGCATCTATTTTTATTTTTATGTTACATAACCAGAGAATCATGAGCTAATGGCAAAAAATTAATTGGAAGTTTCCCAAATATTGTTGAGATTTAAGCCAAGAATCATCTGAAAAGAACTTTTATGAAACATCCTGTGAAGCACGAATTCAGCTGCGTGTGATGTGAATGATGCAGGTAGACTCAGGAGAAAGAGGCAGTGGGGGGTGCATGCTCACAGTACTGACATTGCACATGAATGATATTTACTGACTTCTTATGCTGTTTCAACTGCATTTAATGCAGCACTGCATAAAAAAGGAGAACAATTTTCTACCCTTATAATGGCAAAACTGACATTTTAACTCAAAGAGGTATTGGGTCTGCGCTCATTATTTATCACAAACACACAAAAGTGACACTGGTCTTCTGATCCAACTCAAAGAGAAAGTGAGTAAGCATATTTCACAATACTACACTTAGAATGTAAACGAAGTTTTCATCTAAAAACCTCCAAAAACAAACAAACAAACCACCATAAACACAATCAAAACTAAACCATTGGATTTAACATTTCTGTTGTTGTGGCAACTTTTTATTACCAAAACATCTCTTATATTCTTCTTTTACCACAAAGCTCTGTAAGATCACGGGTTTAGCAGTGCAGCACTGTAAAAAACAAAAAAGCAAAAACAGCAACAACAAAAAAAAACCTGTTACATTATTGCCACTCACCTACGTGTGGCATAACCGACAGCGCCTGATGGTAAAACCTCTCTGCCAGCTGTTCAGCCTCCACTCCTGCGAGCTCGTTCTGGTAGCGCGCTGAGGAGATAAAGTAAAAAAATCAAAATCTATATCATTACAGCACGTGACTGAAAAGGGGAATACTGTTATGAAATATTTCAGAAATGTGCACACAAACCGGTAACTGTAGACAAACATGACAAAAAACCAACAGCTACACTATAAAGGTACACCACATCCAGAGGGTCTAATATGATGTGGGCCCACCCTCTGCAGCTATAACAGCTTCAGCTCTTCTGGGAAGTCTTTCCACAGGTTTAGGAGTGTTTATGGGAATTTCTGACCATTTTTCCAGAAGCACATCTGTGAGGTCAGACACTGATGTTGGAGAGAAGGCCTGGCTCTCAGTCTCCGCTCTAATCCATCCCAAAGGTGTTCTATCAGGCTGAGGTCAGGACTCTGTGCAGGCCAGTCAAGTTCTTCCACACCAAACTGGCTCATCCATGTCTTTATGGAGCTGCTTTGTGCACTGGTGTGCAGTCATTGCACTGTTCTTGAGCTGATCTGAAGGCCACATGAAGGTTGGAGGTCTGTAGTGATTGACTCTGCAGAAAGTTGGTGACCTCTGTGCACTATGACCCTCTGACCCCACTCTGTGTCCTGCCACTTCATGGCTGACTTGCTGTCATTCCCAATCGCTTCCACTTTGTTATGATCCCACTAACAGCTGACTGTGGAATGGTGCTTAGTTTATACACCTGTGATTGGACCACTTGAATTCAACGATTTGAATGGGCGAGTGAATACCTTTGACTTAAGTACACTCTATTGCCAAGCCTCCTTCAGTTTAATGCTGCAGCTATGTGACAGATTAGAGGAAAATACAACATGAAGTGTCCTAACTAAGGTCCTTTTTTTTAACCAATGCCAATGTCTCTGTTTCACATAAGTCTAAACCAACCAAACAGCCTCCAGCCAGCTACACTACATAACTGAGCCAAATTTTCCCACGCTGAATGACACCCCTTCTCACACCTCTGCAAGCCAGACAGATAGTTGAATTAATTACATATTCTGTTATCTCATTATTACCTAGATCTCCAAGGTAGACCAGACAGCGATGACACGCCATCTGCGCCCACTCCATCTCCTTGGGGGTGGCTGACACTGGTTTCTTTCGGCCTGTTGGGAACAATTACACAACACTTTTTTTTAAACAACATTTATCTAATGCTTTCATCTAAAATGACTTGGAGTTACGTAACAGAGCAAGATTAAACTGCAACACATCAACGGGGCAGCAAAGAGTGTCTTCAATATGAGGAACAGATATTCTTAAAGCAGTATGTCTGATGTTAACATCCACACTAGTTTGGTTTAAATTGGATATTAAGTCTATTTGAAACACACATTTACTCCATATTCAGAGGCCGGGTTGCACCTGATGCATATCTCTGCAGTGTTTTTACCCTCACAAAAATAAGAAAATCTCATACAGAGTTGAGGAGAAGCGATTTTACAAAACTGCTAAATACAGACTGCACAGTACCATCACCTCTGGTGAACATACACCTGTCTTACATCTGTATTTCCTGAAAACAGGACTGCAAAACTACAGTTAAAAAAACTTCATGGGGCGCCGGGGTGGCTCAGAGGTTGAGCAGGCGACCATATATGTATACCACGTGGCGGTGTGGGCGGTGCAGGTTCGAGTCCCGGCCTGTCGCCATTTACCGCATGTCTCCCCGTTTATCTCTCCTCCCAATTTCCTGTCTCTCCACTGCAACTATCGAATAAAGACGTGAAAGGCCAAAATAATAATAATAATAATAATAATAATAATAATAATAATAATAATAATAATAAAAAATTCATGATTATTTAGGTAATTAATGTAATCTTGAATATTTAACTTGATTATTCTTTTAGCTGTATCGCCTTCATTTTTGACATGATCGCAGGGAAGTCTGGAAAGCAGGGAGAGAGATGGTGGGAAATGACAGTAAATGGCCCGGGGCAAACCTGGACCCCTGCAGTAGCATTTTGGCACATGGGTCTGCTGCTAAGAACATTACATACATAATATTATCCAACTGTTCACCATCACTGAATTAGCAAGCTCGCACAGCATTTAGCAAGCTAATGCTAATTAGCCCCCACCCCACGCGGTGGGCTGGAATATTTTCTGGGTAGAACCCTGCAATCATCACATCTTATCTAATTTCATCTATACA
The DNA here is from genome assembly GCF_007364275.1 of Archocentrus centrarchus. Lineage (NCBI taxonomy): Eukaryota > Metazoa > Chordata > Actinopteri > Cichliformes > Cichlidae > Archocentrus > Archocentrus centrarchus. Next base: position 1,647,731 of record NC_044361.1, read on the forward strand.
ATAAAAAGTTATCAAAAGTACATCAGTATAACTAATGGCTGCTTTATTCAAGGGTGCCATAAGGATCCTGAAGTATGAATACGGTATAAATGGAACCACCATTAATTTTTCATGTTTATGCCTGCATCTGAGAACCTGCTGGCTCATCTGACCTATCAGTGGATCTGTGACATGGGTCCAGTCAATGCAGTCCTGCAGCTCCAGCTGGTAATGTGACTGGATGTAGAGCAGCAGGTGTTGGTAGAAACCCACGCCGGCTATCAGGTGTGTTCTGTAGGCGCACTCCAGAGCACTGCGACTGTGGATGTGCTGCAGTGGGAAAAAATGAAATGAAAAGAGAGGACGCGGCCTTTAGAGAAGGGACCAGGACACCAATAACCACGATCTGTGTTACTCTGAGGAAGACATTTTTAGTTTCCAGTGTGTATTAGAGAGCCACAAAGGCATGTCATACTAAAGCATAAACTACATGCTTAAAAATGGTAAACAGAAAATATAACTACTGTAACATAGACAAGATTAAAACAGGCAAATATGTCATGTTGTTAAAGTTGAGTTTGAAGAAGACACTTCTGCCTTTATAAAATAAATGTCCCACATGCCAAAAATGCTCATTTTAAACCTGCATCACCTGCACCCCCCCCCATGACTTCTGGGAAGCTGAAATTAGCTGTGAACATGACACCAGCATCTCATCACCACAAACTGCAAACGTTTCTCAATAATTTGTAGTTCGGTTTTTGGCCAGTACATATGGCATTTCCATCACGCAGCCACTATGTCTGCTGTTAGGTGCTGAGCAGCTAGTGAACGATACAGACACCTGAACTGCACCACAACAGTAAAGTTGTGGGACGGACGGCTGAAGAATGAGCTGAAACTAATTACAGAGCTCCGTCCAGCTGAAAAGTGGAAAAGACTCAGGTGTAAATGATCTCTGATTTATTACTGAGCAGTCCTTTTCACGGACAACGAAACAGAAGCATGAAAACTGTCATTTCATGGGCTGAACATAGCTCAACAGACCATCTACTGTTTTAAATCTTATAAGAACCAAAGAATTCAGCACTGATCTGGCTACAAGGTGGTTTTCCCATATTGATTGTACAGCACAGCATAAAGTATAAGAAGTGCCATTCTTAGAGGTGCAGTTTTTAACGGGAACAACCCACACATGCGTTATTTTGGCGTAAACATAAAACTGACAGAGTTCACCTTTAAGTGAAAGCTAGAATATCAAGCTGGGTAACGAGAGATCAACTTAATATATGCAGCGAGGCCATTTTTCCACAGCCGCAGGGACATTTACCTTCTTGTTGGTCTTGATAACCTGAATGACCTCATAGTAAACCTTCCTCCAGAGCAGCTCCTCGGCCTTGCGGCCGTAGTCCACCGGGTGCAGAAACATCAGTTTCACACAAAGCTCTCGCAGCCTGAAACACACAGACAAAAAAAGATGTGCAATGAGAGTTCCAGACAGCGTGGGGCGTATCAGGTTAAGGCACTGTCCAAAGTGTTACATCCTGGCATTTAACGCACAATAAGAGAGCGCCTGCTGTTAATGTGGTCTCCTCAGATGAGGGTGCCGCCTGAGTCGAGCATGCAGAAGGAAGGACAACCGCTCATTCTCACAAAACTGGAAATTACACTGAAGTAGGAGGCTGGCAGTTTAATGCCCGTTTTAACTCTGGTTCATCATTTGCATTCTCACACCAACCTGCGCTGGGTAACCTAGACATGCGTGAAAATGACTTTAATTTCACATCAAGGACAGAAACATCTACATATTTGAGCCTTTCCCTGACAGAACAGTGCAGGGAGCAGACAGGAAAGCAGGGAGAGAGTGAGCGGGAATGACACACAGGAAGTGGTCTGGGGCAGGCTCGCACCCAGGCCCCTGCAGTAAGCACTCCGGTATGTGGGTCACCTGGTACTAAGTTAAATTCAAGCATATTTAATGCAACTTTATAAACTTTCAAGTTTCACAAATGAGAAAATGTCATGCTTTTCTAAACTACATTTTTTTGTTGGTGTCACTGAAGTGAACACACACCCAGCTGCCAGCATATAATGTAGCACATAATTTAAATAAAACCAAAGTTTGTGAGTGGGATTCAACCACCCCGGGGGCTGCATGTGTCTGGTCATTGATGAGGCTGTAGCTTGTAATGCTGCTGAATCATATTGTGTTATTGTAACACTTTATTTCACCCACCACACTAATTTCAATAAGGGGAAGCAGTACAGTTCAACCACAAACTGCACCACACCAAATGATATATTTAAAACTATCTCAACAAAAGCTGAGTATTATAACCTCTGTGCCAGTACGGCTTCTTGCAGCACTCCTGTTGGACTGCATATTTAGGTTTTGTCCCAAAGTCAGAAACAAGACTTTTGAGATGTGAATGAATCAAAAACAATCACTAGTCGTAGGCCCCACTTTAACACTACATTAGCTCATGCCCTTCTACTGGATAAAAAAAAACAAAAAAAAAAAACATTAATTATCTGTTGCTCATAAATGACTCACAAGGTCTGATTCAGAAGTTGTTCACAAGAATTTTGCAATATCTCAGATCATGTGTGTGACAAATGGCAGGATTGTATTAATGCTTTGGGCAAGTACATGCTGTATTTCTCTCATTTCACAAAGATGCTCATCAGTGCTTGGTTTTAATGCACTTTATCACCGGAAATATAATTTTATACCAACATGAGCTGATGCTGACAAGAATTTGATGTACAGAAAATTACATTAATAAAATTTTAGCTTCTTTGATAGTAAACTGACCAAAAGAGCAGTTGATTAATCTGAATCTGATTCCAGGTGCTTTTTCAGAGGAAGACGGGGGTGCGCATGCCTGCATACTGCAGCTTAGGTGTAAACAAACTGCTTGGTATAGCAGTAAAAATGCACATCATACTTGCTGACAGCCAAATTTGACCTTTAGAAGTCAAATCTAGTCAAGTTTATCATCTATTCTGGAAACTTAAAGCATTACTGCGTACCAGTAACGCTGTTCTATATTCTGATTCTTGTGTCTTCTAGAGTAGCTTTGCATGATTTACAGTAATCGTTGTTGAACTTGCTGAGCTTTGGTGCAGCCCATCACTTCATCCACGGTCTGAAACGCAGGTTTTGGCTCTTCTCCTTTGAGACATTTTTGCTGTGATTGGCTGCCAATCACAACAGACGGTTTAAACAGCAGATGTGTGCTGTAGATATATGTGACAGACATTAAGAAAAACACAAAGAATAATGGCCCACCTGAATCAATTATCAAAACAGCTGGTGACTGATTTTTTTGTCCAACTAATTTACTGGCTGATTGCAGCCTTTACATGTTGACCTGACCACACTCGAGGCCTGTCTAGCTGATTTTCAAGTCAGCATAGGTTTACAAAACTCCCAGAGCAATCACTGAGCAGGATGAGATAACATTTCCCTTATCTTGCTGCCTGAGCAGACACCCATCATTATGTCTCCCTTTCAGTTACTGCTAACTTCCTCTTACTCATTTTGAGCTCTCTCCTCTGCACCCAGTATAACTACTGTGGTCCTGTTCTCAGGCTGTGTGACCGAGTAAAGTGATACTTGTTTTTTCGTCTTTATCTGGATGGAAAAAACAAACAAATGAACAAACAAAAACCAGCTTTGACTGTGAGATAAAGCTGCAGCTGCTTGTCTTTATCCCCAACAGCTACATCAATCACAGATGGATGATGTTACAAAACACCATGTCTGGCCAGAAAACGTATGCTCACTGAGATGCTGCAAAGTGTTGACAATCATAATTAAAAGGCAGCATGACAGAGCCCCACTATACACTTGACAGCTGGCCAGACCAGTCAACACTGGGACTGCAGGCAGCCTACGAGGTTTAAGTAAAATTACAGCCTCCTTCACGCAGGCTGCTGAGGCAGCTGGACTTACTTGTTGCGAAGGCTGATGTTCTCCGGCTTGAAGACTTCTCTGTAGGACGATTTGCTGCCTATGATGACATCCAACTTGTGCACAGTCTCCACCACAGCCCTGTGGGCAGCGTTAGACAACACACACCATAGCGTAACTGGTATAAAAAAGCGTCAGGTGAAAGCAGAACAGACAGCAGCTCAAATACAGTAAGCAGTCGGGCTACCAGCCCGAAACCTTATTGTTTCACTTCTCTGTAACAAAGACACGCATGACAAATGCTACTGTGCTGGTTAGCCCAGACGAAGCTGTAGAGAATGAAGCGCTTCCCATCACATTTAGCTGAAGTTACACAGAAGAGTATACAGGGGTGCTGGTATACTCGCTGTCGTGACAAGTCAAAGAATAGCTGGGCGTTATCTTGTAGGAGCGAGAACTGTTTGGCTAGCGCTAAGCTAGCCAGCACAATTAACATTCAATTAGCAGCTCGGTTAGCTTTGGCAGAGACGGCCTCGTCAGGTTACCTGTAGAGCCGCTTGATGAGAAGGACTTTGGCCTCTGGCTCACTATCCTGTCCCGGTCCGCTCATATTAGCGCTAAGCCAGATGTTTGATCTCACGCTCCAGCGTTTAATCAGCGTTTTCTTGAACCGTCCCGACGCACAGATGTCGCGGCTCCTCAGGTTTCTTCCCCGGCAGTGACAACTAGCCAGCCTGCGATAGCTATTAAGGCAGCGTTAGCTTTCTTCCCCTTCCCTCCGAGTCTCTTTCGTTTCTTTTGTCCTTTGGCAAAACCCCCTCTACCCATCCGTTCTGAAAACCGGGTAGAAGGGGGTGCCCGGTAATTTACGCTATTCCTGGTCAGCTAAAACGCTCCGGTATGCCTCTTATGTTGTTCCCCGTTCCAGCCATTGCTACGAAGGCGGCCATTATTCCTATCAGGCATTGACCGCCTGAATACCGCGAGAACACATGACACACTGACGAGATTACGGGAAAGGGTTGCCAGATAGTTTATAAATCCCCCATTTCAGAAAATCTGGAGTTCAAAAAGAAAGAAAGAAATTCTGCTGTTTAGAAATAAACTTCAGACAAACAGTGCACATGGGGAAACACTGAAGAGCACCTCTTATTGTTTCATACTATTTGTGTAAATGTGGTGAACTCTGGTGGTTTTTGTGAGCAGGACATATCCTGCCCTTAGTTTTTTTATTTACATTGTTACCTTCTGTAATCCAGAATGAACAGAGTTGGACACTTTAAATAAAAAAGTCAGAAACGTTTACATTAAAGGGTCATTTTTTGAGGTTATTTAATGGAAAAAAGGATGCTGTACTCATAAATATTTGTGTAATTACATTTTCCAACAAACTGATGCATTCTCATAAACTTATTCACTAAGTGTCCAAGTCCAACAAAGTTAGCTCCAATTCAAAGACGCAGCTAACAGCAGCTACAGCAGCACTTAATGACAGAATAGTTCAGGACATCCTCAACAACTCACCTCAGTATCGCTTCTCATCGGAGAGAAGTGAGCTTCTCTGACTCATCGACCCATGTCAGACTCCTTTCACGAAGATTTACAGCAGGGATCCTCAAATCCAGGCCTCGAGGGCCGGTGTCCTGCAGGTTTTAGATGTGTCCCTGATCCAACACACCTGAATCAAATGGCTGAATTACCTCCTCAGTATGCAGTCAAGTTCTCCAGAGTCCTGCTGATGACTTCTATATTTGACTCAGGTGTGTTGAAGCAGAGACACATCTAAAACCTGCAGGACACCGGCCCTGCTGATTTACAGCCTCCTCCAGAATTACTAGACATGGATGCCCAGCATACTGACAGCTGAGGTAAACAGCAGGCTGACAACATACACTCACTACAGATGAATGGCAGGTCAGAGTTGTTTGTCCTACAGCGGCCACCGTAGCTAGGATTATGCACTTGAATTGAGAGGGGTAGGAAAACAAAATTCAGCTGACTGCAGTCTGCAATCTACTGACATCTAGTGGCGATATTTTCCACACTCTACCTTTAAATTAGAGAAAAAAATAAAAAGAAGCCCGATGATGTAAATCTCCCGTTCCACCACATCCCAAAGGTACTCTATGGGATTAAGATCTGGTGACTCTGGCGGTTGCTGAACTCATTGCCACGTTCAAGAAATCATTTTGATAGGATCTGAGCTCAGTGACACGGTGTATTATCCTGCTGGAAGCAGCCGTCAGAACATGGGTACACTGTGGATGGACATGTTAGTTTGTGGTGTTTTAAGGATGCTCAGAAATGATCCTCCTACACCAATAAACCACCAGCAGCAGCTTCAGCTGGTGATACAAAGCAGCATGGATCCATGCTTTCATGCTGTTTATGCCAAATTTTGACCCCACCGTCCCAATGCTGAGACTCATCAGACCAGGCAACGTTTTTCCAATCTTCTCTTGGCCAATTTTGGTGCTTCAGGGTTCAGCGTGTTGTGCATTCAGAGTTGCTCTTCTGCTTATTTTGGTTTTATCATGTGGTTATTTGAGTTACTGCTGCCTTTCTGTTGGCTTTGAGGCAGTCTGGCCTTTCTCCTCTGATGTCTGACATCAACAAGGCATTTCCACCCAGAGAACTGCCGCTCACTTTACATTCTCTCTTCTTCAGATCATTCTCTGTAAACCCCAGAGATGACTGTGTGGGAAAATCCCAGCAGATCACCAGTTTCTGAAATACCCATCTGGCACCAACAACTACACGTGTTTAAAGTCACTTAAATCACCTTTCTTCTCCATTCTGATGCTCTGCTGGAACTCCAGCAGGTCATTTCAACTGTGTCCACATGTGATAGGCTGATTACATATTTGTGTTAATGAGCAGTTGAACAGGTGTAGCTAACAAAGTGACTGATGAGTATGAGGACCCCATTACCTGATATAGACATTATTTATCTTTTTATTTCTTTAAATCACAGGGATCAGAACATTTTAAACAAATAGAAAAAACAAATAAAGATCTATTTTAGTACCGAGACCATCGAGACCAGGTGTCCTCATACTTTCAGCTTTGACAAGAATTTGGCCAAACTGGTGAAAACAGCAGCAGGCATGTTTGTGATTTTGGATTTAACCTCCTGTTTCTGAAACAAATGGTTATGAGTACATCGAATAATAAATGTTCTGCTGTCTTTACTTCAGTAAGAATAAAAGTCATTTGATTTTGTGAACTTCATTCTCAGTTTGGATTTTTTGGTTGTTTAAAAAGTATTCAACAGTATTTCTGTGAGACGAAACGAGGTGTGAATAATTTCTTAAAGTTAAAAAAAAATGTGATTTATGTGTCACGGAAAAGACTGTTTGATGGCTTTCTCATTGTTAGGATAGTTTGGATATGTTTCCATTTTGCCATTATCATAAAAAAAATGAATGTTTTGCATTTTCTTTCCAGCAAATAAATCAGACATGATGAAGAACGACTTCACTTGGTTATGAAATATTTCCCCCCTACCAGCCCCAGGTCATGTTACATGTGTGTAAAATACCTTATGCTTGTGATCCACACTGGCATTAATACCTACAATATTTACTTATGACGGTAAAATTGAGTTTATTAATAGACTAGACTGCACCTCTGTTCTTGTAATTGCAGCTGGCTGCCACTAGAGGACCACAAAGATCATGGATGATAAATAGTTCCATAATTTTATGTTTTTATGTATCTGCTGACTGCGGAAACATGATCGAGGGATCACTGAACAACGGTAACCACAGCTGGTGAGAGAGCGTTAATGGGAGGAACATGATGTTTGTTTACAATTAAAAAAAAACCACACATTTGGTTATTACAAACATTTCTCGGCGTACCCTGGCAGAATAACTGCATGGATATATGTTCTGCTCAGGAACCTCTGGTGGAACCTTCTGCTCTGTTTGTTCTGTTTACCCAGCCTGAACCCACAACTGCAGCCCCATTAAGTGCTGTTCCTTCCACTCTGTCCAAAGTTGCAAACCCCCGAAGGAACCGCCCGCGATTAAGAGTAGGAGGATGAAGATAATTACAAGCTCGCTAAATTCAGTCAGATCCCAAATGTGGCCTGCCCTCCTCACTCTGGGCACCGTGGCTGAGGAGCGCGTGAGGACACGATCCGCTCTGCTCAGCAAGTGAAGACTCACAGTCCTGATTATGATTAAATGACTCACAGATGAGTGAGCTCTGTGAGGCAACTGCACGCTGCAAATACTTACCTGTGAACTGATCGCACATCCATATTTATAAGCTTACACACCCGTAAAATTTAATTACTCTCTTCCTTTGTTTTATGTGTACACAAAACTATTGTGAGAGCACATAAATATCCTTAACACACTATAACTTAAACAATCAGTGAATCTGGAAAATACCTGAAGTTAATAAACATGTTGGGTGGAGAATATTTTAAGCTGTGGATGAACAAACACTCGGTGCAGTGGTGACAGTGTAAGTGGGACTGACTGGAGATTTACTGCTAGATGATACATAGAAGCTGGACCGATGCTCAGTGGCAAATTGTGAAGGTGAGCCCTTCCTAAATCATCCACTACTTTAAATGCACTTTCACCCGTTTCCCTCTAGATCAGACTGTAATTTACAAAATGACATCGCGAAGCACTAAATTGGCCTCGAGACCAAAATCTCATCAGGAAACACACAGCGAGACTTTTTGTAACCATGAGAACCGCCTCCTGCTGACCATTAAAAAGAAAGGAGGTTTAAGCATAGACTGGATATAAAGTCCACTTCAGTTACTTACACCTGCATGCATCAGCACACCTGTTAATCAAACTTTGGCATTGGCCCGACTACAGTAATTCATACAGACGTGGCCACATTGAGATCATTAAATACATCGTCTCAAAAACTGATGTCTCCTTAAATAAACACATAAGTAATCGCTGTGTGCCCAATAGTGGATATACACCAAACTACAGTGTGTGTGTGTGTGAGATCATGGTAACAAAAATGGCCAAAAGTTTAACTTTATTCATTTGTGTTTGAAACAAAGTGCAGCTCTCAGTCAGAGATGGTTAAAGATAAACTTTGAATATGCAGATGAAGAAAAAAGTGTTGTTGCTCTGAAATCACCTGGAGTTGGTGGATTAAGGTTGAACACACACTTCGACACAAAGTTAAGAATTTAATTATTTGTTTATTTATTAATTTATTTACGTATTTCTATCTCCAGAATCACCCACCCGAAAAATATAAATTCCGGTGTATTCCAAAAAAAAAAAAAAAAAAGAAAAGAAAAAAAGGAACAATGGCATCTTCATCAACTGCATCAAAGGAACTAATCAACAAAATCAAAGAGGCAATAATTATTATCATTATTACAATAATAATTCAATGATCAGAATATCCACATTCATAACAAATCCATATACAACTGCAATACACTCTTCAACAGCACTCTTCCATTAATATACACAAAATCCCCAAATTTCTGTCCTGGCAAAACAACAATAGAGGAGCTTTCAGGGAGGGAGGGGGGGGCTATGGCTTGTCAAGGGGTGTGAAGATGAGTGACCAGTGGAGGTAATGGATCTAAGGTTAGTAAGAGTATAAGGGGGAGGCACACTTATTTAGTAAGGACCTATACAAAAACGAGCATGTCAAGTAATGACGGTCAACTTTCATGGAAGCGTTTTCCAGTCGAGCCGCATAAAAAGGGTCGACGGATCCATGAGAAGCAGAATTTGGGGAACAAAATTTCCAGAAATATATAAGGGTTGTCTGAATAAATATATAGCTCTGAATGACAACCGCTGCAAACATATAAGTGAAAGTCAGATACTCAAGAACTCAAAGCAGATTGAGAACTTTGAAAGAAATGCAAACGGGGGTTTCTGGGGGGAGAAAAAAGGGTCTAAGTCCATGTATGTACAAACATTGCTTGGTCACCCAAATCTACTTAGAAAAGCTTTTTAGTTGGTCAGAAAATGAGTGCAAGCTTAAGATTATGTGAGTTACTTGTCGTATGAGAGCTTCAAGAATGCAGCTAGAAGTGACAGACCTCGCTGATATCCTAAGTCTGCACAGAAAGTGCCTCTGAGAGCTGTCAGTACATGTAAAAACCTTTCCATGCCTCAATATTGGTAACTTGAGAAGACCTATTCATAGAAAGAGAGAGAAACATTAGAGGAAAAAATAGCTGTACACTCTGCATATACAAACGAACTGTATATACACATAGACATACCATATATACACATATATCCAGTATATACACAAAGATTTAGCCAGTACGCACACTTATATACAAACACATTCACTCGTTTCAGCAGGACCTCTAACATGTCTCTCTCTCGTTTCAGTCGAAAGTGGAATGGCAGGGATTTCAACTCAGATTGGTGTCAGTGGAGTCCATCCAGTGAAAGAAACGGGGAGCTTTACAGCAATTTGAGTGCAGAAATGTGGCCGCACTGAAACCAAGAGTTCATCCGCTGCTCGGTTAAAACCCTACAGACAGGTAGTCGAAGTGGAGTACAAAACGATAGGATGTCCTCGTCCGATCACTTTCGCATCGTCCGTAAATGGAGAGCTCCATGGCGACTGCTGGATGAGAAACATCCGCCCACTTTATTCGCTTTTGAATAATAATAACCAAGAAAGGGGGGGCGGGGGGGGGACGTGCAAACCGCTGTGAGGGGAGTAGGTGAAACACAAGTTTGTCCCTTTTGCCGCAGTCTTTCCGGGCAACGCTTCTCTCCAAAAGATTGTCTCAGTAAGAAACTGGGTTCATATAAAACGGGTTATTTATGAACTTCCATTAGATAGAGGCATCTATCTAGATCAATAAATAAATATCTCCTTCGGAAGATTTCAGGCGAGTTTTTTCTTTAATTGTAAGAATAAGCAGTTTCATCATAGAAATATAAATAATAACATTCTGTCCGGCTTGTCAAAGTCTCCACCGAAGCGAGAGTTTCGTTGAGAAGCAGATTTCGTTTTTGAATTAGGCTGTGCATATTTAGTTTCCTTTAACATCAAACGCTGAACGAGATTCAAACGGAAGAGCTAAAAACCACGAGGAGAGAAAGAGATCGAGTGTGTCTAAAAATGAAGTGGTTAAATAATGCTTTTTAAAATCCTACGTGAATAAAGAGTGAACAGATGAAGAGGAATCAAGGGGTAATTTGAAAAGACTAGAAGAGAGATAGAGAGAAAGAGGCAAATAAATGCTCTGAAAGCAAATCAGCTTTGACTGAAATTTCAAGAGAAGTCAAGCACCTTTGAAATGCATCTTACCCGCCCCCTTCTCTCACTTTAAGCGTCGCGCCTTCCTTGGCTTTTGAGTTCCTCCGTTCTGCTGATTGATCAGACTGCATAGCTGTTCTTTGCATGCTCGACAGGCTGACAAACACCAGCCCACCTTTTTAATAGTCAAATGTAGATCCAACCACGAGGCGTCAAACACATTTAAAAAAAAGTCCTGTTATCAAATCAGAGAGAGAGGGCCCAAGTAAAGTGAAAAAGAAAAAAAAAAACACCCAGCATTTCCTTACATGGTCCGCTGGGGCTCTGCACCATCCTTTGAGCAAAGAGAATGGGACCAGTGCCCCAAGTTCTCCCTTTGTCAGCCAATCGCGTCACGAGAGAGGGCTCTGGACATTTGGCCATGCCACCCTGCAGACTGCCGATGGTGCATCAGCCAATTAGGTTCCACATTGTCCTCGATGAAGCTTTGAGAGTGGCTGGGGGAGAAAAAAGGGAGACAGAGAGAGAGAAGAAACGGGGGAAGGTGCTTGATCAGGTGCTATTAAAGCATAGCCATTGACCGAGTATCTGCATGGTGGCAGTCTTTCCAAAGCTGGACTCGTCTCTTTTTTATTTTCTATAGTTTTTGTGTTCAGCTCTGAGGCAACTGCTTGTTTACCTGAGTCACTGAGGTATTTTCACAGCAATGTTAATTTCTCAATCACGGATCGTGTCACGTCTCTAAAAAGACACTGATGTTCAGAACCTAGCCCGCTTTGAATCCAACATTCACCACACAAGTTCATTTCACAAGAAAGAAGTAGCCCTAAATAGACAATCTTTCCCTGCATAAGACTGCTAGCATGATTAACATTTGGTGGTTCGACAGTTAAACATTCACTGTGATCAGAGGTCTGATCTAAGCTGAACTACTACAGGCCGTTTTGACCTTTGACACGGCAGGGAAAAAAAAAACAAATTAAGAGAAAAATGGCTGACATAAAGCTGATGTGGAACCTGTGAACTCCTCTGGGTTGTTGTTGCAGAGCGACAACCAGTGTGCGAGGCTACAGAGACGAGAACAAACCCACACAGACAAACCTCACAGCAGACAGGTCATACACAAAATGAAGGAATATGGATACACGTTACAAACATTTCAAAGATGTCTTTTCAGCATCTGACACGTGACAAATCAACACATGAGTTCATTTTTAAAGTACATCAAACAATATTTCTGAGAATTTGTCATAAATTAAGTGCGTCACCTTTTTGGTTTGTTTTAATGCTGCTATCAAACCTTTATTAAATTAAAAACACCTCAAATTAAGGAAACTGCACACAGTAATATATAAGAATTTATAGAGTCACGGATATATTTGGGTTAAGCAAGGCTTTATAAGGTGCATTTGGCTGATGACTAGCTAGTCTACTGGCCAAAGGATACTCGGTACATCTATCCCAGGCACTTAACGGCAGGCAGAGCAAACCTAGAAATGGTCTTTTCACAGATATTTGTAAGGGAACAAAATCATCTTTGTGTTCAACTGGCAAATTTTAAAGTAAAAATGGGGTAAAATGTAGTGCATGCCCAAAAATGAAACTGTAAGGGGACATTTATGAAACTGTTCTTACCATTTATTTGCACTTAAAACATTATTTTTGGTGAAAATTGCAAGAAAAATGATTAAAAGTTGCGCCTGTAACAAGCAAACGGATCATCTTCTACAAGAACACAAAGGACCAACATGTTTTAACTAAAAGAGAGGAGAAAAAAAAGCATTGAATAAACTTCATTCATCCCTGTCTTAAAGTATTAAAATTATTAATGTGAGCTGTAAACTACAAATAGCCTTTGGCGGCAAAAGTGCAAAAAGCTGATCCATCGATTCTGAGCCTGGGAGCTGCTTTTGTTAAACGTGAATAAAATCAGAGATTGGAGGAGTGCACTTTAAAAAAAAAAGAAAAAAAAGAACAGATATGGAAACCCAACGAGCCCATTGAACATAACAGGAACATGATGCACAGAGAACAAAGACAGACGCATATGAAACATATCGGAGGGGAGGAACAAAAAGTCCCGTCAAAGACAAACTGCAGGAGAGATAAAAGACAGTGAGTGAACCATGAAAGAGGCAGTGCTATGGCAGACACAGACAGCTGACTTGGAAAATGGCACCATTTGTTTCTGTTTAGCACCAGTTTGTCACATATCGGTTCTGAGATTGAGAAGAGAAAAATTGCACGAGCTCAGTCCAAAAACAAGAAAACGTCCCTTAGATTGAAAAAAAAAAGAGAGAAAGAAGTTCCCAGAAATGTCTCCCGCCACTCAAACCGCTAAAGATGCTTGATCTTGTGTCTTTGAATCTGTTTTCAGCCCACATATCGTTTCCCTTCCTCGCAAAGCCAACTCGATCTCCTTCTGTTAACTGTTTTGTAAAACCCTGTTGGAAAAACACTCAAAGGCACTAAGAAAGCCAGACCACATCGCCACGATTCTACCCAAACAAACTGCAGCCTGGCGTGTTCAGGACATATAGGTATATTCATGTATCTACATCCATGGGAGTCGAGGGTTACTCTAAGCTAGCTTCTAGCGCTTCTTTGCTAATGGCTACCATGAAGTCATTCTATAGTGCTTGATCCTCACACGTTTGCTTCTCATGGAATCAAAGACAGGCGATGAGTGCGCGTGAGTTCACATATCGGCTTATTGATATGCACGTCATTGCTTTGCTTGACAGATTCAAAGTACGTGATAAGGTATCATTATCTTGTCCTGCAAGACTGATACTATCTGAAGCTCCACGCGAGCATCGAGAGAACCAGTGTCCGTTGAAGAGCCCTTTGTGTTGTGTGTTAATGTGTTAAGCGCTGTACAGCAGCGGTGCGACAACGACTCGTTTCCTGCACACTTTTCTTCTCTCTCTTGCCCGGGCAACAAGGACGTAAAAGGTGATTTCTATTCAAAGAACTGCCTCGCTAAATGGGGGAAAGAGGGGGTGTTTTCATTTTTGTCATCTCTCTCTGATTTGGCTCATTGCTGTGTTTGACCTACTCCCCCTTCTTCTGCTATGCCTGCAGTTGCTGCTGCTGTAGTTCCAGTTGTCTGTGGAGTTGTCATGGGGGAGGATGTTTGGCTGCCACGGAGCTCTCCATTCTGACTAGGATGCTGATGAGGAGTGGGCAGAGAGGGAGGGTCTATGGTTCGGGGGAGGACTCCATTGTGGGGCGAGCTGTCAGAGGAAATGCCTGAGGAAGAGACTCTGAGGCCTTGATCGTTGGTTACTGCTCCTCCTCCTCCTCCACCTCCCCCTCCACCTTCAGTTTTCACACCGGGGTCTGCAGAACCCAGGGAGGAAAGCTGGTCCTCCTAGCGAGATAGAGAGAGAAGGGAGGGGAAAGAGGAGTGGGAGCAGGGAGAAATGGTCGTAGGAGAGAGGCCATTCAATGAGAGATGGGAGGCATGTGAGGAGTTGTAACAGGAGATGTCCAATCAAGGCAGACATGAAAAGGAAAAGAATACATTTTAAAGGGGTGTGAGAGAACGGAGGAACAGTGAAATAAGGACGGGAAGAGGATAAAAGAGAAAAATCACCAGAGAACGATGCGATTTGAAGTGAAAAACATCAACAGTGAAAAATAGAAAGAACCAGATGGGATTCATACATGTAGAAGCAATGGTCAAAGCAAAGGTGCATTCAGAAAATAAAGGACATGTGATCGGGGATTGGAAGAAGCACACATAAAGAAGGAGACACACAGAGAGAGGAGAGAGAGAGCCCAATGAGTTACGAGGTCGATGCGTGACGCACACCAGTAGAAATGGCAGCACAGGAAAGGGGACACAGGGAAAGAGGAGGTGAAGGGGAATTAACATTCTTCAGGTCAAAGTGTCCTGATCCTCTCGGGATGAGCAGGTGTTTGTCAGGAGACAGGTGTCAGGCAAAGTCAGGAAGTCAAGTGAGTCATTTTTTTTTTTAAATGAGTACAATAATGTTTAATAATGACTAACGTTCAAAGGAAAAGCACGTGCTCGAGTAGCTGAAAATATCTTAAAGACTAAAAAAAAAAGAGCTCTACTTTTTGGCCTTTAAAGTAATCTTAACAGCACTTGCTGAAGCAAAAAAACATGCCAAAACTGTCGAGACACATGGAGGTCAGCAGCAACTTTAGAAAGCAGGATAAGGGCATCCTACAGTCTGGCACGAAAGCCAAACCTCTGCCCAAATTCACCGACCGGAGCATCCAACCCACACGCATCGATCCCCGGCCAACGGCCGCTGGGGACGTTCATCCCGGGGTGGAGCTTCGGATCAGTGACTGAGACAAAGTTTGGTTCTGCTCTGTTTTTCCTTCATTAGCACAAATAACAGCAATGCCAGTTCCTTTATTAGTTTATATCAAGGTCTGTTTGCAAGCCTTCACTTCCAGAAAACAATTGGGTTATTGTGCCAATAGACAGCTCTGATGACTCTATTCATGATGCTGCTTAATGTAACAAAGCGCTGCTTCAGGATGGCTACAGAAGCATTTTGAAAGCTGGAATTCACAGTTTTATCATCAGACCCGGGTAGAAACAATTCTACTTGATTCATGGCGTCTGACACATTTGCTGTGCGACATAATTACAACGACTCAGTGACAGTGTGAGACGAGCCCGAAGATCTGCTGCAGTCATTTAACTTTGTACCAAACAGGAACCTGTTCACACAGCATATGTATAAAAACCACTGTAATGCTCACACACACGAGAAGTATGAAACAATGTGAATGGGATGAAGCGCTGTAGAGGGGGGGGGGGAGGACAGGAAGGAGGAGAGAGTTGGTCTGCATCCAGCAGAGAAAATGAATTAAAAGCATCAGAAGCAAATTATCACTGGATAAACTGTGTCTGATGGGTGTGTCCACTGTGAGGTGTTTCCATTTCACTTAAAAACAGTAAAAAGACGAAAGGAAAAAAAAAATTACCAGGCAGGCCTTTTCTCTTCTCAATCAGAACCAAAATGAATGAAAACACTTTGAGCTGCTAACTGGTGCTACGAACAGCTGCGGTTACAGACAGTTACAGGATGCCAGTAACACGACTCCACTGTAACACTCGTTTAATTCCTCTCCAGCACGACCAACGGTTGTGGTTTAATATCCATGTGTAGTCCAGTACACATGCCTATTAAACTCAGAAATCAGGCAGCCTGAACAAAGACATGGCAAAATGTTTACTGACATCCTTTTTTTTAAACTTACCGAGCTGGCTTCGCTCTTTGTGGGCTGCAGTGTTTTGATTACGCGCTGCATTCAATTACAGCTCGGTGTGAGTGTGTTTTTTTATGCTAATGGAAATTGCAGTATTGGAGACAGAAACACAGAACACTTAGTGGAAATGTTAAGTGTATTGCAAATGATGCATAAAAATAAATGATCACACACACAAATTCTTACCAATCTCCTCCAATCTCCAATCACTCCAATTTGGATGGTGCATGTCTGTAAAATCTCACCTCCACATTTCAAATTAAATACCTGCTGTAAGTGTGGTTTAATCGCTTTATATATGGATTTAAAAAAGCAAGGTTTCAAATGTCTAGCTTGTTGGGTGAGGAGCTTCTGCTTTAAGAGAAAGTAAAAATAAAAATACAGCAAAAAGCAAAAACACAGTATGCATGTCGCACATAATAAGACACACGACAACAGCTGACCTACGCCAACCAAATAATAAGCCCAGGTGCCAAACACATACACAAACACATAGAAATCAACACAGAAAGACACGCAACACAGCAGGAAACATGTGCACAGTAATCAGTGCTGTTCGGGGAAGGACTGGGTCCAGATACGGAGATTTCACAGAAACCGTGTGTTTGTCAGAGGGATGAACATGTGGATGGAAATGTGACTGTGATGTGTTTGGGGAAGCATGGGGCTAAAATATGGTGCATTTGAAGGGGAAAAACCTGCAATAAAAGAGAATAATTACTTTCAGACTGATTCATGAACAAGGATGGTAAAGCCTGGAGAGTCGTGTTTTCAATCTGGTTTTGCAAACAGGTCCAAATATCAAAACATTTAACGTTTCATTTCTTGCTCACAAATCTGGACTAAAGTCTGGAATTCTTGAGACGCTTTATTGAGCATATCTCTTTTATTTAATTACAGTTCTTGCTGAGAAAATGTTTTTTTTTGTTGTTGTTGTTGACTGTTTTAAAGATAAAGTTTCTGTTGGAAAACTTTAGTTGGTTTTCTGTAAAAACACCAACCAAAACTGAAGGAAATGCTGTTTTTAAATCAGCACTGCAGTTACAGAATACTTTATTTCTCTAAGATTATAAAAAGAACCATTACATGTAATGAGAAGTGGAATTTTCCAGCATGTTAAAGATTGATTGTGCTGAATCTGAGCAGGACTCAGTTGCAAAGTTCTCTGTGAGTTGACTTCAGAATAATTAGTGAATAATAATGTTGGCATACATGACTATGGACTGCTGTTTGTGACTCTTCTGAGTGAAACACGCAATGACATTTCATCTGCAGAGAGCAACAACAGTCACGCACAGAGGATCTGAAATGACAACAAAAAGCTGCGGCGGTGGTATTTCTTTAGATTTTTGTCGAGGGATGCCGTGTGCTCGTTTGTCAACATAAAGAGGAAAAAGCAGCATAGTTCTGTCTCAGCTAAGCAAAGTACACATCCAAGAGGTCTATCACAGAATATCTCAGGTTAGCAGTGGATAAAAGGAGACACGGCAGTGTGTTGGAAGGGTGGCAATAAGAAGCGCAGCAGGTTACCTCCTCATCCTGCCTGACAAAACAAAGAAATGTCTTTTGTGTGTGTGTGTGCGTGTACCTTAATTCACACAGTGCCAACCATTGCACTGTGTAAAATTTTTGTTATCATCTGTCAGAGTAAAGAGACTTTAAAGCTGCAGCTGTGCATGTAAAAACACACAAATAATTTACATCTCTCAGCATAAATCGGCAGCGTTGCCTTCAGGGCTTCCTGCCAGGCTCTCTTCTCTTTTAAGCTATTTTCAGTCTCGGTTCGGTTCGAGCAGCAACAGCTACTCGAGGAGGTTATAAACGTTAACCGTGGTTCTCAAGCAGAAAAAGCCCCGAAGGTAAATTTCTGCCCCAGTAATCGCCGCAGTGGAAACATCCATTCTACTAAGTATTGAATAAATCGAATTCAAGATCTCTCTGATCGAATGACTTTGTAAGGAAAACGGTTTATAATGCAGAATTAAGGGAAAACGGTCTGATGATGGCCTTATTTTTTTACATCAGGTTTGTTAAGCTCAGCTAAATAAGTTTGCTTTTAAACTAAGCTAATGAAAGAATATACCCAACACGGCTTCCTCATTAGAATAGCAAAGTAAAAACCTGCCACTTTGAGGGATTTTTAGTTTCTGCTCACTTCAGTTTTCTACTCTTGAATTCAAGGGTCTCAGGCATTTAACATTCAAGGGGAATCCCCAGGATCCTCTCGGTGGATACTGGATCTGTTTCCCAACCTGCTAAAAGCCATAAATGTGCAAAAAAAAAACCCCAAAAAACTGAACAGCTTGCTGTTCAGTTTGTTGAGTCGGCCACTGCAAACAACAAGAAACATCCCCGTCAGCATTTTTCACACGGAGTGTCACAGGAATGAGTCCTAGCTGGAGTCTCTGCACCTCCGCTTCCCCTCGTCTCACAGGAAAATAGTTTTTTTTTTACAACAATAATGCTCGCTCAGTAAGTTTGGTGTTAGATGTATGAGACAAGCTTTGGACATTTTCACATTTTGTTCTACGGTGCAGACGCCGTGTGTAAAGTCCCTGAGTCATTTCTTCATACTTTAGACTTTCTTGTAATTTTCTAAAACTGGTCTTGAGCAGTAGTTCTGCCGGCTGTCTAAAATCTGCTTCTTTTTCACTCCTTTTCAGTCCAGTTCTGTCCAGGCCTCCAAACAAACTGCAGAACTCACAGAACACGAGGCTGGAATTTAATACGCAGGTTTTATCCTTTACGTTAATATATTAGTCGCACAATAAGGCCATCGCACAATGAAATTCTTCTTAAACTGATGGGTGGATTTGAGTCAATACTGCATTAACCACAACATGGAGAAGAAGCCAATCAGCTGTTCGGACTGGGGCAGTCGTGAATATTGTCATCAAATTTGTGAAGAAATTAAATTTTCAAAGTGATTGAATCCATCACAGATGGACTCAATTTAAAATCAAACTTATTTTCTGCTTCACCCACGCAGTAATCTCAAACTTTAGAACAGACAGAACCAAACGTGCTTCAGCTGGATCTGGTTTTCACATCTGTGGGGTTTGTAGTAAACTTTTAAAAACCTGCTGGACAAACTGATGATGATCTGTGACTTTCACGGCTTCAGCTCGGAGCTACCGTGTAGAGGACAGTGTTAAACTGCATTACCTTTAAGCATGCCTGAGCTAAGGAGTGAAGTTAGCTGAACATTAGGAAGCTACTCTGCCTGATGGCTCGTTCGCACAGCACAGATCCTGAAATTTCTCAGTGTGTCTTGTTAATAAAACACATCCTCTTTTTTTGAGCATGTCCTCTGCTCAGAACGGGAATGTTTCAATCAATTTTTTATTCACCTGCCTTTAAAATTCTGCCTCTCTAGGACATATTATCGCAGGGCTGTATTGCTTACAGGTCTGCCTGGTACCACGTGCAGCTGCTGATATTGCAGTGCATGATTTATGAGCTCAGATATGGTTTAGATGAACACCACTCACTGCCGCAGCTTTAAATATTCTTGTTGTCACCCTAACACACAGGTGTGCCCTTAAGAAACCTCAGTAATCTGTATCCAGACATTCTGTGACAGGCCTCTCGTTTCTGAGAGAGAGCAAAGCGGGCCTGTCGGTGTGCTGGCGGTGAGTTCACAGGGTGCTGCATGTGGACAGGGACGCACACAGAGAACAGCAGAAGTGGAAAAGAGGCAGCAGTTATGGATGGAGAGTGAGAGTTTGCCGGTTTGTTTATTACCTGGGTACTCGGGGTGGGACAGGCGCAAGACGGGGCTGCACTAGGATGGACTGACGCCTCCCCTAAGAGAAATCACCGTATCTCATCAACATAGGAGGAGAGGAGAGGAAACGAGAGGAGAGGAGATGAGAGGAAAAGGAAAGCAGAGGAGGACTAAAAGCAGGAGGCAGGAGGAGAACGCTGATTGCAAAAAAGAAAAAAACAAAAACAAGGAGGGAGGACTTGTGTGCAAGTGGGGAGGGTCCAGAAGGGCAGTGAGGGTAGAGGAAATCAACAGCCACCCAAACAATACACACAAGGTGCACAAAACAACATGAACAGAAAACAAGAACATAAATATACAGATAAAATGCTTCCTAAGGCACATTTACATATATAATGGTAACCAGAGACGCACAACAGTGTCAGACACCCACCAGCCTGAAAGCATGAGAGCAGCGGGCCATGCAGTGGATCATTAACAGGAAACATGCTTATAGGGCGAGAAAGGAAAAGGCGTTAAATCGTGCGTTCCAAACTCCCTCTGCATCGGTCACGGTCCCTGCTTCGGAAAGGTAAGAAGGTAAGCATAACCAGCATGCTTATATCCAACGTGCAGTTATCAACTTTATCAAATACACACACACATATATATATATACACAAACCCAGAACCACAGTTCCATCAACACCATATCCAAAAAAAATAAAAATACATGTAGAAACAACCAAAAATAGGCTTTTTTTGCACACACACACACACACACAAATAGACACAAACGCGCACATCTACACTCATACACACGCGCGCACACACCTCACTGACATGCAGAACTGCATGAAATGAGCTCAGGCAAAGGAAGTACACCTTAAAGGAAGGAAACACTGATGGGATTCATGTAACTGCAAACTCAGGAAGCATTTTTCTCATTAAATAGGTAAAAACTGATCAAACAAAAACATTACAAAATTCAGAAAAATATGATCAGTCCAACACTGATACACATAAACTACAATTCCATCAAATTACAAGTTACTGTTATTGCATCTGTAAATAATGTAATTTACAGCATGCAGGGTGTGGATAAAGGGCTGGTTGGAAATAATGGCACAGGTTCAATAAATATACTCTATTCATGAGCTGGTTGAGCTCCGCTCTCTCACAGCTGATTTGTGTGTTGTATTGTTTCAGGGCAGCTCTCCGTCCTAATGCATATGTATGCAGGCAGGAGATTTATCCACAAATAAAAACAATAGAACTCACTCAGTTTCATTGTGGATTAAATACATTTTTGTTTAAACTGACACAACAGCTGTGAGTTTCCTTACATTAGAGGTGTGTAAATAAATGTATTAACTTATTAGACAGTATGAAAAATTACTATCGAACCCTTTTTTGAGCGCAGCTTGTTTAAATCTAAAAACGTGCGATAATCCTCTTGCAGTGTATTTTTTTTGTAGGCGTTAGGATCATGGCGTCCTGCACCTGTGATATTATGTGAGGTCTAATTAAGTGTGGAGTGTTGTTTTGGAAGATGGCAGCGGTGGCCCGAGGAAACAGCAGCATCACGGCTCATTCATCCCCTTCTCATTCCCCAGCTGCTGTGTGTGCACCACCCATTAAAGCTGAGAGTCTTCACACTGGACTGAACTGTGCTGCGGTGACAAGCACGAGAGCCTAAAGCTAGAATCCCAAACTAAATACTAACTTCTGACAAAGCAGCCTAACAAAATGCTCGCTCACAGAATGGCTGTTTTAGCTCAGAGCGCTGCTGGCTGCTCACACATTAAAGGAGCATTACAGCATGAAAGTAGCTTCTTTTTCCCCAAGGCTCACCCACAACTGATTTTACTCATGCACAACACAGTAACATAAACTGATGGATGAATACCTCTGAAATTATAAGGACAGCCACAGAGCCAGATACCTGCAAACGACTTCTATACTCGTCAGATTCAGCTGTCCTCATCTTTCCCTCACATACCACATGCTAACATGGTGAAGAAGGTGAAGATTACTCCAGCCTACTGTTATTATTGCAATCATGACTGATATGCTGACATTAGCTTTTAGCTCATGTGCTTCACACATGCACTAAAGGTGCCGGGACAGCTTCGCATCACACCTGCAGGAGCCGCTCGGGTACGAAAACTCGTGTCAGGAAGCTCCCGGCAGTTTTTGTGCTGATGTTAATGCCAGAGGAGGTTTGGGTTAGGTTTGCGGTCGCTGTCAGCAGAGTGTCGGCGACTTTTACACACTTTGTGCCTCAGCAACTTGGCGACCCCCCCGCTGTAACTTTATGTGGTCTGCCACTTTGTGGCTCAGATGCTGCGGTTCCTAAACACTTCAACTTTGTAATGATTTTACAGTTGGAACATTAGGAACATTATCGCAGCATCACGCTCAGATTCAGCGAGCGCTTTAATTAACTGTTCTTTCACAAATATTAGCAAGGGCACACTGCGTGTATTTCCCTCCTTCCTGATTTCTTTTTTTGTATATTTATCACATTTACATTTATTGATGTTTCAGATCATCAAGCAAATTTTAATATTGGACACAGATAAACTGAGTAAATACAAAATGCTGTTTTTCACTGTCAGATCTGTTGAATCATCACTTAAATAGACCCCGTCTGACAAAGTGAACCAGGTTAGAAGATCTCATAAAGCAGCACATCCTGCCATGATCTAAGAAGCAGCGAGACACAAACTCGCTGACATCCATCAGTCCGACAGGGTTACAGAGACGTTTCTGAGGCTTTGGGACTCCACTGAACCACAGCCGTTATCCACAAATACAGAAAAGCTGGAACAATTCAATTACATTTTATTTATGTAGCACCAAATCACAAAAATTGTAACCTCAAGGGGCTTTACACTGTAAGGAAAAAATCCTTCAATAATACAGAGAAAACCCAACAGTCAAAATGACCCCCTATGAGCAGCACTTGGTGACAGCGGGAAGGAAAAACTCCCTTTTAACAGGAAGAAAACTCCAGCAGAACCAGGCTCAGGGAGGGGGGGTCATCTGCTGTGAGCAGTTGGTGGTGGGGGGAGGGAGCAGTGAACCTTCCCAGGAGGGGCCGGCCTACCAAAATTACTCCAGGAGCCCATCAACTCGTCCCAGATCAACATCTAAAGACCTGCAGTCAAAGTTCATGATTCAACAATCAGAAAGAGACTGGGCAAAAATGGCCCCCATGGGAGAGCTCCGAGGAGAAACCCACTGCTGACCAACAAGAACACAAAGGCCCGCCTCACATCTGCCAACAAACATCTGGATGATCCCCGAGACTTCTGGGAAAATATTCTGTTGACTGACGAGACTGAAGCTGAACTTTGTGGAAGGTTTGAGTCCCGTCACATCTGCATAAACGAACACGGGGCTTCATTAAGAGAACATCAGACCAGCAGTCAGACGTGGAGGTGGGAGTGTGATGGTCTGGGGCTGCTTTGTGGCTTCAGCATCTGGACTGAATGCCATATTTGATGGAACCATGAATTCTGAAAGAAGATCTGACCATCATTGTGTGTCCTGAAGATGAAGCTCACTTGAGCCGTTTTCTCTTGAAACATGAAATCATCTTTGTTAAATACTTAAAATCTATTTGATGATCTGAAACATGTAAATGTGACAAATATGAAAAAAAAAGAAGAAGAAAAGAAATCAGGAAGTGAGCAAATACTTCCTGCATTGTAAATGTTTAAATACAACTTTCATAACTGCTCCAAACTCACAGGTTCATAAATGCATACAGACATTAAAATGCTGTGCTGTAATAGACTTTTCTATAGTTGTTTTTATATACAGTATATTCTTGTGGGGTTTCTCAGAATCCATAACCGTCACATCAGCTGTAATAAGGACCATCAGTGTGACTCTGAAGCTTCTGTCAGATATAATTATTATCTTTTTTCAACTCTCTGCACCTTTGAAGGACAAATAGAAACCTGCCACGAGGCTCTTCTTTCATTCTTTGTGCAATTAAATGAGGAAAATTCAAAAGTATGACCTAATAAATGAAGGAACATGTCAAGTGGGGTTACTGTTTGAAAGCATTAAAGTGTCTCACATGAACATGGAAATGAGCAAGTGATGGGTTATTTCTTCATGATTCATTCAACAGTCAGAAATCATTTGGTGCATTTAAATTAGTCTGAAAAAGTAATGCCTCGTGCAGTTCATGTAAAGTTGGATTAGCAGCTAACTTTTTAAATTAGAAAATGTAAGAGGTTTGCTGACTCCTTCTCACGTCATATTTTAAGAAACACGCGATACACGCTGATATCAATTCAGGTGACTTTGTCCTCCTCTCATGCTGCATGACGTCGATTGCAAATAAAATATAAAAATCCACTTTTAAATTCCCGCAGAATTGCTCAGAGCTTCAGAATCTGCTTGAGATTCACAGCGTTCTTAAGTTTCCTTCAATATAAAATCAATCTCACAACAGTTCTCTGCTGTACGGAGGACTAAAAGCCCCAAACTAAAAATAAAGATGAAATAAATAAATGACACAATATGAATATTATTTTCCCACTGCACCTACTTATTTCTCCAAACTGTTTTCATTCCTGCATTTATTTTTATATTGTTTTTTTTAATTAGTCATTCATGACTATCATTCAAAGTGTGTCACCGGTAAACTTTTTACCAATGAAATCAGTTAAAAGTAGGGGTGAGACTCGATTAAAAAAATTAATCTACTTAATTAGGAGCTTTGTAATTAATTAATCAAAATTAATTGCATTTTAATCACATTTAAATATTTAAAATGATAAATATTAATTTAAGTTTAGTTGATGAATGAATCAATATACATAAGCTTAAACTTCAAAATGTTGTTATTTTCCCACCAGACAACGAAGGGTGGAAGTGCTCCTGTGATAAGCAAACTCCTGAAATGAAAGTTAAGCATCATAACTGGATAGTTTTATTCAACATTAATGTCTCACTTAATATAGTTGGAAATTAATCATTCTCTCAGCTGTATTCCTTGATGTTGAAATGTGTCATCTTGTTTTAACAGCTTATTTTGAATAAAATAATTAAAATTAAACCACAAAAAGGAGAAAAAGTTCGTTCTCCGTTTAACCAGCTGCTTTTACACAGCTGTGCTTCACACTCACGGTTGCTAGGCGACATGAGCTACACAGAGGTGAGGGCAGGTGATGCTGATATGAAGGCTAGCCGCTCACTTCCGGCCTTTGCAGTCTTCGTGGGCTGCGAAGGACGTGGGCCGGGTCCTTCGAACGATGCGGCCACTGAATTTTTGACATCGTGCGTCGATATAATCTGTATGCCGGGAACTCATGCACCGAGAAACGTTCCACGGTGCAAAGTGCGATTAAAATGCATTAAAATTTTTAATTCGTTAATTTCCCTGTAATTAATTAATCGAAATTAACGCGTTTAAGTCCCACCCCTAGTTAAAAGTTAAATCAGAAACATCAAAATGTCACATTTCATGAATTCATGGATGACTCCAGTTGTTTTTTATATTTTTTTGTGGTGTAATTAATTTAATTAATTAATTATTTTAATCTCGGCAGTGTCAGTCCTCCATAAAGTCCAGGTTATGCGAGCTACACCGCAGCTCATATAGACTTAAATCAAAGTGTGTGCGTCACAGTCAGAGTGTAAAAACAGGGTTTATGAAAGCTCATGTGAAACCTGTTCCCTCCATCAGTTCAGTTAATGCAACCTGATCTAAAACTGGTATAACTACAATGGAAAACTATCTCCACTTTCTTCACACCACATCACATTTAACATATCAAGTATTTATCATGGTAACAAAAATAAGGTTAATTTTACAGTGACTGGATTGGTCAAATCTTACAAAGTAAATTTGGAAAGTAAGTTCTACACTTAAGAACGTTTAAATTAACTGTAATATTTTATGCAACTTCATGTGTGTATGCACGTCTGCTTCTTACTCAACTACACTGATCTGATAAAATTACTACACTATAGAATCTAATACAGAAGACAGATAAAGCCAGTAAATTCTGATGTATTCTCCTTAAAGTGAACATGTGACCATACTGATTCCTGAGGCAAATTCAGAAGTTATCCAGCATTATAAAAGGAAATTTGTGTTTGCTGTGACGATGCTTCTTGGCATTAAATCTGACACTGCTGCAAAGCCTGTTTATCTCCCCTCACATGGAGCCACGTTTGTGTTGAGCAGCAGAGCTGAGCATGTGCACCCATGAAACAGCTGAGTCTGCTTTGACACTTGTTTAGTATCATTTATTGGACTGTATGATTGAAGCCTGAAGAAACAGACATATCGGCACTTTAACAGTTGATTCATGTAACAAGCAGAGGCCTCGGCAGCATGTGGAAGAACCAAACATAGCCGCACCAGCCTGGCTGCTGTGGCATGGCGTCCCATTCTTCAACCAGCATTTGTCTCAAGTGTTCAGTGGGGTTCAGGACTGCAGGCAGCCCATCCCATCCTCCTCCAGTCATGGAGGTAGCAGGGTTATTATAGTTAAGGAAAACGAACGAAATAACGAAAACTGAAATTGAAAAAACATTGTCGTTAACTGAAATAAATAAAAACTATAATTAAAAGGAAAAAACGATAACTAATTAAAACTGAATTGTGAGTTTACAAAACTAACTAAAACTAACTGAAATTACTGATAAACTGACTTTCATTTACTTGTTTTTTTTTTAAGCCTTGTGGATTGATATGAAATCATTGTTTCCGCTCTCCGAGTTTAAGCTGGGAGCGCCACAGGACAACTGTGTGAGTGCGCATGTGCGTGCGCTCACCGCGCTGGTCCACAAAGTAATGGCTGCGGTCTGCAGAGAAAGCGGCAGAGTCCTGTAATGAGGTTCTTTGAGTACAAACACCTGCACACGACCATAAGGTAATTAACACACACAATCCAGCTACACAAGCATAAATGTGGACATGAGGTCAGCCACTTCCGTAGGTTGTGTACAGAAGCTACAAAGACCCTGCAAGTCTAATCAGCGAGCATCTAACCAAGCTAGCTCCAAAACAGAAGCAGCTTCAGGTGGTGAGAACATCAGGATGCAGCTGGATTTGAGCTTTGACTCCTTCAAAGAGTTTGTTTTTGTCAAACACCACATGTAGCTGTTGTTAATCTACTGCACTGATGCTGAACTTTATTGTGGAGTTTATTGTAGAATTTATTGAGTTTGGGAGTTCATGTTTTCTTTGTTTCTCCCTGTTGATGTTCATGTGTCCTTAATATTACACACATTTAGCATGTGTGTAATATTAAGGACATGCTAAATGTGTGTCCTTAATATTACACACATTTAGCATGTGTGTAATATTAAGGACATGCTAAATGTGTGTCCTTAATATTACACACATTTAGCATGTCTTGTGAACAGTTGGTTGTTGAATATATTTCTTTAAATGGTATCTTTTTGTCAAGTTTTCATTACACAATAGTCACTTTGCGCCTTGAATCTTGCACCTGATTAGGTATGAAAATACTAAACTAATACTGAAACTAACTGAAACTAAGCATGAAACCAAAATAAAAACTAATAAAAACGAGAAAAACCGCTCTGAAAACTAATTAAAACTAACTGAATTAGAGAAAAAAAAGTAAAAACTAACTAAAACTATAATGTAAAATCCAAAACTATTATAACCCTGGGAGGTAGTCCCTGATAAACCCACTCTGTGGGGGCATGTGCTGTTATGTGGGAGGATATAGTCCCAGACTGTAGAGATATGCTATCTCTATGATAGCTCTGCATTGAGATTGCCTCCAAAGATGACTGACTGTCAGCACCTGGGGTACCACAGCTCAAAGCAAGAGTCAACAGCAGAACCAGCTGTTTGGCAGAGAAGCTCTGGTAAGTGTTTCCTGGGTGCCCATACTCAGCTCTGCTGCTCAACCCACAAACGAGGCTCCATCGAAGGGGAAATAAACAGGATGTCCAACAGCAGCAGACTTATTGCCAAGAAGCATCGTTACAAACAAAGTAATAATCAACACAAACACAAATTTCCTTATTTTTTTGTGCTACATTTAAATAAATGTAATTAAATCAGCAACATTGTTACTGGTTTTTAAAGATATGGTCACAACAATAATTATGATCCAATAATATTTCTGCATCGTTCTGAGTTTTGGCACCTTAGAATATTTATCACAACTCATATGACTCATGCTTGAAGGTGGGCTAGCTCCATTTGACAGGATGACAGGACTGGGGGGGGGTTTGAGCGTGAAATGAGAAGCGCTAAGGAAAGAAAGCTCCTGAAGACACAGCAGCACCACGCAGCATACATGTGGGCCTCAGCTGTTCAATAATGTGTGTTGTGTTACCCCAACTGCTCAGCAGAAAGGTTTGACACAAACAGCTAGAAAACCACAGAGCCAGAAACGCTCACAAAACAGCTCGAGTCAGACACGTCGATAGCTGGAGCTGAGGATACAAACTACTGCATTCTTTCAGCTTTCATCTTCAAAGCTCCCGTATGCTGGCAGAAGGATGGCAGTCAAACCCAAACGCAGGGACAAGTCAGGGACAGGGCAAGGCAGAGGCAGATCAGAGGGACCCCACACACACACACACCACACACACACACACACACACACACCACACACACACACACACAGCAGACAAAACCATAACAACAGGGTAGGGGTGGGGGAGAGAGGTACGATGGAGAGAGAAGACAGCACGGGCCACCGTACGGAGGTCGACAGAGAAGAGAAGAAGCAGTCTCACAGACCTGATCGGCGAAAATCCTGGTTTTTGGCTCAAGGATGGCTCTCCCCTAGCTCATCCTCCACAGCCATGAGTCTGGGAAGAGGAAAGAGAGAGAGAGGAGGGAGAGGAAAGCGGGGAGGAATGGGGAAGGGGGAGGGATGACAGAAGGGGGGAGAGTATTATGAATTCAAGATGATACTTATCAGATTTGAGCAGATGCTCTCCAAAATCTGACTCAACAACAGCACAGTGGTCAGATGCTGATGCTGGATCTCAAATCTAAGCCTCAAATCTGACAGGAAGCAGCAGGAACCTGAGCCACGCTTTATGAAGCACTGCCAGTTTCACTGGTGCAGCCTTTGTTTTTGCCCCCACGAGATTTATCAAAGCACTTTTTCCCCAATTTGAGGTGTTTCAAAGTGCAATTAGAGCCAACAGTGGAAAATTACGCCCCAGTTATGTGAAGTGAACGGTTCAGTAATGATCCCCATATCCCCAGGGAAGTTCCCTTCTTACATAACATGGACTGACCAAGGCACGGTGGAAAATCCTTCACTAATCATTTCAAAGACTCCGCGTGTGCAGATATGAGCGAGAGTCCGGCCTGCAGTTTCACGAGCCAGCAAACAGCGCAGGTTTCCCAGTTTCACGATTATCCAAGTGCCAGGAATTGAGTCCACATGGAGTTTCTCACAAAGGGTTATCTACACTCACGCAGCCAGCTGGCTAAAATGGTGGAATTGTCATTTGGGTGAATGCCAAATAGAAGTTATGTGAATAAAGAAAGACCTCTTCACATGATAGACTTCAATGCATTGCCTTCATAATTCTCCATGTTTTACAAGTTTTTTCCTTTTTTTTTTAATGGACAGCAGAAGATAATCATCTTTAATTTGTTAACATGAAAAACAAGATTATTGGGAATATAATTCCTGTATAATGGTTTGATTGATGCAAATATGTGTCAATTTGCTGAGGTTAAAACAGCAGGAAGATGGTTACTTATGCATCATTAAGCCACTATTAATCCAATCAAATAGTTGACAACAACATTAATCACCCCCCCCAACACACACACACACACACACAATAAATGCACCACAAATGAAGTCGTGCTGTCACTCAAGGCTACCCACCACCACCACCACCACATCCTTGTCATTTTATTAAGAACACAGAGGCACTTGTCTGAAATAAAGAACGAAAATCCACAGCGGGAAGTTTCAAACATAAGTGTTTGGATGTTTTATTCCAAAATAATTTACAATGTTGAGTTTTTTTTTTTTTACAAAAAGAAGAGGAAAAGAAAGGAGTCATCCATAAGCAGCACACACGGAAATATCAGCACTGTCCCAAAAACAATGGAATGCAACATGAGCATACAGCATTAAGATTCTGACAAAGGCAGACATGATTCATGTGGGTGATGAAACGTTAAAAAGAAAAAAATTAAGCTTCATATATCCAGTTGTACTTCAAGTAGTGTGCTTTGAGGTCAAGGCGTACATTTAGTCAAAACAATGTGTGTGTACCAAAATGAGGTCACAATGCTGAATGCTTTGCTACAGAGGAAAAAGGCAAAAGACAGAGGAGTCAAAAAAGGGTGCAAGTTAGTGAAAAGCAAAGGAAGGACAGACGCGGGTCAAACAGCTGCTGCAAATGTGCTCTTTATTTTGGAAACCATTTTGGTAAATTCAATTAAAAACTTTCTTAGCATCTCCTTCATGTTGACGCGGCAAACTTCACCCCAAAAATATTTTTGGCCTACGATTGCATTTTAATAGCACCACTACAAATAGTTTTAGCAGAAATAAAGGCGATGCCTCTGTCAGTTAAACATAAGGAAACTTTTTTTAAAAAAGGTGCTTTTAATATATAAAAACAACCATGCAATGACCCCATTTTTCCTCAGTACATAACAGCATGTTAATATGCATTTAAAACACACTATGTTTAACTGACAAACATGCCTCACGTCAGGTTTTATCACATCAATTATGTAAAAACTATGCAGTCCAAATGGATGCTGTTAATAAACTAATCATTTAGTTGAAATAAATCCTGCAGCTGTTTGACCACACATCTGTATCAAAGTGAATAGAAACCCCTTGGCTGTTGCTACAAGCCATTTCAATCACACACACACACCCAACACACACCACATGCGCGCACACACACACACACACACACACACACACACACCCACACACACACACACCACACACACACACACACACACACACACACGCGCACACACACACACACACACACACACACACCACACAAGCCAAAACTCATCACCACTATGAATTCATTTGCAATATTGAAACATAATTTTTTTGCCGTTGTACAATCTATACAGCCTATCGATATATTCTTGCTACAGAGAGAGAGGCAGGTATACTGACACCAGAATATTATCCAAATCTCTGGAGAGGGAAAAAGAAAATAGTTTTATACTTAAATCATATGATAACTGCATAAGTTCAATGACAGTCTAACGCTCTTAAACAACTACTCTGATCACCACGTCACCGGACACCACCAATGACGGACTGCAGGTCAAAAATCATACCAAGCATATACAGCAAAAATCATACAGAAATAAGAAAATCAGTGTTGCTTTAATTTATAAATAATATCCATTTCAGTCTTTCATTTAAAATGCAGAGAAATTCACAAACACCATACAGATAATCCAAAAAGAAAACAAAGCCAAAAACAAAACACACGGCTGTCAAAGGTTACGTCATCGTTGTCTCTGTGGTGTTTTGCATTTTACAGTATTCCAGGTCTATATTTGATCTGTTTACATACTGCAGATGGCACCTGGTTAAAGATTTGGCAGGAAGTTTCTTTATGTACACGAGATGCACACCACACGTCTCCTCGGGATCCTGCGTGTGCATGTGGCACAAACAGCACACGCTGCATCTGTTATTGCGCTTCTGCTGCTAAAAAGTTAGCTATTGCAAGGTTAAAATAGTAATCTCACTCTCAATAGAATTCATATACATCATATTTCATATACTATTATTATTATGGCTCTTGCATTACTGACTTTACTATGCTATGGATTATAGTTAAAATAGATTATTACTATGATAGGTGCATTAAGCCTACTGACCCCCCCCCCCCCCCCCCCCCCCCCCCCCACCCCCACCCCCGCTGCAAATTACTGCAGCTCTTCAACATGAATCTGCTCAAACAGTTGGGAAAGATAAATAGTTTCACTCATATTTAAAATTAAAGCATTCTGGCAAAAAAAAAAAATAGGAGCGCCTGTAGCCGACTGATGGGATCGTCACCTTAAAGAAAAATATAGATACATATAAGTGCTACAGTTAAGTGGATTCAGTGTTTAACCAAGCATGACCTAAAACTCAATATTTGCCTTTGGTTTAAATTAGATTGTTAAAGAATAAATGTGTACCTGGTCTAATGACGCGTGTTGGATTGCTCTGATTTATGCACAGAACATTAAGGCTTCTCTGAAAGAAAATCTCTGAAAATTGAAACATGATGCTGAGTATTCAGGTCTGCAGATAAAGAGATCTTTTCTTCAAGCCTACACAGGAGCCACGAAGCTCCATTAGCAGAACCTGAGCTTGCTTTTTATATATTTATATAGATTTCACTGATATTCTGGAGTCCAGTCAATCCATCTGGATGTCCGGAGGCATCTGCACTCTCTGCACTCTTTGCATTGCTCATATGTGCATTAGAGTTGCAGAGCTCTGGGTGACCTGGGCTGGCTCAGTGAATTGTGTGTAAAATTGACTCGGAAGCATCCAGATCTGCTACTTACTGTAATTCATCTTTGTGTGGTCAGTTGATAAAGGTCCCACAAGTTCCACAAGTATAAGCCTTGAAAATACCAGCTAATAACTGCACATTGTGCTTTATGCATGTAGCACTTTCCTTATAGTCTCCTTAAGCTTTAACTCCAGGGGAGCAGCAATCAAGGGTTTTGCTTTAAGTGCTCTGACAAAGTTTCTGTACTACAGGGCATAACTCACTTATGCCTGAATCTTCACACTGACTGATTCAGGTTGGTCTGTGGTCTTCTTCCCTCCTTCATATCACATCAGAGCGTCATGTGTTGTTAAAAAAAGAGAGGTAATAGTCCCGTGTTCACTCTACAGAAGTGAAAAGAAAAAAAAAAACAGCGGCAGTCCTTCAGTGAACACGGTCACCTTGATTTTAAATGGAAGAGCTAATATTAATGACGGTCTTCCAGAGTCCTGTGCCTGAAGGTCCAAAACAATTCTTTGAGTCGCTTTAAAAAGTGCAGACATGTTTCTGGAGTTTTTAAAACTTCCCATCCTTTGTGCTTTTACAGTGTAATCTCACGGAGAGAGTCAAATGAAAATTATTGCTAATTGGAATCATCCTGCATGATCCCCAAAATCCAGACCTTTGTTCATAAAGACAGCTGATGATGTTTTAATGGTGGTTATTTACAAGGTTAGGCCTTTTAAGACGTTTTCCCATAAAAGACGAGCAGGACTCTCTGTCTTCATTCCAAGTCTTCTTTCCTGGAGTGGATTAGAAGTGGGCAATATTCTCTGTCACAGTTATCCACCCTTCAGTTGCAGAACCACAGACTATCATAAGATCTAAAAATATTGCAGTATTTTCATATAGAGTGTCCTTTCACAGTTAAAATAAAAATAAGTGCAGGGCAGCATTGCTAATGTGCAGTCACGTGCAGAAAGCTCACAGAATCCTTAAAAACCCAGCAAACGTTTGGTTTTCGTGCCTGAACTGAGACACGATCAATACTCGACCCTTTTTCCATGAACTACTTAATCTGTGAGCGATCGATAAAGTTAGACTGCACTGACGATAAAAAGCCCCGTTTACAATTTCACACAAGCACTCGATAAATTAGGACTCGGCTGGAGTTCTCTGCAGCCGTCCAAATACGATGCTCTTGAATAACAAATAAAGCATGTTGTGAGGTTATGACAGCATTAAAATCTGCTACAACGAGAGCTTAGAGGACAATCACTGGCTCTTCTGTCCAGCTCAGCTAAGCTGAAGAGAACCAACCACCAAGGGGACGTCTCCTGCACGCTCACCTAAGATGAAGATCTCTGTCCTCTGTATTACTGTCTGTTATTTAATTTGTCACTCGTTACGTGTCTGCAGCTTTGGCTTTCAATATAAAGCTCACTGCCTTCCTCACGAGGCTACGGTACTTTATGAACCTGAAACCAATCTCCTGCCCTGTAATATTCCTTCCAGGATAACAATCTCTGGTAAATAGAGTCTTATTCCAATGTGCAATATGTGTATTTCCAGAAACAAGCGCTTCACTTCATGTTTCATCCTGTTAAACTGAATCCAATCTGCTAACGTCGTACTGTGGAGCCGTGGGTTCCTCCGCGGAAGTATAATAAGTCTTTTTTAACTAATGCTAGCAATCAGAATTTTATAGAAAAGGGTCCCTTTTTCCACATATATTGGGAAAAAAATGCTGTAAGAGACAAAAATGAAGACTATGGCCCACCAATGGCCTCCCTACACGAGACCACATGATGTCTTTTCCCTCCATCCCAACAACAGCTTCCATTTACCTGCTAATTATTCCTTTAATTTGGGAGTCTTTCTCCACTTGCTGTTGCCGTAGCCTCCTCTCACTGTCCTCGAGACGATTCTGGTACTGTAGGAGGATCTTATTGGTCTGCTGCTCCTGCGTGAGGAGCCTCCGTTCATACTCCTCCAGCTTTTTGTGGGACATCATCAGGCGCTCCTTCAGGGAGTTGATCTCCTCCTCGTACTCCCGTACCTGAGGCACAGATGTGGAAAGAATGCAAAATTAGAGCAGTTTAATGCAGCGTCGTTGCGGCCGCTGGATGTTCAGCGTTAGGGCGGCTGAGGTGCAGTGAACAGAGCAAACTGCAAAAGACAAAGGAAGAAAAAGAACAGTTTGAACATGTGGCTGATGGCTGTGGTTTCCCACACTGTTTCAGACCTCTGTGTTAAGACCCGATCTGAGTGCCATCTGCTCAGAAATGCCAGACATGACTCAAAGCTCCTCTGCCTTCCACTAAAATGTTAACTGAATACTTAAAAATTAAACTCACCCTGTCCATGCGTGACTCATCCATGCTCTTTGAGTACTCCTTAAGTTTGAATTCCTCGCGGTCAATCCGCGAACTCTCAATGTCAGCCGACAGGTGAGGCATGTTGGAGACCCAGGCCACTGTCCGCTCGTTGGCTGGGGTTGGGGGATTGAGGGTGGATGGAGTCTGGGAGCCCTGGGAAGAAAGGTCAGCACACTGAATATGAGAAAATGAATTTGGGTGAAAGTCACTTTCATCAGTTTGGTGCAGGTTTTTACCCCAAATGCCTCAGAGTTACATGAGTTCATAGATTTTGAGCATGGCTGAGACCTGGTGGTACCCGAGCTCTTAATGCTGAGTGTCAGTTTTATCCTCTACGTGAGCTAAAGGCTGACGTCTTACACACTGCTGCTGCTGGGAAATAGCTGTGAGCACAGGTGCTGGTAGCCAAAAACAAAGAACAAGTTACCTGTTTGCTCATGGTGGGTTTGAGCAGGTGCTGCTGTTGCTGAGGCTGCTGCTGTGGTGACTGCTGAGTGCTCTGACTGGTGGTTCCCTGCGGACTCTGGCTTTCCCTGACAGAGCTCTGCTGGTGGGGCAGGCCCGGGGCAGTGTTGTCTTTGACGGAGAGCTGCCGAGGCCCGTGCTGCCTGCCGTAGCCGGATTCCGGCGACTGGAGGAGGTTTCCGCTTTGTGGCCTTGTTTTTGCAGGAGCGGAGGGTGCAGCGGCCGGACTGACGGACAGCTGATGGGAGGTCTGGGACTTGACCCGCTGGGTGGGAGGTGGAGCAACAGAGCTCTGGCGCATAGGTTGAACTGTGGAGGGAGGTGTGGTGGCCAGGGAAGAGTGGGAGGTTCCCGTCTGGGAGGCCATGCCCATCATTTGTTGCTGTTGGAGATTATCCTTAAAAAACAAGTAAATGAACATTTTCACTTCTTGCTTTATTTGTTTTGACTTGTGCTAATTAGACGGCCTTCAGACTGGAAAACATTCTGGGGGCTGCAACGGTCAGATGAGACAATAAAATTTAATACTAGAAGTTTAGGTTGAAGGATGGACTGATGAGTTTCAAGCATTTTGAGATGCAGCTGATGAAGGTGAGGTAACAGTAGAAATATGATAAATGGACTGGCAGGTTTTATAGTGCTTTCCTGATTTTACTGACCACTCCAAGTACCACACTGCTTTATCCTAGCGCACAGTTCAGGTCAGTATCTTAGACGTGCAAACCAAGGGAGCCAATCCAAACAACCAATCCCACAACCCTCCAATAAATGGACAACCCACGCTACCTAGTAAGGTCCAAGCTTACAGCACCTGGTCTACGATCCAAGAGCTAACCAGGCCCGATTCTGCTTAGCTTCTGAGATCGGATGACACTGGGCATGCACGACAATCCTGTAATAAAGTATAAAACAGGAATGCAAGTCTGTTCCTGTTTTACATCACAGAGACTGGAACCCTCGTTTTGGCCTTTATATTGGTGCTGCTGCAGTGGTAACTGAGTAGCCAGTCAGTTACCACTGCAAGTCTGGGTATATAGAAGAATATGGAAAAACATCCCACGGCTCTCTGGATCTGTGACCTCAATAAACATGTTCATAGATTTTAGTCTTACTGAGTTAAAGTTGATGCTTACTCTCCCATCAAAAAGCTGAGATGGCAACAGGGAAAACGGACAGGCTGAGACCTCGAAAACGTCGACGTCACCGTGGTTATGATGGTATATTTTATATTTTTAAGAGCCAGCCCACATTTTGCTCAACCCTGTAAAGCCTGAACCAGGAAATAATTGCTAGAAAATTAAAAGATTTTGGATCTATAGTGTTTGTGGAACAGATAAAAAAAAGCTAAATTTGCATGTATGAATTTTAATTTGTATCATTTTTGCAACATCAGGCATTTTTGTGCATTTTATTGCTTTAAAATGTGCAATCTGGGCACCCGGGTGGCGGTGCGGGCTTGTCGCCGATTTGCCCGTGTGTCTTCCCCCATTTCCTGTTTCTCTATACTGCCAATAAAGCTGCTGCGCCCCCCCCCCCCCCCCCCACACACACACACACACACACACACAAAAAAAAAATGTATTGTGCCATTTTTTTTGACAAAACAATAATCACATTGAAATTCATGTATCAAATATGATAGATTTGGTGTTACGGGGTGAACATGTGAACAGTTACATTACAGAAGGCAGTGGAAGCTGCATTTATGGATCATCAGTGGGTCGTATCGCTCTCTGCCGCTGACAGCAGCAGCTCCAACGCCGGCAGTTTCACGTTTCAGTCTTTTTCTCAGGTTCGAGATAAAACAATTTCTCACAGGGATCGTCTGAATTTGACTGATTTGAGCGGAATTAAATAAATCTTCTGGCAACAATTATAACCATCATGTAAAGATCTACATTAATGTCACCAGATTAATAAGACATGTAAACATTATTACATAATGGCTTTATGACATTTTTACAGGAATACAGTGAGAATATATTTACCTGCATATGCATGGACATCTGCCTGCGTCCATAGTCAGCCCTGCTGTAGTCGTCACTGTAGCTATGTGAGTGGATGATGCTGGGTTGTCCCAGGTGACTGTCCCTGGTCCTGAGGGTGGACAGATCCTCGCTGCGAGAGAACCCTCCATGGGCGAACTGTGGGATGTAGGACTGGTGAGAGGGTTCAGGCTCTGGGGCCAGGAGAAGGGGTGCGGGGGGTTGAGCCCGGCTGTGCTGGTGATGGAGCTGTTGCTGTTGAGGCCCATCAGCAGTCGCCAGATGAAAGAGGGGATTCTGGAAGGAAAGCGGGTAGCGCATGGCGGCGGCCTGCTGTTGCTGCTGCTGGGATAGCGAGTCGGTGGTGGTGCCCATCTGGCTCAGCTGGCTCAGCCGAAGGCCGCCGGACATGCTGGAGCCGCCAGAGCCAGCTGACAACCTCCCACCGGCCCGCAGCTGGCTGCTCAGGCCCGACCCCAGGCCGCCACCGCCTCCGCTGCTCAGCCCGCCGAAGCTGCCCATGCCGGCGATGGAGGCCTGGGAGGAGTTGAGCATGTCCACCGACTGCAGGTTAGACACGCTGTTCATTCGGGAATCCTGGAGGTCCATCATAGATACGCTTTTATTGACACTGAGCACCTAGATAATAAGGGATATGAGAGGCTAGTGTGCCCCTGTTATTTGATTATGTTAGGTGGCCACGGATGATGGGTGAGGGTGGTGCGGGTGTTTTTACCGCGAGGCCTGCCTGGGTATCGGAATACATCAAAGTATTTCCCAGGAAATACCGCTAGGATGAGTTGCGTGGTGAATCAGTGGGAAAAAAGCAGATGTCATGATATACTACAGCCTCGATCACACGATGGCAGATTCTATTCAGTATGACTAACATGCACGTCATACTAATCTCACTTTGATAAAGGTAAATCTAGCGGATGGGATGATGATTCCCCAAGTCAGTGCGGTAAAACTCACCTTAGGATCTGGTTCTGTGATGTCCGAGCTGCTCGTGCAGTACGCTGGGCTGGATCGGGCCAGGGGAGGGCGTGATACGTAAAACATGTCTTTGGAGGATGCTCGATGAGGGTGGTCCCGGTCCTGAAAACTCATCTGGGAACGGGATGGCATAACCCCTCCGGTGGATGTAGGGGAAGGCAAACGGGTGATATCTATAGAGCTGGGGAAAAGGAGGAAAGGGAGGTGAGGGCCGACTCTTCCCCCAGAAACAGTTTCATTATTCAGTACGTTACTGACTCACAGCTCAGGCAGGAAAAAAGTTCTGCTGCAAAAATCTGTATTTTCAATCACCGCAAGGTGCTTCATACTGTGGGTAAAGACCCTACAATAATACAGAGAAAACCCAACAATCAGACGACCACCTACGAGCAGCACTTGGTGACAGCGGGAAGGAAAAACTCCCTTTAAACAGGAAGAAACCTCCATCAGAACCAGGCTCAGGGAGGGGGGGTCATCTGCTAGGGGTGAGGGTGGCTGTTTGCATCTGAAACATGCCACGTGGCTCCAGCTAAAAACAGAAACTGCTTTTATATAAAAGAGTTTTCTGCAAAAAGATTGAGGGCCATATTTTTTCAGCATTTTATAAACTTGTACCGTTTTTCATTGAAAATCTTAATTGGTAAAAAGTAATTTCAGCTGTTTGATAACTGTAGTGCAGAAAGAAACTATTTCTCCCACAGAGTTTTCACCAACTGCTGCACAAAAACAAGAAAAGCTAAAAAAAGAGCACTAAACTTTTCTAGACTTTACTTGGCAATGAAATCCACAAGAGAGTAAATATAAGCTGCAGTCAGGCTGGACATCCTTTGCAAAAGTATTTCCAGTAGTGACCTTAAGTCTTCATGTCTTCAGAACAAAGCCTGGATTTTATCCTCCTGACACTCTGTGAAAGCAACTCAAGTTTCAGCATCTGAAACTAAACTGGCTCAATGATGAAATCTCCAAAGTCCCTACCTATTAAGATCCCTCATCATCAGATTTTGGAACTCAGAGGAGATGCCCCTGCTGAAGCTGGGCCGTGACAGCAGCCGGTCCGTCTGCCTCCCGGGCTCCCTGTCCGTCTGATGGCTGGGCTGCCTCTGCAGGTGCGGGTTACGCAAGGCCATACTGATGTCATTCAGGAGACGTGGCAAGGGGCCCAGTTTGATGATGGCATCCTGGGGTTGGAGGGAAAAAAGAAACAGTGTTTTATTTGGGTGCCTGTGTGGAGCAGGCGACCACATGCATATGCTGCTACATATTTAGTTACAATGTAATGCATTGTCCATTCACTACTAGTACGACACTTTTTATACGCAGTTTTTCTTACTGAACACATCGAATCCGAGCGCAGATGTGATTATGGGATTCTTATGATTGTCAGAATGTTAAATTTAAACCATAAACATGTTTAGTTTTCACTTCAATTATTTTATCATATTATTTCCAAAATACGTGAAAAAGTGCAACGCTGGTTTCCAGTTCCAGATCAGAGTGATTAGTAAAAGCACTAATACCACATATGAAATAACTGCAGTAGAGGTGATACCATGTGAGGCAAAAAGAAGCCTTAAAAAAAAGGATACAAAAATGCTAATATTATATAAATTAAGACCCTTGAAATAACAGTAGATTATATAGGATGGTTACAGAGTGCTACAGTAGGTTAAATACTGTAAAGTGACCAATAACCCACTGTGGATTTTTTGCTTGTTGTTATACCAGCAGATTTGATGCTGCTTTGTGCTCACCTTGCTGAGCTGAGCCATGACCTCCCAGAGGAGACTGTGCAGTATAGACAGCTCCCTGCCCAGGTCGATGTATCCCTCAAAAGCACCCGCGTTGCTGACGCTGTCCAGGTTGGAGATCTCGTAGAGGAACTGCTGCATGGAGCCCCACTCCATTTCTAAAAACTCGTTCATGAAACACATGTACTCCTCTTTACTTCCAAACATGCAGGCAGGAGGAGACGGAGGAGGCCGGGAAGAAAATGCGTGTGTGGCAGGTATAAAAGAGAAGTGAAGGGAAAGCGGTGGAAAAAGAAAAAAAAAAGTCAGCGGGGAAATTAAATTACAGCTAGACTCACAATCTTTGATTTAATATTAGGAAGCGGAGGTTTCTTCCATATAAACGTCCTTAATTTCCACTGCTGTGTCAAAGCTCAAATATAATAACTGTCAATAGTTTCTGTATTTTGGGCAGAGAAGAAAAACTGAACAATTACATGCATAAACATGCATTTACTTCTTGTCATTGATGACTATTTTTTTTTTCTTTTGCTTCACAAATTCATACCAGAGGCACTCTATTTCTATTTATAAATATATGAATAAACCCGACTGTGAGTGCACAGACTGGGAGGTGTGGATGAAAGATGCAGATGAAGTGAAATAACACTGACTTGGAGAAGTTAGCCAGGTTTTGCACTACTTTAGCGATGAGGGTGAGCGTGCGTGACGTCTGCTCATCCGGATACTCCTGGGTGAGGTTGAAAAGCGATGGGGACATGATGGCAGGACACAGGAAGCGCAGGAAAAGAGAACCGCTGATGAGGCGGTCGGCGATGTCTTCCCGACCCCTCTCAGCACAGCGAACTCTCCAGGAGGCGAAGACTTCCTTCAGCTCTCGAGGGAACACACTATAAATGAACAGAAAAGGTTTCAGGGCAAACTCGGGATATTCAGAGATTAATTCAGAGTTTAAAAGCCTCGTCTATCTTTATTAGAGCAAAGAGAAACAAACACAATCTACACAAAGCACTTCTTTACATTTGCTAACTACTTACCAATGCGAATTAACAATCTTGCAGAGTGCCAGTTCACAGCACATTCGAAGATTGGCTTGGTGGTCTGGCAGCACAGAGGGTGGTATTCTCATGGGGTCGACTTCACAATTTTCTTCGGACTCATACAAGGCCCTTATGAACTCCCCTGTAAATGACATTTCATTATTAACAAGTTTCAGTGTTATCAATGCAGAAAACATCATCTGCAACAGGAGCGATACAAAAGAAATCAATTAGGAGACAACAAACACAGCAGCTGCAGCACTTCTACAGACATCAGTGAAAGAATGGGTCGCTCTCAGGAGCTCAGTGAGTTCCAGCGTGGTACCGTGATAGGATGATACCTGTGCAACAAGTCCAGTCACTGCTAAATATTCCACAGTCAGCTGTTAGTAGGATTATAACAAAGTGGAAGAGACTGAGAACGACAGCAGTTCAGCCATGAAGTGGTAGGCCACGTAAAATCACAGAGTGGGGTCAGAGGATGCTGAGGGTCATAGTGCACCAACTTTCTGCAGAGTCAGTCACTACAGACCTCCAACCTTCATGTGACCTTCAGATCAACTCAAGAACAGTGAGAGCTTCATGGATGGGTTTCCATGGCAGCTGCATCCAAGCCTTCCATCACCAAGCTCAATGCAGAGTGTTGATGCAGTGGTGTAAAGTGTTGATGCAGTGGTGTAAAGCACGCCGACACTGGACTCTAGGGCAGTGGAGACGTGTTCTCTGGAGGGATGAATCACACTTCTCCATCTGCCAACCTGAGGGAGGAGTCTGGGTTTGGAGGTTGCCAGGGGAACGGTACCTGTCTGACTGCATTGTGCCAAGTGTAAAGTTTGGTGGAGGGGGGGGTTATGGTGTGGGGGTGTTTTTTTGGGCTCGGCCCCTTAGTTCCAGTGAAAGGAACTCTTAATGCTTCAGCAGACCAAGACATTTGGGACACCTTGATGCTCCCAACTCTGTGGGAACAGTTTGGGGATGGCCCCTTCCTGTTCCAACATGACTGCACCCCAGTAAACAAAGCAGCTCCATAAAGACATGGATGAGCCAGTTTGGTGTGGAAGAACTTGACTGGCCTGCACAGAGTCCTGACCTCAGCCTGATAGAACACCTTTGGGATGGATTAGAGTGGAGACTGTGAGCCAGGCCTTCTCTCCAACATCAGTGTCTGACCTCACAGATGTGCTTCTGGAAGAATGGTCAGAAATTCCCATAAACCCTCCTAAACCTGTGGAAAGACTTCCCAGAAGAGTTGAAGCTGTTATAGCTGAAAAGGATGGGCCCACATCATATTAAAGCCTCTGGTTTAACGATGGATGTTACTCAGGTTCATGTGTGTGTGTGTGTGTGTGTGTGTGTGTGTGAAGGCAGACGAGTGAATACTTTTGGTAATATGGTGTATTTTAAGGTACACTTTGCAAACAAA
Source organism: Archocentrus centrarchus (assembly GCF_007364275.1). Classification (NCBI taxonomy): domain Eukaryota; kingdom Metazoa; phylum Chordata; class Actinopteri; order Cichliformes; family Cichlidae; genus Archocentrus; species Archocentrus centrarchus. The sequence goes on from NC_044361.1 coordinate 1,690,329, forward strand.
GCTAGCTAGTCCTAGTGTTACTCCACCCTCTTATTTAAATATGATTCTTTTTGGTCTATTAAGAACCAAAATGGCAGCTCCCATAATGCTCAAGTTGTGGTTTTAAAAATCAGCAAAGCACTGAAGTCTTTATATTCATTCTATCCACGGGTTTCTGGAAGAGCACGCGTAGGCTGCCATGACAGACTGCTACTTCCGCTGTTTGGTTTTATACTTCCGGTTACCCAAAGTCAGAGCCAGAGTTAATGACAAAATTGTGTTACTTTGTGCTGTAACAGGCGGCTTTATTAGTTGGAACATGAGCTCGGGCTCAATTTGTTTCTTTTTCCCCCAAATTATACTACTCAGTTGCACATCCTATTACTGTATTTTTTCCTTATGTTTGAAGTTTTCCTTTAATGTACAGCCTCTTATTTTTTTACGTTATTTTATTTATAGTGTGACACTATTAGGGTAATCTGGTGCTCTTATAATTACGTGATTCCTCGCCATCAACACCTTCGGAAAAAACAAGGTAACTGATAATGTGGATGTAGCTGACTTCAGGCCATAATTTCATGTCATTTACACAGTGACGGGTGAGGCACTGTTACCTCGCTGCTTTTTAAAACATCCTTGCAATGTCTCCACCTCCGATGTGGTACCATTTAGGTCAGGTAAAAGAAACTGCAGAGTCAAAATGTTTCAATGAACGGCAAGTGTGTAAGCCCGCAACCTAAACAACAGCGCAAACAGAAGTAAAGTACCGGCTTCTGCTATGAATTATGGGTAATGGCGCGAAGTCAGGAATACTGTGGATAATCCAGAATAATGAGGACTGATTATGTTGAGTACATTAATGAAACCTGGTGAACGATGACAACATATCAAGGTCTTCGCTTCCTCTCTGAAAATTGTATTCCTCGACTTTTGATGAGAGTCACTTCTTGATCTCACTGCCAACAGGCTTGTGCTGAGCTTGGATAATCACGATTCAATATATCATCAAACGCCACACAGCAATGCAAAAACGACACAAGTGTGAGTATTATGAATAAGCTGTGAAAAATAATAAAATTCCCCACACCAAACCACACTCTCTCTTCAAGCAAAAACACTCAGACTTGCTGAGAGAAGGTTGGGTCTCTTAAGGAGGATTTTTTCCCTTTAATTAAAAGTTTGGTTATTTCCAAACTTTCAAAAGTTCATTTGCTGAATTTTAAATTGGTGTGAATACTGCAAACTCTGCGTCCTCTGTTCTGACTCACCTATAGCATCCTTGAGGTACTTATGTCCAATCAGTTTGAGGTACTCTTCTATGGCTTTGGTGGCCAGAGTGTTCTCTCTGAAGATAAGGTGTTCTCGGTCAATGAATCTGTCTACTTCACACATTGCCATGTCAGATAGAAAATCCTGGAGAAAAGGAGAACTAAGTTATTCTTTGCCTCTGAAAATAGTGTTTGTCAAGTAGTGGACTCAGTGATCCCATACCTTAGCTTTCCCTGTGCTCTGAAGTATATGCACCAGAGCACAGGCCACTTCCTCTTTGCTCTTGACACTCAGCACGGGCTCCAGCACAGCACACAGGGTGCGGTAGTTATTGGTGACATACTCTGCAAACTCCTTATACAGCTCCATGGGCAGGATGTTCATGGTCTGGAAGCGGGATTTGAGGCGTAGAGATGCATTGATGATCTTCCCTCCTCCGACCCCAGCTCCCTTGGTGAGGACGCTGGGCTGGATGACGGGGTACCACTGCTCCACAAACTGACGTCCAGTGATGCTTGAGATGGGGATGCTTACAAGTCCTAAGTATGTGCTCTTTTCCTTAGAAGTGGGGGGAAAAAACCTATTAGTGATGATAAAGAAACATTGTTTCTTTCATTTCTGCACAGATAAATTTTACAAAACGAATCTGAAAGTTGGAAATGTAAAAAAAAAAAAAAGAGTTTTAAGCTTCAGCGATGAATTAATAATGAGCAGCAGGACGAACGCTGGATCCCTGGAGCGCCGTTTGAAGCTACGGTTTTACTGTGGCAGTGCTACTCTTGGACTAAACTGAAAATGTAATGATTGGTTTTGTGACTCAGTCACTTACTTCTTAAGTGCATAGTTTTTAAAACTGATAAAAAAGAACCCAAAAAGGCAAAAAGTAGAATTTTAGTGCCAAATTAAAGGAAAATGACAATGAGCACCCAGACAGCTGGTGATCTGTAGCTCGATGATTATTTCATCAGTTTTTCATCTTTTTTCCTGTTTAGCCTCCACGCGCTCTTTGAAAAGATCCAATGCAGCACAAATATTACTGTTTTATTAAAAAGCCAAAAGGAAAATGTTTAATGTCCCATTTTAATGTGACAAAACAAGAATGTTATGTCCTCACAGCTTTATTCATGTCTTAATTTTTACCTTTAAGAAGGAGCCTATTGAGTCACTACAGGTAATTACCACATTACCTGTGGTATACCACAAGGTTCAGTTTTAGGTCCTGTTATATTTTCTCTCTCGTGCTTCCACTTGCTCTCCTCTCAGCACTATGCAGCAGACACACAGATGTCTCCTTCCTGGAGACCTCCTGACCCTAAAAGCCAAGATGCTTTTTTAAGATCAGACTATTTGATTCAGCCTTAAGCTCTGAACCACACATCGGGAGAAGCTCTTCCATTTCAAAATTAAAACCAATGCTCTCACATAATTCATGCATGTATTTTCTCATGGCTGGACGACTTCATCTCCCTCCTTTCTGGCACACACGAGGAGTCGCTCTGCCCTCAGACCTGCTCAAAAAGCTTCTTCGTGGTTTTAACAGATAACATCACATGACCACAGTCCTTTGGCTCCCTGTGCATTTCTTTTAAGAATTTATTGATCACAAATAAAGCACGTCTGGGTCCAGCCCCAAGCTACGCAGCAGAGATGTTGCTCCCAGCCTGAGATCCTCAGGCAGGTCCTTTTAGCTGTTCCGAAGCCTTAAATCTAAGGTGTGTTTTAATATCAGGGTCCTCTGACTTTAGAACAACCTGCCTGCAGAGAGGCTCAGAATCAGTGACTTCTGTTAAACCGCTTCTTAAAACGTTAGCTTACTGATTGGCTTTTATGTGATGTCACCTTGTTTAGTGTCTTTTACTGTTATTACTACTTTTATTCTTTTATTGGTATTTATATTGACTTTTTATAATTATATTACTGTGTCCTTTTGTTCTGGCTGTTGCAGTAACTACTGCATTTAACTCGTGAGCTTATTAACGATGCAACTGTATATAAATAAAATTATAACAATTAATATTATTGTTGTAGATATGATATTAAAGCCGTGTTTATTTTCTGTAAAAAAAAAGGTTGATAAAATTCATCTTTAGGAATATTTCAGTTGTGTTCCTAAAATATTTTTTTGCAGCCTTAACAAGCTGAAGTTGAATGAAGCATTTATTGCTGCAACAAAGGAGCCGTTTTTAGCCCTGCAGAGCTCTGTGTCACCTTGCGTCTCTTTTTGTCCGTCTCCTTGTACAGATGAAGGCGCAGGTTGCGGACAGCTGGCAGGTTGTTGAATTCAAAGTGCTCGCCCCAGAAGACGGTGTCGGTGCGGGGCTTGCTGGTGGTGCGTGCGTACAGCATGTCGTCCAGACATAATTCGCAGTAGTATCGTTTCTTCGCTGGAAGCTCGCGGGCCTCGATGATCCACAGTTTGAGCACATTGTCCACCCTCCGGCTGTTGTCCTGTGTGGAGATAAAGTCAGGTCAAACAAGGTCAAGCGTGTCTGATAAGACATTTAAAAGCTTCACAAAGATGAGATGATACAGTGCAGGGGGGAATGGTGACACACTGCAAAGAAAAAAAAAAAATCAGAGTGTGTGCAAATAAAAAGCTGCAGCAGGTCAGCCTGCAGGAGAAGAGAGGAAATGACAGGAAAGAAATGGGCGGTGACACGGTGGTTTGGCTACTGTGGATAGTGGGTCACACAAATCGCACTCAACTCTCATCTTGGATACAGACACAGAAAACAGCAGGAGAAACAGACAAAAGAAAGAACAGAAACCAATGAAGGATGAGACGTATTTACAGCTAAAACAAAGCAATCCCCTTAAACACAGAAAAACACAATGACACAATGCACATGTGCTGCGAAGACGATGGACTAACAATGCTTCTATGGACCGCTACACTTCCTCATCACGATCACAAAGCCCAGTTATATCTGACATCCCCCATGGGAGGAGAGAGAGTGATGTTTCAGTAACTGGGAGTCATTTCACTTGGGCTCAAATGCCACTGTTGATAGCCCCTCCCCCTGTTTGCTTCAGACTATTTAAGTCCTAAATTAGACGGCCGAATACATGAGCATCATCGAGATCAGCAGCTCTAACTTCTCCATTTGTATGCTCTTTGATAACCAGCGCCAAACACGAGGCATAATTAATTTCAGAGCTCTGAGTTTGAATGTGCTGGGCATCTGGTGGCTCAGTTTGCTCGTGCACATACAGCGCAGCAGAGCCAGCATGGGCTCAAGTCCTCCACCTTGATATTAGGTTACACCTTCCCTTGTGTCTGTCTCATTTCAACTGTATTATCAAAAGACTAATGAAACGCTAAATTAAGGTGGAATGAATACTCTGGTCTCGGAAAAAAAAAGCAATCAAGGCTGGGAGAAAGAATTCAAAGTCTCTAGAAAATTAAGAAGAATAATGATAATCCTTTTCTCTGCAGTTAGTCTTATCGCTGTCGGTGCATCTGGTCTGAGAACAGTGCGTGTTGTTTAGGGGAAGGAGGAGGAGGGCACATTTTGGAGAAAGCGCCCATTTGGAGTCCTTGGAGCTCCATGACTCAGCCAGGACCCCCGCGGCCGGAGCATCTGGACGAGGCATTCAACTCTGGTGATGTTTCATCTCAGTCTCGCTTAATAACCCGTTAGTCCCCGGTTGCCATCAAAGCTGCGGCTCTCACATGGCTGTTCGCTTTTAATAACACTGAGGGGAAATATGGGACAGTTTTACTTTACTATGAAATCTGGGATGAAATTAGGATATTCATTTTAAATGGAGCCAACATGAAGGGAAAAAAGTCTATTTTTAAGCTGTGAAGATGCAAATAAAATCATTATACCTTAAAGCTGCACCACATGAAAATACGCCCTCTCGTGTGCTTCAATCTCACAGCAGTGTTTAAAAAAAATTAAAAGCATGTCATCTGCAGAAGCTGGCGTCAGATCCAAACACACGGAAAATGGACCTCATGTAAAAACACCATCATACATTTGTTTAATTAGTTAATGCAAGTGGTTTAAACTCCACTGGTTGCACAAACTTACTGTAAACTGTTCAGGTGCACAAAATGTATGATCATTAGCATAATCAGTAGTGTAATGATTAATATGTGAAAAATCCCTGTTTCGAGACCAGGAGGAGACACAAATCCCTGAGAGGGCTGCGGCAGGAACGGCATCCAAATCAAATATGTGGATCCATCCGCTGTGACAACCCACTGTGAATAAGGGAGCGTCTGAAAGAAGCTTTCTTTAGCAAAATCAATGCCCCTAAAACTGCTATTTACCAAATGTCTACCTGTTCTCCTCAGTGTCTGTAAAACTGGTGACCAACACATACACTATATCACCAAAAGTATTCACTCAACATCCAGATCATTGAATTCAGGTGTTCCTGTCACTTCCATGTCCACAGGTGTATAAACCAGCACCTAGCCATGCAGACTGCTTCTACTAACATCAGTGAAAGAATGGGTCGCTCTCAGGAGCTCAGTGAACCCCAGCGTGGTACCGTGATAGGATGATACCTGTGCAACAAGTCCAGTCACTGCTAAATATTCCACAGTCAGCTGTTTGTGGGATTATAACAAAGTGGAAGCGATTGGGAATGACAGCAGCTCAGCCATGAAGTGGCAGGCCTTGTAAAATCACAGAGTGGGGTCAGAGGATGCTGAGGTCCACAGTTTTATTTATTTAATTTTTATTTATTTAACCAGGAAATCTGTTGAGATTAACATCTCTTTTTTTCATAGGAGACCTGGCCAAGAAGGCACAGCACTACAAAACACCAAAACACACAACCAGAATAAAACAAGTAGAGCCAAAATAATACAAGGTCCAGCTTATGAATAGCAGTTACACTCTTCAGTTACAGAAGAGCTCTAAACTCTCCCAAAGAGACAAAATCATTGAGCTTTATGTGCTCTGAAGACTGGTCCAAATCATAGCTGCTGTGTGAAGGCATTAATAATTTACATGGGTAAGAAGGAAGTTTACCCAAAATAGCTTTGTACATAAAAATATACCAGCGCTGTTGTTTCCTTAAACTTAATGAAGGCCAAGAAACAAAAATTATAAAGTACACAGTGATGTGTACTGGACAACAAATTTGATATAAAATGCAAAGAACTGTGATAAACTGAAAGGAGGCAGCATGCATATTAAATAATGTCACTATAATCAGGAACATTTAAGAGTGCAGTCTGCACATGTTTCTTCCTAACTGATAAAATAAAACAGGCAATATTTTGATAATAAAAACCTAAAGCTACCTTTAGCTTTTTTCATCCAACCAAATACCCAAATATTTGCAGGATGATACTCTTTCAATAAAATCTCCTCCTAGGGTATGAACGCCAGCATTATTGCACAGAGGTCACCAACTGTCTGCTGCATCCAAGCCTTCCATCACCAAGCTCAATGTCAGATGCAGTGGTGTAAAGCACGCCGCCACTGGACTCTAGAGCAGTGGAGACGTGTTCTCTGGAGGGATGAATCACACTTCTCTGATGGAGGAGTCTGGGTTTGGTGGTTGCCAGGGGAACGGTACCTGTCTGACTGCATTGTGCCAAGTGTAAAGTTTGGTGGAGGGGGGGTTATGGTGTGGGGGTGTTCTTCAGGTGTTGGGCTCGGCCCCTTAGTTCCAGTGAAAGGAACTCTTAATGCTTCAGCATACCAAGACATTTGGGACAATCTGATGCTCCAACTCTGTGGGAACAGTTTGGGGATGGCCCCTTCCTGTTCCAACATGACTGCACACCAGTGCACAAAGCAGCTCCATAAAGACATGGATGAGCCAGTTTGGTGTGGAAGAACTTGACTGGCCTGCTCAGAGTCCTGACCTCAGCCTGATAGAACACCTTTGGGATGGATTAGAGTGGAGACTGTGAGCCAGGCCTTCTCTCCAACATTAGTGTCTGACCTCACAGATGTGCTTCTGGAAGAATGGTCAGAAATTCCCATAAACACTCCTAAACCAGTGGAAAGACTTCCCAGAAGAGCTGAAGCTGTTATAGCTGCAAAGGGCCCACATCATATTAAAGCCTCTGGATTAACGATGGATGTTACTCAGGTTCATGTGTGTGTGTGTGTGAAGGCAGATGAGTGAATACTTTTGGCAGTGTAGTGTATGATCCCAGTGTGTGCAGTCATATTAAAGCGTCTAAAAGAAAACACTTAAAGACAGGCCAAGTCTGTGTTCCTGTGTCTGTTTTGTCTCTCTGTGTCTTGTTCCCATGGTTGTCTAGTTTCCCTATTTAGTTGTGTCGGGTGTATCTTGTCCTCCATCCAGTTGTGTTTCTTGTTCTGTTTCCGTGCCCTTAGTTCCCTGCTTTTGTTGTTAGGTTGTTTTTTCCCTTCAGTCCCAGTCTCATTAGTGTTTGTCATCCTCGGTCTCTCTTCTCCATATTTAATTTTCTGTCTCAGTGTTAGTTACTTCCTGCCTTTATTTTGATAGTCTCGTCTCTATTTTGTCTCTTCTTCAGTGGTTTGTGTCAGCTGTGCTCCCTGGTGTGTCTCATCTCCCCGATTCCCTCATGTGTCCATATTGTCTACGTTCCTCGTCGTATCCTCGTATGTTCTCTAGCTCTGTGTTTTGTTGTTTCCTAGCTGGTTTATTTCTGGCTCTGGAGAGTTTTTGTTTGCACATTAGAAAAAATGCACACAGATTTCTTACTGCCACAGCTTCTCTTGTGTTTCTTGCATGAGGCCCATTGTCTTTAGAGAGCAGCAGTAAAAGTCCCAGATTCACGAGCGTTAAATCTTTTACTTCCCTATCAAAGTATCGCAGACATGCTGTGCAGGTAAACATCAACCCACTGTGTTCAATTCACTTATCACATTACCTGATTTGTGGTTTTTCAAAACAGCATTTTGGGTCCTTCCACCTTCCACATTACCTTGTGCAGCTTTAATATTTTGCTTGGAGAAGCCACTAAATTGTTCAACACAGACACACACAGACACGAGGATGGAGTTCACACAGAGAAATGAAGCGGTGCGCTCTTATTGAAAACACACAACAACGGGAGACGGGGAGGAGAGAGAGAGACACACAGACAGAGGGATCATCCTTTTTTCTTCCTCTACCGCATCCCTTTCTCTCCCCTCACCTTGTTGGGCTTGACAGCTCTCTGCAGGTTCTCGATCCATTTGTCTCTCTCTGCAGCTGAGCGACACGCAAAGCACTTGGTTCCCGATGCCGTAGTCACCTGAGGTTAGCCAATGGTAAATTCAACAACCACAGCCATTAGTCACTATGGAGACTGCAGCTAAGGCGCCAAAATAATGACTTGTATTCACTCTCAACCTCTGTCATGCTCCACTAATGAACAGGTGATGGAAAAGCTGAGAGGACTCAGGCTCGTTTAAATGTCCTTATTTTAATTTTCACATGTTAAAAAAAAAAAATCATGTTTTCATTGCACATCACTTGTCAGGGTGGAACAACAGTTTTAGTGTCATTTCCTGCTCTGTACACTGTACGTGGTGTGTGAGTGCACCATTGTTTGTCCACTGAGCAGTTCAGTTCTCACCTCAAAGCAATACTCCTGTCCCAGGATGCTCGAGTGCACAGGTTTGATGATAGCGTCCTCATCCAGAGTGAGGTCCAGCGCCTCGGCAGCGCTGCTGGGAGAAAGCAAGGACTCATGGGAGTGGGACTCTTTGAAGCTCTGCATCAAACGGGTCCTGGGGGAGCGAGAGTTGGGAGAGTGAGGAGAGAAGCGGCTCTTTCATTAAAGGTCGCTTAGACTTCAGTGTTCAAGAAATTACAGGTGATTTCTTTTTGTATGCTAATTCTCCAGATTTTTTGCTTTGCATTTTCATCTTTATCTTGTGTGTTGACAAACAGCCAAACAAGTGCTGCAGAACATCCATCCATTCATCCATCCATCCATCCATCCATCCATCCGCTTATCTTATTCAGGGTCATGGGGGGTTTGGAGCTTATTCCAGCTGTGATTGGACGAGAGGCAGGATACACCCTGTACAGGTCACCAGTCTGTTGTAGGGCCATCACATAGAGACAGATGACCATTCTCACTTATATTCACACTTAAGGCCAATTAACTGAACAACTGTGTCTTTGGAACGTTGGAGTCAGAGTACTCAGAAAGAACCTGAGCAGACAAACGAGCAACATGCAAACTCCACAGCTCCACATCACCTGTGTGGAGTCTGCATGTCGTGCCTGCGTGGGTTCTCTCGAGGCACTCCACCCTCCTCCCACACATATGCTTGCTCGGTTCATTGGTGATTTTAAATTGGCCGCAGGTGTGAATGTGAGCGTGAGTGGTTGTCGGTGTGTTTGTGTGAGTCCTGCGACACACTGTACACCTGTCCAGGGTGTACCCCGCTTCCTGCCCAATCATAGCTGGGACAGGCTCCACCCCCACCGCCTATCAACACATCATGTACAAATATTTATAAATTAGTGCTTGCAAAAATAAAATCAAATATACATCAGCATACTATGATTTATACATATAGGCGGCCACTTTAACATTTCTCTCATGCAGCGTGATTATAAGAATTCATTTTAAAACAAGGAAATAAAGTATTGTAGGTAATGGGGACCTCTCATAGCCAAGAAAAATAAAAGTGTGGAATACTCGATAAAGCAATAATCTAACAGGTATTAATAATAAGTATTAGTGCTACTAAAGATATACTTAAATGTAAGTACACCTAAGTATACTTAGTTACACTTTCTTATAACTGCTATTAAAAAATACAAGAACTATATTTATAATCCAAATAAAATGTGCAGATAAAATATTGTAGATAGAATCAAACTGAATAAGAAAAGTTTAATTAATTTGATAAAGTTTAATAATTTACATCGACTTTGAAACAGTTTTACATTTGGAAACCTATATTTATAAAATTCAGAGAGTATTCACAAAAAGCGCCAAATCATGTATTACTCAGGGGTGGAGCTGGGGCTTATCCCAGCTATCCTGGGGTAAGAGGCGGTGTCGACACTGGACATAAAGCACTCATCATAATACATAAAAAATGCACTAAAAATGCTCCCATCATTATATAAGAGGTCCCCTTTTTTTTTTAATTTTCCATGTGGGGATGCAATACGAAAGGTTTTAATGTATCTACAAATTCTCATAAGCCAATCTGCTACAAACTGCACTCTTTAGCCAGCCCTCATTTCTTTATATTTGGTTTTTCTTTGGACTTTGGCTGCTTTTTCACTCATGTACAGTCCAGTCCTTGTACCTGACCTTTTAAATGTTTTTGTTGTTGTTTGTTCAGCCTTAACACTGACTCATGAATAATTCAAGCATCAAAAAGGCACTTAACTCAAGGGATGACCCAGTGTTGTATCTACTCAACAGACAACTTAGCAAAGAACCAATTTCAAACTGAATTTTTATGCACTTTGTTACAAGCAGTTTGTCTCAAAAACATATAATTTGTTCCCATTTCTTTATTTGAATCTACAAAAAATGCCATGCTAATGATAACATAGTTTGATGGACATAAAATAGTATTTTTGAACCAACAAGGTGATTCCCAAAGATCTATCATCTGAAAACTCGGCATATCTCAGCATGGTGTGGAACATATCTTTAAAATATCTGAGTAAAGTGGAAAAGTGGAGGACAGAAGACAAAGTGACAGGCCTACAGCAGATGAAGAGTATCTGACAGTCATGTATTTAGGAAACAGGAAAAAAAATCCAGCAAAGACCTGACAAGACCTGAGAGATGCAGCTGACCCATCTACTGTTCACTGAAGCCTCATCAGAAAAGGTCTCAGTGGAAGAGCGGCTGTCAAGAAGCCATTAATAAGGAAGGAAAATTGGGAGAAAAGGCTGAGGTATCCCACATCACACAAAAGCTGGGCTCAAAATCAGTGGCAACAAGTCTCATGGAGTTATGAATCCAGGAGGTCAGGAGAGTTATGAATCCAGGAGGTCAGGAGCGTCCAGGAGGTCAGGAGAGTTATGAATCCAGGAGGTCAGGAGCGAGGAACAACAGTGAGTTTACAGCCATCTGTAAAACACTGTGAGACTCTGTCCTGGCTGGGGAACAGTGGTGTTGGGGATCCTGTCAAAATTGATGGAATTATGAACAGAAAAGTGCCAAAACCATCTGTATAGAAAAACAATGGAACAGTATCATTCATGGATTGGCCTCCCCAGAGCTCGGACCTCAGCATCATTAAAGCAGCGCAGGATCATCTTGAGAATGAAACAAAACATCCAAAGAAGAACTTTGGAATAATCCTTCAAGAAGTCTGGAGAACTATTCCTGAGGACTGCTTAAAATCTGTGATTCCAGCTGTGTAAATCCTGACCTTCAAGCAAACTCCGTTTTTGACTCATACACTATATTTCTAATCATCTTTGCACGTTTCAATAAGTCTCACACAATATAAGGAACTGAGGCTCCAATAACTGTATGTGCGAACAACTACGCACGACCTACAACAGTTTACAGGAAACAGTATTTTAAAACTATTCTTAATAAATCATTAATCCTGACACACACATGTCCTCACAGCCCACACAAACAAGCGAACACGGTCTGCGCTAAAGCCCATTCATCATCACCTACTCCCACCCACACATGCATGCAAAGAAGCAGGTAAAAATCACAGACCAGCTCAGGAAACAATCACACAGCCACTGAAACAAACACATGATGACACAATGAGTCTAACCAGATAGCGAGGACAGACGGTCAGGCGTTATGAAGCCCTTCACAGAAGAAAAGGTGGAGGTAAATTAGGAAAACGCAAAGATGGAAAAGATGCTGTATATCCAGCGCTCTGCATCCAACTCTTGGCTTCTCCCCTGCTTTGACTCAAACTGTTTTTGTCCATGTTCGATCATAACGTTCAACAGAGCAGTGAATGCATGTATGGGACTGAGAGGGAGAGAAACATAGAGAGAGGGAGAGATAAAAATAGACCCAAAGGAATGAGTCAGATTGAGGGTACCATAGAAGAGACGAGAGAAAGAGTGGGGGAGGTCAGGAAAGGATGTAAGAGAAGGAAAGACTTAGAGAGAAAGGGTTGAGGCCTGAGGGATGGAGGGAGAAGACCTCTCAGAGGAAATCATGTTGATTATGTAAACAGTGGATCCTTTGGAGAGGAAGAAAGTGAGAGTATGGATTAGAGGAATGAAAGAGAAAGGGAAAGGAGAAAGCACAAGGGTCAGGATGGATGAAGGGATTGAGATGAGAGGAGGAGTGCTGGAGGTAAAAAGGAGGTCTATGCAAGGTCTCAGAGGACAGACATAAAAGTGAAACACACACACACACGCACACACACACACACCCCTTGCAAATTACAGTTAGTGCAACACAACTGATGAATTACACACCTGGAAAAAAAAAAACCCTCAGGGATGTAAGACTAGAAACAAAGACAGTGATACTGAGAAGGTGAGCTGAGCTCTGCTGTAGGCCTGACAACAACCACTATGCAAAGACATGTAAATGGGGGAAAAAAAAAATCCTTCTCCTCACCTACAAGGTCTTGAATAATCAGGCCCCATCTTATCTCAAAGACCTCATAGTACCATATCACCCCAACAGAGCACTTCACTCTCAGACTGCTGGCTTACTTGTGGTTCCTCGGATACTTAAGAGTAGAATGGGAGGCAGAGCCTTCAGCTTTCAGGCCCCTCTTCTGTGGAACCAGCTCCCAGCTTGGATTCAGGAGACAGACACCCTCTCTATTTTTAAGATTAGGCTTAAAACTTTCCTTTATGATCAAGCTTATAGTTAGGGCTGGATCAGGTGACCCTGAACCATCCCTTAGTTATGCTGCTATAGGCCTAGGCTGCTGGGGGGTTCCCATGATGAAGTGAATGTGTGCACCAGTTTTCATTGGCAGTGTCTCTTACATCTTAGAAAGGAACCCAATAGTGGTACTACAGGAAAAGTCAGCATATCTCCAAAGTTATTAGAATCAAGTGTCTGGGAGGCATGAATGATAAAAAAGGTGAGATATTCCAGTCTGGTCCAAAAAGACGTCCCTACAGATGCCTCAAGTTTACTGGCTGCAGATTTTTCTCTATTTTAGAGAATTTGAATAGATTTGTATTTATGATTGGTGTTAGACCACTGACGATGCTGTGTCACTGGCTCTCCACTCTGCCCTGACCCACCTAGACCAGCGAGATCGTTATGTGCGGATACTATTCATTGATTATAGCTCCGCCTTCAGCACTATCTCCCCCCATTAACTCCTCACCAAGCTGGACCTCCTGGGCCTCAACACACACCTGAGCAGCTCGGGCCTGGACTTCCTCACCAGCACATGACAGACTGTGCGCATGGGGGAGCGTTCTCCTCCAGCATCACCCTGAACACCGGCGCACCACAGGGCTGTTTGTTGAGCCCCTTCCTCTTCTTCCTCTATACACAAGACTGCAAACCCACCCACGAGACCAACACCATCATAAAGTTTGCAGACGACACCATCGTGGTAGGCATGATTACATCCAGCGATGAGGCTGCCTACAGATCAGAGGTCGAGAACCTGGAGAGCTGGAGCCGAGAAAACTTCAACGCAGCAAAGATGAAGGAGCTGATCCTGGACTTCAGGAGACTGAGGCCCCTCGTCCATCGCCCGATCACAATCAGCGGCGAGAGAGTGGAGGTCACGCAGGGCATCAAGTTGCCACAACATGACCTGGACCATCAACACCACAGCGACAGTCAAGAAAGGTCTCCAGAGGATTCACTTCCTGAGGTGCTTGAAGAGAGCGCGACTCCCACAACAGCTGCTGGTGAGCTTCTACAGGTCAGCCATGGAGTCCGTCCTCACATCCTGTGTGGTTCTCTGGCTGCACTGCAGACAACAGGAAAGCTCTCCAGTGTATCATCAAGACTGCTGAGAGGATCACCAGCACCCAGCTGCCCAGACTAGAGGACATATAGAGGACCCGCCGCACCAGGCGGGTCACAGCCATAATCAGGGATAGCACACACAGACACTGCCTCTTCACCCCCCCGCCTTCTGGGAGGCACTACAGGACACGGTGCACCCGTACCTCAAGACTGAAAAACAGCTTTTACCACAGAGCTGTCACACTGCTGAACACTGACAATAACAAACCCAACAAACTACAGCTCCACCTTCACATCCACTACGCCACTTTATTTACAAAAAAACTGAATGCAGAGTGATAAACAGTTTATGTCATTTTCACTGTAAATACCAGATCCTCATTTATCCTATTTATATTTTTTATTTCTATCTCGTATTTATTATGTCAGCACCTGGAGGATGGCTCCAACAAAATTTCATTGTATTGTGCAATGACAATAAAGATATCTTATCTTTTATCTTGTTTGCTGAACTACAAAGCATATTCAGACCTTTAGGAAATCATAATGGACCTTTTTCACAATTTTGAGACATTTTATAGGCTAAAGATATGCTGTTCATAAAGATATGCACAATTATAAACCTCAAAGACAGAAGATGGTGTTTAGTAGGTCTCTTAAGGACACAAAAATGATGGTAACAAATAACTAATATAAACAAAACAGATAAATTTTTTTGCAGGACAAAAAACAAAACAAAAAAACAAAAAACAAAAAAACTATGTGCAAAGATGTGGCTCATTGCAGCTTTTAGAGCCTGTTTGGGAGCTCAGAGGCACATTTATGCCTGCATGAATTTCAATCTATGCTGGGAAAAAAAAAAGACAAGCCCTCCCTGGATAAACAAAGATAAAAAAAAAGGAATACAAATGAACAAAGCTGCAGATGTTCACCGGCACCCCTGACAGAAAACATTCAGAGCAAACCAGGAGCTGTGAAAAATGATGGATCTGCCACGAGGGCCTTGGCAAACAACCACGACTTCACATCGCTCTTGACTTTTTTGTCCGTTCCGTCTTCTCAAGTCAGCCGGGGATAATAGACATCCACAGGCTTCCCAAATGAATAAATCATGTGGAAACCCACCTTGGCAGACACCTGGCTCTGCAAAGGTGTTAGCACTCTCCTGAGTGCGCTCTTGCCCTCTGTTTGGATTACACAACTGACCTTCACATTTGAAGTTTATGTTTTTTCCTGGCTGCAGCAGTCAAGTGGGAGAATACAGATAAATGAATACAGTCCATAGAGGCTCATTAATTTCCTGTTATGTTTTTTTTAAATTTACTATTTACTTGGGACTTTTGAATGTTCAAAAAGTCATTAAATTATAAATAAAATCTAATGGTTTTTGTAACTGTATTCTCTCTTGTTTCTGTTGGTGACAGGCACCATTTAATGTGCTTCCACTGCCAGAAGGTGGCGTTAATGAAACGCGAAATTGTTTAAAAACAGGCGAAACAGAAGAACTTTTCACAACCTCCCAGATTTATAAAACATGTGACATGGCAAGATCAGATGATACTGTAAGCAAGAACGGCAGAAATGCAAAGAGGAGGGTGAATTTCTAATTCCTGCTGAACACAGAATAGTATTTCTGCCCGTCTCTGTTGTGTATATCAGGCCTTTCAATAAAAAATATGCTGCTGGCTCTGATGTTTCCATTGAAATATCTCTGGGTTATGGTAAACTAGGAGATGACTGTCACAGTGGGCTTTAGATATTGCAGAGAACAAACCAAAGATTAATGGACAAAATAATCAGCAGCTTTCGATAATCCTTTCTCACGATGCTGTTTGAAAACAGGGTAAAAACCTGCATAATTCCTCATTTATTTTTCTCCTATTCCACAAACTAAAAATCGCTACTCTGAAGGTTTTTGTACTCAGACGTTGTCCGTGCACCTCCTGTGTTGCTGTGCCTGAAGAATTCCAGCACTGCTGCAACTATGTAGATGATACAGAGGAGGTATAATTAAGCAAATCTCCCACTGACTCATTATGGTCTGTACAGCCGCCATATGGCTGTCTGCTGGTTGCCATGGTGAGACGGGGGATGTTTTTTCATCGGATCGGCACAGAAACGGTGATGGTGCTGAGTGCAAGTGACGCTGCAGTGAGAATAAAATCAACTTATGAGTATGATAGACATTTACAGGATTACAGAGACCGAGATGAAGACGTACACACAGAAGGTTGATGCCAAGCTGCAGACAGAAGGAGGGAGTTTGAGCTACTGACAGTGAAAGATGAGAGAAGATTGATAAAGACTAAGAGATGATAAAGACAGACGTCCACGGAACGATGCTGATATAGACAGACCCTGTCCCAGGACCTATCCCAGACTGCATTGGGGTGCACAGCCTAGAAAGAATTCCAGTTACCATTCCAGGACTCTATGCTACAAGACTGTCTAAAAAAAAATAGAATTAAAATCTCCCCTTCCAGGCTGTCTCCTTGGGTTGTGGAGAACTTTGGAGCAGTGTGCACTGGATCTGCTCTGGTACATCAGAACAGTGACCCTTTAATTTGTATTTTATTTCGGGGGGATGAAGTTGCAGGTGATGAGACTACTAAAATAAAAATCTGTGTGGCTCATTTGCAGAAAACGCTCTCCCTCAGAAGCTTCAGGACACGAGAACTCTAAGCTGACAAACTGGGTGTGGGGGTAAAATTTAGAGCGCACAACCTTCTGAATGCTGAAAAATGTTAAAAAAAACTGACAAGCAAACTTGATGCACTGCCTTCAGGCTCGTCCACTCATACAGCAGTGCAGCCCTGCCCTAAAACTTACCCTGCTTCATCCTTTATTTCCCTTAGATTTCTATACAACCAGACTTTTTTTTGCAACCACAGGAGTTACCCCATGCAGGCTATTAGAAAGCATGCACTTCTGCAACAGCTTCATTTTCCAGTTACAGCTGTCTTATGCGTGCAGTTTATGCAGAGACTAAGTTCTCACTACCAGTCAACATGGAAGTCAGTTTGACACAGAAGTTGATGTTTGCGCTCGGTGCCAGTTTGAGAGCCACAGTGAAGCAGATGGTAGTGGTCAACATAGGAATCCAAAGAATAATACGCTATAATCCTGCATGTAAGATAAAAATTCCATTAAAGACATTTTCAGTTTCTAGTAAACATACTTTCAGTTTTTGCCAGACTGACAGAGATCCTCAGCTGGTGTGCACATTTGAATGATCACTGATTGTCCTATGATCTTATAAAAGTGGATGCAAAAAGAAACACCTGTAAATGCAACAGCAAACTGCAAGGCCAAACACAGTCTGGCGGTCCACAACATCGCACGAAAATTACACACACACACACACACACACACACACACACACACACACACACACACTGACCTGTCTTGGTCGGCACTGCGGAAGCGGGGGAGGATCATGTGGCGGAAACTGCTAGTTCGGTCCAGTTTGGGCTGACTCTTGGCCCTCTTGATTGAGCCCTTCAACCTTCTACTGAGGAAACTCTGGAGTGCGGCGGCGGAGGAGGAGAGCGACGACCAAAGCAGACAGATGGAGTGGGAGAGGAAGGAGGAGGTGTGTGGCGAGAAGTTACAGAGACAAAGAAGTGGTTGGCGTGAATCGGAAAAGATGAGCGATGGAGTGGTGAAGAGAGGTCGATGTGGTTGGATGGACAGGAGAGTATGATCACGGTACGAATGCCGATGGTTCCCATCAAGTCGGTGCGGTTTGTAACAGGTGCATTTGAGTAACACACACAAATGAAAGACGATGCATGATGGGGAGAGCACAGGGTACATTTATTATCAACATGGAATCCTTCTGCACATATCCACTGTCTACAGAGAACTGCAATGCTGTAACACATCCTGTGGTGGGCAGCGGTGAACCACACAGTCCAATGAGAACAGCACAGTCTCACACATGGATGCAGTTTGTCCTAAATGAGACAGAATCCTGTTGTCAATCCGGGCATGATGCAATCAAATATCTGAGAACCTGAATGAGGAATTGTTCATTGATAAGGGATCAGTATATTTCATAAATATTTTTGGTGTTTTTCTGGCTCTAAGCCATGCCATTTTTTCCTTCATGCACTGCATTTCTGGAGACTCGTGCAGATCAACACTTAAAAATCACCACCCACCATATTTTGGACAGATGCTTTCAAAGGGATTTTTTTCCCCCTGTATCAACAGGCTGCATACTAAAATCATGATAATAGGGAACATGCAGCATGACTTCGTTTGAAGGCCCAGGCTGTCTCCAAAGAGCATGATGGTGCAGTATCCTGTCGCTGTGATGGTAATAACAAAAAGGGCAGGAAAATTAAAATAACCGTTTGTCACGTCACTAAAAAAAGATGACTTTTCTTAAGCTTTAAGAAAATGAAGCCTTTAGGAAACTGTAATCTTTGTAATCCATTTAAACCTTTTATTAAAGCAACTGCGCTTTTTCTCAGTTTTTCTTATATGTTGTAATTAAACAGTTGTAGGTCTGAGACTGCTGGTAATACTAATGAATGAAGTCACCTCAAACGATGATGTCACTTTTTTAAAACATTTATTGATTTACTGATTTCACACTTTGTGTTTGGAGACCTCAAATCTTAACTTTATTCCCATTTCTGTAACAGTAGCTTTAAATGTCCCCAAATATGCATGAAATATCATTCTCTGCTTTTTCTTCCACTGTCCCCCGAAGACGCTTCACCCATTCAGCTTTCAGGTGCATCCTGAAGCGCTATCATTTATATACAGTACCTAAAGCATAACAGCATTACTCCAGTGGAGAAGGACTGGAGGGAAATGACACCTTGTCATGTGGCATGAGTCATATGGCTTTGAAGCCTGTCTTGAGGATGTGACTAAAGACTTGGCTCCATCTGCTGGTTCCAACCTAATAGCCTGCATGACTAAATCTGATTTGATTAGCCGCTCCGTCTGACACTTTAAGTCTCAGAAAGTAGAAAGTCTTCAATTCAAAGAGTGCGTGAAAATCCCGAACCACAGTAAAGCACAATAAAGCACAGTAAAGCACAGTAAAGAGAGCTAACGGGCCGAAGGAGGAGCATCAGTTTTAGCTTCTGTGGCTGCGTTTGCTTTCCGGCACTTTGTTACTGGCTCAGCTTTGGGTTCATTCCAGGTTGCTGGTGCCATTTAGTGCTTCAGCTCATTTGCTGCTGTGCATGTTTAATAGCTGTGTGTAATTAGTCATTAATTTTTTAAAACACTAATTGTCAAACATGAAATGAAATTCTGTCTGGACTAAAGAAGATGCTCAAAATGGCACGTGATGTCTCAGTAGGAGATTTATTCTGATGCTTTACTTCAGCATTAATGTTATTTTACACGTTTTTGGTTAAGTGACAGCTCAGGGCTGATCGATGCCAAATTCTATTCAATTACTCAATTTTTCTAGTACAGCACTGTAAATAATAAGTCCTGATTTTTCTTGCATCTCTAGAACAATTGTCAAACCAGCAGCATTTAGAGGGAACAAAACAGAAATAAACTGGAATTAACTGTTAAGAAGGCACTTGTCCCCAGGCTGAGCATGTTTTGCCTTAGGTGAGACATTGCCATCGGAAAGCAGTCTCACGCTGCCATTCTGTCGCATGCTGCTGGCTTCACAGAGATGCACATAAGGTGTCCTTTGGCATCTCTGCCTTGACATGTCGGTCAGGGCAATTTCAGATGCTGGGAGATAATGGTCCTCTTCTAAAGAGGAGCAGAGTCTGCTTCAGAAGGATGGATGGGTGGTGGAATATGTTGCAAGCTCGTCAACCAGAAGATGGTTGTGGCTTTTGATCCCTTATGCAACTTGTTTTGCTTCCTATTTACTTTTACTTTCATACTCTGGTTGTTAATATTCAGGAACATTAGGCACATGTGGCTTGAGTTAAAATATGCTCAGCCAGTGTGTGTATTTGAGAGAGCAGCCTCACTAATTCCATAACCCACACATGCACCAGAGAAGAGCTCGTGCATGTATTTGATGCTCTGGGAATGAGAACAGGCTGGCCTTCGAGACTGAAGTCAGGGATCAAAAGTCTCCTGTAAGCTGTGCCACCACGGCCTACGTGAAAGACTGTCACATGATTGGCTGCAGTTTTGATGTGCAAAATGTGCATCGATAAGCATTTGTTGCTATCTTAAGGGACACATAGTAAAAGTTCTGCCTCCAGGGTTCAAGTGATTTGAATTAAATAAAGTGTGAGTTAAAAATCCCAAAGACTTTCTTTTTGTTTGCTTTGACTGAGTTTTTTTTTTCTTCTTCTGTATCCTGTGTTTACACTGAGACACTCATCCTGCCCTTCAGGACTGCTTATCCAATCAAAGAGGCTGAAATATTGATATGAAAACACTCATGTCAGCCACTATGAAAAGATGATGAAATAAGAGAAAACTGAGCCTTTACATTTCCTGTAATGGACTATGTGGCTTCTGCAATTTCCAAGTCAGTGGCAGCTATTTTTCATGCTGCAGCAGTGAATGGGCAGCAAATAGTTTCCTCTGATGGGATGAAAACACATCGTGCGTTTCCAGCTACAGTAACAACGGGCAGCAGAAAGGATGGAGGAGGAGACGGGCAGCACAGACTGCTGGCACAAACTTAATAAGATGCCAGTCGATCTTTTAAGCCCCTTCATGTTAACATTTGATACCTTGTGATTGTTTGTTGCCACAAATGAAATAAAAACAGATTATTTCTGCTCACAGGCTCAAAGAGTTTCACTGTCAGCTGAACTCTCTGACAGACATCGTGTCTGGTTTAAAGAGAGACGTGCTGATCCCAGAAATAATAGTGACAAAACATTTTTATGCTGCTCATCTTCATTTGACATTAATGAATCACAGCAGGCATCTGGTGCGTTTTAGCCTATTTACTACAAGTCACATTTACTTTATATCACATTCAGTTAGTTGACTCATTAATAATAGTTTTAGTTTGTAAACTCTCTTCTGAAGTCAAATACAATTTGGAATTTAAAGGTACAGTAAGCAATTTTTAAACGTTATTTAATAGTAAAAAAAAATACCCATAAATGCGCATTGATTAGTGTGTAATTACTTCTTCCAACAAATTGATCTCTTCTCATAAACTTAGAATTAATTTATTACAAATACACAGGAGTGGACGCCAGTTTGTGGAAGCTGCCATGTTGCCCCGCCATCGCATTTTACAGATGTGGCCACATATGTAGTACAACTTATAAGTTACTTTGAATTTAAAGATCAAAAATAGCTCTTTCAAACTATATATGATCATTTACCATTTGTGCATGTATATTTTCATTATCTATTTCTTATTATGGCTTTCTCCTCCTCCACCATTGCCCTCTCATGTGACCCTCCCATTTTTGGTCAGCTGACAGTGAGCCGGCTAAACAACTACAGCGGTTATAAGCTAACATTACGCTAGCTAATGTTAGGCTCGAGTGTCCTAAAAATCACACGTTCCCTCCTATAAAACAGTCTGATTACATCCTCACATCGTATGACAGTTTATTCGCTATGTGTCCAACAAAGTTAGATCCACTTCAATGACAGATTCACTAACATGGCAAACACCAGCTAACAGCGGCTAACAGAGGCTAACAGCAGCGCTTCAGGATATCCTCAACAACTCACCTCAGTATCGCTGTCATCGAACAGCAGTGAGCTTCACTGACTCATCAATTTGTATCGCACTCGTTTCACAAAGTTTTACAGCCTCCTCCTGAGTAAATAAAGGTGGACTCCCAGGATACTGACAGCTCAGGTAAACAGCGGACTGACAGCCTACACTCCCTACCAGTGTTGCCAGATCTCGCGACAGAAACAAGCAACCAGCTCTATTAAAACAAGCCCAAAAGAAGCCCAACTGGCAACCCACAACACTGTAAAACTGAGGCCGCTTTTAAACAGTATAGCTCTATAGTAGTATAGCTCACTTCTTTGTTTTGTCTCATTGTGTTTTGGAGCCTCATAGAAGAGAAGGGTGCACAGTTTTTTGTTTTTTTTGTGGGTGCTTCCCTGTATCAGCATGTTGAACAAAATCAGCATGGTGAGCACATATTTCACACTTGCAAAATCTGGGGAATGGCTTTGGTACGTCTCCCAGTAGGACCGCAGCTACTTTCAGAGGTGTATGCAGACACAATTTATTTTATTTATTTATTTTTGGGGGGTGGGCAGGTGAAGGAGCACAGGGGTATCTAATCAGCGCCGTTCCTCTGTTATTGATTATTTCATACGCACAGCTGTTAAATACAGAAAATGAGACTAGAGAAATAATTTCGTTGCATCGTTTTGGCGCCCCCCCCTTGTGCGGCGCCCCTATGCATTGCATATAGTGCACACCCACTTTTAGCGCCACTGTCTCCCATCTGAGCTTGGATCCATTCTTTAAGTGCGCTCTCTTTCTCCCACTCTTTATTATATATTTTTTTCTATATTTTTTCCCCACTTACTGGAGCTCATTCTTACGCTGCCTCCTCAATTTGGGCAGTTATGAGTGCTTGTTTGGGTGTATGCCCGGTCAACTTGGGCAGGACCAATCAACGGGAAACGGGGGCTTGGAAGGGACAAACTACCTACCACTCGTCTTTTGTTTTATTATGGGGCGCCGGGAGATAATCAAGGAGTTTCACTCGGAAAGAAAGTCAAGCCCAAATAAGCAACTTGACGTTCAAAAAAAGCCCAAAAAACTGCGACTCACGAGATTTGCAAGCGACTTTAGAAAAAAACAAGCCCAAAGTCGCTTATAATAAGCGGACTTGGCAACACTGCTCCCTACAGATGAACGGCAGCCAGACTTGTTTGTCCTACAGCGGCCACCATAGCTGGGATTATACACTTGAATATGAAGAGTAAGGAAACGGAACTCAGTTGATCGCAATCTGGAATCTACTGACATCTAGCAGTGACATTTTCCACACTGTATCCTTAAATATATTTTTCTCTTTCTCTAAAATGAAATGAGTTTAAAAGCACACGCAAAATAACAAATCAGCCATTATGAAAACACAAACAGATTAAATATAAATGCATAACAGGCAATTATTGGAAGTATGATTCATTTTCCTATTTTAATTTTTTTTATGTGTTTTCTTTTTTGTGTATGTTCTTTTAATCCATTTATTTTCACGAGTTTTTTTTTTTGTGCTGGTGAGCCTTGACTTGTCTCATCCCCTGTAAAATATAAATTATTTTATATCCTTAATATTGTTCATGCAAACAAACAAAGAAACAAATTGCTGTGCATGTTTTTTAAAAACCAATCTGTATTAACGCACAGTGATGAAGTAACTTTGACAAACATTAATGCTGATAAATGGGTCCATTAAAGGATTATTCAGACAATTGATTCTCATATTTTTGGAATATGAATGAGAATAATGCCTGCTTGGAATAGTAAGTATAAAAAAATGTAAATTCAAAAAAATATATATACCTTTAATTTCAAAATATATGTGAGCTAAAAACTTTTAAACACACTGGTATGAACCTTTTAAATAAATGCCTACTAACAGTAACCGTAGCCTAATTGTGTGAACATGTTTCTTTGCCACATTTCAAACACATGCACATTCTTAGCTGTTTGAAAAAAGGTGCCTGTATGAATGTTTGTGTAGCATGCAAACATAGCCAGTGTCTCTGCTTCAGCCATGTTTGTGTCACATACCTCAACAGAGGGCAGTGGTGCAATATATGTTCCTCCCGCCACTGGACTCGAACCGGCAGCCCTCCAGTCTCCGCCCCAGTACAAGAAGGGGGAGGAGGAGGAGGAGGCGGCAGGTGAGTGGGGCAGGGTGAAGGACAGGGATGGGGAGAGGGGCAGCGAGTGGGGCAAGGGGGGCGTGCCGGACCCTTTCTTGGAGCCCTTTTGCTGCTGCGGCTGCTGCTGGCAAAAGGCGAGGGAGGGGGAGACGGCCAGGGAGAGAGGGTAAGGGTGAGGCGGGGTGCCGCTGGCCCGACGGCCACAGGTGTGCGGTGGGCCCAGGGCGGGAGGAGGGAGGAGGGACAGCGAGAGGGATGGAGGCAGCGAGCGAGGCCGGGAACAGTGGGGGTTACTCACGGATTGTCGGAAGGGTTGAAGGGGGGCAGTGGGAGGGACCTCCATGCTGGGCTGCTTCCCGGTGGCTATGCTCTTCCGCCGGGCACGATGATCTGCAAAAGGGACAGGAGGTCAACGGGTAAGGCGCTATTACACATCAGTGGAAGGAAAACATCGATGATAATATGAGAACAGGACACAAAAATTGCAGTGCGGGACGCAGGCAGAGCCAGAGGATGTGGACACGGGAATGTGGAAATAAACAGCTGCGGGAGAGCTGTTATTGACAGTCTGCCCGAAGGAATGAAAGAATATGAGAGCTAGATAGAGGTCAAAGGTAAGTGAGACAGAAATAAAACCATGCAAGGTCACACCCGTTCACCAGCACGACTGCAGCTTCTGCTGCTACACACAAACTCTAATACACCTTCATCTGTTGAGGGTGTGGGGGCTGACAAAGTGGAGAGATGGATTTTCTGTCTGGTTGTCAGATGAGGCAAATGTTAACAGTCTGCATGTTGAGGGGAGGAACTGGGAGACGGATGGACAGAAAGGAGCGAGCATTAAACAAACAAAACACTTCAGTCAGCGAATCAGTGCGTGAAGCTCTGAAATGTCCAGTAAAGGAATAAAGTTCTGTCTCGATGGATGATGGAGAGAATGTGTACGCACACACAGAGGAGCGAACACACAACACAGGAGGCTGAATTTTTAGGTCTTCCTCTTATTCTCCAACCAAATACCAAATCTACCTGTGTGTGTGTCTCCTGCACACTTTATGGGATTTTGTGTTTCACAGAACATAATTACCAATACACACTATAATTGCTTTTTTCTATTAATCAATAAATTGTCCACAAGATACATGCAGTAACTTGTTAATCATGTGAAACCTCTTTCCTGCGGTTAGAACAGAAATGATTTTCTTTTCCAATATTGGGATGGTGTTGCATTATTAACATTTTTTGGAAAATGGAGAGAAGAGCTTACATTTTCAGGCAGATGTTTATAGTGCAGCATGTGGTTCTTTATACGCCAGTAAAGCTTTACGGGATCACATCTGTAATAATAAATGAACAAAATCTCCAAAGAGTAGATGAAGATCTGTCTTCTGCTGTCAACTGAAAATTTAATTTTACTCCTTATTTCAGTTTGAGCTCTAATAAAAGAAAATGATGTGGACACGTTACAGACCTTCTTCCCCAAAAAGTCAGTTTATTCCAGACTGGAACGTTTCTGAGTCAGAAGTGCAACAAGTGGTACAACTCAACAATTTCACCAGCAAAAATGTAAAAAAGTGACCACGTACGATAAATCTGATCAGAAAAAGGAAGGTGAGAATATCGTAATGAAGTGTAGAACTCACTTTAATGTTAATTCTGCCTTTCAATTTGAGCTAATTTGTTTTCAATTTACATAAGTTTGGTTGATTCTTGGGAGATAAAATTATTATGACACAATAACACTCCATATAATATCAGTTCAGACGGGAGCTGAAAGGAGAAATTCAAAGCCAGTTTACTGTCTCACCACCAAAGCTGGCCTGGGTGTGTAATCTGATTTTGGATGTAATCCAGGTTACACCGAATGTTTTGCTTCTTCTTATTTTGATGTTTTATGTGGTTTACGACTGAAGTAATAAAAACAAACTTCAATACACATTTTAAATATTACTTAAGAAATTTAACTTATTTACATTTTATTTTTTCCATCAAATGTTGCACATTTACCCGTAGCATTCACTAGAGTCGTACTTTTTCTTTGACCAGCAACATGAAATACAAACACATTTAATTTGACAACAACTCCTCATTTTTTCACCTTAATAGCAGCACAACGTTGAATGAGGGCAACGAGAGTGGGGCTTTTTTAAAGCTGAAGTAACCACGTGGGTTTGACAAGGTCAGTTTCATATCATCAAGTGGTATAAATACCATTTCTGTTGCCTTTTGAATCCAGTTTTGTAATCAAAGTCTAAGTAGCTAAAAACTGTGGCCTTTCATTAAATGAACAGTCTCATCTGAAGATGTTACCATCAGCAGAAAATACTGGCTATGGCTGAGCTCTCAGTATTGTAAGTGCACAGTCAAATAGTAGAAAAGGAGTCTATTTATAGTTTTTAATCAGCGCTGGATGCAGCATAAAACTGCACCACAGCCCCGGATTTTGTTGTTCTAATAGCACAAACTGGCTAATGACAGTTAGCTACCTGAAGCTGTGCCAGGGGCTATTAGTTTCAGGGTTCGTCACTGTTCCAGGGCAGTAGTAATAAGACTGTTATATTTAGGTTTTATTAAAAAAAAAATCGTAATTCTAACAAAAATGTATTAAAGTCAATTTAAGAGTTAGGACAGGAGTGTTCATGAGCTGCACCTCACAATAAACATGCTAGCAGTGATGAACAAAATAAACTAGTCAACACATCAGATTGAACAGAGCTGTAACGACCTCTCTGTGTTAACCAGCATAAATATAACTGGTAGTAAACGGTGACCATAACATATCAGGCAGCAGGAGAAAGCCCTGCTGTGTTCTCCAGGTGGATGGTCCTGTAATGAAAACTACATGGAGACATGGCGAAGGCTCTGGAAGGTTGCTAATTTTTACCATAAGCATGCTAAAGTGTTTACAATGTGAGCATTTGCTAGCTAGCAGTAAATAGAAAGTGGAGCAGAGGCTATTGTTAGTTTGGAAAATCTGACGGTGGCACAAAAGGAAAATTCAGTCGTCTCACTGTCTGTATATTAACTAATACTGAAATATGCTCTTAAATATCAACACAAATATCAGCACTGATATCTGCCATGGGCCTATTGTTTTTTTAAAGCCTGTCATGTCTGGCATTTTTCGCAATCGGAACGATGATTCGAATGCACAGATGTACCAAACATATTTGCTTTTACAAGAACAGCTCTATAAGTTTTCTATAGGTTATTCTTGTTACTGTTTGTATTTTTATTTATTTACTTATTTTATTTAGTTATTTATGCCAGGCCTGACAGGCAACAAGGAAGGGGCAAGAACAAGAGGGGGGGGGGGGGGGGGGGGGGGGGAGAACAGGAAAAAAAGGGAAGAAAGAAAAAAAAAAATAATTGAAGAAAAGTAGATATCATGAGCCTATTGTTAAATAAGGTGACAGTGACCACTGCTGTTGGCTGCTGTTTGTCTGTTGTGTCACATCGAGTCTGAGCCAGGTAAAGACTTTGAAACAATTGTTTTTATTAACATCAAAACATCTCTGGTATCAGGAGCAGATATTTAAATTTGATGTGGTGATGGAGCTAAACAAAACGTGGTTGACACATTAATATCTGTAAAACTATTCCTGACAACTCAGAGGGCTTGGTCTGGGATATTAGTGCATTGTTGGGTGGTTGCTAGGCAACATGATGACATCATAATATCTGATGTCATCAGATATTAACTTTCGGGGGTTACGACCCTTTATAGGGCAAGTGACTATTTTTGGTCGTATTGGATTTGGACTCGCTCGCCGTGCGTCACTTTGACAGTCGGTCACTTGCTGATGTTCCAGGCTCTGGTTGCCTAGGTAACCTTCTAGGTCAAGTGTCAATCAAATCAAATCAAAATCAAATCAAAGTTTCTTTGTCACATGCGCGGTCACACGGGGTACAACTAGCAGTGAAACGCTTTGATGACTAATAAATAGAATGATTTTAAAGATGTAATCAGAATGTACACTGAGGTAAAAGGAAGGTGGAATGATTAACAAATATAGTCAAAATAAAATATATAAAAAGTAACAAAACATATATAAAATGTAGCAAAATTTTTACACTAGAATATACATACCATACACTTACTACTATACAGTACATACTATACACTAGAATGTAACAAATATTTACACTAAAATATAATATATATACAGGGTGCATAATACAGTGCAAATAGCGTGACATGTTTGTCTCTGGGTCAGTGGGAGGGTCGGTGAATGATGAGTGGGGTGTGTGGGGGTGGCGGGGAGGGGGTGGGGTGGTTGTGGGGGTGTGTTAGTCCATCAGCTGTCCTGATTCAGGGCATCAGTATTCTGTGGTCCCTTCAGTTCCTTGTTGGGAAAAGTTTATCGCAGGTCTCACCTGCTTCCTTCACCAGCGGTCATTTCGGCCGTAGGTGCCTGAAGTCGCCAAATGTCAGTCAGTTTCTGTGGACTCTGTCACCGCATTGCTGCAAATAACTTCCAGTATGGACGCAGTGTAAGATGTATTTGTGTGTCACTTTGGGTTAGTGGCCTCCTGACTGTGTAGGTGGAGAGACTGTGGATACTGTGGTGAGATTATTCCCATCCACAGATCCAAACCACTAGCATGGTTAAAAAAAAAAAAAAATGGAAGTAAAAACAAGACTGTAGCTTTTGCCTGAATATCCTCAGCCACAGTAAATATGCAGAGTTATGAGAAGCCAACAGCATGTTTCAGCAGTCTAATGAACCAACCACCATAGCAGCCCTGCTTCAGCAATCACTTTAACTGTCAGAAGAACTCATCAGTAAGATATCAGAGCCTCCTTTAATCCTGTTTTCTTCTCAGGTATTCCCTGCCCCGTTTCTTCCCTGTTCTTTCAGCCGACCCTCTCACAGACCTGCAGCATGCTAAATGTGATCCAAGTCATAAATTGGTTGCATTTGTTCACATTTCTGATATTATTTTCCTGTGTTTCAGCCTCACTCACATCTTTTCATGTTGTCTATCTCTGCTCTTTCCTCTGCCTCTTCTGTCACACTCAGACACACACACGCCTCCTCTCTCCCACGCAGCTATTTTACATAATTCAAATAGTGCATTTACCTTGCTACCTCTCCTCAGCCCTTAATCACTCTCCTCTTTCTCTCTCTCCTCCTTGCACCCTCTTCTTTTTTCCCCAGTCTTCTCGTTCCCTCCCCTTCAGATATGTGCAGCATGTAGACCCCTCCATTTCCTCCATACTTGCCTTTATCTGTATTCCTCTTTTAGCCTCTCCTTCCGCTCTCTATCATTTACCTGTCTGAATCTCTTCACTGTGAGCCTGCCCATCTTTCTGTCTGCAGTTCTAACGTGTTCTCCAACCCACATGAGGTGGGAAAAATAAATGGCCATCACAGAGTTTATCACAAACCATGCCAACGTCCCTTTCCCCAAATGTACAGCTTCAAAATCTACCACCTGTAGGCTGCATGACTGACAAGTGTGGGAGTCTGAAATCTGACACACTGGAAGAGAAAAATCTACAATAAAATGTGTCATTTTTGACAGCTGATTGTAATTATATGAAAAGTAATTTTGATCTCTTCAAATCTTTTATTTTTTTTTTAGATAGTTATATAACTGCAAATGTTTTTTCATTTGAATAAAATGAAACCAACACTTTCAAGAAGACTAAAATTAAAGACAATAAAACTTTTGGGTATTTTTGAAGAATGCAAAATTATTGAAACTAATCCTGGATGTGATCTACTTTAGTTTTCGAGATACCGGATGAGTTCATGAACTTGGACAGATTTCTTCAGTTATGTTGTGATCTCTCTCTCTCTCTCTCAGCATCACTCGGGTTCTCAGGTGCTTCTTACTCTGCAAGAGGTGTTAATTATTGGAAACGATCACGGGTGACGCCCTGTAACCCTGCAAGTAACACTGTCAACATTCATGTATCACAACTGTGCCAATCTCAATTAAAAGGCTGTAGAACAGGTGGTTCAATTGATCCAATTCAGAATTTAATGTTTCCCAAACTAATTAGTATAACCAGGAGGAGCAGACTGTGCAAAGAAGAGAATGCTGATTTAGGATTCAACTGGCGCCACTTTTATGACAGCAGAAACAAAGTTTGGACTGATCCTGTGCGTTCAGACAGCGAGATCACAAAAACAAGCAGCCTGTGAGTTGGTGTACTATCATTTGGTCCTCTTGGTGCCAGTTTGGAGTCACAGAGAGAACGTGTTTCATTACATTCTCCACTGAGGGGATTTGGTAACCGGAGCCGTTTTAACCCATCAAAACACCAGTTTTCCATGTGGTGTGTGCAGCGCTGCCTCCCCAAACAGGGATTTCAATCATCAGCTGAAAAATACCAAGTTTAATCTTGCTTTATGTTTTTTTTTTTTCACTGTACATAGATCATTGTAATATTACATCACAATGGGCTAAAAACTCTCACATATCCTGTCTTGTTAGAAAAATTAGCAAACTACAAAATTGTGCAGAGCTACTCAGCGGGTAAATGACAACCAAAAATGATGACAATGCAGAAATGCAAAAAGCAGTTCCTCGATTGGCCACTTGGCTCCAAAAGTGAGTCAATCTCCATGTAAACGTGAAATAAGCAGAAATAAACAGCCTGTTAAAATTAGCTGGGTAGCTGCTATTTTGGCTTCTTTAGTGTAAATTTGAAAAGTTTGGTTTGCTCTGTGCCAAATTACTAAAGCTAGTATATGACTGAGAACTGCACAAAAAATGCACACAAACATGTTAAGTTCATGTTTGTAATATGTCTTCTCAGTATATTGGAAATTTTTATTTTTGTGTTGGTTTGAGATTAATTGTGGATGAACAGGAAGTGCAGTAATGCATTATTTTCTTGTGGCATTTGTGGAGTGAAGCCTGGCTCCAAGAATTTTTGCATGCACATTTTGTTTTGAGCCTGATTCACTCTAACCAAAATCAGAGATTCACCGTGTTCACCAAGGTAACTAGCCAGCACTAGTGCTACCTGCTTCCCAGCTCTGCAATCTGTCCAAACAAACAAAAACCAGTGGTGGTAGTCAAAATACCAGCGCAAAGGCTTCAAAAAAGTACCCCTCAAACCACGACATCATTGTAGTGTCCATCTTTTATATACAGTCTATATTTGAACCCAGATGTGAGACCATTTCATCTCTACGTGCTTAGTGTGTCTCACAGCCATGCTAGAGGTGTCCTCTGGAATGATAAGGCCTTATTATTGAATAATGACTTTAACTATGACACAGTGATGTCATATCTCAGATTTGGATCTGTTCTGCCTATGAATCATATTTTTTACATACTCAAAAGAAAAAGAAACAGTAATAATGTTGAAGATTTAGGAAATAAACAAACAAAAAACCATAACCATGTGGCAAGTTAAAAACCCAAGATATGAAATATCCTGCTTTTTATTATAGAGATCTCGCAGCAGTTCTCATTACATTAAAAGCAAGAATCTCATGCGCAATGCAAGCATTTACTTTCCACCTCCAAAGAGACTCAGTGAACAGTGTTGGGATTTAAATGCAGTTTGACCTCCAAAACATGATCTTTTCCAGGCTTTTCCCAGTGTGAGCACACTGTCTGCTTTTATTCTTATTTATACACACACACACGGCATCAGCTCCAGGCTCCTGAGGTGCTGCGCAGATCAGCTGTGTGGCATCATGGGATACATGTTCAACCTGAGCTTGAAGCTGGGGAAAGTACCACAACTGTGGAAGACCTCCTGTGTGGTACCGGTACCAAAGACCAAACATCCAAAGGATCTCAGCAGCTACAGGCCGGTAGCCCTGACATCGCATCTAATGAAGACCCTCGAGAGGCTGGTCCTCAACCATCTACGCCTCATGGTGTCGTCTTCGTTGGACCCGCTGCAGTTCGCCTACCGGCCTGGCATCGGGGTGGATGACGCCATCATCTACCTCCTGCACCGAGCTCTGACCCACCTGGAGAAGCCTGGAAGCACTGTGAGGATCATGTTCTTTGATTTCTCCAGTGCTTTTAACACCATCCAGCCAGGACTTCTGAGAGACAAGCTGGAACTGTCAGGAGTGGACCACCACATCTCCGAGTGGATACTGGACTACCTCACTGACCGCCCACAGTACGTGAGGACACAGGGCTGTGTCTCTGACAGGCTGGTCTGCAGTACGGGGGCCCCACAGGGAACTGTGCTGGCACCGTTCCTCTTCACCCTCTACACTGCAGACTTCTCCATCAACTCCCCACGCTGCCATCTGCAGAAGTTCTCTGACGACTCTGCCATAGTTGGCCTCATCACAGGTGAGGATGACTCAGAGTACAGACAGTGGACTCAGGACTTTGTGGACTGGTGCCAGCGGAACCACCTCCTGATCAACGCCGCTAAAACCAAGGAGCTGGTGGTGGATTTCCGCAGGCGCAGACCCACCACACGGACACCGGTGAACATCCAGGGAGTGGACATTGAGATAGTGGACTCTTATAAGTACCTGGGTGTTCACCTAAACAATAAACTGGACTGGACTCATAACACTGATGCGCTCTACAGGAAGGGTCAGAGCAGACTCTACCTGCTGAGAAGGCTGAGGTCTTTTGGAGTGCAGGGGACACTCCTGAAGACCTTCTATGACTCTGTGGTGGCATCAGCCATCTTCTATGCAGCAGTATGTTGGAGCTTGTCTACAGCTGAGAGGAAGAGGATAGACAAGCTCATCAGGAAAGCCAGCTCTGTCCTAGGATGTCCTCTCGACTCAGTGCAGGTGGTGGGAGACAGAAGGACTCTGACCAAAATAACATCACTGATGGACAAGGTCTCCCATCCCATGCATGAAACTGTTGCTGAGCTGGAGAGCTCCTTCAGTGACAGACTGCTGCATCCTAAATGCACAAAGGAGCGTTACCGCAGATCCTTCCTCCCAGCAGCTGTAAGACTGTATAACCATCACTGCTCCCAACAAAAACCACAATAGCCTACACAATGTAGGATAATATATAATATACTGTAAATAGTCCGGCACATCATGCACATTGTATATAGTGTTATTATTATTAGTAGTATTAAGGTTAATATTGTTTGTTGATTTTATATATATTCTTTTCTTAATAGTGTGAATTATTATATCTTTATTTATATTTATAATAACTGCGGCTGCTGTTACACCCAAATTTCCCCTCTGTGGGACAATAAAGGCTGTTTCTTCTTCTTCTTCTTCTTCTTCTTCACACATAGAAAGAAGTCTGAAGGGGGAATACTAATCCCTTTCTTGTAATTCGCAGAATTGGTCACAGAGGGCAGATTACTGCTGACTTACAGTATACAGTATATAAATCATGAGTGCAATTTAAAGATGGTCTGCAACACAATGCCTTAGAGAGGGCATAAGCAGCCAATTTTAAAGTCCTGCTTGTTCATGTAGGCATGCATTCTGCACTAATAATGCTGGTAATCACATTAGCAACAACACACACGCATGTCTGCCAGCAAGCCTGCTCTCCAAATGCCAACGCTCCAAACGCTGCGATGTTAAGTTAATATCTCACTAACATACTCAGAGGTAAAAGTTTGGAAAATGGCTTTGAACTTTCACAAAGAACTAAAAACCTGGGAGTACCAGAAGTGTTCTTATGAAGAAAAAAGTGTACGGCACACAGTAATTTAACAGATTCGTGCCCCTAAAGATGCCAGAAAAAGTAAGAACTACCACTTTGTTCTGAATGAAATGTTATTTTAACTGTGGCCTTTAAAAAGTTCAACATGTCTGAAGCATCATCTGAAGCTTTCAGATGATGTATAGTTTGTCAAATGTGCAAATACCGTTGCAAACTTTTATTCAGGTGGACTCGGGTCCTTTTTCCCGTCTTTGGAGCACACATCTACTTTTGAAGCCTATATATAGTTTTGTAAATTAGAAAGCTTTACATAAAATAACCACCTGTCAGTTTTAAAAAGTGTTACACCTTTTTTATCCTTGTTTGTGAATTCATATAGAACACATTATGTACAAGTATCTACAAGTAGACAAAGGTCACGTAGGGTCTGAATGGTTCATCAGGCGCTGTGCAGACACCTAATTTATTATGACCCCACAGACTTGTCAGAGGAGCCACTGCACTGCTTCCATTACTTCCTCCAAGCGGACTTCTAGCTACGGTAGGGTGATATGTTGAGTAGCAATATATATGCTGAGTTGTGTGTGTGTGCAGGGTTCTAACCAGAAAAAAATTCAGCCCGGCACCCGAGTGTGTTGGGGGAAGGGGCTAATTAGCATTAGCTTGCTAATGCTAATTAGCTAATGTCTTGCTAAATGCTAACTGCTGTGCCAGCCACCTGACAGCTGAATCTGATTGGACCATGTGACTTGATGCCGATAGGGAGTGTGGCTCCCTCTAATCTGTGTTATGATGCTTATCCTTGTGAGTCTACGAAGTCAAGAAAAAAGACAAGCTCCTGAGATTTTTTGTTTAATAGAAAGCCCAAAATTGTCCTTTGAGCTCCCTTTTTCTCCTACCTCACCCTTGGTTTCACGCTGGTTGCTATTTTGCCCCACAAAATCAAGTGTGAACAGGACCATTGCGAGATCGCGCGTGCACATTGTGAACGAAAAATAACCGTGCCTGGTGGTAGATTGCAAATTGCGGTGAAATAATACTATAGTGCAGCGATCTAGCCAGAGGGAGGAAAAACAATCAATCTGGTATTGGCGACGGGGTGGCGAGTGCAGAGTGCAGAGTGTGCGGTGTGCGCGCCTACTTGCTAATTGCAGCGAGAGAACAGTTCCGATGGATAATGAACCGATGAAACCTCCTATTGCTCAGCCTGAAGCTTCAGGATGGGACTTCACTAACCAGTGGGTTACATCGCGTTGGCTATTTCCATCTTTTATATACAGTTTGTGTTCTCCACTCCATCTCAATACAGCATAAATACAGAAGGCACTCCTATGTGGTGCTACCTAGCAAATGTGATTAATACTAAACATTCACAAGGGAGCAAAAGACTATTATTGGCAATAATAATCACACATTTCCATCACATTTGTCCAACCCTGGTCGCTGTGGGCTGGGATAAGCAGGACAAGAATAACTACATGTCCCTGGCATTTGCAGTTTGTGCATCCGTAGGGGGTACAATCCCGGCCCTACACTAACAATTCTTATGAGGAAGAGTTTGACCTACATTGCAGAAGTTGCACAGTTGGATGCCTCATATATTTTTAACATGGCTCAGGATTTACTCCAAATGCTCCATTATCTATCATTTGGTGAGAGTAGGTGCAAAAAGAGATTTGTCATTTTGGAAAACTGTACTCTCTCCAACCTGAATACAGACCAAATTCACTTTTCAAAAATCATACTCTTACTGACCTTTTTTTACTCTTAGCATGCAGGGAGTGGAGAAACGTGGGTGGCAGTGCATGCAAAGACTCATTCAGAGTCGCTGTATAAATTCACTGATCCACAGACCTTATGCAAATGATGCTGAAGGATGTGAGATGGGAGAGGCTAGCAAGGGGTATTAAGCAGTGCCAAACCAAAACAGGTGTCCTGGTCATCGTCTTTTCTGGCATATTAGCACACCTGCATTTTCACCTTATTAGCTGTCTAAATTTATCAAAGCCATTAAATCACTCTTCTTTAGGAAATAATGAACAAAAAGCATCGGCCTGGATGAAAAACGCCTGAACAGGTCCATTTAAATCTATTTCTCACCATTTGTCACTCTGTGTTCAATCCCAATGAAAGCTCTGTGTTTTGTTTCCAAGGCAACGTTATATTTTTTTCCTGAAGTACCTTACATTTTAGTTTCAGACGTACAGTACTCTACAGCAAAGCTGGGAACTGAGGAGATGTTTGGACATTTCTCCTTACATCGGGTTATTTTATGGGCTACAGTCACACAAAAATGTGCGCGCACACACACACACACACACACACACACACAAAAAGCAAAAGCGTGCATTAAGAAGCCTGAAAAATCATTCAAAAACTTCATTAATTCTGGGATCATTCATGATTAATGCACTGTGCTGTTTGATTACGGGCAGAATGAAACAGAACGCATGAACACATCTGGAGAACTGTTTTGATTTGCTTGTTGGTCTATTTTAAAATGTTATGTAACTATTGTTGAAAGATGATGTAAAGGCTTGAAAAGGCAGACTTGAAAAAAGCAGTCTGGCATCGTCGTGTTGTTGGGCGTCTAGCTGGGGTCATGGGGCTGTTGTTAGATGTGCCTGTCTCTTTTATTTAGCTGCTCCATAAATCATCTATGTGCATAAATAATGCTGTTCAAAGTTGCGCACTCTGACTATTATTCTGTTGAAATCTGGTTTTTGAATAGTTGGCCAGATTCGTTAATACTCTGATACATGATGAAGATGAAAAAGGAGCATCTCACTTGTTGTGAATGAATCAGACAATATGGACTATCTTACATTTATTTTTAAAAATAGAACAGAAAAACTAATATGCATATAGCATGTACACAACTTAATCCCACATTATAAAGTGAGCTTGAGTGTATAATATACACAAGGGAGCGAAATCAGACTACAGACTGTATAAAAAGATGGACACAGACAACATGACATCTCCGTATTTGTGGACTACTCCTGTGAAGTTTTGAGTTTGGTTGTTTTTTGCAGCTAAGAGTGACCATAATTGGACCACATGATGAAGTTATCTAATAAGCCAAACAAGCTTGGCTTAAAAAACAAAACAAAAACAAAAACAAAACATGGATGTCTGTTAGTACAATAAACGCAAGGATCGGGTAGCTGCTGCTCTGGAGCAGTAATTCTTTACATTCTCCAACTGTAAAGCTGTTCAACCTATACACCAACTTAAAGGAAAAAGTTTCAATGGGTGTATCAGTTTACATCTATAACCTGGTGCCTTAATCTTAATTTTGCTGAACCTCAATAGCAATGGGCATATATATATATATATATATATATATATGGACTGGGCGAGATATTGAGTTTTTAAGAAATTCAAACTGTCAGATGAGCAGCAGGATAATGTTGAGAATGACGAAAACAAGTCTCCACAAAAGGTCCGAGCACTCATCTTTTCCACTATGCGTTCCGATGCTAATGCTAATGGACACGTCGCTAGCTGTTACAATAACAGCTGAAGTCCTCAGCAGGCACAGCTGGCTAGAACCCTGCTGACTGAAGGATTGAAGTTTGTTCATTCAATCTGTTTACATGTTGTGTTATTTGCATAGAGTACGAGATGTATACGAGTACACACAGGAGGAAGTACTTCTATTTCACTGCAGACTGGCTTTTTAAAGAATAAGTCAGCCTTTTGCTGTTTTTGCTCTGTATC
The DNA here is from genome assembly GCF_007364275.1 of Archocentrus centrarchus. Lineage (NCBI taxonomy): Eukaryota > Metazoa > Chordata > Actinopteri > Cichliformes > Cichlidae > Archocentrus > Archocentrus centrarchus. The sequence goes on from NC_044361.1 coordinate 1,727,482, forward strand.
CTTCCTGTTTACATTTTAATAGCACAGCTGTGAGTCTTATGGAGGAAAAAAGCATTAATTTATTTGAGATGCATTATTATTTAAATATGCCAATAGTTTATTTTTGAGCAATTTCTCACGTACATCTACAGCTGAATGTTAATAAAAGTGCCCGTGTGATATTTGGGACATGTAGCTTTGACTCAGAAGTGCCTTTTTGTTTATACCTTTAGGGAAGAAAAAATATTGGGATATCGTATATCGCCATTCAGCAAAAAAAAATATCGAGATATTCTTTTTGGTCAATCTCCTGTATGTTAGCTGTTCCTAGGACTGCACTCTTCTGGACAGGGATCTCTGCTGGAGTCACTCCCTCAGTTTGGCCTCTTCATGGTTCCCATTAGCTGGTGTGATGTGATTCCAAGGTAATTTATTTTAATTTAAACCTTTATTTAACCAGGCAGACAGGTTAAGAACATGTTCTTATTTGCAACTGTGGCCTGGGAAAGACAAAGCCTTTCGGAGGTACCCGTAGCTGTCTTCAGCGTCTGCAATGTTGCCTTCTGGCAGTGCAGTCCGCTCAGTTCTGAATCACTCCTTGATGTCATCCATGTACGGGAGGTGGCTGATGGTTGCTCCACTCTGTATTCAGTATCCATAGCCAGTCTTGTTGATGATCTGGCTGAGGGGATTCAGGCCTATGCAGAACAGAAGTGGGGACAGAGCATCTCCTTGGTAAATCCCACACTTTATGGTAACTTGTGCAATTGACTTAAAGTTGGCCTCTAGTGTTGCTCTCCACATCTCCATTGAATTCCTGATGAAGCCTCTTAGGGTATAGTTCTAGGCATTCCAGGATCCATGTGTGCGGCATTGAGTCACAGGCTTTCTTGTAATCCACAGGTTGGTCAGTTTGGTCTTACAGTCTCGAGTGATGGCTCTATCTACCAGTAGCTGGTGTTTTGCTGGTATCTCTGCCAATTCCCTTCTGGGCCCCGCTCACGTATTGAACCACGTGCCTGCTCATCTTAGCTGCTATGATGCCTGGCAGGAGTTTCCATGTTGTGCTGAGGCAGGTTATTGGCCAGCAGTTGGATGGGACCGAGGATCCTTGGGGATCAGGACCGTCTGGCCTTCAGTCAGCCATTCTGGGTGTGTCTTAGCCTCTGGCAGCTACTTCATTTATGCTGCCAGGTGCTCATGGAGTGCAGTTAGCTTATTTAGCCAGTAGGTGTGAATCATGTCAGTGCCTGGTGCTGTCCAACTCTTCATATTTGAGATGCTTTCCTGGATGTCTGCCACTATGATGGTTACTGGAGCCTGTTCAGGGGGGTTGCTGTGGTCTGCTTTTAGATCCATTATCCACTGAGCATTGGTGTTGTGTGCTGGATCCTTCTCTCCAGTATTGCCTGGTCTCCAACCTATGTGGGGGGCTGTTCTCATATTTTTTCCCACCCTACCTGTTCAAGCAGCTAGCCAAAGCTGTGAGTCTTTGCTTGGCAGTTTCTAAGGCCTCAGGTATGGACAGCGTGTTGTACTTCTAGGGAACCCTCTCTTCATCACACTTTTCTGCAGCTCTGATGGCTGGCTAACTTGCCTTCCTGCTGCCTTGATCATACCCTCTAGTCTTCTTCTCCATGCGTACTGCTCCTTGTGGCTGCCGTTCATCTTATAGCCGAGCATCTCAAGGATCACCGTTGCTGTGGTATAGATCAGCTGGCTGGTTTCAGTAATGGTCACAGGAGGCGCTGTCCGTAGTGCTGACTCCTCAGGACTTGCCTTACTCTCTGCAGGTATTTGGCAATTGCAGTTTTCCCAGTGGCCTCTTCATGGTTCCCATTTGCCTGTGGGATTCCAAGATACTTGTAGTTGTCCTCAATGTCTGCAGTGTTGGCTTCTGGTAGTGCAACCCCCTCAGTTCTGACTACCTTCCCTCTCTTTGTTACCATCCGACTACACTTCTCCAGTCCGAATGACATTCCGATGTCATTGCTGTAGATCCTGGTGGTGTGGATCAGTGAATCGATGTCTCGTTTACTCCTGGCATATAGCTTGATGTCATCCGTGTAGAGGAGGTGGCTGATGGTTGCTCTATTCTGTAGTTGGTATCCGTAGCCAGTCTTGTTAATGATCTGGCTGACCAGTAGCTGGTGTTTTGCTCCCCTGGTGTCTCTGCCAATTCCTTTCTGGATCCCATTCATGTACTGAGCCATGTGCCTGCTCATCCTAGCTGCTATGATGCAGTTGCAATTGGCCTGAAGTTGGATGAGTTCACCCCTTTTAGACAGTTGCTATTAAGGGTGAATTAGTTATAACTTGCCAAAAAAATACAGCTTAGTACAAACAAAAATTGCACTAAGCAGTAAACATGTTCATTGTTACTGTAAAGGTTTTATTGGGGGGCTTCTGAGGGGAATAACTCATCACTGGGGCCACTGTGAAATACAAATATATACTTTTTGAAAAGTTTTAAAATGCAGTGAGTCGAGTAATCATATAAAATAATAACCATGATTATGATTTCTGCTGTAATCCAGCAGCCCCAGTTATAAAGCATAACTTACTTCAAAACCACATTTCTCTTGCAGGACAGATGACGCTGTGTTAATGAGCTTTGGGCATATTTTTGGGCAGAGTCAGACTGCTGGTTTCTCCCTGCTGCCAGGTTCCCAGCTTGTGCTCCATAGATGCTGTCCAGACATGAGACTGGTAGTGATCTGCTCAGCTCTCCCTCTTTACCAAAATGTGAACCCTTTAATGCTGGATATAAAATGCACCCATTTAGATATCAGTCAGTTATTTTCCACCTTAAATGGTAGAAAATAACTGACTGATATCTAAATGTTTGGATCATCATCTATCACATGTTCATAGTGTATCAAAAAAAAAAATCACTCTGAACACTCAACACAATATTTCAGATCAATCGACTAATGTATTTATCAAGCATTAGATTAGTATGTGCACAGAGACAACGACACCTTCCAGCTCACGTACAGTTCAGTGTGGCACAGGCATGAATGTTCACTTGCGGAAAAATCCGTTCACACGTAAGCCATGTGTTAGGCAACATGTGAAATGCTGTGCTTGTTCATTGTGAATGTAAATCTGATGTCAAGCTGAAAGCTGAAGAGGGAATGTGTGGGTGGCAATCGCTTCCAGCTTAGACCCTCTGAGAGAACTGAGAGAGACAGAGTTAAAAGAGTGGGAGGGAGGGATGTAGACACACATGAGTAAGAGGTTGGTTTTAAAAAAAAAAAAAAGGAAAAGGAACTGTGTGTGTGTGTGTGTGTGTGTGGGTGGTGGTGGCAAGTGTTCGTGTAGGAGTAGCAGGGACAGCGCAAGAGCAAGAATATATGGAGTGAAGACAGGATGACAGAAAGAGAAAGCCGAATAGAGGGAAAAAGGAAGAGAGTGAAATGGAGGAAATGCATCTAGGGGGGTGGCAACAAGAGAGGGAGGGAGGGCTGAGAGTTGCACTGAGAAAAGAGAGAGGAGGGGGGAGCTGGATGGAGAGAGGGAGAGAGCACAAGAGCCAGAGATGGAGGCTGGAGAGGGAGTGGGTGTCTTAATAGCGCTGAAACGCTCAGGGCTTTTTGTATGTTTGCCTTTGTTATGATAGAAAGCTGGTTGGCTCCCTGTTTGTGTTTGATCCATGAACTGTGCCTGCAAATGCAAGACAGTCTCTCCTGTGCTTAAAGTAGAACGTACAGCGGCTACATGTGGGAACCTCATTACATAATTTAATGTATAAACGCTGTCATTTAGAGGCCAGCCAGTAAAGCAAGGCACTAGCACTGCAATGGGTTCAATCCCTACCGTAACTACATTTGGAAACATTAACTTAAATAAAATCACTCGGTCACTTGCGGTGCTGATAAAGCCTGCAGTGGCTGTTCGAGCCTAACACTGAGAAGAGCTCCATGCGTGGAGATGGTGAGTAACACGAGCGCAGAGGTGGTTTCAGACATCGGGCTTTGAACCCTCACACAGAGCAGCAGGAGCGCAGCAGCATTTCTCTGCAAACCTCGGCCGCTCGGACAACGTCCGTCCTGCTTTCAGAACAAAAGTACCAAACGGGCACAGCTACAGTTTCTCTGATACGTCCTGCAGTCGGCGGCGTCAGCATCGATTGGCTGAGATGCCCCGTTACTCGGTCTAAATATTTACTGATGGCGATCAGCTGCAGCTGCGAGTGACAATTATTATCATTATCAATTCATCTGTGAGTTATTTTATGATTAGCTGACAGCAAATCAAAAGCAAATGATGTGCAATTCACAATCTACCATATCAAACAGAGGAAACAGTAAATTTGAGAAGTCTCATACAGCTGCATACCAAATTAAAAGCTGAAATATGCTGTCAGGACTGAGCCAACAGCAGAATCACCGCCTAACAAATGTGTTTATAATGACAGCGCTAAGGTGAAGGTTTGCTTTGGTAATTTGTGAGATGTGCTGGGTGGTATTCCAGTTTTACTGGATATGTACTATACTAGTGGACACTTTAAGTAGTTTTCAACTACTATTATATTATCATTAGTAACCATGGTGCCTTCTCACGTGTGGCTCAATTGATGTAAAAATTATTAGAAGATAAGAATTAATTATTCACAAGCAACTTTTTAAACTGGGCACAACATCACGGCACACGATAATTGGTGAAAGAAAAACTATTTCTAACACTTATAATTGCTCATTTGCAAAATCACCAAAATTGCCATCACCAAACTGCATGCTGGGAAACTGTCTGCTAACAGCTGCTGCTACATTCAAACACAGTGAAAGCAGATGGAGGATGAAGAAACGAGACCAGAGGTGGCTGTGTCTGCGCCGTGGAAGTTTGAGGGACTTCTAAATATTAGACTGGTTTTGTTTCTGCTGGACTTTCAGTGTGGCTGCAGCTACACGTAACCACAGAGAAGCTAACAGATGTTCTCAACTGATGACAGAACAATTCATCACACAAAGTTTGAAAGAACAAAGTGAGTTTGTTCCTGAAGCTGCTCTTCACAGCGCTGCTGTGGAGTCATCAACACTCACAGGCCGACAAACAACAGTGACGACAAGTGGCATTACATCTAAACCAAAGCAGAACAGACAGCCTGTTAAGGACCGACTCCCAGTGCCAGATATTTTTGATAACAGGCTCTGAGAGCAGATCTTTTATTATTTTGGTTTTATTCATTTTCATGATGAAACCGAAGAGTTTAATATTCTACCTACTGACAGAAGAATGTGCCGCTGTAAACCTATGTACAATCCCAACTGCAAAAAAGTTGGGATGTTGTGTAAAAATCATAAAACCACATTTTTCACAACAAAACAGAGAATGTATGGAAAAAAATACATCTCAAAAAAGTTGGTACGGGGGAAACTAAAGGCTGGAAATCTAAGTGGGACTATAAAGAAAGAGCAACTAATTAGGTTAATTAGCAACAGGTCAGTGATATGACTGGGTATTAAAAAAAGGCCTCACAGATTCTCAGAAGTAAAGATGGACACAGCTTCACAAATCTGCAATAAAAATAATCAAAAAATTGTGGAACAATTTCAGAATAAATAATCAGTATCAGAAGATTCAAAGAATCTGAAGAAATCTCTGTGCACAAGTGACAAAGTCAAAAATCCATACAGCAATACTTCATCTTCAGGCAGCACTGCATCATAATTCAGTGCAGGGGCTCAGGAACACATCCAGAAACCACCGTCTGAACACAGCCCACTGTGACATCCACAAACACACGTTAAAGCTCTTTCATGCAAAGAAGAAGCTGTCGCCTCAGCCAAAGCTCATTTAAAATGGACTGAGTGGAAACTGTTCTGTGGTCAAATGAATTTAAATTTGTGATTCTTTTTAGAAAACATGGATGCCATATCCTCTGGACTAAAGAGGAGCGGGATCATCTGGCTCATCAGTGCTCAGTGCATTTGTGTGGAATTGGCAGCTCGCACATCTGGAAAGGCTCCATCAATGCTGAAAGGTATTTACAGGTTTTAGCTTGACATACGTTTCTATCCAGTGATGTATTGTTCAGGGAAGGACTTCCATATATATATTTTTTTTCTTCAGCTCCTCAGTGGAGACAGTTGTACTTTTCTTCTCTCGCCTTCCTTTTTATCCTGCTTTGCTGCTTTAGAGCGTCTCTTCACACAGCTTCCAAACTAGAATTTATAATTATGGATCTGGTCAGCTGGTCTCTCAACGCCATTATTTTGATCAAATTTCCACCATGAGGAGATTGGGGGAAGGAGAACCCTATTCCCTCTTATCAATTGACATTCCAGCTGGCTACGTTATGGATTCCTGTGTGGGTGGAAGATGATGTGCCTGGCCGTATTGTCAATGGAGGACACACACATTCGGCTTATTGACACTGGGATTTCTCTGAATTGGACCTGGAGATACCTGGCTTGTCGTTACAATTCAGGAAGTCTGGGCAGCTGTTGGGCTGTGGTAAGGCTGCTTATGACGGGAATGCAGGAAGGGTACAGACTCAAACTCAGACTCAGTATACCTGGAGCTGATTGGAGGGATTAGATCTTGGAGAGGTACCTGTTTCTGCACGGTGAAGGATTGAACAAGAGGATTCGGATGATTGGATTGGATTTTTTTTTTCGCCACTGAGAGGTACTAGAAAGACTGAAGGCTGTCAACAAATTAGTCAGTACAGTCTGCACCAAAACAAGTGGTAGAATGAGGAGTTTGGCTCCCTGGCCGCCTTGGACTGCTGCTTATCTCAGTTTTCTCCTGGATCTTTGTAAACAGATGCTCTGCCCCCCCGCCGTCCTGTCTTCTTCTGACCTGTGTTGGACTGATCTCCCTGACCTAGCTGCTGAGGAACATTTTTCCACCTCTTATCAGAACTGTTAGCCGAGGAGGGGAGTTGACTCAGCCCCACAGTAGCCCGATCCCCCATCTCGCCTCCGCTGGCTCCCTTCCATCCCTGCCCCTCCCCACCCTACTGCTCCCATGCTATATGCCTTATGTGCTTACTATGCAGAGGTTTTTTCAACCTCATACTGTGCCCCCATTATGGGGCAAATTATGAGATGATTTTTTCCTCACCTGCCCTATTGTTTCGCTTTGTTTCCCTATTATTTAAATGGCAGAGCTAATCTAATCTAATATTTCAGCAAGACACTACATCTATTACAACAGCATGGCTTTGTAGTAGAAGAGTGTCGGTGCTGAACTGTCCCCTGCAGTCCAGACCTTTCACCAACTGCATCATAAATTTGCCAAAGAAGACCCAGGACTGTTGAGCAGCTGGAATCCTCTATCAGACAAGAATGGGACAACATTCCTCTCCCAAAAGTCCGGCAAACTGCTCTCCTACGTTCCCAGATGTTTACGGACTCTTGCTAAAAGAAGAGGGGATGCTACACCGTGCTACACATTGGTGAACTGTGCAGCATCCCAACATTTTTGAGAGCAGTCGCTGCCATCAAATTCAAAATGATCTAATGATTTTTGCCCCAAACGGCAGTCGAATTGTAGGACTTGCTTCTGTAAAGACTTTGGTACTGCTTGAAGTTAATCGTCTGACACTTTCAGGACACGTTCTAACCATATTTTAACACACCGGGTACCCTTTAACATTTTTTTTACTGCTGCAGATTCCCATTTTGCCAGATGAGGAAGAATGGTGACTAATAAAAGTCTGCATACTTTTCCTTTTTTACCACTTTTGCTTCAGTTTAGGCAACAGAACTACTTGATTAGGTAACGAGATAATGTACTTCTGTTTGCATCATTTACCACAAGTTATCAGGCAAACTTCTCCCATCTCCAACAGCCTTCATCACCATTTCCTTACTTAATGTTTCCCACAAAAGTGACAATATCAGCAGACCACATTTCAAGTTTCCCAGGGTTAATCCAAAGGCTGACTCCCCTATACTATTAACAATGATGCAGCTGGTTCATAAAATGTTCATGTCTACAGGTCCAGAACAAGCAAAAGCATGTAACAAGTTGATCCATCTGTCTAGCCCTCCTGCCACAACAATGACAAAACACTGGTTCCAAAAACAGCCCAAAATTATATGGCCAGTAGAGGAGTTTGTCACATGAACATAAACATACAGTATGTCTCCGCTCTGCAGCTGCTGAAACGACTGATGGTCTCATCGCTCTTTTTGGGAGGACAGTTTTGACAAATAACAGGGACGATTTTACAAATGAAATGTAGCTCACTTGTCACACGGAGTCCTCACTTTATGAAAACACTTGACCTCTGTGGCTCAGCTCAGGATTTTATTAATTTTGGCTTGACTCCTACTTTTCAGAGGGCTTGTGTCATAAACAGAAGTAGAGTTTGAAAGATGCTGGCATTTATTAGGAGGGCGGGGTGAATCGCTGCTTTCAGGCAGTATTAGGAGAGTAGAGGGAGAAGAAACGGCTCCTGTTAGTCTAACTGGAGCATGAACACGTTATCCCAGGACTGTAGTCGCACCGCATTAATATTTAAATTTAATTTCATCAATAAATCCTTTGCTTTCCTGCAAATTATTGATATTTGCACCCCCACAAAATGCAGGAGAAGCTGCGGTGAGTAGTGACCATGCTGTAAATTTAGAGACAGACAGCTAGCATAGCTAATGCAATTTGCTAATATGAGCTCTGTTAGCTTGCCTTATGAGTGACAGGCTGTTGTTGTTATGACGACCATGGCAGCAAAGCTAACCCTCCACACATGAGACATGACCACTGAAGCAGTGCGTATGGTGCTGTTCAGCATTGCAGGAGAATAACATACACTAGACTAGCTGTTACAGCATGTACATGCAACCTTTAGTATATGAACTGACTTTGACTTGCACACCGACTCACGCTATACAGATAATTATATACCAAGCTGAATCCCTAAGTAAGCAGACCCATAAAATTAGCAAAATAAAAAAAAAAAAAAATCACATAAAACTAAATCACATCCAAAAACCAGCAGCACTGGACTCTCCATCTGCAAGAGATTCACCCAGCCGTTCATCCCTGGTGTGCTCAGTGTCCTCTGAGTCTTGGACTAATCTGTCATAGCACCCAGTTTCAAAAGCATGAGATGGCGTCGGCCAATACACTAAATCTTCGCATCTCTTATAGACTTTTACAAAAAACGGTCAACGATGAAAATGCTGCATAAATAAAGATGTTGCCAAGTTGCATTCTGGGAAATATAGGATCCATGAATTTAAGCAGTAAGGAGTAGTTATACCATTACCTCTTTAATCTAATGGGCAAACAACCAAACAACCAACCAACCAACCGACCGACCAACCAACCAACCAACATGAAGATCAAGCAGCATAATGCCAAGCATTACATTAAAAAGCATGTTTACAGCCTGGTACACAAAACTATTTTGGGCTCTCTGATAACTCTGGGTGGGAGTGGGAGTGGATACTGGTGTTTTAACTGACACGTGTCCTGACACAGGCAGCTGCAGCCTGTTGGTGTCACTAACTGAACTGAGCTGTTTCTGGTGTTGGTGTCCTGTAGAGCATTTTAATGGAATCATCTGAGAAACAATCTAAGGAGCCTGTGAAGAAGCTGAGAGAGTGAGATGCTGGTATTTTATTAGTCTGTATTTTTGTATTAATTAGCAGATATGTGCATCTTTGCGCTGCACCCATACAGTTTATGGAGAGAGTTTGCTAACTAAGCATTAGTTGTAACTGTAACTCCACCCAGTTGTCCTAAATTAGTAACTTCTGGCTCCACAAAACAGAGCAGCTAAGATGTGAACATGTAGCCTTCAAGATAAGGAGTGTACAAACCACGGGATGACCTCACAGTGTGTGTCCCTCGTTTACATACAGTCTTATATAATTCCTTGCAGACTCTGCGTGCAAAACCCCACAAAAGTCTAAAATAGATAAATAAGTCAAATATATACAGTGTGAACATTACACAGCAGCTGAAAGAAGAAAACCAGAAACTCTCATGTACTGTTAAATAAAGGCCTTTTCAACGATCACTGTAACCAAAAAGGGGGAAAAAAAGGCTCCAGAATGGCAGAAAAACACGAGCCAGCAGCCGAATCCTGACACATTTTCACTGCTGATTACAAGTTTCTCTAGTCTACATGAGCAGTTTGAGCCAAGCTGGCAGCGAACCAAAATTCTGGACAGTCCTTTGTACTCTCAGAGCTGATTCGCTTGGAAAAACGAGTTTCAGAATCCACTAATAAAATACTCAGTCATTTTTCTGCCATTGCTCTTTCTGATGCTTCAGCTCGAGGTATTTTGTTTTATTTGCTCCCATTATCTAAAACTATCACAGGCAGATTTTTTTTATAAGTTGGCATTTTGTTTGAATCAGGCAAATGCAATTCTCCTGCAGGGTTAAAAGAAATGAGTAATATAAGTCTTGGTTTTATTGATAGTGCTATTTCTCCCCTGTTTGCAGTCGCCGTTAATGCCGTGTTTTGGGAATCTGAGGTAAACTTTGGAGCAGGAGAGCTTCATTCAGAGCTGTCACTCAGCTGCCTGCCGACTGCTTTTGCCTTCGCCTCTGTGGGAAGTAGAAAGAGGGGTGGGCGATTGTCTTTCTTATTCTTCGCAAACACACCTACTGCAGCTTTAACACAAAGAAATGAAAGGTCTAATTTTGGATCCAGCTTGTGTTTCTTGTGGGAAATATTTGATTTTTAGAGCAAAGAGAAGCGAGGACGGTCTGATCTGATTTACCAGGCCAAAGCTTGTCACAGTACATTATTTACTTCACATGCAATTTTCCCCACAGAGCAATAAAAGGGCATCAGGAGCCACCAGACTTTTAAAGCTCATAACCCAAAACAGCCCTCTGCTCATCTAACAAGTTTATCTTTTATGTTGAGGTAAAGAGTTAATTAAAACAAAGAAATATTGATTCAGCTGTTTAGCATTAAACCGAGCAGCAGAAATCATGTTTTATGCAGCGTTTTTATGCAGAGATTATTGGACTGCATGTGAGGAAACAGCAGATGGAAAGTGGTGGACTATTTGTGTTCTTGAGCCTGACAACAAACCCACAGAAACACACAAAAGTGATGTCATTGTACAAGAGATGAGTGCAAATGGGATGGAGATTATGTAGGAGTACATTTACAGCACACTTGCTTTATATGTATTTTCTTGAATTAATTTGAAGGAATGATTTCCAGAACTGGTTACTTGAAATGAAACACTGAAACAAAAAAAAGCTGATTCACTGTTAAACACAACTGTCAGTCTTATACTTGCAAAACTGCAGTTTTGAGGGCCACACTGATGTACTTCTGCAGTGAGAACTACCAATGCACATTTTTTCCAGTGTTTTGTTTTAGAAATAAAAACATATACCTGCATCAGATAAGCTAGATTTGCATATGCAGAGATTTTAGGGCAACACAAATCAAACAACAAGATGTCCTACCTAGATCAGTGGGGCTCTTGTGCTTTGTGTCCAAACTTCTACAGAGAGTGTCTCTGTGCTGCCGGCTTACAGTATGTGACCCCCACAGTAACCTGCTGCCAGCCACTATCGGAGATGCGTTTACTGACTTCAGCCTGTATTCCTCTGAGTCTGCGAGCGCCTCAAACTTCTGCAGCTCCGTAGATTGTGTTACATTCCGTCGAGCATCGGCACTTGTTCTGAACTGATACTCCAAAAGCACACAGTGATATTAATGTCTATAAATAACTGAGCGTGTTGGTGTATCTGCAAACAGCACCTGCCACCAAGTGTTAGGACGCACATGCGCTTGTCTTACTGTTTGATAAGCAGGTGACCATCCTCTGGTGGTTTTATAAGGCCGTGGTCGAGTTCCAGACACAGAAGTATTGCTAAAAAAGTCAGTGCTCAAATCAGCCTAGAAAAAAAGGGACTCGAACTAAAGCAAAGCGGGAGGAACTGAAAATACAAAAGCCCAATACAGCAAAAGCACTTCCATGTTGGCCTTAAATCGTGACCTCTAATATTTGATAGACAAATAGGTATATTAATAAATGATGAACTGCCAACCTCCACTATCAAGGCACCTGGAAACAGGGCTCCTTCAAGGTATCCAGATATATCCCAGCAAGTACAAAAAGAATTGTTGCGATCTTATAATAAATATAAGTACAATACTATTCAAATATCACAGAAAATTATAAACTGTGTATTTATATATACTATTCTAAAGAAATATTGTAGCCTAGTAATATTTAAGAGATAAAAATTACCAACAAATCTAATATAGTGACTATAAACCCACTACTGAGCATCACAGACACACTACACGTCCCTTTATAATGATAATAGGAATTCTAGGATAAATCTGACTTACATTATTACAGACGCTGTAAACTAATGAGAAACAGTCACACAAAGTTGAAATGATTTAAGTGGCCTGTTGGTGGGAGGACGTCCTCTCAAAGGTAACTGCACAGGTAAATTCACAACTGCAGGCCTTCACTTCTCCAAAGTGCTGAATTTACCTTTAAGCTGACCCAAAAAGTGCCACACACCGGTACCAGTGCGGATGACAGTTATTAGTAGGCCACTGTTCGTTATCTCGCATCTTCAGACTAATTAGTGAGAGGTAAAATGCAGGAAAACAAACACTCCCAAAGCCAGCTGAGTGTTATAATTTCAGACTGAGGCTCTCTTCATCCTCCCCCCGCCTCCCCCTGGCAGCAGCAGCCTGCTTCTTGAGCACGGCAGCAGCGGCTGTTCCGCGGCGGGCAGTCCGGATGAGAGCTCCTCCTCCCCGGCCTCTCCCTGTCCTCTCTCCCCGGTGCCCTCCGCCCCGACCCTGGACTCGCAATTCCGGTGACTGACGGGAAATCCGCTGAGGCCAAATTCTCTCATCTTTTAGACGGTTTCTGCGATGGTTTCCGTTAGTGGGTGTCCCCCTTGCGCATCTCAAAAAGAACTCTGCGAGGATGGATGGGTGAAAAGTAAACGCGTATGTGTTCTAAGCTCCGGACTTTAACTGCGTTAAACAGCTAAGGTGTGCACGCAGAGGGGATCCAGCTGCATGTCTGGAGGTGCAGCCGTGTATGCACGTGCGTGCGTGCGTGTCAGAGCCCATGTGTGCGTGAAGGAGCGTTGCGGTGCGCAATAGGTCCGCCTTCCTATATGTGCAAGCTTAGCAAACGCGCTCCGCTCCGCTCCGCTGGCTTTTTCACTGAGCGGACAACTCCAACAGTCAGCCAGCAGCAAGCAGAGAGGACGAAAACGGAAGCTTTAGTTTCCGAATGCGGGCGGAAATATGTGGACAGTGACCAAAAAACACAGACCGTTATGGAGAGGAGAAAAAGGAAAAGAGTGGCCAAAAAACCCCCCCAAAAAACCCCAGCTAAGCGCCACAGAATAAAGTAGTCTAAAAACTGCAATGCCTACAAACTGAACGTTTGGCAGGAGCTGACAGGCAGCACACAGGGAAATAAAAAAAAAACGAGGCTGTGATGCAACTTAGTCCCTCGTATTCCTTCCCACCAAACGGCGGTTCATCCTTAAGTAATCTGCCTGGCAAGCGGCGGATGCTGTAGTGGCTCCTGTCTGCCGGCTGGACGGAGATGATCCTGCACAGGTGGACAGCAGGACAGTTTAGGGAGGGAGCAGCAGTGCTCTCATGCCCTGCGCTTCATTCTCTCCCTCTCTCGCTGCCTCTCTCTGTGCTACCAGCAGAGAGAGAGAGGGGAAGAGAGAGAGAGAGAGAGAGAGAGAGAGGAAGAGAGAGAGAGAGATAGAGAGAGAGAGAGAGAGAGAGAGGAGAAGAGAGAGGAGAGAGAGAGAGGAAGAGAGAGCGAGAGAGAGGAAGAGGAGAGAGGAAGAGAGAGAGGAGAAGGAGAGAGAGAAGGAGAGAGAGGAGAGAGGAAGAGAGAGAGAGAGAGAAGAGAGAGAGAAGAGAATGAGAGAGAGAGAGAAGAGAGAGAGAGAGAGAGAGAGGAAGAGGAGAGAGGAGAGAGGAAGAGAGAGAGAGGGGAAGAGAGAGAGAGAGAATGGAGAGAGAGAGAGGAAAGAGAGAGGAAGAGAGAGAGAGAAGAGGGGGGGGAGGAGGGGGGGAAAAAAAGAGAAGAGAGAGAGAGAAGGAGAGAGAGAGAGAAGGAGAGAGAGAGGGAAGAGAGAGAGAGAGACGAGAGAGAGAGAGGAAGGGAGAGAGAGAGAGAGAGGAAGAGAGAGAGAGAGAGAGAGAGAGAGAGAGAGGGGAGAGAGAGAGAGAGAGAGAGAGAGGAAGCAGAGAGAGAGAGGAGAGAGAGAGAGAGGGGAAGAGAGAGAGAGAGAAGAGAGAGAGAGAGAGAGAGAGAGAGAGAGAGGGGAAGAGAGAGAGAGGAGAGAGGAAAAAAAGAAAGGGAAGGGAAAGAGGGAAGAGGAAGAGGAGGGGCAAGGAGGAGATGAGAGAGATGAGAGAGAGGAGAATGAGAGAGAGAAGAGAAGAGAGAGAGAGAGGGGAAGAGCGAGGAGAGGAGAGAATGAGAGAGAGAGAGAATGAGAGAGAGAGAGGAGAGGAAGAGAGAGAGAGAGATGTTTAGAAGGGGTGGGGCTGCATGGTTCCCGGCTGGGACCTGGAGTGGTTCTAAGCACATCCCTTCTTTTTCTCTCTCATCCACACTCCCCGCTTTCTTCTCTTCTTCTTTCCCCTTTTTCGCTTTTTTCAGTCTTTTCTGTTTACCTTTCACCTTACTCTCTCTCTCTCTCTCACACACACACACACACACACACACACACCCGCGCGTGCCAGCGGCAACTGTGTGGGAAGTAAGTAATATTATCACTCACTTATATACTGTATAACCACCGGTCCTGTACCAACTGCCCATGCATGCTGTCACACACCCACGAGCAAATCATGACCAATCAAAATTAAAAATTGCACAGCTAATTTCTCTATCCAAGCCATACTTGACCCCTGCTGAGTTCCAACAGCATGCTGCTTTTAATAAACGCATAAACAAAGCCATCCATCTAATTATTCAAAATTACCAAGAGCTTTCATTTACTTCTCAGTGTATCTGACTTTGATGTAGGCGACATTAAGTACTTTTTTTTTTATTTCACTGTTAATGACATCTCCATTGATTGGGCTTTCAGCAACGATAAGCAATCAGCACTTTCAGAGGGGTAAAGGGTATCTTAGATCTGTTTCCATGACAACTGCGGGTTTGAAACAACTTTTTAAAGCACCGTTTTGTTACGACACTGTACTGCTGCTGTACTCACCACAGTAGAGCCCCCCCCTTATCACCGGTAAGATATAAAAGGTGGATAAAAATAACATGACCTCCACACGGTTGATACATTTTCCCCCCACCTGAGATAACTTGCAGAAAAGATTTACATAAGGCTGAGGAGATGCCACACCATATTCTGCAGCTGCTGCGAGAAGGTGGTTAAACTGACTTTATGAGGGTTTAACCTGCGTCTCATCCCTGCACAGCTGATCTTTACACAGCCTCCAATCATCAGACACAGTTTAGGGATTCCAGCAAACATTTCAGCTACTTTACCCCCCGTGAATCCCTTTCTCTTCTCCTCTCCCGTTGTCTTTTGCCCTCCCTTTCTTTTTCTCTTACTCTGTAGCTCACACTCTCTCTAGCAGTCTGTCTGTCTGCTCTATAATTATTTCCATGGTTACCATTAAGGATGTGAAGCTAAGCCTGATGTACTATGGTAGTAATCTTTCCCTCTTCTCCTCCTCCTGTCCTCTCCGTACTCTCCTCTCATCCGTTGCTTCTTCTTTTTCTGATGCCGCGTTGCTGCATGAATCTCTGCAGCCTTCTTTTGTGCACTTTTTTTGTTTTCTACATGTCCAATCTGCTTAAAACCTACATTTATATTTGGACACTTATACAGCTCCAGGAAATGTGCAAAATCACACCCATGTGATCCACATGTAAGCAAGTCGGGGAGTCACTCAAGAAGCATTAATCATATCATATTCATTTATGTGCTTGAGGGCTTGCAGCTACACAAGATAGTTTGAGGTTGTGGGTTAAAATGCAGCTCGTGATGACAGCGGGCACTTTAGGTGTTTTTAAAGCAAACTTTACTTTGCAATATGAGAACATTTCCTCCTCCTTGTGTTAATCTCTACACTTTCCTATTCCTGAATGTGAGCACTGCTCACTGTTCACTTCTGTAAAATGGGCCCCATTATTCTGGGGGGGGGGGTCATTTTTAAAACACAGGCAAAGTGAGCTGACTCATCAGTATAAATGATGAGCAGCTGGGCGGGAAAGTAGCTGGTTCTTTGATAAAAAGCCGGAGGCATAAGAATGAATACGTAGAAAAATGAAAAGAATTCAAATTCACTTTCTTGCTGATAGTTAAATGAGAAAATCAATACCTTATACATACGAGGTTACTGCCAGAAGATACTTAGCTTAGAGTTAATGGACACAGGGAAGCAGCTCTGCCCAAAGCTAACCCTGCTGTGGTGCAAGTGCAGTTTTTCTTTTGCAGTTGTTGATTTCATTGTAACATTTAACAGTGCTGGTGTCCACATTTGGTACTGTAATATTACCAGAAGAAGAAGGAAGAGTTTGCAGCAGTAACTGTACCAGCCTAACACTGGCATGCATTCTGAACATGGGCTGACACTGCAGTGAGTTTCCTTTGTTTCACTTCACCTGTACAAACTCAGCCGAGCCGTCGGTTAAAGACGATGTTAAATTCAGGAGGAAACCTCGACCTCTGCCCTGAGGATGACCTGTCCACAATGCATCTCCACTTTTCACCCTATGAATGCTGGGATAGAGTCCAGCTCGCCATGAATTGAATAAGCAGTGAAGACGATCGATGTATGGATGGACATTGATCTCTAGTCATTAGTCAGAGAGAAAATCGAATCCCTACCCCATGGAAATTAGTTAGAGTTGAGCAAATGTCTGGCTGAGTAATATCACTTTAGTGACCTCTCATAGGCTCTGATGTTGCCTGTCAACAATAAGAGTGCCTACAGTTTGATCCTGATGTTTTAATCCACATTTTTAACTGATTTGGAGGAAACAACTGAGTGCAGGTACCAAAAATCTGAATGATCTCCTTGAGCTGCAGTTGAAGATTTGAAATATCAATAAAGTGAGATGTGGCAAAATGCAATGGAAACAACTGCTGTGTCTCAAATCGTATACTTCCATATTTATACATGCTATTTTGAGTACATTAATTTTCTCTTCATGGTTACATGAAGTTCTCTATGAGTACCTGCAGTTAGGAGGAGGAGGAGCACCAATGATGATGCTAATTCTAGCTGGCTATCATTTTTTCAGGCACTGCAGATAAATACACACATTAGCTGTGCTGTGGCATTGTTTAATGGTACACAGTTAAACTGAAGCTGAAGCAAGCTACTGCAGCACTACAGTTGCTGTCAAAACATCATCTCTGCTGAGCTGGTCAAATTCACAACATACATAAGTAAGTAAAGTGGTACTAATGGATTCACTCACTTCTCAGCAATGTTGGAACAGGCGTAATAAAAAAAAACTAAAAACTAAGAGACAAGTCAAAGTCTTCACAACTTATATGGAAAAGGAAAAACGGTCTCATCATCAAAGAATTCTGGAGAATCTCGCTGAAAATCAGTCTCGGATACCCGTGATCTTCAGGGCCCTCGGGCGGTGCTGCATCCTGAACAGGCATGATTGTGTCATCCATTAATCCACGCTTTTATTGTTTAGACTACAGCACTGCACTTCATGTTGGGCTGAACCAGACACGATGGTCCGACCACAGACGGTACAAAATGCTGCCCCACTTTTTACCTGGTGTTAAAAACGTGAGCACATTACTCTGATTTTAGCATCACTTCATTGGCTCCCGGTTCATTTCAGATTGTTTAAAAATGTCTTTATGGCTCGCCCCGCCGTATCCGTCTGACCTGCTCCACACCTACCCCCCCCCCCCCCCACGCTCACTCAGGTCAGCTGATCTGTCACTGTTGCCATCCCAAAGACAAAAGAGGAAGCTGAGAGGAAAACAGTGGGGATAATCTCACTTTGCACATCAGGCCGACTCACTCTCTGCCTTAAATCCTCCCTTAAAACCATTTCTTCTCTTTGGCCTTTAGCTCAGTCTGAGATGTTGGCTCTTATTGTTTACAGTCTGTGGCCAAGTTCACTGTGCCATCTACAAGCGCAGGTTAAAGCTCTGTTCATGCAAAGAACAAGCCACCATGTGAACAGGATCCAGAAAACACGAATCAAATTTGAGATTCTTTTGGGGAAACAGGACGCTGTGTCCTGTGGATTAAAGGGGAGTGCAAAAGTTCCATCTCTCATGGAATTGTAGCTTTGCACATCTGGAAAGGCACCACCAATGCTGAAAGGCATGTACAGGTTTCAGAGCAACATATGTGAGGAATGTGAGATGCCGTCTTTTTAGGAAAGGCCTTGCACATTGCAATGCTAATCAGCATCCTTCACCTACTACAACAGTATGGCTTCATAGTAGAAGAGTCTGGGTGCTGAACTGGCCCGCATGCAGTCCAGATCTTTCACCATCTGAAACATTTGGCCCATCATGAAACCAAAAATATGACAATGAAGACCCGGGTCCTCCATCAGACAACACGGGGACAACATTCCTATCCCAAAACGTCCAGCAGCTGGTCTCCTCAGTTCCCAGACATTTCCGGACTGTTGGCGAGAGGAAGAGGGGATGGCACACTGAGGGAAACTCGGCCCTGCCCCAACGTTTTTGAAAGATGTTGCTGCATCTCACATTCAAAATGACCTAATATTTGTTCTAAAAAGGCACATTTTCTTGGTTTAAACATTCGACCTGCTTCGATATTCTATCGTGAATAAAATACAGTTATGAGATCTGCAAATCACTGATTCTGTCCCGACATGTTTTAATATTGTTTACAATGTAACTATTCATCTAATTTGTCATTTATGTGCCACTCTCAGTATGTCATAAGGTTGTGCCCTTTTAAGCACCGATTTAACGGCACCTGACTGAACAATCAGTGTCACCAGCCGTTTATCTCGCTGCACCAGCTCCTGATATCCGCATAATAGCACATAATGACCCATTAAAAAAAAAAAAAAAAAAACGCTTTCTTTTGCTGATTTCCCAGAAATTACTTTCAAATTTGAAGTCAACTTGAGTGGAGCCCTCAGTGGAAAAACGTGCACCTGCAAACCCACAGTATGATCTCTTAATGCATTGTGTTTTGCTTGTTTTTCACAGAGACTGCAGGTTCTGTCGGACAGGATGAGCTAGTATGTGCTGAGTGAACAGGGTGCTGACGGTGCTTCACATGACATGAGAGAAGGCTCATCTTCTTATCTCAGAAATATTTATTTGAGGCCCAAACTCAGAAACTATCCCCCTCCCTGAGATTAAGGCTCCAGTGGATGGAAAAGGCGCTCTGACATTCCTGCTCTGTTTGAAAACCTTTTTCTCCTAAGCTTGGATAACTGAGGCTCTGGGTATCGTAGCAGAGACAAAGACTGAGTAATTAAACCTTACGCCCTTATAGTGTAACCCTAAAATTGTTCAATTATTCAAACGTGTTTCAATGTAAAGGAACACTATGAATATGGTTAAATCATTCAAATAGAAATTCATGGTGGCAAAAAAATGCTGAATCCGACCTCCTGAAATTCAATTAACTATCACATTATGACTACATTCAAAGGTTAGTATCTTGTTAATTTGATTCTTAAATATAGATTTGAGTCTATGTCTTCCTGATTGTACAGATGGACCTGTAGGGTGTCTGCTTCTTTCCACTGATAATTTTATACCGTTTAGACGAGCGTAAGTGAGGCGGCCATTGTTTTGTGTATGTGAAGTGAAAGTGTAAGACATCGGTGGCGTCCATCTTCTCGTATGGATGCAAAAGCTGGCAGAATCCAGGCGTTTGAACACAAGTGCTCCGTTATACTGAGCACAAAACCAACGAGTACGTCAGGCAGCAGATCGCCACACTGGCAGGCAGACGGGAGTCACCGCTGGCCACCGTACGACGCCCCAAGCTCACCTGGTACAGTCACGTGACCCGTGATGACTCCCAGGCCAAGTCAAGGCGCAGTGGAAGACAAACACAGCAGAGGGCACCAACGTAAGTCCTGACTCAACAACGTGAAGGGATGGACCGGACGAGCCCCTGACACACTGCTGCGGAAAGCAGAGCTGGAGGTCACTGAGTGCCCTCTCCAGCATGGCACCCCTATGGAGCCAGTCAGGGGATTGATGATGATGATGATGATGATGAAAGTGAAATATCAGAAGGTGGATGCAGACAGTGAACCCTGTTTGCTGTCTGCAACTCAAGAAGAAAGTCATGTTTACTCATTTCCTGACTATGCAGCTAGTCCAGATACACATAATCCTGATTTTTATTTCCTCTGGTCAGACGATTTGAAACAAAACCTCGGCATGCGAATACATTTTAATCACGATGCTAGACATACTAAAAATCCAGAGTCTAACTCTCATGCAAACAGTCCTTTCATCTGAAGTCAGATGACTTGATCTCATAACTCCATGTTTACCAGACATTCCCACCACTTTCCTGTCAGTCCAAGTTTGACCAAGTGCAACCAGCTCCAATTCCAGGTGAACTGCTGCAGCGCAGACACCAGCTTGTGTTTCAGATGGATAGATAACGGGAGGTTCAGGCTGACAGGAGAGGGAGAAACCAGAAGAGTTGTAACAGGAAACATGCTGTGACAGCCAGACTCCTGAAGGGCTGGAGGAGAAAATGGAGAGCTGGGAGGGGGCCGGGTGTTGCGCTGTAAGGAGTGCTACTGAGAAAGTCTTGTTTCTGTGACGGGATGATGGATGGTTGAGCAAGGAGGACAGAACTGAACATGTGCACACTGCCACCTTACTGGGCCTAATGCCAAAGCACGGTGACAATGAGGTCCGGAGTACGCCAGACTGGAACAGACTGTCTGTGCACACAGACATTTTTCTTACTTTTTAACCTTTGTCTGAGTAATACTGAGTAATGCTTCTGTCAGACTGGCAGCACTCTGACAGTATTTATTACAACTTAAATAAATGTTTTGAAATGATTGGAAAGATGATCAGAAAATAGTTTGACTGCATTATCAATCATGGCTACACAATCTCCACCACATTGGCATCTACAGCACAGAGACTCGAGATGATGCTGCCGGCTGCACCGGGACCCCTGGATGTGTCCAGGCAGGCCATATTGATCTAATGCCAAGCAAATGACAGGAGCCTGTACAGACTACACGTTTTCTAAATGACAACAGTCAGTGGAAGAACTTTATTGATTTTTATTTCTGCAGTGATGGTTGTGACAGCGTTACCTTGGTCCCAGCAGCAGGTCAAAAATTTCCTGAGAAATATCCAATTTGCAACTAAATATCCAACCAAATAATCACATTGGTCTTTGGTCCTATTGTCTAAAAGAACCAACACACGTATTAAAGAGCAGCTTCTGCCAGAGCTGCCTGTGTCAGTCAAAGAGGCAATAATGCAAATGTCACACAATTTGAATTGGTAATTTACACTCAGCACTCAAGACTTTTTGTACCAGGCTGATAACACATTTATCTGTTTTGCAAAGTTTGGAATTTTAACATTGGGGGGGGGAATCGACTCACTCATGCACATCCACATCGGCTGCATTTCTGTAGCCCGGAGGTTGCAGCTTGGATCAATATTCAACAACTGTGGGCCTGCATTAATGCTGAAAGACAGCGATGTCAGTGTCGGTGCCTTTCTAAAGGATGCTGCTGTTGGCCTTTGAAGGAATATTTAATCAGGAGATATAATTAACTTCACCTTCCTAATGAATTCAATTTATAACAAAAATTCTGAAATAACTGGACCCTTTTTATTTGGATAAAATTACAGAAATGGCCATCAGCATCACATCAGCTGATCATATTTATTTAGTCAAGAGTCCATCCATCCATCCATCCTCTTCTGCTTATCCTGTTCAGGGTCGGGGGGGTGTCTATCCCAGCTGTCACAGGGTGAGGGGCAGGGTGCACCCTGTACAGGTCGGCAGCCTGTCGCAGGGCTAACACAGAGAGACAGAGAAACATCCACACCTATGGGTAATTTAGAGTGACCAATTAACCTAACCCCAGTAACTGCATGTCTTTGGACTGTGGGAGGAAATGGGAGTACCCGGAGTATCAGCTCTAAAAAGGATTAGAGCATTCCTGCTATTCCAGCTCTGTCATTTGCCTTGTTCCTAGCTGCAGCACACTCCCTCAGATTCCTGCAGCATTTTTTTTTGTTTCAGATTGAAATCTGCAGGAGCACATCAGCAGCAGTCACAGACTTCTCATCATTTCACCCTGAATCTCAAATTCCTCCGTGCTGTTCTGCAGATTCAAATCAGAGCATTTCCAAATAAAAGCCCACATTTTTAACCTTTAAAATACTGCCACCTGCACCGGCTTCCCACGTAATCACATCTCTGCAGCTCTTGTTTTCTGCTTTCCAGTTATTGCAAAGCCATTTGTGAATCATCAGCGCTCGCCAACTGCTGCTGTGCCAGAGGATGTGGAAAGATTCGAAGAGGTGACCGTCAAATCCAATGATGCCAAGTCAGCCCTCCGGTACATCCTTGTGGCAAGCAATCTTCCCACGAGAGAAAGAGCAATCTTCGAGTGATGGGTGGACATCATGGGTGCAATCAGTTCAGCTGTACAATATGAACATTACCTGGTGCTTCCATAACGAACCCAAAAACATCTTGTTTTGCTGGCCATGTTGGGGTATATGAGCTACATGGATGACTCGACCGTGAGGCTGTATGTGTGTTTTTTTGGCCTCTGCGCCAAGCAAAGAATTGTTTGTTCGATGCGTCATATCAAAATTTCATCGAAGTCCGTTCATCTGTAGGCAAACAGACGGCAAAATGAAGGTTTGTGCATTCTTGTCATCCTG
The DNA here is from genome assembly GCF_007364275.1 of Archocentrus centrarchus. Lineage (NCBI taxonomy): Eukaryota > Metazoa > Chordata > Actinopteri > Cichliformes > Cichlidae > Archocentrus > Archocentrus centrarchus. The sequence goes on from NC_044361.1 coordinate 1,750,306, forward strand.
TGACATTAACCACACAGCCCCCCTTCAGCAGTGGAAAGGCTGCAAAAGCCTTCGGAAGTTGCTAAAAACTTTCTTGAAGAGGTGTAAGCACCGACAAGACATTTTTGGATTTGCTATTTCCTACAGACACACGCGCAAATACACAACTCCTGAGCACTAACATATGTTAAACCTGCACGACAACATGAACATATTGCTGGCTTTGTCACATCCGCCTACACAGGTTTAAGAAGTGGAAGCAATAAATCGTAGAGATGTGCTGCATTTGCTGTGGAATGCAGGGCTAAGACCAACTGTATTGCTTCTTTAATTTGGCCACGAGCTTCCTCAAAGTCACAGTCGTTGCCGGGTAAATATATGAACACATAAAGGTGTGATGATGATGAGAAAACTTTGCATTGAGCAAGTTATGTGCTAGCTTATTGTAAGCTTCACCTGCTCCACTGTAGGAAGTCTGCAAACCAGCAGCCAAATGACTGCGGCTGAGGTGAACGTTATTCATCACGATGCGGACCACCCGCTGCACCATTTACTGGATGAGCACGCCCCTGCCACAAGGACAGACATGGACAATCATTCCTACCTCATCTCACTATAGATACCTTGTAGTTTATTTAGATTTTTACTTATTGAGCTCCGTTGCTTTATTTTATTTCACAAATTGTCCACCTTTCCGTTGATATTTTTATCTCATTGAAGTATTTTATTTTGTCATATTGTTTTTATTTTTACATATGTATAATCTTTGGTTATTTTACCTCCTGAAAAAAATCAACTTGTTTTAAGTACTGCTGCCAAAAATGAACTGTTTTGCAGTTCCTTGGGAATGTTGATTATATTATTCAGAAGGAGTGGAGCCTCCCGTGCATCTGCCTTTAACTGTGCTGACTTTATCTCAGCGTCTCCTCCACCAAGTAACCTCCAAGAAGCTTTGTCATTTTCTCTGGAGTCTTAGAAAAATCACAAGGTGTTGCTGTTTCAAATCTATATAGCACTGGCATCATTCTCCTCAGGCACACTTACACAACCACAGGACTGGATACTTTCTGATAGTATACAGTTACCTCTCAAGGAGAAGGAAATAGAAACAGTGTGAATGCATCACAAATTTTTTTAACTCTGGCAGGAAAATGAAGAAGGAAATGATGTCATTTTTACAGTAACTCATTAGATACATTACAAAGAAACTAAACAATTAAATTAGAGGTGGCTGTGGCTCAGGAGGTAGAGAAGGTCATCTACTAATTGGAAGGTCGGTGGTTCAATTCCTGGCTGCTCCAGTCTGTGTGCCAATGTATCCTTGGGCACGATACTGAACCCCAAGTGGCTCTCTGATGTGAATGTTAGATAATTAGTACTGTTGGAGGAAGTTTCTGTGTGAATGCAAACGTGTTGTAGAAAGTCAGCTAGAGTAGAAACGTGCTATATGAGAACGAGTCCATTCCCCATTACAGAGCTGCTGCATGAAGTTACTCATTACAAAAAAGTAATCCAGTGACACGCACACATCTGTGTGTCAATCTAAGTCATAATGTTGTCACATCACAACATGTTCACACTCTGATGATCTCAAACTTAACTCCCATAGTTGTCTAAGTACACACACACACACACACACACACATACTCCAGGCAAAGCAGACTATGTGCATCAGCAGAGAACAGCACTGGCCTGGAGGTGACAGTGAGAGTTGGAGATGATGTTGGCTGAACAGCACCAGTTTCCACCCTCCCTCTCTCAGTTATGTTGTCCCACAATCCAAAGCCTCTCTCTCTCTCTCTCTCTCTCTCTCTCTCTTAATTACTTTTTCTTTTCTTCTCCTACTAGCTCCTCCTTCCATCTTCCCACCTCCTGTCTCATTTTTCCCCTGCTGCAGTACACTGCTGTGTGCAGATATTCAATTAAAAGGGTGTTGAGCAAAAACTGAAAGCCTAATGTTACCACGCACTTCTACACACACACACACACACACACACACACACACATACACACACACACACACACACACATCACCGGGGAAGCACGAGGATGAGGAGATCATGCGATGTTTCACTGAGTAACAGTTTGATTTATGTGTTACAGAGACGTATGTGGCTGAAGATTCCATCAAGCTTCATCCACAGTTTTTCTGTGTGGAACACGAAGACCTGCTAACAAAGGAAACGTTTTACTTTTGTCTATTTGCGTCCTCACAGACACGTTCTCTCTGATAACGCCTAAATCTATATTTAAATCAATCAAAAAATAAATGCCTTTGGCATGCTCTGTGTGTGTGTGTGTGTGTGTGTGTGTGTGTGTGTGTGTGTGTGTGTGTGTGCGTGTGTGTGTGTGTGTGTGTGTGTGTGTTTCAGTTGCTCTCGAATCAAATTAAAAACACATTTCTATCCTTTAAAAATATGGAGGCAAGCTTTAAATGATGTTTATCATCATTCATTCTCTGGAACCTGGCTGCTTTACTGAAAACGTTCAGGTACAGAATATCATCTATATCAATGTCATCTACACCATAACCTAATGCTACCATGTACAATTTAAAAACTAATATATGAGCTCTAGTGTTAAAAATATCAGGCCCCACAGCAGAAAAAAAGTCACGTGACTTTCAGCTTTATTTTTGACCAAAGATTCATGAAGACTAGTTCTGCACAGATCTGGAGCGACATTTTTTTTTACCTGCTCTTTACTGATGGGGACGGTTTACTGTACGCTTAATTAAAAAAAAGTATTTCTTTGGATTCAAGTCAAACAACAAACTTGTCCAGGTCATAATTTTACTTTTGGGGGATTTCTGTGTGATTCTTCTGGAGGCTTGGACTCATCTTGTCAGCAAGCATTCTGTTATACCCAAAGGCTTTTTTGGTACCATCCATAAATACGTGCCATATCATCACATTCCCACCTTTGCGCTTGGCAACAAATGAATCGGATAGTCAGACAACACTAAAAGCTACAAATGTGTCTTAGTGTTATCTGACCAAAGCATGTGCTCTCAAACTTCCATCTTCTTCAACAAAGTTTATTCCCACAGTTTTGTGTTGAAATAGGAGCAAAAGCTCTGCCTCACATTGTGTACTTACCTTTTGCGCGCATAGGTACTATACGCTCACACTATCAAGTGCACCTGTACGAAGTGGCTGGTGTGCTTGTAATGGTTGAAAAATGTGTGCTGTACATTTCTCACCCTCAGCGGTCTTCATTTTCGATAAGTACGCCAGCAGGAAACATCATCAGCACTGATGATGATACTAATGCCGCCCAGAGAACTGATTTCAAGCACTGCACAAATTAAATGTGCTGCAGTGTTGTTTAGTGTTTAGTCTCGATAAATTTGTCTCCACTTTTGAAGTCTTCAGTAGTTTGTGCGATCAGAGGTACAACCAGTTGGAAAAGCTCAAAGCCGCGAGAGCAACAATCGGTCAGACTTTACAAACGTCATTTCTGCTGATGCACAAATCGCCAACAAGGCTAGCTTGTCAAAATTCAAAAGTAAGCACATGAGAGTGCACGACTGGAAGTACTGGAATTAAGAGGTTGACTTTTTGCAGAGTCCTTAAACTGTCTGAGTTTTGACAGAAACTGATGTTTACTGATGAACCCTGAACATCTGGGTTTGATTGTTTTTCATCCTTTGGAAGCAGCAAGACTGCCTTTTTTAAGTCAGCGCCAATCTCCCGGTATACTCTTCTGTCTCTGAGAAATTTAATATGCAAAGAGCCTCAGTCTAAGGGTCCAAACATAAAAAGGTTCTGGTGTTAGCATTAGCTAACTTCATGCAGTTAGGCTAGCTGGACACTTCGGGTGTAATCAATAATGTGTATTCACTTTTGTTTCATTTGAGTTTCTAGTCTTTTTATTTTGAAAATTCATAACAGACAGAGAGGTCGTATTTCCTGTTAAAGGGGAGTTTTTCCTTCCCACTGTCACCAAGGGCTTGCTCATAGGCGGTTGTTGGATTTTTCTGTATTATTTTAGGGTTTTTACATTACAGTTACTGTCAAATTATTAGTTAGAGAAATGCTGGCAGCAACATTTTGTTTATTCTGAAAACTACGTGGAGAAATCATGATTTGTCTGCAGGGACCTGATCAATAAATTCTAACTTCAAAGTGCACAGAGCTGTGAGCAGACAAAGATTAGAGAGTGTAGTCCAGGCTGCAAAACTCTCCTCTCTTTGTATTCTTCAAAATACTTTCAGCCATACTGCAGTATATGTGAGAATAATAGAGGAGTGCTACAAGATGACCTTCCAGAATAATATACACTATCTTTGTGTACTATGTGCATCATATAAGGATAATTATCAAGAGCAAGCTTCCTAAAATGTTATTTTTTCTCTTTACTACGCCCAGCTGTTAATTTTCATCTCCGCAGGCTCTGAACATCTGTTGTGACAGAGAATAATTCACCGAAGACGCTGATTTACCTGAGAGGAAACTATGACGCCGGAGCCGAGCTAACGCGTGAGACGGCTTTTGCTTTAATTTATCTCTCTCGTCCCATTTGCTTTATCCATTCATAAATGATCATTTCCAAATTTACTACCGCCATAAGGCGCGATTTGTGACGTGACTGAGTGGTGTTTCACTTTGACTGTTTAGAATATCCTTCAAAGTAAAGCAGGCGTGAGAGCTGGAAATGAGCAGCTGACACATCAGCTGGTCAGTTTCAGCCAAATGTGGTAAATCTGTCTCCTGCTTATGAGCGCAGATTAAATCTATCGTTCAGCAAGTTTTCATTTGACTGACAAGAAAAACACCACTTAGCCACTTCATTCGTACGTCTGCAGGGTGTGTGTGTGTGTGTGTGTGTGTGTGTGCGTCTATGATTGCTTTTACTTTGAAATCAGTCGTCGTCACTCATCAGCTGCTAAATTTAAAACGCTCTCATCAGCTGTGCAATTATGTCATCACTTTACTGGACTAAGTTGCCCGGTGACAGATCGACACAACAAACTTTAACATGAACCAAAATAAGAAAAAATATAATTATATAATTAGACACGGCGTTCACTGCATAGACATGTTAGCTACTACATTAAATTATCTACTTTTAGAGATGTTTAATCATCACACAAACATACTTTTCCCTCCAAACCGGGACACTCACATGGGAAATGGTGCCGTAGATTTCCACAAGTAACCATTAAAGTGACAAACAGGAAAAAAGAGATGACCACTCAGGACTAAATTACTCCAGAATTTCACTTTCAGCTAATCCTCTACCTTCTCAGTCATTTGGCTACAAATAAAAAATTATACTATTTACAGTCACAAAACCTCCTCAGTTCACTGAGAGCTGACATCACAATTCACAAACTGGCTACAGCAGGCAGGCAGTTCGCTAACTATTATCATCACACTGACCACCCTGTCCTTGCCTTTTTTCCCACCACTTCCTCAAGTCTATTTTTACTCTTTTGTCAAGGCAAATGTATCACAACCTTGCCAGCAGAACTGTCAAGGTTGTTGCACCTTGGTTTCTTTGTGCATCTCGGCATCAACTTCATTGTACCACCTCAGCATTAACATTTCAGCTATTTGTAACCTATTCATGATTCACACCTGGGTGGCTGATGCATTGCAGAGAGGTGGCAGGAAGCTCCAGCTTTGAAAACCGAGTGCTTTTAGCTTTTGTGCAGAGCTTTGCTGGTTTAAATGGAAGTTTGGGGAAGCAGAAGAAAGAAACGCATGAATTGAAACTGTGTTTCGTGAACATGTGTTCTTGAGTTTTCAGTGTTTGAACTGTGTTCATGTTGGAATACAATGAACTGTAGGTTGAAATGTCTTTAAATAGAAATGTTTTGATGTATCGTCTCCCTGAAAAGTCCGTTTAGGACACCAAGAAGCTTCTCTGACTTTTAACCATCAGATACGTCAGTCCAGACTCAAATATATGTATAGATATTAGTGTTGTGGGAATATTATAAGTACAGGTTTTGTTCATACAAAAATCTTCTTCCTTGCATGACTGAGCTTTAGCCTGAACTGTGTTCACAGACAGTGAAACTCTGCCTCTCTAAGATGCTCTTTTTACACCTAATTGTGTTACTGACCTGTTGCCAGTTGACTGGTTGTTCCTCCAGCTGTTGTTGCTTTTGTTGCCCCATCTCAACTTATTTGAGAAGCTGACTCAGTAATATGCTTCTTTCTTTTGTTTGATGAAAACATACTTTTTGTTTGCATCAGTATTTGATAATCAGCAGAAGAAGTCACCTTTCTGTGCTCTGTTACTTCCGAGACATGTCACTGATTGATTTAGCAGCCCTGTGAAACTGTGACTGGGCTCAGTGTTGTGTTTAGTTCAGGGAAATCCACCATAAGAGCTCTAGGATACATGATAGACACCGATCTGTGCTGCTAATTCATTTACCTCGTGCTGCAGGTCTTTCAGGTGCGTTTTGATCTCATTTCTCTCAATTTCAGAACTTCGAAACTGTTAACATGTGCGGTTCGTTGCAGATATTGTGATTAAAAATGTGGCAGCCGCTGTACCGCTGTGTAAAACTGATGTGACAGAAAATAAAATGTACTGCAAACTGATGTAAAAGCTGAAGTGACATCCAGCGTCAGTCAAGAGCCTATACAGTATAGCACGTGCACATTCGAGGCCCTTTTCACATACTTTTTAATGCAATGAAAATCTGTGTAAAATGCAAGCCTGTGAATGAGAAACACTTCAGCTACTGTTGAGATAACTTTGAACACTTCACCCCAAAAGAGCTGTGAAGTGCTCGACAGTAAAAACCTGGCTGTCCTGGCCATCTGCCAGGTGTGAATGTGAGCAGCTCAAAGGGAAGCAGGGCGTCACTGAGCACGTGCACTTAGCAAAACTGAAATAATATCAAAAACTTTGGTGAGAAAACGACTGCCATCCTTCTAGAAGGAGTCGAAACATGTTAGAGATCTATAGGAAGCTGTTTTAGTTTCCCCAACATGCTCATGCAGCAGATTGCTATAATACAGCTCCAGGGGAAATGAACCGATGTGGCGTGTGTGAAGGCATGACCGTCTGCCTGTATCTGCTGATGTATATCTGCAGTGATCTGCCAGTAATCCGACCAAATGCTGAAAATTAAAATGAGATCTGTAATAACACCGCGTTGTGTAAACAGACATCTGGATTCAAAGAGTTTTGCTTAATTGCAACTTCCAATAAATTCATGTATTCACCAAAGTAACTGCTGAGATCTGATACAGTAACATGTGTGAAGGCAAAAAGCATCAGAGGGTTGTTGGAAACATACATTTAGCATGCCTGCTAGGTTTGGGTGATAATATTAACTTTATTTTAATCACACAGTTTGAGTATGTTTACAGTCTGAGATTTCACAGAAGAATTCAGGAGCTGCAGAACTAAATTTTAAAACTGGGATAAACTCAAATGTTTCGATCTTTCAAAGAGAAATCGACACCCAAAGTAAGTACTGAAATCTGGAAACTGTTTCGATATAAAAAAATCAGCTGATCTGTTTCATTAGGAGTGTTTGTGCGGTTTGATTTCAAAATAAGAGCCCCACAACTGTCAACTGATGTAGATCCAAACATCACATAATCCAGCATGGAAATGCACAACACCTTTTCATCTCACATCCCCGGCTATTCCAAAAGAGACCAAACAACGAATTACAGGAAATATTTCATTAGGATTTAAATACTCACCGGACACTTTATTAAGTAAACCATGCTAGTGCTGCACTGGACCCCACTGTGCCTGTGAACGGCTGCTCACTGGATATTTTCTCTTTTTCGGGCCATCCTCTGTAAAGCCCAGAGATGTATTCCAGCCTGCCTGGCATCAACTAGCACGCCACAATCGAAATCACTTCAATCACCTTTCTTCTCCTTTCTGATTCTTGCCTTGAACTTCTGCAGGTCTTCTCAATCATGTCTACATGTATAAATGCACTGAGTCGCTGACATGTGGATTAACTGATTGGATATTTGCGTTAGCGTGCAGTTCAACAGGTGTACAGATGATAACAAAAAGCCCATGTCAGATAGTTGTGTAATGGACCTGTAAGAAGTACATAAATCAGTGAATAACGATAGTTTGAACTGTGACTAAGCCCCCCCGTCCACTGACTGCTAACATTTTGACCAATCTGGTCGCCCTGCAGCAAAACAGGATCGAGGATCTTTAAAAGATTTATTTTTGATGGAATTTTAAGATGTGACCGGCTGCAGCGCTGAGAGGAACAAACTGAATATTCATTACTTATTTATTTTAATGCTCTCTGGACCCCCTGTGGGCTGTGCCCTTTGTAAAGTCAGAAGTGAATATGATTATGACTTTCTAAATATCACAACCATCTTGTTTCTGAGCTTCTCTTCAAATGTTTGTGTGTATATATACTGCAGACAATATGGCAGGCATACCAATGCAGTGTGGGGGGAGCAGAGGAGGAAAAACACATTTAAAGTCACACAAACCCTGGAAGTACATGCTGTACTACAACTGTCCTTAAAACCTGGAGAACTGCTGTGGATACATGTGGAATATGTTCAGCTTCTTTAATATTAAACAGCAAGTTATTAAAAACTTGAAAACCCAGACAGTCAACTGCATCACACCGGCCGAGAAAGCTGATTCAGGTGGGTGGGAGCCACATCCTTTGGCTATTCTAACAGTACTGCACCCACCTGGAGGTCCATTTGAGTGAACATGCAGATATTTTCTTGCATTTCTGGATGCAATGCACTGTGCTGCTCATGGACTGTAACATGAATGCAAGTCTGCGGAAGCGGCTTAAACTTGAATCTGTTGCAACGGCCAGCAGGGGTCGGCTCGTCTGGCTGCAAAAATAATTTTGATTGTAAAGAAGGAAAACGACTCTGCTGAGTTATTTATGTAGATATTTTTCTGGTGGGTTTATAGTCTTGATTGCTAGTTTCTCATCTTCTTGAACACAGTATGATGATCATTTTTAGTGTGGTTGCACACACGACACGTTGGGGCGACGCTGTAACCGACAATCTGCTGCTGTATGAGTGTGCAGAGTGCAGTTTCACAGCACCAAGTAGGTGAGGGCCGCAGTGCTCAGACTACACAGCAGGACTTCACTAATCAAAGGTGGGCATCATGGTGGCTGCACGCTGTCCTTTTTTATATACAGTGTGTTTCATGATTTCTCTCTACAGTCATACTTAATGTACACGACAACATGAAATCCTATTTGAAACTCCTCGCTAAGGATAAATGCTGAGTTTATTAGAATACCAATAAAGTCTTACATACTTCTCAGCAGGGTCGCTCCAGCTATCACGCTCTCAGAAGCCCCTGGGACTGCATATGCTATTCATAGGAAACTCATAAAAATGACCAAATAATAAGTTAGTTCTTTATTCCGAGTCACCGTTAGTCAATGATCTGATAACTGATTACAGAAACTTGGCTGCAGCATGAATATGTCAGTCTAAATGAATCAACCCCCCCTGAGTCATAGTAACTGTCACCATTCAAGTGGAAGCAATCTGCCACTTAAATGTATTAATCTGCCCAAGCCCTAAACTTGGAAATAACTGATTTGGAAAACCAGAAACACATTTCTGCCTCCTTTAGCGGTGGAACATTGTCCAAACACCCAGTCTCAGACTGGTGCTCCATGATGTCCCTGTGGCTCTGTAAAAAGCCTCAATGCTGCAGCTGATATTAGCTTGATATTAGCATATTAGCGTGTCATCACTGACTTCTTGTAAAACCCAGAACAGAATTTAAAATCCTTCTCCTCATGTACAAAGCCATTAATGAGCCAGCTCCGTGATATTTTAAAGACCTCATAGTAGCATATTATCCCAATAAAGCTGACTGCAGGCACAGTGCAGGATTACTTGTTTTTCCCAGAGTTTCCAAAAGAACAATTAGAAGCAGAGCCTTAAGCTATCATCCTGTGAAACCAGCTCCAACTTCAGGTTCAGGAGGAAGGCGAAGATTCAAAATTTAAAGCAGACCTGTTATGGAGAGTGCCAGCTCCCTGGCTTTTCCACTATTCTTCTATTGTAGCTTTGCATGATTTACAGTTTAAAGTAATCCTTATCTATCCCATGCTCAACCTTGTGGAGCCCATCGGTTCATCCTCTGTCTGAAACAAGCTGCTTCATCTCTCTTCGTCTTCCCTTTACGTCAGCCTTCTTTCCTAAACAGGAGGTCTGGATTCCTCTGTGCCTCAGATGACCATATTAGAGGTATCCACTGTCATCATGCAGATCCAAGAGTACAAAATACTGCACCACTAACACCACATATAATAGACCACACGGACAAAGTATAATATATAGGTCCCCGTTTTTTTGATAAAGCCTACAGGACCCTGAACCATCCCCTGGTTCTGCTACTACAAGCTCTGTCAGACCCACATGATGCCCTGAACACGTCTCCTCACTTTCTGCTAATGTGCATGCTGTCATTAACCTCATGTCTTCTCTCTCCCTGTAGCTGCTGCTCTTTCCTCGCTGTCCTCTCGCTCCGCTCGGATAGCTTTGATGCGTCACTGGCGTCTGAGCTGCATCGCAGTTACTTTCCCTCCAGCATGCTGAGTGTTTAAGGTTGCGGTGTTTGTTATCTCTGTACGCGCTCCTTTGCCCTTCCTGCACTGGCTTCTGTTACCGTTTTCTTTCTCCCCACTGTCACCAAGTGCTCGCTCAAAGAGAATCGCTGGATTTCTGCTCAATATTATCATCAAATCACAGCGCTGCTGAAGATGACTGCTGCTGTGAATTTGCATTATACAAATAAACCTTGAAAAATATCAAATCAAATTCCAAAATGCCACCTGACACCAATTCATAATACTATTTGTGTGGCTTTTTTTTACCCCATCACACACACACTAATGCATATATTCGACATCCCTGGTTGAGAATCACTGATGTAGATCATAAGTATTTCACTGACTTTCACATCAGTCATATGCTGTGAAGATCAGTGAGTGTACTCCTGCTCTCACTGCTTTAAACTGTCAGCACATCATCACCAAAGCCACTAAGATACATGCAGGAAAAAAAAGAATTTGCATACTATATACGACATTACAGACATACACAGATGCTTCACACTAATGACCTTTTTAACCAGAACATATCAAACGCTTGTGACAGACAGGCTGACAGATTTGAAATCATCATTTGCGAATCTGTTTCAAACACCTTGAAATAAAGTAGTGTGTAACCCTTTAACGAAGGCTCAAAATCCTCTCATCGTCACATGGCAGATAGAAGCTGCCCACGTGTGTGTGTGTGTGTGTGTGTGTGTGTGTGTGTGTGTGTGTGTGTGTGTGTGTGTGTGTGTGTGTGTGTGTGAACTGACTACCACACCTGAAGCTGGCTAAGAGCTGCAGCGCTGGAGAGATGAAGACCCTCCGGTGCGCAGACACGGTGGCCAGCTGTCACTCACAACGAGGCCGGGCTTGCTTGCTTTATCTTGCTATTTTTTTCCACTTTATGCGCGTTTTTAAACGATGATAATATAGCTGACCGTTATATCACACCAGCCCACGGGGTATATCACTCAGACAGACATTTCATGTTATATAATCATTCCATTTACATGCTGTTTTGCATAGGAATCCTAATGCATGGCGTTCTTATGAAAGTCCTGCTGTGAGCAAACACATCGAAAAAGTGATGCAAATCTGTCAGTCAGGTGGTGAGAAGGTTCAGAAAAACCTTTTTTCTCTTATAACTGTTTTTAATGATGTCAGACCAACCTGATATCGATGTATCTGACTGAGAGTAACCACCCACACAACCAACACACTGCAGCTGTGACATAAGTCAACAAATCAACTTGTTGTTACAGTGAAATATATCAGAAAAACGTTCCAAAACGCTGCAGGTTTCCGTGTTTGAGTTTGGACACTGAACACTTACAGCAGCTACTCGTCAGTCAGCAGCTTTATCGTCCATGCTACTCTAAAAGGGACCATATTTTACAAAATTAACAAAATTAACAGCTGTATTCAATAAGAAGTGAGACTAGTGACTGAGACCATAACCTTTGTTGTGAATGAGGTCACAGATCAAGTAAGAGTCTGGGTCATTTTCCTCTAAGTTTCTATTGGACTAATTATCCTCTCCATGAATCATGGCAGAGGGGTTTGTGGGTCCCAGGGATCCCAGCGGCTATGATGAAAGCACGATGCAGATCTGATTCTCATGGACAGACGGATGGATGGATGGATGGATGGATGGATGGATGGATGGATGGATGGATGGATGGACAGACAGATGGACGGATGGATGGATGGATGGATGGACAGACAGACAGATGGACGGATGGATGGATGGATGGACAGACAGATAGACAGATGGATGGATGGATGGATGGATGGATGGATGGACAGACAGACAGATGGATGGATGGATGGATGGATGGATGGATGGATGGATGGATGGATGGACAGACAGACAGATGGATGGATGGATGGATGGACAGACAGACAGATGGACGGATGGATGGATGGATGGATGGATGGATGGATGGATGGATGGACAGACAGACAGATGGATGGATGGATGGATGGATGGATGGATGGATGGATGGATGGATGGATGGACAGACAGACAGATGGATGGATGGATGGATGGACAGACAGACAGATGGATGGATGGATGGATGGATGGATGGATGGATGGATGGATGGATGGACAGACAGACAGATGGATGGATGGATGGATGGACAGACAGACAGATGGACGGATGGATGGATGGATGGACAGACAGATAGACGGATGGATGGATGGATGGATGGATGGATGGATGGATGGATGGATGGATGGATGGATGGATGGATGGACAGACAGACGGATGGATGGATGGATGGATGGATGGACAGACAGACAGATGGACGGATGGATGGATGGATGGACAGACAGACAGATGGACGGATGGATGGATGGATGGATGGATGGATGGATGGATGGATGGATGAACTTCTTATGCATTCGGAGGAGTTGCCCCCAATGGCCCCCCTGAAGAATGCAGGTTTAAAACACTTCCACACTGACTTCATCTTTCAGACCTGGAACGTATGTCCATCTACATCTAACCTACGGTTGCATCTCATCCTGTTGTGGATGCTGAACGCCTGAATCAACTTCAGTCCATCCAATAATATGACAAAGATATTTCAATCCGAGCCAAAGGCTTTGGATCATCTATCTAACAGAGCTGCACTGCTTGCTGGACATCAACGAGAGCCAGTCAGACCTCCCATTTGTTACGTACTTTTAGAACGAAGTGTTTAGGCGTTCTCGGGTCCAGGTTTTCATTCATTACTGACTGAAAGCCATTATCAATCACATCATAATGTAGTTCATAAACACACACACACACACACACTATAAATATGAAAACACCAGAAATGCAGACATGAATTCTTTACATATATTCATATCAGATATAAGCAGCCTGGTTTGTGCTTCATGTCATTAACTCAGATTCTGATTTTAATTCCCATATTACACATTAACCTTTGCTTTGGTTCAGTCCACTTACAAGAGCTAAATTATTATTATTTTATGCTTTTAAGCGTGAGAACTGATTGTTATATGCTAAAATATGCGATTCTGTGCAGTATCCAGGACATATATAACAGCATTACTCACTGTGTTGACACTACCTGGTGGATAAGCAGCTTTCAGAAGTGCAGCACTCACTTTCAGGGGCCTCTGTGTGCATGTCCATCAAACAGCAAACACAGCAGTGTAGGAAACCATCTGTATTCATTCACGCTTCCAAAAGCAGGACAGCCAGATGATTCAGCAAATCTCTCCAAAGACAAACCCAGGGAGGTTTTAACTTTTAGCAGCTACAGAAGCACGAGGTTTGTAACCTGCCCACCTGTACATTAATACTGATATTCCAGCTCGCGCTGATGCAAAACTCTTCCATTCTTGCAGTGCACTAAATGAACACTTAATGCTGAGCTTAAAACGTGGAACCGGCTAATTATGCTGGTCTTTATTACACTGCAGGAGACTGTGAAATTTTTCTTAAGCACATTTACACAATAAAAAGGCAGATTTAAACAGTGAAATGTCAAAATGTCCCTTTCGCCAGTTCTTCAGGATTCAGTTATTAAAAGAAGAGATTTTGATTGTTCAGATATAGTTAAAACGTAATAAGTACACTTAGAGGCTGACAGGCTGTCAGACCTCTCTGAGCACGGCTGTCTCATCTCAGGTCATCAGGTTTTTCTTGTGTTTTGTGAGAATTGCTGTTTGAGGTAATTTGACTTCACATTAAGGATGCAGATTTAAAGGTCAGCTGTAGCAAAGTGTCCCAAATCAAAAGCATTCAGGGTCCTCTCATGTAACCAAAGGCAGCAGCACAAAGTTAGGTGCAACATCAGTGGCATTTTGATCTCATGCCTTCGTTTGTATTTTACTGGTTTCATTTTAGGTTAAAAGGTGGGCAATATAGATTTATTAAGCTTAATGTTGTAAATGTTACTTTCTACTGCTCCCTTATTCACGAGGGGTCACCACCGTGGGGTCACCACATCGAGGTCACCACAGTGTGGTCACCACAGCGAGGTCACCACAGTGGGGTCACCACAGCGAGGTCACTCTATATGTTTGATTTGTCAGCTTTACATCAGATGTCCTTCCTGACACAACCCCAAAGGGATTTATGTCTCCTCCCAGGATTGGACTGGGATCTGTATGAGCATATTCAACTTCAACAAGACACCAGTAAAAGGTGTGCAGCTTTTTTTTTAATGGATTCAAATGAAGACGAGATAATCAGAGAGGAAAAAGTGCATCAGCACAGCCACAGAACCAGCTGTGCAATTGTCTGAAAAAGCAAAACCTATTTAGCTGATGGGGATCTATTTAAATGGTTGACAGCAAAATACAACTAAACAGCATTATTTCTGTACTGCTTGATGCATCTTTGAAGATTACAAGAGTGCTGAGCACCATATTCTTAGATTCTTAGAGCTTAATGTCCAAGATATTACGACTCCCCAAGCTCCCCAGGCCCCTAGAAGAACCTAAACTTTACTGTTCCTCACACCCACTCCCACTCCCACACCCAAACCCTAACCCTGCCTCTGGGCAACCCCCTTTCAGGCAGATTATGTATAACAGACAAATGAAAATGATTCTGTAAAAGTTTAGGTGACCCCATAAAGCTGAACTGTCATTTCCAGATGCTTCAACTCAGAGGCATCTGGAGATGGAGTTAGCAATAGTTACTTTTAAAGTAAACTTTTTGGTAGGTGTATTAATTCATGATGCAGATATTTGACATGTTTTTCAGAGATTAAATATTTGAATGATTATGTATATGTTTCAGAACCATGTGGTGGGGAACAAAGAGGTGAAAAGTGAAAGAATGGTATCTGCTTACAAAAACAATGTAGCAGCTTTTATACTGTAACGTGAAAACCATCCACAGCTGAATTACACAACAGCGGTGGCGTTTAGACATGACAGGAAGATGTTTTGTTTATTTCAAAGATGTGGAGAAAGCGAGCGTTCAAACACACGAGCCACAGAAGTTCGGTCTTGTGAAGAAATCATCCACGTTCTTTTGTCTTAATCCTGCACAGATGACAGATTGGAATGACTCATGCTGCTTGTCTCAACACGAACAACAACTGTGAAAAGTCTAACACCTTTTTTTCTGATGTGATTTGTCTTTGCTGTGTTGAATTTACTGTGTCATTGCTTTGTCGCCCTCTTTAGTGTGTGTGTGTGTGTGTGGGGGGGGGGGGGGGGGGGTAGCCTGTAGGCCTTGTTGAGTGGGTGAGAGGAGTGAGATGGTGTGAGGATGGGGGAGCAAGGAGGGGATGGAGTAAAGGTCATGTGGAGCAAAGAGTTTCAATCTGAGATTTATCCTAAAATACTGAGATCAAAATCTCAAAAGAAACGTCTATTAGAGCACATCTGGAAAAATAAATCCATCCAGTCCAGTATGTGGAGAATGCAGCATCTGAGCTCAAATTAATAATCGTATGAATGTCAGGCAGTGCAAAGGGCACTAGAACAATTGCTTAGCTGATCCAGCCATATGACAATGGTCTGCTGAGCCGAGATGGATGAAGGCCTGAGAGAGATTTACAAGGACAAATGGAGGAGAATTGCCATATGCTTAAACCGCTGTTGGTGAAAAACCAATTCAGCTGGAGTTCATAACCATTCAGCTTTGCAGAGCTAAGTTTTTTCCCTCCCTGCGGCTAAGTCATTCAGGTAATAAGGCTTCTCTCAATAACAGAGCAGACTTAGATGAAGTCAATTTACAACCTGAACACAAAACATTAAAGGCCAAATTCATTAATGGGGATTATCACATAATAAGAGGAGGGGGTGGTGGCGGATGAATGTGAATCCTTTCTTTTTGTTTGCCCACAATGCATCTATTTGAAGTACCAAAATAACACATGGACAGTTCATCACAGGGAAAATATGTGGAAAAAGTCCCTGACTAATATTTAGCTTACCGGATCCATTCCAGCTATATATTAGCAAACCTCTTCTTCCTCTTCTTCTTCTTCTTTTGGCTGCATCCTTCTCTGTCACACCAAACCTCTGCATGTCCTCCTTCACTACATCCATGAACTTCCTCTGAGGTCTTCCTCGTTTCCTCCTGCCTGGCATCTTCAACATCCTTTACCCAGTATATCCACTCTCCCTCCTCTGTACATGTCCAAACCATCTCAGCTTCGCCTCTCTAACTTTGTCCCAAACTGTCCCTCTAATCCTGTCCATCCTGGTCACTCTCAGAGAAAATCTTTACCTCTTCAGCTCTGCCACCTCCAGCTTGGCCTCACGTCTTTTCCTCAGTACTCCCGTCTCCAAACCATCCATCACAGCAGGTCTCACTGCGATGCTGCAAACCTTCCCTTTCACTCTTGCTGCTCTCTTTCAGTCACAAATCCCCTCTGACACTCAGCTCCACCCACTGCACCCTGCCTGTGCTCTCTTCTTCATCTCGCCTGTACGCTGTCCATTGCTTTGGATGGTTGACCCCAGGTATTTAAACTCATCCACCTTCACTGCCTCTGCTCCTTGCAACTTCACTGTTACACTGTTACACCATCTATTTGAACCTATTTTGATTTATTTATTCTATTTCATGTCAATTCCTCTTTACAGAAGCTCTCTAAACCCTTTAGGTTTCTTTGCTGCCGCTTAGCAACTTGAAGCTTCAGCTCCCTCCACAGATTTTCTATAGGACTGAGGTTTGGAGATTGGCTATGCCACTCCATCTCCTAATGTGCCTCTTCTTTAGTCACTCCTTTGTTGCCTTGGTGGTATGGAAGGAGGTGCTTGTCCAAGATTTTACGGTATATTGGCCCCATCCACTGGCCCCTCAATGTGGTGAAGACGTCCCGTACAGTTAACAGAAAAACAGCCTCAAAGCGTAATGCTGCCACCTCCGTGCTTGACTGTGGGGATGATGTTCTTCAGGTCATACTCAGCATTTCTCTTCCTCCAAACACGGTGGGCCGAGCTGATGCCAAAGAGCTGAATTTAGGTTTCATCTGACCACAGCACTTCCTCCCACGCTTTCTCTGAATGACTTAGATGTGCCTTCTTGTGCAGGGGCACTCTGCAAGATTTCAATCCATTACAGCGCAGTGTGTTACCAATGGTGTTTTTGGTCACTGTGGTCCCACCTGCCTTCAGACCATTAAAAAGCTCCACTCATGTAGTTTTGAGCTGATACACCACCTTTCTCATGATCATCCTCACCCCATGAGGAAAGATCTTGCATGGAGCTCCAATCACCTCTCAGTGAACCATCAGTCACTCTCAGTGCTGGACCACTGAAGGGGTAATGTAAAGAGTTGTGTTATGTAGTAAATTGATGCAAAGAGATACAAAATTCACCAGAAATTAAAATAAAATCTTTCTAAATTTTGTGGAAACTGGCCCCCAGAGTCAATGCTTAATGTGCCCTCCCAGAGCTGAAACATAACATCTGCCCATGTTTTGAGGGAAATGAGGATCACTGAACATCTACTGTTAAAATATTCTGCAAAGTAAATCTTTGTTTGATAACCACATTCGAAGGGCCTGTACCAAAGGCTTTTTAAAATTATATGTTTATTCTCAAAATACACAAAGTTATTGGTATCATATCATTGATATAATATCAACAATTTTATAATCACGAAGAGAGAAAATCTAGTATTGTGAGCTGAGGTGGGGGGGTGGAGCCTATCCCAGCTGTCATAGGCCCAGAGGCAGGGTACACCTGTACAGGTCCCCAGCCTGTCGCAGGGCCAACACAGAGAGACAGACAAGCATTCACACCTATGGGCAATTTAGAATCACTAATTAACCTAACCCCAGTACCTGCATGTCTCTGGACTGTGGGAAGAACCAGGAGTACCAGAGTACCCAGAGAAAACCCACGCAAACACGAGGAGAACATGCACACTCCACACAGACAGGCCCGGGCCAAGGTGAAATCAAACCTAGGACCTTCTCGCTGTGAGGCAGCAGTGCTAACCACCACACCACCGTGCTGCTCCTTGTTGCGATTTGGTGCTATATAAATAAAACTGAATTGAACTGGTACGGTGTTAGCACTGTTGCCTCACAGCAAGAAGTTCCTGGGTTCAAATCCAGCCCTGTTCTCCATGTTCTCCTCATGTCTGTGTGGGTTCCCTCCGGGTTCTCTGACTTCCTCCCACAGTCTCAAGAACTGACTCTGAATTGGTTAAGTGGAAGAAAAGAGATGGATCGTATGATAATAATACTTAATTTGATCAGTCTTAAGAACCATAAGTGCGCACTTTCAGTACTAAAGTATCTATTTTCTTATATGATTAGTAAGTAGTTTCAAACAAAAAAAAATTAAACAAGTTAAAGAGCATTTTTTTTTGTCAAGCTAAGAAAAATTATGTTCCCCAGTCACAATCACACGATGCTAATTAGGCCCTATATTTACATAAAATGCTTACACTGTAGCATAATTATCCAGCAAAATTAATGTCTTCATTATACGTTAATTACCTGCTCAACTTAAAAAAATACCTTTTCATTCACACAGAAGTCAATGAAAAGGGCAAAAATAAAGTATCTCCATCACATTTTGCTACAGAAAATCCTAAAAAAAAAAATCAGCTGATCCACCATGCCTTTGACTCATCAGCTGCAGAGCCCAATATCTTCCATCTGTTTGTGTCACTACATCAGGCATCCAGCTGAGGCTGCAAGCCTACATTCATGAATATGTTGTTAAAAATGCAGGCTTTTTGCCCCTGTGATGAACAGTGAGTCCAGGCTGATGTATTAATGCCATCACAAACACATGAATGGGTGATACGGAGCTGCAGCAGCTGAAGTCGCTGCACTTTACTCTTTCCCTCTCACACAGAAATGTTTCTGAACTTTCTGTCTTGTTTCGTCTCCACTGATCGTGATGACATCACGCCTTTCAAATATGTGAAAAGGAGCATTCATTCATCGTTTTGAAGGTCTTAAAAAAACATTCAAAAATATGTTCAATGGACATCCTAAAAGCACACTTAATTTCCTTTAATAAAGACAGAAAGATAAGGCAGCATAATAATAACGTCTCTATCTAGATGATTTCCCTTCCAAGTAAATGCGTTGGTATTGTTTGGGTTCTGGTTACGGTCCTGCTGTGTCCTTGTGCTTCTAGATAGAGAAACACAGCAGCAACACTGATGATATATTTAATTTATTTTTTAAAATGCACACACAAATGTATGTACTTGGCAAGGATGACATCCACAAGGTTTCTCTCACAGACTGATAAATATATTCTGCCAAGATCAATACAGATTATCCAGTTCACTGTTATATGCTGTGATTTGGCCTACTTACCTACCTCAGTCATTGATGAGACTTAGGTGAGAGGATCGCTACCACTCTTTAGTCTGTGCACAGATACACAGTTTCTTCCCTCTGAGTCGAGCCAACAGCTGCTAGAGGTTGATTTTTATTAAGCATACTGACATCAGAGTTTTATCAATCACTTCATCTAATCTAATAATTCTTGGCAATTAACCTACTTCCTGAAATATCAAACAATTCCTTAAATGCTTTGACACGGTCTCAAGAGTCTAACCCCTTTTCCAGAAGTGTTTCAGCCACTAAAGGCACCAATAACTGTGGGAAGTGTGTGAGTTAGGAGCTGCTGAAACACTGCCTTCTGTAGAGTTGCTTCAGGCCGGCCACAAAGTAAATCTCAGACGCCGTCGTGGAGGCTCAGCTGATTTCAGTGCGAGCCCACATCAGCTGAGGAGTCACGTGATGCTCTTCTAGAGCAACTGGAATCTAACTGGTGAATTGGGAAAGTTATTTAAGCCTCCTTAGCATGCCAGCAAGCTGCTTTGCAACCCACTTCCACTCCAGCTCTCTCATTCGGTGCCTGACTTCAGCATCATATCTGACGTTCCTCACGCGCCCTCCTGTGCTGAGGTCTCCTTACTTCTTTCCACCTTTTGCTTTCAACAGCAGGAAGGTCAGAGGGCAAAAGGCCCAAAATGACATTACTTCAGATGGAAATAACAATCTTCTTTTGGCTATAGTGGTCCTACATTAACTACTGTCTATCAAATGAAATTAAATGCTTTGCCACACACGGGGGCTGCAGATGAAAGTCAGCTTGTGTGACTGACTCATGCATTTACATGATAAACTGAAGTGCTCATGTAAATGCATGTGGATTGTTCCTTTCTGAATAAAATACACATAAAAACACTGAAAATTATGTAATGAAACGGACGCTTTTGTTTCTAAAGCTTGAGAAATACATCAGCGATTTGTTTATTACTTTTCATAATTTTGTTGCTTCTCTCTGTTGTTTTTCTGTAACAGTGTCGCAATAATCAAATCAAATCTGATCCAAAGTGATGAATTGTGTTCTGCAACCAGTGTGAGCGGCATTAGCGCAGCTCACTGCTCGATTACAACTTAAACGTGAGATGGAAACAAGTTCAAAGTCAGCTCTTTGTTTTATGTCTCAGGATTCATAAAGTAGGTCATGTGGCTTCCTGTAGAGTCTGTCTCAAACTGTGGCCTCGAGACAGCCTCCATTAGCTTTTTTTGTGTATCTGATAATTACAAATCTCCTGGAGTCCATTAATCTGTTCTGGCTCTCTGGGCTCAGGCACTGCAGACAGTCCATAATGGAGTCAGCGCACTAACATATGTGAATTCATATTTCCAATACGCTTACACACGGGCAATATGAACTGACACTGCCATGTCAGCATATGTCAAAATGCAGCGGGATCACATCAACGGACGTGTCACTGCTCGACCGCTTTAAGGTCAGAAAGCCACTCGTATGAAAACCGAGAAAAGTATTTATCCAGTTGAATCAGCACAGTTGGGAAGCAAAGAAGCGACAGCGATGCAGAATCATTGATAGAAGATGCCACGAGGGAGACCCTTAAAATAGCTGAGTGTGAGGAAGAGGTGGCAGGTGAAGGAAAAGGGAGAAAGTGAGCGGGACATGTGTGGAGGGCCCAGAGAGACTGAGTCAGGCAAAGCAAACAGCACAAGGCTGCGATCAGAGGGTCAGTTTCACGGGATCCACTGAGAGTTTAAGAGGACACAACGGCAATAAAAAGGTGAGAGGATGAGTGAAAGAAGAGTCAGGAAAGTTTAGAAGCATAAATAAAGAAGACAAAAAAACACGAGTGCAGAGCAACACACATTTATCTACGGCAAACACAAACTCAAAAGATATGCGTGTTTATCAAGTCATCAATGCATGTATTTCATTTCAAAGCGTGGCAACTGATAAATCAGTCAAACTGACAAAAGAAGGAGTCAAAACCTGAAAGGAAACAAGCGCCTCAGCTCTGATCAGATGTGACGCTTTTATCTCCGCTCAGATGCAGAGTGCTGCTGTGAGCGTTGCTGCTAACAGAGAGAGTAATGGCTCAAAGGATACCAGGAGCTTTACATCATTTCCGTTGCTATGCAACCATCCTGTTATTATAAGAAATCCAAGCTAAAGTAACACAGGTGATGATGATGCTGCTGAAAATCAAAATGGGCTGGAGAAAAAAAAGTTGAATTACTGTGTGAAGCAACCGGGGCACCAACCAAAAACGTTCCACAGAGGCTCAGAAATGTGTCACTAATGGACTGTTTTTCAAGGCTGTGATAAAACATCACAGGATGGTCAGAAACATAATTACACCCCCCAAAAAAGGTGATCTCATTGGAAGTGATGGTAGACAAAATCTACAGTCCTCTTCAGCAGTGAAACCAAGTAGACTCCATCTGAAGACGGTTTCTACTTACTATGAAATTTACTCTTTTTTGTTACAGTCCCTGGACTGCAGTGCAAGAGAAAACACCACTTTATGTTGAAGCACTGCTGTGGTTTCATTAATGTTTGCATATATATTTGCACATTTTATTTCATAGAATGAGCCTTTTATACCACATTATCATTACAGTAAATTTTCAGGGCCGGTACAAGCTGTAAAAATAAAAATAAGACAAGATGCAAAATAACTACTGACCGGGCCTTGATTGGGATCTCGAGGAGAATAATTTAGGAAAAAGAGAGTGTGTCTGCTCACCCATCTCGGGATGGTGCCTTCCCTCGACAGGAACGCTGACTGTCCGCCGCAGCAGCTTGTTCCTGTGAGACTCTGAGCGCCTCTCGCGCATCAGCAAAGGGTGTACCTGCACAGGGAGAGCACACGGTCAGCAGACAAACTCACAGTCCTGCAAACACACAACCACAAACTCCTCGTCTTTCTCTTTAATGCATTTAAGGAGCCAATGTTCATATTTTTGCTCGATAAAGAACCGTAACACAATTACACAAATAACTTCTTATTTCTGTGGCTATATAAGTGCTTTTGGGACTAGACTGAAATAAAAATTGCTGCCTAGACAAGACAGAAAATAGGCTTATAATGGGGAAGGTTTTCAAACTCATTAATGAACTCTGGTGAAATCAATCAAACAGATCACACAGCACAAAGTGCCTATTATGCTTTTTAGTGTTTTCTCTGTTCCTTAGCTGGTTATATAGATACATGTACATGTAAAAACAAAGTTTTAATCCCAAATGAAGTAAAGCTGTGCCCTGTTTGTTTACTATATTCCATACTCATATACAGACTACACATACACACCCAAATCTGAGAATTAGGCGGGTTTGAGGCTACTTTGGATTGGCCACTGGGCTGCTCTTGGCCAACTAACCCATTTACTTACTTTGATTTTTCTTGTTTCATCACACCTGCTGACCAACCAGAACAAAAGGTGAAGTGATGGGAGCTAAAATGGAGCCTTTAAGGCAGAGGGTGAAAGAAAAGGTGCTGCAGCGATGCTCATTTTTTTAAATAATGTGTTTTTTTGAACATTAAAGCATATAAACTATTCTATTAGCGCCTCAAAATAGATGCATGAGCCTGCAAATGAGCTCAATATGAGCACAGTTAATGTTGGTTAAGAAGCAGCCCAGTGGCTAACATTTGGATCATATTCTGCGTGTCATCCAGCAAACGTAGAAGCAAGAATATCTTATTTGGAGCCAGTGCCACCCCCCCAAAAAGAGGACATTACTGTATATCTTCCACAGCAGTTCACTATATGACTGAAAACCCAAAGCAAAAAGACAGGAAGGAAAAAATAAAGCAAACCACATTTCACAGTGCTGCCACATTTGGGCCCACGGTCCCCGAATTCATAAAAGTGAGACTTGAGGGAAAATAAATGTGAGAATGTGCCGCACTAATCAGAAACACTGGTCCTTTTGAAACATCGCAGTTACACCCAGAAAATACAGCATACACTGTACAGCCCCGACCTGTAAATCTTGGCTGAACACCAAAGCTGGTGCATTGTTGGCCGCGGGCCCAAGAACACCAAGGAAACTCAAAGAAATGCCAACAGAAATCTGTGATAAGGCTTGTCTCAAAATAACACACTGGGATGCACCAGTATGTGAAAGCTGGACTCTTGTATTAAGCTGCATTAGTTTTAGGCTGGAGGTCTTGTTAAACTAGGTGTTTTCTGCATTTTAGTCCCATTTAGCTGATTGGATTCATGTTTGTAATGTTGCTTTTTAAAAGCAAACCTCTTAAAAAGCCAGTCTTCAGCAGAGTCAAGCAAGTGTTTCAGCAAACCAGACAAAATAAAGTCCCTTTCTCTGCCTCACTGTTCCCGAACTGCAGCACACAAAGAGAAGAAAGTCAAACCGCGGAGTTTAAAGAAGAGCTGAGGAACTCTGACTTCCTTCATCACCATCCAGAACCTGCTTTTAAAGCTCATTTTCCCATACTGCAACTTTTTGTGTTATTTTTCATATATTCTTAACTACTGATGGCAGCGTGGTGGTGCAGTGGTTACTGCCCTGTGCTTGGGCCCACTGGTGGGCTGGGACCCCACTGTGTAGCTGTGTGGGCTCTCTCCAGCTTCCTCCCACAGTCCAAAGACACGCTCGCTAGGTTACTGAAGTTTCCCTCTGCCTATATGTGGTCTGCAAAACCATAGTACTGCAACACTGGTACTTTATTATTAGTGCATCATAGAGTTGTACTGGACTAAATTATATTTAAGTGTGTTTCTAATATCCTTCGTTGTCATGAGCGCACACTCGAGTTCAACATCACTATAAACTCCAACTGAAATAATGAACACAGAGTAAAATGTCTGACAGTAACAATTCAAACAAATCTATTTATTTATAGCCAGGCTGTAGCATATAGCAATGTGAGACCATTCAATATTTCTTCTTCTGCACCAAGTGGTCGATAAATTCCACTACTGCAGTTTTAAGAAATGCTGATTTATAGTGAATACTTCAAATATGAATACAGGCACAGTGTGAACAGCAGCTATGAATAGCAAATAGCGCTGTCCTTTATTTGTACATGCTGACATAAACATAAAAAGGTGTGTGTGTGTGTGTGTGTGTCCTATTGAGACTAGTGTCTTCATAAAAGGGCTGGTTTGAACACAGACAGTCAGGAGGTGGTACTAACTGCAGGACAGCGCAGCCTGGGGGGCTTTGGGGCCGAGCCAGCAATAGTGAAGGACGCTGGCAGGTCACACTGAGCCATGTGTCCATCAAGAAAGCGGCATGGCGCTCGCTCCAAAGATGCTCCGTGAAGAGGAAAGAACTCCAGAGCGAGCGTGTGCAGTTTTGCCTGCGTTTATGAAAGTAAAGACTGCTGATTGGTAGCGTATGTGCTAACATGTCCGAAGAGAGAGCACATAAAAGTTTAATGCAAACACTACTCCACATCAAGCTGCTACTATTCTTCACTACCACTGTACAGCTATTTCACATAGGACAAGTTAACACACACATATTCAGGCGCACATTTGTATACATAAATGCAAATCTCTGCTGCAATAATCTAGTTAGAGCAGCCGAGCAGAAGACATCACAGCATCGGGATTCTGCTTATGAGTCTCTTTATCCGACTTAATCGGGTACAACCATCGTAAATCGACAGCCTTAGCAATTACTCTCTACTTTGCAACTTGTGCAGGCAAAGTGCACAAAGCTACATTGTAATGTTGTCTTGAAGTGAACATATTGCCTGTTACAATGAAATTACAGTACAACCTCCTTAATGAAAAATATATTAAGCAGCATCTATTTTTTATGAGTCCAGAGTGAGAACGCACAGAGCTCCATTTTTATTGGGAGATTTGTCAAGTTTTCAGCCTCGCTTGGAGTCAGTGCATCTGCATGTTTGATTTCATATGTTGTTTTGTCACAGCAGAGATAACTCTACAGCTTACAGACCACTACAGACTACTGTGTGTGTTTTTAAGGTAGCACATTTTTTGAAAGTTAAATGCCTGACAAATATAGAGCACAACATGAAATTTATGTGTGCTAAGAAAAAAAAAAAATCTCCAGGGCACAGCCTGCAGCTTGGGTCACATTAGACCCCTGCCTCTGTGGATCGGGTGCTTAGGGCCTGTTCTTGTTCTGCCATGACCAGAGACTCTGTGCTGTCCTCTAAGCCGGCCTTTTCTAGTCACTTGTAGGATTTCTTGATGTCAGCCACTTCCTTAATCTGTCAATGGTGCATTCCATGGAGGGTCTTGGTCATCCATGATCGTTCCTCTTCCTGTTCCTCATCACCGTCTGCCTTCAGCTGACTGAGGCATTCTTGGGGCAGCTCACCTCGGGGAGCCATCTTCCTGATGTATTTGCAGATGCTCCAAGTTTCATCCTGGATTGTGGCTTTGACACTCACCAGTCCACACCCTCCCTCCATTGCTCATAGAGCCTCAGGTTGCTGGACTGTGGGTGGAGACCTCTGTGCATTGTGAGGAGTTCTTGTGTCTTGACGTCAGTGGCATCTATCTCCAGCTTATTATTCCAGCTGGGTATCTGATGACCGGTAGGGCATACGTAATGATGGCTTGGATCTTACTCCTATCATTCAGTTGGCTTCTCTTCTGGAAGCATTTGGCTGTGGTTGACCTTCATGCATCTTTTTTCATGATTCCTGTTGGGATACCCAGGTACTTGCAGCTGTCCTGCATGCCTGCTGTTCTGCCTTTGGCGACTCCACCCCTTCCACTTCCTTCTCTTTGCAACCATTCAGCCACACTTATCCAGTCCAAAGGACACTCTGATGTCCTGGCTCTAGATCCTGGTCAGGTGGAGTCGGGCGAGTTGATGTCTTGCTCGTTCCTGGCATACAGGTTGATGTCATCCATGTATGAGAGATAGCTGATAGTCACTCCACTCCTGAATCTATATCCATTTCCACTCTTAGTGATGAGCTGGCTTAGGGGGTTGGCTTCAGTGTTGTCTTCCACAGTCCCACTGAGTTCCTGATGAATTTTATTAGCACACTATTAGCCTCGCTGAGCACTCCAGTATCCATGTGTACACATCAGATCTCAATGGGAAAAAAATTATTCTGGATATCTACACATATATGGACTGAGTAATGTGTTGGGACAAAAAGGATGCCACATCATTTCATGGAAATTAAAATGATCAACCTACAGAGGCTGAATTCAAAGACACGCCGAAGAGTGAATAAATGATGCAACAGGCTGGAACATTTTGCCAAAACATTTTGACAGTCTGAGGTGCAACCTGGTGGCGTCGGATGGTCTGAAACATAATGTCCCAGAGGTGTTCTGTTGGATTTAGGTCAGGCAAGCGTGGGGGTCAGTCAGTGGTGTCAAGTCCTTCATCCTCCGGGAGCTGCTGGCACACTCTCTCCTCTTCAGCGTAGGGTCTGACAGCAGGTCCAAGCATTTCATCCTGATACCTGATGGCAGTCATGGTGCCGCTGCCTAGCCTGAAGAGGTCTGTGCATCCTGTCAGCCATTGTCTTTAGTGAGTTGCAACATTGCTTGTAATGACTTAATAACTGGTATTAAAGGTTGTGATTATTTACATGGTCATGCTACATACCACTATGGAGAATTTCCCCTAATACCCTGGTGACATTATTATTAGATCCTCAAGAAAACTAATGGACCGCCTTCATCACTCTCAACCCTTCTCAGTGCATTCAGCTTCAATTTAAATCCAAGACTTGTCAGAGCATACAATTTTTTCTAACACTCTTTTAATTCTCTCTGCCAGATTAATGCAGGACGCAGCAGCAGAGTGGCCGAGCACTCTCTTCCACTAATTGAATATGCTTTAGTGCCAATAAGCGCCAGTAAACCTGAATTAACCTCACATTCAGCCAGCTCCATATGATCATGAATGCAGATAAAACCACGGTTCCTGCAGCCTCGCGGCGACCACGGTGCCTCTCAGCGTTTCTCAGTGCATGTAATAAGCAAAGTGGTTTCATGTTGCCTGATTGAGCGCTGCACCAGGATTGACTCCATGAAGGAGGAATCGGGAGGGGTGTGTGGCGGAGTAGCAAACTCATACAGCAGGTAATCTCACTGAATGGCTCTGCGGTTATTGAAGGGATCGTTGTGCTTTTCAGCAGGGTTAAAGTGATGCTTCTCTCTGTCCAGATTTTCTGCTGTTGCCATGGATTCCACAGGAGACAACTGGGCTGTGCTCACTTTTATCCACAGTATGTGCTACAAGATACACGGTGAGCACAGGTTTCTGTTTTATGCATACAGATTAACACCTTTAACACTTTATTCTTACACTGTAGATTTTTAATAAGAGGGTGCGGGTTAGACACAAATAGCTAAAATCAGCTTAAATCTATGAGTCATAAAAAGCTAAATTCCTGACTAGCCATCTAAATGCCAGTTACAACAAGCTAAATATGGTAATTTTCCCCAGTCACATCTACTTGAACAAGAACAAGCCCACTCATTTCCCCCCCACTGCTGCCCTGCCCTGTGCAATTCATCACTGACAGCTTGACTCATGGAAAAGGTCCAGAACACCTTTCTACCCCATCCCACCACAGCTTCCAGCATGGGGGAAAGACCTGGAGGCTATTTTTCCTCTGTGTGCGGCAGGATGTGATTGGTCAGATGTGGCGAGGTCTGCAGCTGGAAATGTGACATAACACCATCTCTGGGGTCGCCATGAGTTGGCACAGGAAGCTGGCAGGCTTGCACTCAGCATCCACGGAGAGGCAGCATTAAGCTCGCACTCCGACCACTTTAGATGGTGTACTTAAAATCTCACGCACAGATTTAAAGAAACTAATTGATTCACAGCACAACGGGCCACAGGTAAACTAAACTACAGCCTTTTCTGGTGGCATGTAGAAGCTGCAATATCCATTAGATACTGACAAGGCTTTAACCGCCACACTTAAAGGCAGAGCAAGAAGTCAGCTGTGACAGAGTGGGGGGACAAAATGACTCGGAGACTGGTAGAAAATATTTTCTCAGGGGAATTCAGGCGTTTCACTCAGTGGTGCTCAGAAAAAGAGATGAAAGTGGTTGAAAAAGAAAGGAAAGAAACAGCTTGAGAAAGTTTAATTTTGGAATGTGTCATCTCCTAACACCTGGCCAGCTGCTGCCTGGTTGTTAAATTATAGTATCTGTATCACAAAGATACCAAAATTGTGGGAAGCAGCTTTTGAGAGGGGCTGTTAGATGCTGTTCTATGATCCAGCAAGTACTCTGAGCTTTTTCTTCCTCGCAGTGAGGCTGACTACGGTATGCAAGCGCTATAGTAAAAGTGGTGCTCCAAGACAGAGGATGCAAACCAACAGGTATCCAAAGCATGAATCTATTCAGAGCCCACGTTAATTTTTGATGTTTCTGATGCTTCAGGGTGGCACTTGCCTCCAGTCAATTCCAGTCTAGTACATCTGCGACATGAATTTGTGCATAATCAATTTAAAGTGAAGAAGTAGCAAAAAAGAAACTTGGTCATAGATAGAGGCACTCATCATGATGCCACTCTGACCCAGAGTCAGTGTCATTTATTACTAATGGCTTCATAACCTGGTCTAAAAATGTTAGCTTGGTAGGATAAGATGTGGATGAACTCTTTCCTGTGCCTCCAGTTCGTTCCCATATTATTTCTGTTGCTCTAATTTATAAATGCATAATCAAAAAAGAATATAGTACAGGAGATCCTCCCTGTTAGAAACCCGGAAGGACTTCCAGGTGACGTTCATAGTGAACATTTTGGGCAAAGTTGCAACACTGACCTAAACTAACACATGAATCATTCTCTTGGATCCATAAATGTCCAGACCATGTGGCACATATTTGGGAAGATATCTTGTTTGGGAACAAATGTTTACTGGGTAAAAAGACCAGATGGATCCAAATCTCAGCAAAGCAAAAAACAAGCAAACAAACTAAACAAACCAAAAACGTGTTTGAGCATCGATCGCAGTCATGAATCCATCGAGTTCCCCTAGCGTCCCCCCCAAGTTCCACCATGATCATGTTTAGAAGCTGAACTGATGCTGTGTTAACAGCATTTAACAGAACGTGACAGCAGAATATTTTGTGTACATTGAAGCCGTCAGTGACATTTATTTATCAGTATAAATAAATAAATAAAATCCAACAGTCTCCAATTATCTAATTAAAGTATGGATTAGTAAATTAATACATCCCGAGTGCAGCACTTCGTCACAGAACAGGCCACTGAGTGGGTTCAAGCCCAGTTAGACATTTTATTTCAGGTTCTGGATCATGTTTGGAGACCAGCAGTGTAGCAATCAATATCGTTCAATTTGAAATGTAAATTGTGTGTCTGGTGGATTTAAACATTTATGATGACTTTTGTAATGCACAGGATTGGAATCGATCGATTTTTAATTATAGTCCAGATGAACGAGGCAAACAGCAGTCCCGACGTAGCGGAGAAGGTTTGGATTTAGGGATGGTGACGTCTGAGGAGAACGGCAGAAGGAAAAAGAGGGTGACGGAGGACGGAAGGCAGAGCCACCGATACGAAGGGAAGAGCGTGTTTTTGTTCAGCTTGGCAGGTTGAGTTGAGCAATGCTGCAGGCTGGATAGCCCATATGTCACCATTGCTTCTTCAGGCCCAGCTGTGAG
The DNA here is from genome assembly GCF_007364275.1 of Archocentrus centrarchus. Lineage (NCBI taxonomy): Eukaryota > Metazoa > Chordata > Actinopteri > Cichliformes > Cichlidae > Archocentrus > Archocentrus centrarchus. Next base: position 1,780,704 of record NC_044361.1, read on the forward strand.
GAGCCGGGGAATATGGCAGCACGGTGTGTATGAGAATGTGTGAGTTCGATAGTGTGTGGTTAAGAAAGAGGAAGAAGGACTGAGTTAGAGAAAGAAGAGAAGTCTGGGAGTCTGGATAACTGCAGAAACAGTGTGCAGCATGTGCTGTATGTATGCAATCCATTATTTCTTAACAGGGCAGGAATCAAACACCACTGGCTGTCTGACGCTGGCTCAAGCACAAACTCACACACACACACACACACACACACACACACACACACACACACACACACACACACACACACACACACACACACACACACACACACACACACACACACACACACACACACACACTTTCTGTGCAGCATTGTAGGAGTCAACTCTTCCAAAAACATGATGTGTCCTTCAGAGCATCAGTTTTGTCCTTTCGTAGCCAGATGTTCCACCTCCTTCTGACCTCAAACACTGTCTGTGGTGTTCATTCAAAAAAGGCACAACTATTTGAATAAAGCCAGGGTTATGTGCCAAAAATAAAACTGATGGCATTGATCGAAAGAAGCCAGCCTGGCAATAATTCAAACTCATTTCCAGTGGGTGCTGGACGCTGCCAAGACTGCCGTTCATCACCAAATTTGTTCATAGATTTAATGGAAAGAATTTCTAGGCACCGAGTATGTTGGTATCTCATCTTTGCCTTTTGCAGATAATATAGAAGTGCTGGCTTCATCGTGCGGTGACTTCCTGCATGCACTGCGATGATGAGCAGCAGAGAACAAAGCAGCTGGGATCAAACCTCTAAATCTGAGATCATAGTTCTCAGTCAGGAAACGGCGGTATGTGGGTACATGGGATGGTGACGAGTTGCCTCAAGAGAAGAGTTCAAGTACCTTAGGTACACAGGGGGTCACACTGCTTCCCAACATTTGATGTTTGATTGTAGAGCTGCAAGCCATTATGATTGGTTAAACACCTCTTGTAATCTTTCAAATATGAAGCCAACATGGCAGCTTCTCGGTAACCCCTGCAGGTCTGCCAACATTTAAGCCTCAAACATTTTTAAAGTTTTCAGAGGTGTCGTGTTGCTGGAGGTCTCAGTAACAGTAACCTTGACTTTATGCAAACACGAACAGGTATGAATATGGCTGATCCTGTAGGAACTACTATTAAAAATAGGGTGAGGTGCTAGTGTATGTCCTAGATGCCTACGGTGAGGTGTCTGGGACATGTCCTACTGTAGAGACCCTGGGACACACAGGAGAAACTATCAGTTTAATGCCTCGGGATATCTCTGTTCATACCTCTGTAACTATTATGGGCTGTATGTGAATTCTGAGCGTATTGTTTCAAGAAAAGGCAATAAAAACAGTGTTAATAATGAACTAAAAAAAAACTGCATAACATAATTCAAAAAAAGCACCATAAAACTTGTCTGGTGAGCAGGAAGACAGATAGAAGAGGTGGAAACCAACCAAACCAACCATGTGGGCTGAGATCATGAAATAAATCCTTAAAATGTAAATGTTTGTTGAGGTGGTCTGTTCCGCGTGCTCGTAGAGGCTGTAACAGCATAAGAACGGTTCAAGACACCCATAAGTCTCCACATCCCACAGAAAAGAACACAGCCAAGTACAATTCTTCTTAATAAAAATGATAAATGGCAGAGGATTGCTTTTAAGGTCATAGAGATCTGGCAGTTTCTCCTGGTAAGTTGGCAGGAGACAAATTATACATAGTTTTCCTCTTTCTCTAGGTGCCTCTGAGGAATTGAAGACAAAATAAACTGCGCGGTAGTCAGAGGACAGGCGAATTAATCAACGCTCTAAGATAAAAGTCACTTAAACCCTTGTATGTGCAGGATGACCTTTGGAAAAATGTTTCATTTCTGAGTGAGTGACAATTTTTATTCAAATGGCATGTAATAGTTACTGAAATACCAAAACGTTTGTGTTAGCATCACCTCAGGGGCTCGGGCCAGCCATCTTACTAAAAGAATCAACCTCCTCTCTTTGCTGCGAAGCACTGCACACCTACATTCATTACATAATTAATCCCTCCAACACCCACGCCACAGCCACCTCAGTGTGTTCTCCCGGGTCACGAGCAAACATACTATCCACCTCTGAGCCGCTCTTTATGCACTGTGACAACAGTAGCTGCGAGCTAAAGCCACCGAGGTGCTGCGGCTTGTTTGCAGATCGGCTGTAATGCAGTTGGATTTAAAATCAGTGCAGGAAATGGAAGCACTAAAGAGGGAGATACAATCATCAACCATATGTGTTTTGAGTTGCTGCAAGACTGCATCTACTTTTTATAGTGCTGATATTTTCAGCTCTTTCAAATACTCTCAGGCTGAGCGAGGCTCTTACCCCCCATCGTTTTTTGTTTTTTTTTTCTGGCGTAACGCAGTTGGAGGAGCGAAGCCCAAACACATGACTTTGGGGACAGGGCACTGGTGCGTGGCAATGGTATATGAAACTCTGTCACCTCAAATTAATGTGAGATGCAAGGAGGAGGAGGCGGAGGAGAGGATGGCGAGCAGCCACCACTGTCAACCCTCTAGCTCCCCCTACGGGACAAAAGGAAGGAGAGCAGTCTGCAGCAGTGAGGGACACGGGAGGGAGGGGAGGTGGAAGCACACAGATCACACTTACCGATCAGCACATACTGCGCCGGGTCCAGATGTGAAAGAAATGGCGAGATGAGGAAGTTCATTACTTACAAATGCTACCCTCGAGAAGATGGAGCCAGCAAATGTTTGACATTACTGCCTGAAAAACTGACTACAAGGATTAGCCATTATCATTATTTATATATTTCTGATTGAGTTATGAATTAATCATCATAAGTTTAATTCATTTACACAGTTAAACAGTTACCAAAACAGCTGCTACATGTTTTCTGCATATTCTGCAAGTATTTCAGCGCCACTTCGACTCTTCGCTTCCCTCTTTCTGCTGTATCCACAGAGCCGATTCGACTGTACTGCAGTTTTTTTTTTTAGTGCATCCATTTGTACCAAAAATGTTTTCCTTCTAATCCTAACATATGATCCCAGACAGAGCAACGTTAAGAGACATTTTCCGCCCCTTCAGGCCGCATGCTCGCTTGTTTTCTAAGTAACGCTGCTCCATTTTTCTTGCTTAGAATCCACTGGAAAGAATTTTCTACCAATCACACAAAAGCTGAGGGGAGAAAGCTTAAAGTCACATTCAGCTGTGATTACTAGATGACACTTTGGTGGAGGGGGAGAGGAAATAAGGGGCTCGTAATTAAAGGCAAGATATCTGAAATGCATTTTTTTATTTTTAACTTTCCACCCATCTTGTAGGTATTATCCGTGGCAATTAAAGTAAGCCCAGGGTTGAAATGTCAATGAGCGTTTAATCCCATTCTATCCCTATGAAGTGACTGCACACTCGATTAGTAGGAAACAGCTCAGTGAACCCAGCACACCGGGAGTCAACAGCTACACAGACGCACATTAACACAAATTTCCATAGTGACACATTTTAGACACAACAGAGGAGTCTTGTTCCCCAAAGCGACACCTCGGCTCTCCGGGGAGACGTTCCTCCCGTGTCGGCTGCCATTCATAAAACATTTTTTTTTAAATGGAGCGGTAAGTGAATGGAGCTGTGAGGAGCACAGAGACAGGTGGCCTGTGGGAGAGCCAGAGACTCCTGCCAGTCGCCCCGGAGACGGAGAGAGGAAGAGGAGCGCAGAGGAAAGGAAGGAGACAGAGTGGACAGGAGGATGAGGAGGAAAGGGTGAGAGCAGGAAAGAGGGAGAAACTGTGAAGGAGAGCTGCAGCAAGCAAAAATGGAAAGAGAGAGGAGCAGAAAGAGGAAGTGTGGTAGCAACGAATATGGAGACAGAAGGAAGGCGGTAGAGAGGCAGACAGATTAGGCAGAGTAGGAGGAGATGGAGCAACAGAGAGATTAGATAAAGGGGAGAGATAGTAGGAAGCAGGGGAGAGAACAGAAGAGAAGGTAAGAGTGATGGATCAATGAGGGGATTAATATCAGGACTAAGCCTGGAGGAGGCAGAGATACGAGACACAGCAAGAACTGCGCAGTCGATGCTGAGCTTGGATGCAAAGCATGTGAGCAAACAGAAAATCAGAGAGGTGAAAGGTGTGTGTTTGAGACGGGCTGATATCAAAATGTGCGGGAAGCAGCATCACCGATGAGAAAGGAGAGCAAGGTCCTCCTCTGATCCCCCACACTGTGGAAAAGTACAGTGTGATTGCTTTTTTTTTTTCCTCAGTCACAGAAACCATCTAAAACGAATGGAAATAAATTGAAGGGCGAGTGTGTGTATGTGTGTGTTTGTGCGTGAACGAGAGAGGAGGAGAGAGAGACACCCGCTCTGCGTGAGGTGAGTGACAGGCATGAATATTTAATGCCTCTCGCCGTCGCCGAGGTGACAGCCGTCAGCACGTCGGTCCTGCCTGGGATCCATTCACACCTGCTGCTTTATTGGCACGATTAGACAGGGACGAGGCTCGGATTAATTGAACTGGGCTCTCCATTCAGTCCTTCCAGAGTTGTTCCTCACTGGGACTGCCATTGCATTCATCTGAGCAATGACCAGCAGAAATACTACTGGCAGCCATGCACACCCACGACAGTAAAGCTGGCACCTGTATGTTTTGGCTGACCGTGTAAGGATTCATTACTTTATTGCCTTGCCAACATAATTGAATTTGCCTTAAATCATAGGACATACACAGGTACATAAACAGAGAAAGTAAAAGAAAGCTCAGATTAAACAGCTGTATTTTCATGTGTCATAATTTGGGGCTTTAAGGTAATCTGAAAGCATATTCACATGTGTATAATAATAATTGCCCTGCCAAGACTGGGGAAGTGACCTGTGCGCACTGGCTCGTGTACAGTAGCATTATAAGCTGTGTTATAATTCAGCAGTGTTAGCTTAAACTGTGTGTGCATGTGTGAAAACTTGAAGAACAGTACCATCTCCTGGCCTGAAGAGCAAGATGAGATTTTACTGTAACCAGCAGCAGATGCTGTGTTTAGCAGAATAATGCAGGCCCGGTTAATCAGTGCTAACTGAGGACACAGAGAATAAGCGTAACCAAGCGTTGTCTTCTTCAACAAGTGAATTTAGCCCCGGTTTAACAGCGAACACGTCATTTTCACCGTAGATCTGTGGAGCGGCGGAAAGCTGAAGAAACCGTTCCAGTTCAGTGCTAACAGAAAAACTGAAGGGCGTTTATTCCATCAGTCACAGCTCCACATATACGCCAGCTCTGCAGGGAAAACTCAGTCAACTTTACACAACTACCCAACAAATCAAAGACATTCATAACCAATTAAAATGTATTTTTCTAAAACCAACAATGGGGCTAAAAATGTAATACTGGCAAAAATGAGTCCACAGTAACAGCAGGTAAGCCCCAGAATAATCAATTTATAGGCAATCTTTGAATATTTCTTAATATGGTTCATATCACACAGTAATGTAGCAGATATGAGCACATTTAAGTGTTTATGACTGTAAAGATAAAATGAGTTTACATATACATCACTTGCCTTCCTTTTCCTCTGTAAATAAAATGATGACTTTTGTCAGTTACATATAAAAAGTTCACGCTGACCCATCTGTTTGATGAAGTTACTCTGGAGCAGAGACACTGTTTATAAGGAGGTACACAAAACTCTGTAAGGTTAGAGCTTCACAAATGGATGGCCACACCTGCAGTAATGTGTGCGTTCGCCTGTTCTCCCTGATAATCAGCATCGTATACCTTTTTATTTCTGCAGACCCAGTCTCATCATAATTTCCATAAAACATGTTAGTTTGTGTGCCTACTGATAACGGGGCTCAAGAAAACTTCAGAAAGAGACTAAAGTAATTACACAGATGACCAAAAAAGCCGTTATAACTTTTCCTTCCATAACTGCCATCCCACAGCGAGTGCTTCTCCTCTGAGGTTTCTGGTTGTCAGTGCTGTGAATGACCAACATGGAGCAGACGGCTTCCCCCAGAACCAACAGCTGCCTTTGAGACGAACCCCCAAAAGCGAGCCTAAGGCGACAGTGATCCGGGGGGAAGCTCGAATACTGGGACAGCGTCGTCCCTTCTCTCTGTCTGACCTCCTTTAGAGTAGTTATTATTGAAAAGTAGGGTCCCTTTAAGCAGCACAAAAGCTTATGACAGGCCGTCCTGAGAACAACCATCAGGATAGTTTTATAGAATCTGAATCTAGGTCTACTCCTCCATCCAGTCTCTCTCTTTGCTTTCAGTTAGACAACAGTTCACATGAGATTCAGTTGCAATTAAAGCTGCACTTACCATTCGTTTCATATAAACAGCAGCTTTGCTACAGTAGGTTATACATTACATATATCACTGCTTTAAATTCAAGCCAGGCATACTGAAAACACTTGTTCTTCTTAGTGTGTAATGGGACTGCATCATACAGTACTGGACATTCAGTAAGTTTTGTAATCACTTTTCCATATTTTGCAATGTTTTGACATTTTTTTCATCATCATTTTTAAAGTAAAAACATTTCGAAGTCTTCTGTGCATTTACAAAAGGCTTGAAATATCCTATCTGACATTCAGATCCTTCATTTAGTGTTTAGTCAAAGCACCTTTTGCAGCACTGACACTTTAAAGTCTTCTTGGCAATGATCCTACGAGCTTGGCACACCTTGAGTTTGGAAGACTTTCCCATCTTTCTTGGCAGAATCAGCTAAGCTCCATCAGGCTGAATGTGGAGCGTAAGTGCACGGCCTTTCTCCGGAGATGCTCTTTGTGGACTCCGGTCTGGCTCTCAAGGACTTTCAAATAGTTTTCTCAAACCACTCCTGTGTTTTCTTGGTGATACGCTTCAGGTCATTATCTTTTTGAAATGTTAACCTTCACCCAAAAATGACATCCTGTGGGGTACTCTCCAATTTCTGCATCTATCTATCCCGTTATCCTATAGGAATAATATACTAGAGGAAAACATCCCCACAACACATTTCTGCCGCTACCATGTTTGACTGTAGAGACATATTAATTAATGCTCAATGCCCAGTTTGCTTCATATGCACTTTTGGGAACATATATTATATTTTCATTTCATCAGACCTGCCAATTTTGCTTCTAGTGCCAATCGTTCAGTTGCCTTTTGACAAACGTCCAGTGGCAGTGTGTTTATGTAAGGAATGACTTCCACCTGAGCAGCCTGCAGTAAAGGCCTGTGTAACAGCGTGCTGCACCACTGCTTGTCCTATTAAAAAGTTCTCCAGTCTCTGCATCATCTACAGAAACTCACTCATAGTGGTTCTTGGTTATTTGTTTGATCAAGACCCTTTGCCTCATCACTGAGATCTAGCTAGGCTGTCGTTGACTCCAAACTTCTTCCAGTTGAGCATTTATAGGCTATCACACCTGGATCTGTTCCACAGATCTGCCCACATCCTGTCTCACAGCATTCCTCATGCTTTGGTTTTTATTCTGACAGACACCATCAGCTGTTAGACCTCATTTCCAAAGGTTTGTGCCTCACCCGATAACATTCACTGAATTAAGCACATTTGGACTAGAAGTTGTAGAAGCATCTCAAGGAACTTTGACACAAGTAGCATGTAGCAGAGCATGGGTCTGCTGAAGGTTTTAACCTGATTAACATGTCATGGATCCCGAGTTTGACATTTTTTGTAATAATTTTGGATTTTTGTGTCTTTGGTGTTTTGTGTTTTGCATTCTTTTACATCCAGCAGAGATTTCCTGGTTGGGTTTTCTTAGATCGTCTTTTGCAATCTGGTCACTGTTTGTAGTTACAGATTAGATTTAATTCCTTGAGTTTTAATATTTCCTGTTTCTTGCTGTTAAGTCTCCTGTTATGATTTTCCTGTTTTATTTCGACGGTTATTCGTTTCCTGTGCTTTGCCTTTGGTTTTCCTTCCCCTGTCTCATGATCTGTGATTAAGCTCAGCTGTGTTTAGTTCCCCACTTGTTGTCTCCAGTGTGTGTTTAAACCCTCAGTTTGCTGGTGTTCTTGTTGTCATCCCTGGTGTGTTTGGACTGCATTTGGGTTCTAAACCTGCAGCTCGTGACAAACAGTACAGATCTCTTACATGGTCGAGCATGTCCCACTGGAGCCTCTGTGCACTGATGACAGCCTGGAGTTTCATAGCAAAGCCAAGACACCAATATTCTCAACTTGAGTAACTTGTTGTTACTGGTTATATTAAACAAAGTTCATCTAATATCAGTAACACATTATTTTGTGTTTGCTAATCATGTAGAAGGCTCATGTGGTCTATGTGGACTCAGTGCTGTCGTTCTGCTGCTCTCTGATCCGTTACTGAAAGTGCGATTAAAGTTGTTCCATCTAAACGTTCTGTTTGTGATGGCTTCAGCAGCTGTTGTCCAGTGTGCTCGTGTCACTGCGACTTATCTTTGATAAACTCTGTGGCATTTAAGAGCCATAAGAACAACGCCCTCTCTGCAGATCCCAGTAAGTACTGAGTCTCCTCTGCTGTTTACCAAAGCACACACTTCTGCAGACCAACACTGTCTGCCTCCATGTGGCAAGACATGTTGTGAGTGGGGTGTGCAGATACAGAGGGAGAGTGGGGGTGAGGGCTGCATGCAAGTGACTGAGGGGTAATGCAGGTGCTATTTTTGCATATATATATTTAAATAAGGAAAAGGTGTAAAGTCACATCCACAGCATTCACTTCATGGCAACTAAATTTTGGTGAGTTTTTGGCAGAAAGATCTGAATAAGTCTGAAACAACAAAATAGGTTACGCATGTTTATACAATGTTATGATATATCATGCATGTTATGTTTTGTATATGTTATATTTCCTTTGACTTGTCTACGTAATAAGAATTGTTTGACCATTATTTGTAACAGCTCACAACTAAATGTGCTGAAACAATCAAAAATCACTAATAAACTTCTTTCAGAGTGCTACATTCTCCCTGTAAATCCATGCAAAGGGTGAAAAATACTGATTTATCTGATTTTCTACTTTTTCATCTGGTTTCCCAGGAGTGCACCAGTGTGAGAATAAGTGTATCCTTGGTGTGTGGATTACAATACCTCTTCCTGGTCCAACATGTAGAGCTGATTTCCGGAGCTCACGCAAAGACGGGGGTTCCAACGGTCCTGGGGTGGACGATCGTGGGATGGGCGGTCGTAGATGGGGCGTTCGTGCGAGGGTCGGCTGTAGGATGGGCGGTCGAAGGAAGGACGGTCAAAGGTAGGTCGATCGAAGGAAGGACGATCGAAGGAAGGGCGGTCGAAAGAAGGGCGGTCGAAGGAAGGGCGGTCAAAGGAAGGGCGGTCAAAGGAAGGGCGGTCAAAGGGAGGATGGCTGTAGGAGGGACGGTCGTAGATGGGACGTTCGTGAGCAGGACGGTTGTAGGCGGGAGTGTGGAAGGAGTGGGCGTGGGAGCGATGATGGTGATAATGATAGGAGGGGGGGACGGCACACCTTGCATCTAAAAGAGAGGGGGGGGGGTAGAGAGGAGAATGAAGGAAAGAGAGGCTCAGTCAGGATCATTGGAAGGAAGGCGGTGCGGTCACATGTCTGTCCTCATAAAGTCAGTGTCAGGTGTTATTAGTGTGCTTTGATAGGTCTGCTTTAAAGGTGTATCAGACGTGCTGTAAGTTCTAATGAGATCAATGAGACGAGGAAGAACACTTGAAGCAAGACGTCCACGGTACTTCTCAGAAACAGGAACAGGAGTTATAGCATGAACACAATAAAACAACTGTTATCAGCACAGAGCAGACATCACTCACTGCACTCATTATGCACTATTATACACCAATCTGCCACAGCACTAAAATCACTGACAGCTAAACTGCATAAAACAATTATAACATATTATTACGGTGCCCTTTCCAGACGGGAAAACTCAAGTCCTCACATTTATGTGGAAGTTAGTTTGACGTCCCACACAACAGTTTTCACAACTGCACCCCCCACTGGCAGTGCCCCCCCCTCAGCAGGACGATGCTCCCCACCACTCAACAAAAGCTGTGCAGGAACAACAGTAACAGTCCAAGCCACTGACACGGCTTCCAAATTGCCTAGATGCCAATGTGATCCAGAATCCGTGGGAAGCACGAGGGAGGCACCACGCTGCCAGCCACTGGACCAAAAGGCTCATCTGCCAACGTCGTGCTGGCAGACGCCACGGGACACGCCTGGAGGCCCCGGAGTCATGCAGGAGTCATGTCTAGACTGCTCAGAGTTGTTTTAGCAGCACAAAGGAGATCAACACAATATTCGGTAGGTGGATTTAATGTTGTGGCTTTTCAGTGAAGCTATAGTTATGAAACGGTTACACTGGTTCATTTAGCTTAGCATAAACAGGCTGAGTCCAGAACATGGCCCAACATGAAAATCACAGCTTACATTTTTAGTTTATTTTCCTGAACTGTTTTGATTTTATTCTATGCAGATAAAAAAAATGTACATTTTTGTGCTATTTGCTGACTCTGGAAAACAGCCATGCTAGCTGTTTCTCACCAATTCCACACTTGATGCAACTCTGAACATTTCACAGCTTTAGCTTCATAAATAATGAAGCAATAAAAGTTTTAATCTAATATCAAAACAAATGTACAAAATGTCAAAATATCCCTTTGAAAACAAACACGTGAAAACCTCTTTGTGTTTTTAAAATCCCTCATACAGTTCACTTTTTCCCTGTAATAACATTTAAAAAAATCCTTATTCCATTCACACATACGGAGCAAAGCAAAAGAAGAGGTACTTCTTATGTCTAAAATTGTACTGAGACAAATGTTAAGCGGCTCCAGGATGAGCACAGAAGTATTTGGAAACACTCCAAAGTGAAATTAAACTGAGGGTACAGCTCCCATCAGACAAACCCTTTTATTTTTAGAAAGAAGGCGGCACACGCTGGATCTCTATCTCTGTTACTTTTACAGTTTAAAATGATAATTGTCTAATTGAACAAGTCCTAGATCCAGCTCACCGCCATAATCTAATCATCTGTTCTTCGGCCTGCGGCTGTTCTGTCCACCGAAATTAGCAGAAATCTGTACTAAGGATCCAGAGATATCCTTCTGACGGACAGACGGAGGACCAAAGCATAATCTCCTCAGCAGGGGAATGAATTATCTTTAGTGCTTTCCCTGATTCCAGGGATCATTTCAGAAAATATGGAAAAAGAATGAGAGTGATATCTGAGGGCCCTGCACTTCAGATAATTAAAGAAATTGATCATAGAGTACTGGAGACATTAATATGGATCCTTTCCAGGTAGCTGTGTGACTTTGTCTTAAGTGAAAAATGTGCGGCTAAGCGCTGTGGGTAAATGAGGCACTTTGTCTTTTCTTTCTTCGCCGCGCTCTCAGTTTTCTGCCCTTATTGCACAATCACAGCCTGCATTTAAAGTCATAAATTGCATTAAACATTTTAAGGAACATTTTGTATATGAGGATATGATAAGGAAATGTAGAATGAGAATGTCGAGGCTTTTATAAGTTTCTCCCAAATTCACGTGGAAATCATTTCTCTGAACTTTTTTATGCTGCAGAGATTCTTCAGTTTTCCTGCTCCTCATCCCTCCCTTCCTCTTCCTCCATCATTCCTCCGCAGCTCAGTGACCCGACACGGACCCGCGGCGCTGCTGTTCTAATGCTGACCTCACCCCCCCCCCCCCCCTCTTAAAACTCCTTATTTATTATGTCGTTTTAAGGTTTCAGAGTTTTTATTTTTATTCAGTGAAGCAAACGGCAGCATCGCTCACATGCTCCAGATCACGCCGCTGAGCGCTGTAAAAGCAAACGTCTCGGGGCAGCTCTCTCACTTCATCCTGCTGCATGTGGGAATTCAAAGCCTCCTCTTTTAGAAACCGTCCAGTCGAACACACACAGTGCACCATCTACAAAGAGACACAAACAAATTGCCAATAGGCTGAATTTATTGTACTTGTTTAAAACTTTGCCTGAATAAAAGTGGCAGTTTCTCCCTATGAGGCTATGGGTCATTCCGCTGGGAGCAGGATCCCACATCACGGCTCAGAACAGGAGATTTCTGAACTGAAACCAGGTGATGGTTCGTTTTTAAGGTGAAGGAATACACAGATTTTTTTTTCTGGGAAAGATTCCTGCAGTTTGTGAGTCAGTCAGAGTAACATTTCCCCAGCGGCTCACACCTCCTGCAACAAGGAAAAGCCAAGTTCACACCTGCAACATCTGCAGGCTGCAGCACATACACATTTTCACACAGTCACATGTGCGCGCACACACACACACGGGGGAGAAACTGCTGTTTATGTGACACAGATACTCAAACACGCTGCTGACGCTGCTCTGACCTGCTGCACGAAGCTAACATAGAAGCGTTTGATGGAGGAAATCGGTTGAGGCGGTGACCGCTCTCCTCGTGAGAGGCCTGCGGCCCACAATGCAACACTACAGCACGTCATAACTGATTATATTACTGCATCATCATTTCACATATTCTTCCCAAATCCTGGCAGCAGACACTGACGGCTACAGCGTTTCTACATCCCCGCCCAAAGCGGAAATCGAAGCAAAATAACAACACAGTTGATCTTTCAGGTTCCTGTTTGAATTATGAATCGGGCTGCTGAAATATTGATGAGCTGCTAAACAAGCAAAGCTAATTAATATGGACGATTGCAGGCGTGATGAGCGGGGAATCGTGGAGCGTGGCTTCATGAAAAACCACATGTGGTCCATCACTCTTCGTCTTCCCACGACAGAAAGATGTTTCCAGTCTTGCTTTAGGGCAATTTTAATTACTCAAATGTTACCAGATAAATTGTGTGTTTTTTGGAATGTGGGGTGATCGCTGCAAACACAGCTAATATTTTCTCTGGTCTTACAAAGTTTCAAACATAATCACATGCAGAAAATCCAATTTGGAAACAAGAAAAGCTTCCACTTTGAATCCTCTGGATGAACAGAACCTCGAGGTACGTATATGAGGGTCACTAAAGCTTCTGCTGAGCCTTTGTTGCTGCATAATTTTTTTTTTTTAAATGCAGGTAGGTATGAGGAGTAAAAAGAAATGAAAAAGAGGGTTGGAGAAGAGAGAATGTAGAGTGCAGGCTGACAAATCCAGTTAAGTGCTTTCATAATTTTTTAGGGTGATTTATGGCAGCATGCTATTTTTTTTTTCTTATAGAACCAGAACTTTTCAGCTGCTTCGAGAGATCACTTTAATCATTTCCTTAAGGCGCTGCTCGGCTGTTATGTTAGGCTTTCTTTCTTTTTCCCTGTGACCCTGCACTTCCTGTCCGCCTGTGTTTTCCACCTGTTTGACTGCTTGTCTTCTCTAATGTGCTGCACCTGTGCCCAACTGTCCTCCCCCTGTCTGCACTCCATCATCCGCTGCATGGTGTTTGCTACATAGTGGACTAACAATGGAATAAGTGTAGACAGCTGCTGATATACTAAACGATGCATCGCTACTACATAATTACGTGCTAGATATTCTTAAACATTCCCAACAGCACAAACACAAACAGAAGGACACACACATTTGAGGCAGCGGGTACCTCGGTGTTGCTATTTTTGGATAAGTACAGATTGTATCGGCATATCTCTCCACAACGCTGAAAGGGAAATGTATGTCTGCACACACATAACTTTATTTACAACATGCTGTGGCTGAACACAGCCCAGAACTCTCTGGCTGTGATGTGACAGTGCTCACCACCACAGCACCGGGCCATCTCTAAGTATGTAGTTTTAATTATGCGAGTGAAAGTTTAAAAAAAAAAAATGTCACCTTGTTCATCCCGGCGGCCTCGTAGCTGTGGAGCTCTGACTGAACTGAAATGTTTATCAGCTAGAAATAATTCAAAAATCAGTAACAGCCTGATCATGTCAGCACAAAGCATTTTTCAGGGCATTACAGCATACTTAGGGCATACTTGTTTATTTTTTCTAAATAACACAGAGGTGTCTCTCCGGCACGGGTTTCTTCCTTCACTGCAGAAATCCAAGTGACAAAACAGAAGCAAAACTGCAGAATTTTATCTGATCATTAAAATAAACTAAAAACGTATGAAATGCAAAGTTTCTCGTTGGAGGAATAAGGGCTGAAAAAGCTGAAATTAAAGGTTTGGTACTCTAAGTTGGACCATGGGATGTTTGCACATTTTATCTTCAAAGGCAACATGGCAAAATACTTTTTTTTGCAAAGAGAATTTTTAAAAGTGTTTAGCTTGCAGCAAACAAATGTTTATCAGTTTTAGCATGTCAGGTCCTCCCATATATATATATATATATATGTATATATATATAATATATATATATATATATATATATATATATATATATATATATATATATATATATATATATATATATATATATATATATATATATATATACCTGACATGCTATCAGTTTCAGCATGTCAGGTCCTCCCATATATATATATATATATATATATATATATATAATATATATATATATATTATATATATATATATATATATATATATATATATATATATATATATATATATATTTTTTTTTTTTTTTTTTTAGTAAAAGAGGAATCATGCATCACTGTTATTCCAGTCTTTAAAATGTCATTCTGGACATGTGTGTCAGCTGAAAGCCAAACTGTTAAACATGACAGATGCTGAGTGAGAGCCGTGTGAATCACTGCTCATTACCACAAAGCATCAGAGAAATGCACCACATGTTCTGTACGTTTCTACAAAAAAGCCCTTCAATCCAAACTTTGCAACCGTGCAGAGCAAAGTCATGATGCTGAGATATTCGCATGGGTATAACAGCGTGAGTCATCCACAGCCCAATCTGCACTACTCTACTGTAGGCCTACCTCTCCACCCCCGAGGCTGTCTATTAAGGGCCTGTGAAGCACAGTGGACAGAATTTCAATGAGCACACCCATTCTTCTGGCTGTCCGCTCGTACGTTCAGGGTGCAGAGGCACGGCTCTAGGTTGCATGAATATACAGTAACGATTTGGCACTGGCAGAAATGCTGACATGCCTCTTTTCTCCACTCATCTCTCTCTGCCTCGCTCTGTCTTTCATTCACTCTCCGCGGTCTGCTCTCTGCTCTGCCTTTGTTCCCTCTCTGAGGGCTATTTTCCTTTTTCTGCCATCCTTAGCAGTTTACAAAGAAGAGTGCCACGCACCAATCAGATGGCTGGTCAGCTTTAGTCAACGTTGTCATTACTGGAACCCGACAGACCTAATGTTGATTTATACACATCGCTGAGCTCCAAAACAGTGCTAAAAATAAAGCTTGCAATATCTCTGGACCGCCCGGGGCAAATAATGTACTCCTGCAAGCATGGCGAACCGGAGCATCTTACTTCCCAGGAAAGAAGGCACCACATAGTGCCCATGTCGTTACTGTGACCTCAGCTGCACCACTATCACATATTACTGCATTTGAGTGAATCCCTACCAGGTATGCCAACTGAATACAGACGCGTCTGCTTCGAGAATGAATATATGGATGGTCGTGAGAACAGATGCGGAGCTGCACTCTGACGGGACCTGAGTCAGAGGGGTGCATGTGTGCAGCAGAGTAGGCCGCTGTCAGTGCTGAGTCAAGGGAGCTGTCAAATGTCTGCAGCGGGGTCACGGAGGCCCAGAAGTTCGAAACTTCTCGCTGAACAAGCACATTGGTCGTGCCCTGAACTTCTTCTGTACACTGCTAAGAAGAAAGTCCAGCTCATTACACTTGCATTAGTTTGGGCCATGATAGTGGATCGGCAAAGAGATGCGGCACAATAAATAAAAAAATAATCTACATTGAGTTTTTGCTTCATTAAAAAGTAATCAGTATCATTTTCCCTCTAAATATACCTGTGGGTGGTTGATAGGTTTGTTGATCA